>NC_088678.1:38006036-38626799 GCF_950023065.1 Planococcus citri
AATGGGAATATCAACCCCCTTCTGCCCCCCCCTCATATAGATGGACTGATTGCTGGATTTCTTCAATTGAAATAATTATCGGTGATTTTAAGGGTAGGGACTCGTATGTACATGCATTATGGATATAGTAAATTAGTACTAGACTTTTTCTATTCTTTTCCATATCCTTCCACCCACGCGTCAATACTAGTACAAAGAAATTCTGTCTTGGAAATATCTAGAAATGGAAGAAAGTGGAAAGTTATACTTCGAGAACAGGTTTTCTGTTTCTAAGGGAAGGTATAGGGAGAAAGAGCTAGAATGTAGGGGTGAAATTTTAGAATCTATATCACATATTAACCATACCACAGGGTAGTTTAGCGGCGAGGGAAGGAGTGATGAGTCCAAAAGGTATGCTTACCTGTGCATAAGGGTATGTAATGATGGAAAGGTCTAGATTTTGATTGGGTTAATTAACTTCATATTTAATGATCAGGTAATTATTTCAATTAAATTTATTAGGAGGTATTTCAAGTGATTGTGTTGTGTATGTATAATAAAGGTAGAAGTTTCTTGATTTTGATTGCTCTTATTAATGGAATGGATATTTAGGTATTGATTTATTTAGGTATTGATTGAGTAATTAATTTTTATCAATAACTTCGATCAAATTTACTAGATGCTTGCAATACAGTAAATGCGTACTGTATAAAATTATTTTCAATTATTCAATTTTTTTTCATAGAATAAACATCGAAAAAGTACAATAATACCTTCCCCTCCCCCCTCCTCCTCCCTGTTCCTCCCAAAAAGTAGGTAGATATACCTAACACTGTAAAAATAGGTAGTTCATTTCAGTTGGCTTGTTAGGTATAAGTATCAAGTTGTGTGAACAAAACAAAATATACCTACCTATTAATAAATTGTTTAATGTGAAGTGATTCGTCAGTGGGAAAATTTTCATGTTTTTGGTTGCAATTTTTTTAAATACCTATTAATTTATGATTCAGTAAGAAATTTATTCTCATTTTTTTTTCAAGCGTTTCTATTTACCAGGCCAAGTTTTTTTTACATACGCCTATTAAGTATGTTTTTTTTTTTAAATGCAGATTCTCAAAATGTGGTCTTTGAATGTTTCTTTTGAACTCTTTTTTAAACACTTTCTAGATTCCAACCACAAACTTTCGAAACCTCAAGTCTTCTCTTTGAGTAAACTGCGTAAAATCTGTAATCAATTTTCAAAAGCTATTGCCCTACCAGATTCTAGCGGATTCTAAATCAACCAAAATCCACATTCTCAAAAATCTGCCAAAATCCATGTTTAAAAAAAACATACCTACCTACTTATTAATTTGAGATTCAGTTGAGATTACCCTAATTTTTTTCTAAATATTTATCAAGTCACAAAAAAAAAAATAAAATATAATCACAGAATTTCTAGATTCATCTTCTTTGGAATAAATCGCAGAAATCCTCAAATATGTCCCTGGGGCTCCTGTGATTAAGTTGGGTAAAAACATACACATTTTTATGTGATTTGATTATTGAAAAAAATTAAAAAGTTTGAAATAAAAACCATTCCCTGAAAAGTATAAGGAGATTGCAAATTTCATCTCAGAAGATTTGGAAGAAAATTTCAAACTTTTTCTGTTAAATTGTTTGCATTTTAATACAGAAACAGTTGACGCGTTGGAAAGGTTAGAAAACAAATAAATAAAATTTATTGAATCAAAACTTTCTGCAGAGTATTCTTATGAGGATATATTGTTTACATTTTTTCCTCTTACCAATTTTTTTATATATTGAATCAGATTTAAATCAAGATTATGAACAAGGAAGATCAAAATGGATATTTTGTTATTTTTTGTTTTTCATTTTAGACTCCTAATACTTTGATACTTACCCGAAAGAAAAATATTTCATTTTGTGGGAAACAAGTTTTCACCAATTTCATCTTTAAGAAAAATATTTCATTTTGTGGCAATCAAATTTTTACAAATTTCATCTTTAAATGACTTGATTGATGAAATATTTTTAAAGCTGGGTCAATGTGAACGTTTCTCTTGAAAATGAAACGTCTGCTTTGATAAGTGGAAAATATCTTATTTTGTGAGAATAAAATGAAATTTTCTAATTTTTTTTCTAAATGAATTTATTAATGAAATGTTTTTGAAGCCAGGTCAGCGTGAACTTTTCTCTAAAAAATTAGGAAAAATGGTGCAGGGAAAAACTGAAAAAGAATATAGGCCCCCAATAGTAATGTTCTTTTCTTTTATTTTCTTTTTCAATTTTCCAATGATGCTTCAATGTTGACAACACAATTATAAGAAAATTCAAACACCTTAAGGAAAATTCTGAAATTTATCATTTGAAGAAAAAAAAACTCTTGACGATCTATTTCATAAATTCATTTCATAACCAATTACCACAAATAATTCTAGAGACAAAGTAGACCTTGTAATGGGGAAACAGATCCATTGAAAAACTTATTTTCAGGCGAGTGTTGCACTAAGAAGTCATCAATAACTCCAATTGAAAACCCATTAAAAATGTATGCCTTCTGACAGTCATTTTTGTAGCATTGGCAGTCTTACATAAAAATGATTTGAGTAAATTGAAAAAAAACTACTGTGAACTAATAATGTCAACAAACCTATATACATAATGCTGTAGGGTTGTGTTGATATTGATGAAATTAGTGATGGAGTTGAAGTGTTGCAGCGATTCCAAAAATACTTGAAAAATTATAGAATTGCTGTATTCAATTTATCCAATATGATAAGTAAAGAAATTTTATATGAAGGTAACCAAAGTTGAAAAAAAAAAATTGCACTCTGAAATATAATTAAGATGTGATATTTTTATCAGCTAGTTGAAAGTAAATTTCAGAGCTTCTTTCTTTTTTGAATATTTTAGGTACCTAATGAAATTTCATTTCAGGTAGTGTTTTGAAAATGCAAAAAAAAAAAAAAAATGAATGTAATGAAATATAAAAATCAAATTATTTAGAACAGGAATTATTTTTTGAAACTATTAATTAATTTCTTTTTAAAAAAAATTAAACTAATTATAAAATTAAAATACCTACACTGGTTTGGAAGAAATACATCATTGAAAAGAAAATTCCCCAAATTCCTAGGCACATGATTAAGTATATCACAGACTTATCTTAATAAAACTGTGACAATCTTTTTATCAAGTATCATAAATTTGATCACCCTCCTCCAGCATATATTCAATCTGCCTCACAACAAATTTAGCCATTGAATCACATATTGCTGTTGCCATATCACGTTCATAAAAATTTTGTTTAAATTTCTTTAGAGTTACTTTCTGACTCAGGTTGTTTAATTTAGAGAGTGTATCATCACTTATCTTACTAAAATAGTCATACCAAGTGTATTTTTTTAAAAAGAACTTGATGATAGGTATGATATCTACTACTGTATTAGACAATGGAAGTTTACGCCTTACGTTGCCTACTTACTAAGAAGATTCCCAAAGATGAATTACATTTCAGTGTTAAAAGCCCTTGAAATTTAGATCTTGGTATCTTAAGCATTTGACAACTAGCTTGAAAATTCTATCTTCTTTGACTGAGAACACGTACAGACAACAATAAATGCAATGAATACAATATAGTTGAAAAACAATTAAGTAAGAAACTCATGTTCCTGCTAACCATGAGAATATCTATGCTACAGATTGCTTACCTACATCATAAATAACATTACCATGTTCAATAAACTTTAATTATGATAATAGCAAACAAAAAGAAAACCATGGAGTATGCGTATGTATATCCATATTAAAGTATAAGAGAAAACAAAATATTTTGATAGCTTCGGTTTTCCACAAAACAAATCATAAATTTATTACTTTCATATAGAAGAATGCAAAGGTACTTACAACACTCAAGTCTAAAAGATTATTTTTCATCAACATTAGACATTTATTGTGTTGTGTATTTGTATTTTAAAACTCAACATTACACTTTGAAAGACTTCCAGGGGTTTTTTCAGGCAGAAGACTCAATAATGATTTATGAATGTGATATTTGTATACTTAAAGATTTTTCTAGAACAGAATCAGCAGTAAAAGAATGTTTAAAGGAGTTCTTTTGAAAATTCTAGAAATTCTCCCTCTTGTTATCCACCTTCTAAAGGATATTTCTAAAAAGAATAACCGCTGTTATTTGTCCCATACATTTCTGATTGGTTGAAAAAACAGGTTTTACCACTACTTTTTTTTCTTAAAGAGGGGATGTTCTAGAAATATTACCAAGAGTAGCTACATACAGTTCAGTGAGACATACATTATTAGTTTATTTCTTGATCTGTTTGCTAGCACGCTGTTCATGTCTCACATTCTGTAAACTACAAAACATATCTGTTACAATTTTTTTGTGCAAATCATAGTGTTGTTAGTGTGTAATTGGTTTGTTGTAAACAAAGTACACAATGGTTTCTACTCAAAAAACAGCAACAAATACAGTTTCATCCATCATTACCTCGGTTTAAAGCACTGTTGGCAGGAAACCCAAGAATTTAAAACGTGATTTAGATTTAGCTGATGAAGAGGTATCCAAAAGCCAGATAATCAAAGTTTCCAAAAAATCTACTGTTGAAAGAACATGGAAGCCACGAAAAAATTTAATTATGTGCCAAGTATATCCCATGAACTGGAGTGGATCAAAACAGCTGATTGTAGGCTTAGATATAGATAAAAATTTTCAACCTTTGATTTATTTTATGAGAAATTCACCTCCAAAAAATTTGGGTGTGTATTTGAATATAAATACTTTCACAGCGCTTACTTCTGATGAGTTTGCTAAGAGTGTAAATCATTATTTTTGCGCCAATGATGAAAATTATAAGCCCAAAACAACAATCATTTCTCAAAAAGTAAAAATACAGTTCCAGAAATACCAGGGCCAAAAATCTATTGTAATAACTGATGCTGTAGAATATGAAAATGTTTACCCAGACTCTATAATGATCCAAGATAAGAGTTGGTATGGTCTTCGAAAATTATCTCCTTGCATTGTTTCAACAGTAAAAATGTATACCGAGCTTAGTGAGTCATGTAAAAAAGCCTTTGATTTTATTGTTAGTACTATGCAAGAGTATTGCTTGAAAATTGTTAATCTCAAAGATATTGGTAATTTAGAATGCAATGTAAAGACAATCTTCTATAAAGGTTATAAATTTAAGTTATCAACAGCGGAGTTGGGCCGTATAAACTCAAACATTGTATTAGCTGAAAAAATTTTCTATGAAATTAAGATTATTTGTTCTCAAAGTATTATAAAAGAAATTGTATCATTTTTAAGGTTAAACTCACATATAGAAGAGGAAAGTGATGATGAGTAATATTGTTTTTTTTTTTTATACAGTTGAGTAATAATTTCAATTAGTTTCATTTCTTAATAATCATTCTGAAAAATGCACATTTAAATACTAGGCATATGTGATAATTTTTTTTCATACAATCTACTTATTTATAAAAGGTATAAATTTAGGTATGTATTTGTAGTGTTAAGGTAGAATTGAAAATCAAGAGTAAGATATTCTTGTAAATTAGTGGGCATTGGTATAAATTTCAAGTTATATTGTAGCAGTTAGTATAGCAATGAATTATGAATAAAAATTATGAAAACCTCACTTCAGCGTTACATTTTTTCAATATCATAATCTGATGGTAAGTATACTGTTTTTCAGCAAGAGTATTTCCATTGGAGATTTTGTATAGAGAAGTACAAATGTATTCTGTTTCACTGTTTCACGAAGGAATAAATTATAAAGTGTAATTTTTAAGAGTAGGTACCAATTGCAGATATAAGTATTAAAAAATTATTCAAGAGCAAAATGCAGGGTACCTAATGGAACAGCCAATCCATATGTACAAAGCATTTTATGTCAAGGTAGAGACTAGATGAGCATAAGTGAAGATCCCTTGAAAAATCTCAAAAGAACAAATTTGACAAGGAAAATCATCAGAGCAGTGAATTTGTAGTACCTACATACTTATTGTTTGCTGATGTACAGTCAAAGTAAGCATAAGTGAAGATTCCTTGAAAATCATCACTTTACATCTGGCAAACTTTTACTTATATTATATTTTGCAATGACATATTTTTTCTTTTTATCATGCACGCTGACTCCTAATACCTTTCATTGGAAGCATGCATTAATATTCAAACTGGTTCCACACAGTTCCCTAGTTCCACAACCTCTGCTTTGTCATCCTCTACCTACCCTAGTTCTGACGTCCTTGGACCTGCGCGTTGAAAAACGCACAGGTCCAAGTAAATTGCAACTATGGGTAGGTAGAGGATGACAAAGCAGAGGTTGTGGAACTAGGGAACTGTGTGGAACCAGTTTGAATATTAATGCATGCTTCCAATGAAAGGTATTAGGAGTCAGCGTGCATGATAAAAAGAAAAAATATGTCATTGCAAAATATAATATAAGTAAAAGTTTGCCAGATGTAAAGTGATGATTTTCAAGGAATCTTCACTTATGCTTACTTTGACTGTACATCAGCAAACAATAAGTATGTAGGTACTACAAATTCACTGCTCTGATGATTTTCCTTGTCAAATTTGTTCTTTTGAGATTTTTCAAGGGATCTTCACTTATGCTCATCTAGTCTCTACCTTGACATAAAATGCTTTGTACATATGGATTGGCTGTTCCATTAGGTACCCTGCATTTTGCTCTTGAATAATTTTTTAATACTTATATCTGCAATTGGTACCTACTCTTAAAAATTACACTTTATAATTTATTCCTTCGTGAAACAGTGAAACAGAATACATTTGTACTTCTCTATACAAAATCTCCAATGGAAATACTCTTGCTGAAAAACAGTATACTTACCATCAGATTATGATATTGAAAAAATGTAACGCTGAAGTGAGGTTTTCATAATTTTTATTCATAATTCATTGCTATACTAACTGCTACAATATAACTTGAAATTTATACCAATGCCCACTAATTTACAAGAATATCTTACTCTTGATTTTCAATTCTACCTTAACACTACAAATACATACCTAAATTTATACCTTTTATAAATAAGTAGATTGTATGAAAAAAAAATTATCACATATGCCTAGTATTTAAATGTGCATTTTTCAGAATGATTATTAAGAAATGAAACTAATTGAAATTATTACTCAACTGTATAAAAAAAAAAACAATATTACTCATCATCACTTTCCTCTTCTATATGTGAGTTTAACCTTAAAAATGATACAATTTCTTTTATAATACTTTGAGAACAAATAATCTTAATTTCATAGAAAATTTTTTCAGCTAATACAATGTTTGAGTTTATACGGCCCAACTCCGCTGTTGATAACTTAAATTTATAACCTTTATAGAAGATTGTCTTTACATTGCATTCTAAATTACCAATATCTTTGAGATTAACAATTTTCAAGCAATACTCTTGCATAGTACTAACAATAAAATCAAAGGCTTTTTTACATGACTCACTAAGCTCGGTATACATTTTTACTGTTGAAACAATGCAAGGAGATAATTTTCGAAGACCATACCAACTCTTATCTTGGATCATTATAGAGTCTGGGTAAACATTTTCATATTCTACAGCATCAGTTATTACAATAGATTTTTGGCCCTGGTATTTCTGGAACTGTATTTTTACTTTTTGAGAAATGATTGTTGTTTTGGGCTTATAATTTTCATCATTGGCGCAAAAATAATGATTTACACTCTTAGCAAACTCATCAGAAGTAAGCGCTGTGAAAGTATTTATATTCAAATACACACCCAAATTTTTTGGAGGTGAATTTCTCATAAAATAAATCAAAGGTTGAAAATTTTTATCTATATCTAAGCCTACAATCAGCTGTTTTGATCCACTCCAGTTCATGGGATATACTTGGCACATAATTAAATTTTTTCGTGGCTTCCATGTTCTTTCAACAGTAGATTTTTTGGAAACTTTGATTATCTGGCTTTTGGATACCTCTTCATCAGCTAAATCTAAATCACGTTTTAAATTCTTGGGTTTCCTGCCAACAGTGCTTTAAACCGAGGTAATGATGGATGAAACTGTATTTGTTGCTGTTTTTTGAGTAGAAACCATTGTGTACTTTGTTTACAACAAACCAATTACACACTAACAACACTATGATTTGCACAAAAAAATTGTAACAGATATGTTTTGTAGTTTACAGAATGTGAGACATGAACAGCGTGCTAGCAAACAGATCAAGAAATAAACTAATAATGTATGTCTCACTGAACTGTATGTAGCTACTCTTGGTAATATTTCTAGAACATCCCCTCTTTAAGAAAAAAAAGTAGTGGTAAAACCTGTTTTTTCAACCAATCAGAAATGTATGGGACAAATAACAGCGGTTATTCTTTTTAGAAATATCCTTTAGAAGGTGGATAACAAGAGGGAGAATTTCTAGAATTTTCAAAAGAACTCCTTTAAACATTCTTTTACTGCTGATTCTGTTCTAGAAAAATCTTTAAGTATACAAATATCACATTCATAAATCATTATTGAGTCTTCTGCCTGAAAAAACCCCTGGAAGTCTTTCAAAGTGTAATGTTGAGTTTTAAAATACAAATACACAACACAATAAATGTCTAATGTTGATGAAAAATAATCTTTTAGACTTGAGTGTTGTAAGTACCTTTGCATTCTTCTATATGAAAGTAATAAATTTATGATTTGTTTTGTGGAAAACCGAAGCTATCAAAATATTTTGTTTTCTCTTATACTTTAATATGGATATACATACGCATACTCCATGGTTTTCTTTTTGTTTGCTATTATCATAATTAAAGTTTATTGAACATGGTAATGTTATTTATGATGTAGGTAAGCAATCTGTAGCATAGATATTCTCATGGTTAGCAGGAACATGAGTTTCTTACTTAATTGTTTTTCAACTATATTGTATTCATTGCATTTATTGTTGTCTGTACGTGTTCTCAGTCAAAGAAGATAGAATTTTCAAGCTAGTTGTCAAATGCTTAAGATACCAAGATCTAAATTTCAAGGGCTTTTAACACTGAAATGTAATTCATCTTTGGGAATCTTCTTAGTAAGTAGGCAACGTAAGGCGTAAACTTCCATTGTCTAATACAGTAGTAGATATCATACCTATCATCAAGTTCTTTTTAAAAAAATACACTTGGTATGACTATTTTAGTAAGATAAGTGATGATACACTCTCTAAATTAAACAACCTGAGTCAGAAAGTAACTCTAAAGAAATTTAAACAAAATTTTTATGAACGTGATATGGCAACAGCAATATGTGATTCAATGGCTAAATTTGTTGTGAGGCAGATTGAATATATGCTGGAGGAGGGTGATCAAATTTATGATACTTGATAAAAAGATTGTCACAGTTTTATTAAGATAAGTCTGTGATATACTTAATCATGTGCCTAGGAATTTGGGGAATTTTCTTTTCAATGATGTATTTCTTCCAAACCAGTGTAGGTATTTTAATTTTATAATTAGTTTAATTTTTTTTAAAAAGAAATTAATTAATAGTTTCAAAAAATAATTCCTGTTCTAAATAATTTGATTTTTATATTTCATTACATTCATTTTTTTTTTTTTTTTGCATTTTCAAAACACTACCTGAAATGAAATTTCATTAGGTACCTAAAATATTCAAAAAAGAAAGAAGCTCTGAAATTTACTTTCAACTAGCTGATAAAAATATCACATCTTAATTATATTTCAGAGTGCAATTTTTTTTTTTCAACTTTGGTTACCTTCATATAAAATTTCTTTACTTATCATATTGGATAAATTGAATACAGCAATTCTATAATTTTTCAAGTATTTTTGGAATCGCTGCAACACTTCAACTCCATCACTAATTTCATCAATATCAACACAACCCTACAGCATTATGTATATAGGTTTGTTGACATTATTAGTTCACAGTAGTTTTTTTTCAATTTACTCAAATCATTTTTATGTAAGACTGCCAATGCTACAAAAATGACTGTCAGAAGGCATACATTTTTAATGGGTTTTCAATTGGAGTTATTGATGACTTCTTAGTGCAACACTCGCCTGAAAATAAGTTTTTCAATGGATCTGTTTCCCCATTACAAGGTCTACTTTGTCTCTAGAATTATTTGTGGTAATTGGTTATGAAATGAATTTATGAAATAGATCGTCAAGAGTTTTTTTTTCTTCAAATGATAAATTTCAGAATTTTCCTTAAGGTGTTTGAATTTTCTTATAATTGTGTTGTCAACATTGAAGCATCATTGGAAAATTGAAAAAGAAAATAAAAGAAAAGAACATTACTATTGGGGGCCTATATTCTTTTTCAGTTTTTCCCTGCACCATTTTTCCTAATTTTTTAGAGAAAAGTTCACGCTGACCTGGCTTCAAAAACATTTCATTAATAAATTCATTTAGAAAAAAAATTAGAAAATTTCATTTTATTCTCACAAAATAAGATATTTTCCACTTATCAAAGCAGACGTTTCATTTTCAAGAGAAACGTTCACATTGACCCAGCTTTAAAAATATTTCATCAATCAAGTCATTTAAAGATGAAATTTGTAAAAATTTGATTGCCACAAAATGAAATATTTTTCTTAAAGATGAAATTGGTGAAAACTTGTTTCCCACAAAATGAAATATTTTTCTTTCGGGTAAGTATCAAAGTATTAGGAGTCTAAAATGAAAAACAAAAAATAACAAAATATCCATTTTGATCTTCCTTGTTCATAATCTTGATTTAAATCTGATTCAATATATAAAAAAATTGGTAAGAGGAAAAAATGTAAACAATATATCCTCATAAGAATACTCTGCAGAAAGTTTTGATTCAATAAATTTTATTTATTTGTTTTCTAACCTTTCCAACGCGTCAACTGTTTCTGTATTAAAATGCAAACAATTTAACAGAAAAAGTTTGAAATTTTCTTCCAAATCTTCTGAGATGAAATTTGCAATCTCCTTATACTTTTCAGGGAATGGTTTTTATTTCAAACTTTTTAATTTTTTTCAATAATCAAATCACATAAAAATGTGTATGTTTTTACCCAACTTAATCACAGGAGCCCCAGGGACATATTTGAGGATTTCTGCGATTTATTCCAAAGAAGATGAATCTAGAAATTCTGTGATTATATTTTATTTTTTTTTTTGTGACTTGATAAATATTTAGAAAAAAATTAGGGTAATCTCAACTGAATCTCAAATTAATAAGTAGGTAGGTATGTTTTTTTTAAACATGGATTTTGGCAGATTTTTGAGAATGTGGATTTTGGTTGATTTAGAATCCGCTAGAATCTGGTAGGGCAATAGCTTTTGAAAATTGATTACAGATTTTACGCAGTTTACTCAAAGAGAAGACTTGAGGTTTCGAAAGTTTGTGGTTGGAATCTAGAAAGTGTTTAAAAAAGAGTTCAAAAGAAACATTCAAAGACCACATTTTTGAGAATCTGCATTTAAAAAAAAAAACATACTTAATAGGCGTATGTAAAAAAAACTTGGCCTGGTAAATAGAAACGCTTGAAAAAAAAATGAGAATAAATTTCTTACTGAATCATAAATTAATAGGTATTTAAAAAAATTGCAACCAAAAACATGAAAATTTTCCCACTGACGAATCACTTCACATTAAACAATTTATTAATAGGTAGGTATATTTTGTTTTGTTCACACAACTTGATACTTATACCTAACAAGCCAACTGAAATGAACTACCTATTTTTACAGTGTTAGGTATATCTACCTACTTTTTGGGAGGAACAGGGAGGAGGAGGGGGGAGGGGAAGGTATTATTGTACTTTTTCGATGTTTATTCTATGAAAAAAAATTGAATAATTGAAAATAATTTTATACAGTACGCATTTACTGTATTGCAAGCATCTAGTAAATTTGATCGAAGTTATTGATAAAAATTAATTACTCAATCAATACCTAAATAAATCAATACCTAAATATCCATTCCATTAATAAGAGCAATCAAAATCAAGAAACTTCTACCTTTATTATACATACACAACACAATCACTTGAAATACCTCCTAATAAATTTAATTGAAATAATTACCTGATCATTAAATATGAAGTTAATTAACCCAATCAAAATCTAGACCTTTCCATCATTACATACCCTTATGCACAGGTAAGCATACCTTTTGGACTCATCACTCCTTCCCTCGCCGCTAAACTACCCTGTGGTATGGTTAATATGTGATATAGATTCTAAAATTTCACCCCTACATTCTAGCTCTTTCTCCCTATACCTTCCCTTAGAAACAGAAAACCTGTTCTCGAAGTATAACTTTCCACTTTCTTCCATTTCTAGATATTTCCAAGACAGAATTTCTTTGTACTAGTATTGACGCGTGGGTGGAAGGATATGGAAAAGAATAGAAAAAGTCTAGTACTAATTTACTATATCCATAATGCATGTACATACGAGTCCCTACCCTTAAAATCACCGATAATTATTTCAATTGAAGAAATCCAGCAATCAGTCCATCTATATGAGGGGGGGGCAGAAGGGGGTTGATATTCCCATTCATTCGTATGTACTCGTAATTGTCAAATTCGCTTATGATTATTTTAATTAAAGAAATCAATTGTGATAATTATTCGGAAATGGTGAATTAATTAATTAATTAATCGATCGATCAATTAATGTGTACCAGTGTTTCAATCAAAAGAAATTAATTAATTCGTCAATCGATATTAATTTAATATCCTCCTCTCACCCCCGCCACCTACGACACCATTCCACCACGTGTGCGCGAACCAGTTTCCCTCCTCACCCCGCCTACGTCATTACCTACCCTGTACTGTACTCGCGAGCCAACGTTGCGTGTGTTGCGGGTTGCATATCTTGCATACCCGGAAGGGGCACCTTGATCGTAGGATCCCTCCTTAACTACTTTGAATATCGGCAATCATATCTTTGTCAAAATTAATCAGATCAATGTTTCTCCCAATGTTTAGATTCTGTACAATTTTTGAAATCGCGGATTCAACTATTGGAACAAGTCGGTCATTTTCTTCTGATGATTCTGGTGTCGTCTTTTTGGGTTGTTTTGTCGGAAATGAATCATTTACAACAGCAACTTTGGATAATAGACAAAAAAATAATGTAGCAGGAATAGTGTCATCGGTGCTGAAATCAATCACCTTGGCTGTGGCTAATTCGAGCATTTTGAGTTCTTTGAAACTGTTCAATGATGAAAGTATTGGTTCGCACAGTTGTGTCATAGCATTACCAATTTCAGATTTCATTTTTATCTCGTTTGAAGACACGGTTTTTGCAGCCTCAATTGTTGAAAAAATGTACTCATACGAGGCTTCAGTAGTCTGTGAGTGTTCAGAAACAACTGCAGGTATTACAAAACCATTTGCACGGATCATCTGAAACCAAAACCAATATTTCGATTTTTAAGATTAGGTATGACAAAAAATTGAAGATTTTGAATACCTACTGGATAAAATGTCTACATTTTATTTGAATGGAGATTATTTGAAAGCTTCCCTTCAAAATTATAGCTACAGGAGGGCGTTCAGAATCTATACAATTAGGTACACACTACAGGGTGCCCAGAAATATCGAGCACCCCTAAAAAAGTTTTTCATTAAAAATATAGGTTGGCAACGTGAAATAGATGCATATGATTGATGGAATGTTATCTCTCCAGTCCAACAACCAATCATATGCTATCATTATTATCATTCACTGTGACCAACCGAAGTATTTTAGTAGAAAACTTTTTTAGGGGTGCTCGATATTTCTGGGCACCCTGTATGTTAGGTTATTTACCCAGAGTTACTCTGTGAATCGTTCAGAAATCACTCTGTGTTTTCATTCATGACGTCATTCATTACTTTCCCTGTGTTTCGTTCAGAAAATCAAAAAAAACACACTGAAATATTTTTCTTCTTCTACAAAATTTCACGCAGCAGAGTTGGATAAGTGTAGGTACATATTTTAAATGTAGGTTGTAGGTACTGAACATAAAGCACAAGGGTCGTAGATAGGTATATCCACATATGTTTATAATATACAAATAGGTTGGTAGGTATACTTACGAGCAAGAACAAACTGAAGAGTGAACGTACATAAATAGAATTTGATTTGGGTAACATGTTTTTTGACAATACAAAAATTTAAGTCTACGCAATTGAATGTATTGGTAAGGAAGTTTGTAAATATGTGAAATTGAAAACGTCTCTTACCAAAAGTAAAAAAATTTTAAACTGACATTGTACGCCGAAAAAAAAATACATTTACCCACGGTACAAAAAAACAGCAACAATATATGAATTTTTTTTTTCTTTGATGATCGTTATTGCGCAGATCTGCAGGTTGCAGATACGAGTTTTAATTATTTTTAATGATGACAGCGCACATATGAAATACATCATTATGATGAATTTCCACGTAAATTGTTGGAAACAAGTATTGTTTTTGACTAAAAACGACATGATAAAAATTTTCCTACTGAGGCAATTCAATTTTTATTATTCCCTAACTGTTCAAATATGTATCGAAAAACAGAAAAAAATATGTTTAGAATATATATTTTTTAGAAAATGGCCTTGGGATGGGTTGGGTATTTATTACTTTTGGGTATAGGTAGAGTAAGAAAAGAATTGGCTTTTTTTCTGGTCTTTTCAAATTTTTTCTTTTCTGGAATTGAAAGAAAGAAGAGAAGAAAAAAAAAGTTTTACATCTCCCTGAAAATTTGACATACATACCCGAGGTGTTCCTTCAAGGATTTTTGATTTTTCGAATTCTCCTTACCCTCTAGAACCGCTTCAGTTGTCCGCGTTTGATTTAAAAATGGATCTGAGATGTTTTGAAACGAGCATGGTGTGAAAACCTCATAACGTAACCAAAATTTCAATTGTCCAAATAATAGACTTTTCAATTTTTTGTGAATTTTTGAAAATTCAAAAATTGTGTGTTTGACTTTAAGTAGGTATTTGAAGTACCTATTCGTAAACGAGGAGTTTCTCATTCCCTCCAAAATAATCGTCAGAAGGAGTTGTTTGAATTTGAACGACGAAAAAACAGATTTTGAAAGCTTGTCCTGAAATCAATTGAAAAGGTGACCAGGAGCTATATCGAACTCTATAGCTTGCAGGTATACTGAATTTCCTTTCGGCTATTTTTATGGCTATTTTTACGAAACTAAGAAAGCAAAAATGGCAAAAAAACCATCGAACAATCGATTTGGTAGGTCACAAAATAGAGTACGTATAAACCAAATTTTAATATTTTACTTCAAAGTGATCTAATGATTAAGTATTTTCACAGAAAATGAACTAAAGGAGAAGTTGCGATAAGGCCATTTTTTGGGCCCGGACAGTTTTCGACTGAACCACTCTTTAAATGTTGTAATAAATGCCCCAAATACGAATCCGTGGTTAGTTAACCCAAAATGACCATTTTTTGGGCTCCAGGGGTTCCCAAAGTTGTGAATAAAACAAGAATTTTAGGAACCACTGAGTATTATTTTCAATTATTTTCAAAAACTTTTTTTAGCGTAAAACATCTGTTTGAACCCGATAAACGTTATGCGAGGTGATGTTCTTATTTTCGACCCTCGGGGGCAAGAATGGGGGGGGGGTATTGATTTTTTGAAAATTTTGAAACCTCCACTTTGAACCTACCCCTTTGAACCCCGCTAAAAAGCGTTTCACATTTTATTAGTACAATCTGAAAGACCTCCATCCTACCAAACCTTGAGCTCAATAAAATTTTCCGCTGGTACTCAAAAATTCAATTTTCCAATTTTTCGTAATTTCGATATTTTGGGAACCCCTGGAAAACTAGGAACCTGCGATTTGCGCCAAACGTAACGTCTTGAAGTGTATATTCAATTATCTAGATGAAAACGTTGAATTAAGCTCCTTGTATATTCGTAATTTTGAGTCCCTTTTTTAGAGCCCTCCACTTTAGGCACCCCTGAAAAAGGCGTTTATGCATATTTTTTCGAATAAATTATAGAATTTACATTTGAAACACACTAGCGAGAGCTCGATAATTTTTCACTTGATTTTTCCTGTAACTTTCAAAATTGAGCAATTTTGGGTCAAATTCCGAGATTTTAACTCTTGGAAAGAACGTTCATATCACGTTTTCACGATTTCAACGAAATAAAATCTCGGAATTTGACCCAAAATTGCTCAATTTTGAAAGTTACAGGAAAAATCAAGTGAAAAATTATCGAGCTCTCGCTAGTGTGTTTCAAATGTAAATTCTATAATTTATTCGAAAAAATATGCATAAACGCCTTTTTTAGTGGTGCCTAAATTCAACTTTTTCATCTAGATAATTGAATATATACCTCAAGACGTTACGTTTGGCGCAAATCGTAGGTTCCTAGTTCTCCAGGGGCTCCCAAAATATCGAAATTACGAAAAATTTGAAAATTGAATTTTTGAGTACCAGCGGAAAATTTTATTGAGCTCAAAATTTGGTAGGATGGGTGTCTTTCAGATGCTAATAAAATGTGAAACGCTTTTTAGCGGGGTTCAAAGGGGTAGGTTCGAAATTGTGGTTTCAAAATTTTCAAAAAATCAAAACCCTCCCAATTTTTGAAAATCATCTTGCATAACGTTTATCGGGTTAAAACAGATGTTTTACCCTAAAAAAGTTTTTGAAAATACTCAGTGGTTCCTAAAATTCTTGTTTTATTCACAACTTTGGGAACCCCTGGAGCCCAAAAAATGGTCATTTTGGGTTAACTAACCACGGATTCGTATTTGGGGCATTTACTACAACATTTCAAGAGTGGTTCAGTCGAAAACTGTCCGGGCCCAAAAAATGGCCTTATCGCAACTCCTCCTTTGGATTAAAAAAAAAAATACACCAAAAATTGAAAAATCAAATCCATCTCTTAAAATTAGGTTTGGTGGTCTATTTTTGGACCGTGTTTTAATATTTCTTTGCCCGATTAATAAAATTATCTTCTGTAAAGAGATATACCTACCTTCCTGATGTAAAATATTTTGCATTTTGCATTTTCATATCAAAAAAATCTGACTATTTCTTCAATTAAGTTACAATTGGAATGAGAGCTATGTAGTAAGAAGATAATTGATAGACTTTTTTTTTTTCATTTTTACCAACCTTGTGCGGCCAATGGTACCGTTAATCGGTACACTTGAGGAAGCTGCATCGATTGATAATTTATTACGAAGATGTCTACTGGGAATACCGTTACTGTTTAGGTAACAATAATCGCGAGTTAGTGACTTGATAGCCAAAGGTACACGCAGCAGTGTGCAAAGTAGGCAAGAACCAACTGTACGTACATCTTCGTCTACGTCTACGTACCTACTCGTACTACTAGTACATTGTAAAATGCATCGTTTGTACCGCTAAGTCGGCATAAATATTCTTCTCACAGCGGTAATTTCACCGAAAACAGGAATTTCCGGTATCGCCTTCCAACATAGGTAAACATCGTCGCTTTAACCTTTGTTTAATTAGTAAATATGAATTCGCGCGCTGTCTCGATCTGCGATTACGCGTACTAATCGCGCCACATGGCGGTGAGTCAGCTTGATTGGAAATTGTCTACACGTGAGACCTGCCGAAACCAGTCTTCTTCTGTGATTTGTACGCAGGCAGTACGCGCTGTACAATGCTAACCTCGCAACTCAAATTAAGATTTTTGAAACGTCTTCCGGTATTTCATCTCTCGTCGACGACGTGTATCTTTTCAATCTTTATGTTTTGCCAACTTCGTTCGTCAAAAAAAAAGTCATCTTATGTAATAGGTAGAGGTACGTATCGTCGTTGTTGCTGTCGCTGATGCTACAAAATAAAATTCAAATAGGTATACTCGTATGGTGTTTGAAACAATACCTACACATCCAGCCACGCCTACCAAATACATGGTTGACCTGTAATGATCAGAAATTATGTTAAAATATTACGCATCATCGGACGCATTTCTTTCTACTCCGATTCCGTTTCATTTTGCCTCATCTCGATTAGTCAGTCAGATGTGGTTCCATTCGATATCCGTTTATGACCGCATCTCCTCCAACACCTCGGATAAGTATTTCGAACAATGACGTACGTTTGCGAGAATTCTGATACATCCGAGTCGAGTCGGTTCCAGAGTTCCTGTATCTTGACGTATCTCTCAAGGTACTGAGATAACTTCCTCTTTGCAATTGTGCGATGATTTAAAGGAAATAGGCTCTCTGAACGGTACCGGTATGTCGATCCGTCATCTACGTTTTCTTCCAATATCATCGTTTTTGACAAATAACTCGTCGAATCATTGAAAACGTACAAGTAATTAATTACCTATTGTCTTACATATTAACAAACACATATTTATAGTGTAGCTTTGAGGCTCGCGGAGGTATAAGTACCTACCTTACATATAGTTTTCGTCGTTTCTCATTTTTCTCGCAATCGCAGACATCTCTCATTAATTGTTTTGTTTTACAATATTTTCTTTCTTATTCTTAAAATGGCCACATTAACCTTACGATTATTATGATAAAAACCCACGAGCTTCTTTACGTCGTCGGTCGACCACATGCAAACAACTGGCATAATAATTACCTAGTAAATAAGACAATATTACTAAATAAATGTCAAGGCAACAATTGATGTGACCAGTTATAAATCATATACACACGAAACCAGAAGCCATTGTCTGTGTTTTTATTTTTCGTTTTTTCACACGATGCATTCTTATAAGTAGGTACCTACTATAATACCCATAAGTTATTTGAAATGGTCACATTCGAGACGAGTTTTTCGGTATCGTACCTGGCTTTATACAAATGCGTTGCATTAAGGTCGCGTCTCAGTTCTCTGGTTTGTAGAAAAATTTCACGATTTAGAATTTATTCATTAGGCCAAACAAAACAGCATTGGTAGCCTTTCACGTGATGTGCGGGTTTTTTCAATGGAAATTTACCTTACCTTACTCGTACCTAGGTGATGTTTGCAATACGATAATCAAATAAGAGTTTATACCTAATAGCTTGGAGAATTTTTGTAGAAAGTGTCCAGAGGTATGAATCGAGAATTTACAATACGTAGGTCTAGGTACTATACGACGTCTGGTCTGGGGTATATCCATTTAGAAGGTGAAATTCGACGTTTCTACGGTGATATCATTATTTATGATGCGTTTGAGAGGTCATTGTTATTGATAAAGTTTGAGAGATTTGTGAAAGGGGAAGAATGATGGATTCTTGGTTAGATTTGATGAGAAAAAAATCACAGAACTGGATCAAAAACTGCTGAATTTATGACCACACGGTCAGAGAAAATTTTGTGAAATTGGGACCAAAAATTTACAATAATTAAGATACAAAAATGCGAAAATGCAAAAAAAAGTAAAAGAGTAGACTTACAGAATAATAAGGAAAATCTTAATACAAGTCTGTTTCTAGCATAACGACATGGCGTGGAAAGAAAGTGAAGAGGGAAAGGTAGACTTATCCCCTTGCTTACAAATTTCATGAGGAACAGCTTTCAAATGAGTAGATCATAAATGAAAAGTTTTGACTAAAACTGTACAATAAAATCGAGCTTTCCAATTTATGCTTGAAATAATTTCAAAAACAACGTCCCCTACAGAAAAACTAGGTAGGTAGGTGATCAGTTTTCGTTGTATAAATGGTAGGGTAGGTATATATGTACCTACCTAGGTGAAATTTTGCTTACCTATACCTATTTTTTTTTATCACAGAACTCTTAGTTTATCTCAAAAATCAATTTTTTAAACTGGATAAAATTCCAAAAATTCAGTTTTGAAATAGATTAGAGATTTCAATTTCAAATTTTTGGCAAATTTATGAGAAATTCAAATTTGGCTCATTCCTCAGTAGAAAAATCTGTTATGAAATTGAGATAGCAAGCTGAATAAATCGGGTTTATATACTCTATTTTTGACTTTCCAAAAACCAACGCAATCACTTTGAACCTCTTCAGAGCCCCCAACAAATTTTTAAATTGCCCATTCACTTAAATCGAAATGGGGGTAAAGTCTTGCTCTGCAAGGAAACTTCAAATCATAGATATGTTTTTACTTAAATTGACTCAATTTCAAATAAAAACACTTGAAAGTCTGAAAAAATATCAGAAAGTAATTTTTGAATGTTTGACATAATTTTAGAAATTTAATGATTTTTTGTTTTTATGTTTTTAAAAGTCAACTTTAATACGAGTATGCTACCTATACTTAAATGAATCGATAAGAGCTAAAAAGGATTACTCAAGTGCCATTTAGTTGATTTTCGGTTTTCTTCAGAAAATGATGCAATGAAATATTGCGGATCTGCTTACATTGATCAGAATTTAAGTCCAGTACTGGGAACACATGTGCTTCGCAACGTTTTCTCTGTTAGGAGCTAAAAGGTGTTAAGTCCGAACATGCCAATTTTGACGTGAGACATATCATGTTAGGTGTTCGAATGTCGCAGATTCCAAATTTGGCACCCATTTTTTGATTAAAGTGGTACTTTTGACAAAAATGTTTTTAATTTAAAAAAAAAAATTAACCCAAAGATTAAAAAATGTTGATTTTTTTTATCCTTGAAACAATTTTTCATTTCCAAAATGTGCATTCCCCCCCCCCAAAATGCATCCTTTTTTTTCATCCGCTTATGAATGCCGTGCATCCCAGTATTTCCAAAAGGTTCCAAGTGGATATGAGGCTCAAATGACCTATACCTTCACGAAGCGCGAATCAAGTCATTTTCCATCATCAGCCATAATCACCTATATTTTGAAACGTTTAGAGTAAAAGGGGGTTAAGTCCATCAACTTTGATGAGCCATTAATCCTGAACACGTGAATATTTTTCAATTAGACCAATCATAGAAATTATCTAAGACGAACCTCTACCAGTGGCCCAAGTAACGTTTCTGACAATTTTTTAGTTTTCGAATAAATTAGTTTTTCGCTACTCCTGAAAAATTGAATTTTGGCGCTTGACCCCTTTTAGCTCTTATCGATTCAAATATTGGAAATTATACAATATTTTTTCAAGTTTTTCAAAACTCTGACATGACGCCAAGAATTTAATCGCCATTTTTTCAAGTTTGTAAAAGTCAGATAAAATATACATATAAATGTCAGAATTTGGTAATTTTTTCGGTTTTTAAAAGCCTGACATAATGACAAGAATTCATCGTGATTTTTTCCAAGTTCTTAAAAGTTGAGACGTATCTTTAGACTTAAACATTGCATATTGATTAAACAGGCTTGAATATATGTACCTATACTTGGCTACTTAATACCTACTTATAAAAATGTCAAAAACAATAACCTATGACCAAATTTTGGGTTCCTGACTCAATTTTGTTGAATTTTGATTTTTCATGGAAAATTGATCTTTGAATTTTCAATTTAGCAAAAAAATGAACAATGAACTTCACTATACTTGCAATTTTGTCTATCGATGCAGGTATCTATTTTTGGATAATCTTTTGATTTTTCTTTGGCTCGGTTCAACTATCTTTCTGTCAACTGCTGGCCTCCGTGCAAATAATTTTCCCAATAATTTCATCAATTCATTTGAGATTTTCCTTGCTTTGATGGGTGGTATTTCATTCGCCCTGGCTCAAAAACCCCATCTTAAAATACGAAAATATGTTTTTGATGAAGGTCAATTTTATCTTGTTAAAGGCCAAGTAATTAGCTACTTATCTTCCGTACTTCATTCTAACTGCATACTTATACTCGTACGTCTGTAGGCTCGTCTAATTACCTGATGAGTGTTTCATCACAATTTATTATTAATGGCGATTTTCTTGAGAAGTATAATGTATTTTAAATAATTTTTGCAGTACCTAGATTAAATACTCAAGTATGCCTACCTGCAGTTAGGTTCCTAATAAAATAAAAAAATCGCCGACTCACAAAAATGACACTTTGGAAAAAAACATGAAATATTGTGCAAAAAATTCAAAAGATCACAAAATTCAAGAAAAAAAATCAAAACAAGAAACAATTATGTACCTATCTGATGACTAACGAGCAAAAAAAATATACTAAAAAGATACCCACCTTGGTAAGAAAACTGTTAAATTCGAAAAGCAAATCATTTAAAAAAAAAAAAACAAAAAAAACATGTAGGTAGGTACCTATTTACTTATACAGGGTGCCCAGAAATATTGTGAACCCCTAAAAAAGTTTTCTGCTAAATGTTTCAGTTGATCACACTGAATGATAATAATGATAGTACATGATTGGTTGTGAGGTGATAACATTCCACCAATCATATGCATCTACTTCACGTTGCCAACCTATACTTTTAATAAAAAACTTTCTTTGGAGTTCACGATATTTCTGGGCATCCTGTACTTTGCAACATGTAGGTAGGTGTAGGTACATACATATGTATTCTAGTTGCTCAGTTGTTGAGATGAGATGGGTAATCAACCCCAAAATCATATAGCTACCTACTCATCATTTTAAGCAATAACTTTGAAAACCCAACCCTGTCCTAATGCTTCCCTCGAGTTTATAAAAAATAATATAAAATAGAAAATTTTTGTCATTCAATGACGGATATGGGAATTTTGCAGCGTGTAAATCTGGAAAAGTTTTAATGCTACCATTACCTTAATCAGTTTACAAAAATTGTATTGTTTTTTTTCTTAATTTTATACCCTTACCTTGCAATCGTTCTTTGAATAGGTACAAGAAAACTTCGGTAAAGTAAACATCTTAAAAGTTGAAAGTAATTTTACATCTACTTACTTTTATGTTGTATTTTATAAGATTTTTTTTTTTTTCTAACTGAGATGATGGATGAGAATTCATTACATTAAAATTTTTATGAAAAAATTCAACTCGAACGAAACTTTTTTTCCAAGCTGCATTCATTTTATAAATCTTTCTCCTCTTGTTTTTTAGCTGTTTAATTTATTAACCAGAAATGAATGAAAAAATTTTTTAAAATGCATAAAGATGCCAATTTGATTTTTTTTCTTCAAATGGTTGATTCTACCTATACATAATTACGAAAACCGTAATTTACGATTCGGATTTACAAAACTATGAACAAGGGTCTTTGACCTGAGTTCGACCGTTTTAGGGATATAAATTACCTATCCATTACTTGTAAGTGTATACTTAAGTATATAGGTACGTATGCGATCGACAATCGAAAGTAAAAGTTGACCGAGCTCGATTTCAAGGTTAATTTGAAAATTCGTTAAAAAATCCCATTGTTATCTATATGATCGCAACACACGTCTTTAAGCTTGATTTCAAAACAGTTGGTGTTTTTTTTTGGTTGATAATTTGAATAAAAATCTCATTTCACTACCTACGATACCCAGTAGAAGTCATCTTCCCATTTTCGTGATTTAAGAAATGAAATGGATAAAAATAATGCATTTTTTACGACTCGCGAGTCGATGCCCTTTTCACGTGGGGTATTGAAAATTTATCTAAATGGTTCCACTACACACGCCGATAATTTCCGCTGCAATGGCATGTGTAAGTTGCATCGTCGCTGCATGCGTGAAAAAAAGTGACGCCGGCGCCGCTCATCGTCATAATTACCGAATGAAATCTCGCGCAGGCTGGTATCATCAAAACATCAAAACACAAAACAGCATTGCGATGCGATCGAATGAACTTCGTGTATGCAATATACCATGCACGAGGGGCTATGAACCTGGTCCAGGGAAAGTTACCTGGGTGTTCACCTTGACAATCTGATGCTTGACAGCGGCCTCACGTTTTTACCACCGCGCACAGAATCGCCAAAGCGTTCGATGAAAAAACATCTCTCGATCGATCATTGATCCAGCGTTTGTTTTACTCGCGTTCGAGGTTCGATCTTGTAGTTCCTTATAGTGTTTTTTTAATCCAATTGTGAATTTTTTCTCGTGCGATTGTGATGGGTGATGGCCTATTTGATGTGTTTATTTGTGAAATTAATATCGATATGGTACATAGTGGTGAATTTAGCTCATGTACGAGTTACCAACGCTTATAAACTACCGATATCCAACGAGACGGATTTTGGCAACAGTTTAGGTAAGAATTGCAACCTGTTGAACGTATACAAATTGGCACAAATTTTTGTAAAATTCAGTTCTTCTATTTCTTTTTAAAAAAGAAAAAAAAACAATAGACTATCGACACTTTACTGGAATTAAATTAAATCGTGTTTAACTCTGCTCCATTAAACACGAATGACACAGTCCTCCTCCTCCTTCTCCTCCTCACACCTCCTAGCGAATATAACCAAATTACAGGAACACCTTAACTTCCCATCGTTCCGTATTACTTTTCTATTCCTTATAATAAATTCACACCGAGTAATCGAATCGAATCCGCACACAGCGGTGTCGCATTCGTCAACCATCGCAACATTAACTAGTTTAATTATCGCCTATTAATTGGAAATGGTGACAATAGCACGTGCTCTAATCGTCCCACTAACCTGTTTCTTAATACCTACAAAACTCGATCACCGAAAATGAAAAAAAATTTCCAATTCACAAACCATATTCGTATAATGTGTATTTGCGACTGCGAAGCTTTTCAACGATATAATAAAGCTATGAAAAAAAACAACGACATGACACGATGATGACGACGAGGCCACTCAAACCTGAAATTATGTGTTGTCGGAGTGAATACAAATTGCTACTTATCTTCATAGGGTTCTCATCTTTTCAACATCTCCGCAAGTGCCCTCCATTGTGAGACACAATTCAACTATGTTAAACGCCGCAAACGTGTCAAAAGACTTCTTTGTACATCTGCAAATTAAAAACAACTCGGCACGCTGAGGCCTTTTCACTTGATTCTACTATATCAGTATAATTTAAATTCTTTTGAGGAAACATTTTTTTCCCTCTCGTGTACAAATATTTTAATGGGTTTGTCTTACCAAGAGTGTTGTTGAAGATGAATGAGTGCGTTTGCAAAAAGGGCGATAACTGACAGGCTAATTAAATTGCATGTGCAATTTGGGTTCGTAGTGTATAAAATGCAGCAGATATTGATTAAGGTTGGAGAGGACTTGATTAGGTACTGTTGGATCGAAATCCATAATTGGCTATAAAATTTTACTTGGTTGCCATATTTTAAACTGGGCATATGATTTTTGAGCTGAGCCGAGCGAGGAGTCCCATTATAAATTTTCAATCTGGAATCAAAAAGCTCAAGACCATCTGAATTTTCAAATTCGAGATCCAAGATTCATTCAAATTCCAAAATTACGAGTTCTTGTGCTTAGATCAAAAATATTTTGACTTTTTAATGACTGAGTAAAAACTTGACGGAAAAAATTCCAAACTTGTTTTGAATTAAGTATACATTTTTTAGAAAAATTTCTCGAATTTTGAAATTTTTTCATTCTTCATTCAGAACGAGAGAAATTGAGAAAACAAGGGAAAGGGCTGAAAAATGATCGAGTATCAACATCGAGAGTGAGAAAAGTGGTACTTATGCCAAAAGCTTCTCCCACCTTTTTTGAATTCTCGCAGTGTTTTGCTTTACTTGCCCTCATCCTCCCCTTGAAAAACTTTCAAAATCATCCAGAAGAGTTTGTATGCTTCTGAAAAATCTTGAAATAAAAAAGCTAGGTAGGTACTAAAGTTACTTCCATTTATACATTTTCAAAAACCTATTTCGCATTCTTAAAACGATTCTAGGTAGAATTGCCTACTTCCGTAAAATCCAAAAAATTTGAAATTTTCAAAAATTCAAATTTTATTAATTTAGACAACTTTAATAATATTTTAGAAGTTTAAACGAATTTTTCGAATTTCAGATCCTACAAACTGAATACAATCGTCACCAGTTTCAAAGTTACCGGTAGATAATGATGAAAGAGGAGCTAAAATTTTGCTAACTGCTTTAGAAATTTGTTCGTGTGTGAAATATCTTCCCTCATTCATGCTTTCAGTTATTTTCTCGCTGAATGCAGATTTTTTTCTAGCAATATACCCAAGTGATTTTCAAAATTAATTTACTTCTCATGAAATTCCATCGAGTGAACAAAAAAGTTTTGTCACATTCAAGTTAAGAATTGTTACTTACTTGTGTATGAAGATATTTCGTAAATCATCAGTTGTAAGTAACTTGACTGTTTTCAAAAAACTTGCTCCAGTTTCTCAAGATTTTGGTAGTTTTTTTTGAGTTCATCGATAGGTCAGTGTCTTCCAAACCTGATCATCTTGTTTTTAAACTGATCGAATCGTGATCAATAACCTATGTATTTGTTTCGGTTAATGTATTTTGGTTTTATGGTGTTTTCCCATTTTTCTTTTGAATTAATTTTTTTTGATACCTAAATTTTAATTATGAATTTTTAAAAAATGGGACTGCTTAATGCTTAAAGCATAAAAGTAAAATATCTTAGATGTAAATCTCTATTTTCTGCCTCTGAGGTCGTAGACCGTTCATTTATGGGAGGCTCAAGATGATGACACAAAATAAAAAATCTCAAAAAAGGCGTAAAAATTCACTTTTATTCTGCAGGTGGGAAGAGACGAGGAGGAGTTGAAAAATTGGATTTCCTAAAAGGCGCACAGCATCCTTCAAATCTGCATCCCTAATCAGTCTCTTCGGCCAATGAGGGAAGGGGAAGTACGGAATCACTGTTTTTCAATGTACATATAAGAAGCATATCACTAGAAAAAAAACAACAAATTTATCCCCTCCAATCTGCTACAGAAAGCGAATTTCTGTGTTCTTCTTATATGTACATACGTAATTTTTGATTCTCTTTCGATTAATTTCCATTTTAGCTTTTTGGCTATTATAGGCACCTACATATACACGAATTTTAGTCTTTAGGCCAAGTTCATTAACAAAACATTGAAAATTGAAAGACTTCAAAATGAAAACCAAAAAAAAAGTCATCCTAACAACCTCCAAATGAAAAATAAAAATTCTACAAACAGAATTGAACATAACGAAACAAAATGAAAAAACAAAAACATGAACATTTTTTCTCATTCGAACTTCTCAAATCCAATGCCGAACCAAGTCCAAGTATCGAATTTTAGCAAGCCCGTATTCAGGATTTCCTCCAGAGGGGGGGGGATTATGAATGACTCATAAGTAGGGGACAAAAACCACAAAATTCCCAACTGGCTCATATGTATTAAAATTTCAATAGTAGGCACATTTCAGACATTTTCATGCTGAATTTCAGCTTGAAAAACGTGTTGATTTGAGTGAGGGTTTTGAAATTTATCCAGTAAATTGTTTTATATTTATAATGAAATTCAAATAAGTACGAGCGAAGCGAGGGCAAAATTTTGGAAATTTGTCAATCCAAAGAGTAAAAAATGCTACATTTCTGATTGTAAAATTGATTTTTCTGGATTCAACTTGACACTATCCTCACGTCCTCAGACTTGAATTAGTAGTTTATTCAACTACCTAGGGAGCAAAAATGATTGTTGACGATTTTCGAGGTTTATTGCCTAAGCGACGTACGCGAGGAAAATAATTCAAAATTGTCGAAAATCATTTTTACTCCTGAGTTGGATAACATATTTTTCGTTATGACTTATGAGGGAGAAAAATCCCAGTATACTTATTCAATTCCAATAATGATCACTGATCAGTAAGCTGGAGCAAAAGGAGCACTTTTTCTCCCGTATTATATGTATAACGAAAAATAAGCTTCCAGAAATTTCAATTTCAAAAAAGGAAAGCAAACAAAAGCATTGAAAATTCATAATTCAAGAAACAAAAATAATTAGTAGGTACATATAGATTATGCAACTAGGAAGATATGTAATTTGATTTTCAATGAATTTTGAAGTTTGTCAAGAATTATCTCCATAGAAATATAAAACAACATTATTTTTTTCGTGTGATTCAATGCAAGAAATCGTAGGAAATTATATTAACCTAAGGATTTTTTGGCCCGGGGGGGATTATACCTCAAATCACACCCCCTCCGCCCCTAAATACGCCTATGAATTTTAGTAAACGAAAATTGAAAAAAAAAAGGTATCAAGTCAATAGTCCGGTTTTTTATTTATTCCAAAGAAAATCTGGTTCAGAAAAAGCTTGTACCATATTGGCAGATAAGAATCTGAGAATCGATTTCTGATTTGAAATTTACCCTCGAATAAATTGTGAAAATTTTTGAAGCTTCCGTCAAAAATAACCTTTTCTCTAGTTTCAACTTGTGAAAAAAAAGTACAGTCAAACTTGAGTACTATGTTAGGATGGAATAATAACCAAAATTCACTATACGAGCACTTTCTGAAGCTACCTACTTTAATAAGTAGGAAAAAAATCAGATTCTGATAAAGGTTTCAGATAAGCTCAAAAAAGGTCGTAGTTATTAAGGAGGGGGGGGGGACGAGGGAAGGGAGGTCTACTTTACTGCACAAAAACTAAGATTTTAAGATTTTCTTTACAAGTTTTACTATAGTTCCTTTTGTAAAAAATTAAAACACCAAAATACATATAATTTCCGCCACGTTCAAAAATTTTTCAAAAATCGAAAAATTGACGTCAAGCAGTTCAAAAATGTCGATTCTGAGGTGTGGATGACGACTATCTTTCAATGACCAAATTTTAGCTCAATCAGGAAAGACAATGTGACAACCTACATAGGTATCTTAATTTGTAAGATCCATTGTAACTCTAACGAAATTTCGAGGCTGAATTTTAGTGTAGCAATTTTTAATTTTTGAACCTTTTCACTTCACATGAATCAAGATCAAGTATAGGTGTCTGCAATAGCAACAATTTTTTTTTATCAAATTGTGAGCTACCTATAAAAGTTGTTATAATCTTACTGGTTGATCTTCTTATCTACATTCCGCATCTGCTTCTACATATATAAATACCTACCAAACCAATGAACTAATACTAAAATGATCATCATTACTGCTACTTTCTTTCGTTGTAAGGTATCAAAATTGCATGAATATAGAGAGCTGTGTTCCAAAAAGAAACCCATTACATTCATTAGCAATCCCAACAAACGATGAAAAAAATAAAACCATTAAATTGCACAAATGATACATCAGACTAAAAACATCATAATCCATTCGATAGTGATTGCTTAATTTAACATATGTATAGGTAAAGGTATAGCAATCATCTCCTCCTTAAAACATAGGCAGGTCTATCCATTACAGGCATATGCGCAAGGTGTTATCATAAAAAACACTGCAAACAAACGAAAAAATGGCAATAGTTCATCTTGCTCAATAAAAACGTAACCGAGGCACATCTCGTTAAAAATTTACATCCATTATTAAGTTAGTCTAGGGAAATGAGAAAAAAAATTAATAAAACGAGAAATGAGAGTCGCGCGCAATTCGATTTACTCGCATTTAAATGTTGTCATTATATTCGTAAAATGCCACAATATATTTTTCAATTACCTATCTACACTTTTAACAAATGAACTGCGTGCACGGTGGTCTCGTATGGACGCTTTTATCGTCGATTACCTATTATTATTAGGTATTATTATTATAATTCTGTAAATTAAAACGTAGGTAGGTATATTTCAGGTACCTATGTATTTTCGCGTCGCTCGAAATTAGTCTGTAGCGTTGCCTATTTAAATTTAGCGCAGGTAGGTAGCTGGTTTTCCAATCATGAGAGAAACAAGTTTGTAATGAAATTAGTCGCCACTAAAACGTTAAAATGCTTGTAAATACATATCGACGAGTAACTCCAGCTCCAGTGATGTCAAGAATCAGGTATCTCATTACGTTGTTGCGAAGTTATTAAAAGTACACATACGCCAGTTGATTATCACAATAACACGCCTTCGGGTTACCAAGACTCGTATAGTAATTATTATGTTTAAAAAAATATACCTATACGTACATTCGGAGTATGCGTATGTGTAGAGAATGGATATTTCTTAATGTCATCCTTTAATTATTGTTTTAAAACTCGCAGTTTGAACTTGGCTCAGGCAGGTATATTGAAATCATCGTTTGAGTACCTACCCACCTACACGAACCGCATCATTTTTATAATATTTTTTGGTTTTTAAAGTGTTAAAATATTTAATTATCTGTTATGCAAATCATTTTACACCTCCAGTTACAGGTATAGGTACTTCAAGATGTGTTAAAATCGCAACTTAAAGATTTCTTTTTCTGTGCTTAGCCTAAGCCATCTCATGCAGTAGTCAGCTGATTCTTATCAATGAAAAATTCATCTTTTGTCTCATGTGTCTTTGTACGTACTGACAACGCGAACCCATAGACACGCCGATGATATGATAAATCTTCAGATCTGCTTTTTTGTTTTTAAAGATCAACATTAGAGATATTTATGAACGGTGTTGGTATACCTAATTAACGAGCATCATTAATTAGAAAGAATTTGCGTGATTTTTTATTACGCCGAAATACAGTACTAAATATTACGTTCAGTTCACCGAATTACTCTCAACTTGGAGCGTTTATGAACTTTCATTTTTGTACGCATACCTGGCTGCAATAAAACACCTTTTAGGTGCAATAAAAATTGGATAAATAGATAGGCATATCTCGACAAGTAGGCATCAACTCATCATTTTAATTCTAAATATTACTTTGCTCTTCAGTGTACATAAGTGTGTAACGAAAACCCAACAGGTCTATGGTCTACTTTGTGCATAGATAGGTACATATTGGATTTTAAATCTTTGAAAAAAAGACATAAGTGTCGAAACTGATTTTTGTCCATACGTGTAGTGGAATTGTGATGTGATGAATGGTTGTCAATATTTTACCAACTCGTTTGTTTGAAATTCGTGTCGAGCAATTTGTAATATTGTGTTTGCAAAAATTACAAAACAAAATCTTCAATGAACTCGTGTTCAAATGCAGTTTCAACAAAATGACAGCGAAAATTAGCGTATTTGTATTAAAACAAATAGGTACCTCATACAGACGTATTTGGATTAGCTCTTACGTAATTTTTGAGGATAATATACCTAGTTACTGAAAGTTGAGTTTAGGTACACAAGTTTGATACCAATTTTTCTATTATTAAGAAATGCTGTTGAGTTGTCGACAAAAGAATCACATCAATATCTATGCAGGAAGTTCGTTTGAGAAGTTAAATTTTTAGAGAAATAGTGTGGAAAACTTTATGAAAAAGTGACCAAAAAAATGACCAAAATTGGAGGATTTCGCGCTTCTTGGAATGTCGTAATTATATTTTGAAAATTAGTTTGTTGAAAAGAAGCTAATGAAATTGGGTTTCCTTGCTGAAGAAAAATGAAAATAGAGTATTCAAAGAACCAAGTTGAAAAAGTTAAACGAACATTTCGTCAAAATGTGATCAAATTTCATTATGACAACTTTTTTTGCCTGGAACTTAAGTTTAGGAAATGAAAGTTAAAGAAAGTCTTTTCTAAAAAAAAAAAAAACAATTTTGAATCACGAATAAGTATGTTATATCACCAGCCCTTGGCGAAAATGAAGTGAAAAGATCAGAAAAGAATCACTGCAGGGAAGTTGATTATAAAATCACAAGAAAAAAAGTCAGTAAAAAAAAATGCCAGAAAATTGGAAAAATTCATTTGGAAATCGATGATGAATGACTGGAAAATCGGTACAAAAAATTGCTAGAAAATTGGGAGCAAGAAGTTGATTTTAAAATCACAAGAAAAAAAGTCAGTGAAAAAAATATCAGAATATTGGAAATATTCATTCAGAAATCGATGACGAGTACCTAGCTGGAAAATTGGTACAAAAAATTGCTAGAAAATTGGGAGCAATTTTTAAAAATTTAAATCACTAGAAAATCAATGATAAAAATGATGAAATCGTAAGCATATTTTTGTATCATGCTTTCTTAGACAATGATAGGATAATCATTAGAAAATTGCCTTGGAAATCTCTAGAAAATTAGTGTGAAAAATCACCAGAAAATCAGTAAAAAAAGCAAGTGAAAAAATAGTAACAAAATTATACCTTTAAAAAATGCCGAGAAAACAAGAATAATCAATAATTTGAAAAATGTCTTGAAATGGTCGAGATGAATAAAGTCATATTCGATTTTCACCTGCCTAAATTCATTTCCACGCTTTCTGGGCAAATTTTTAAAAAATCTGGATAAATCAAAAATTGCACTGAAGGCTTCAAAATTCAAGTTCGGGTTGGTTAATACCTATTTATTTTGTTTCAGGATTAGTTGTCATTTAGATTTTCTGTTTTTTTTTTTTTTTTTAAATTCTGATGTTTTTATGACACAGATGTCTTAAAGATCAGCATAATGCAAATTTTGGATCGACCTCCGGCGCAAAAAGCATATCCATGTCAAAAAATTAACACCTAATAAAAATATAAATGAATTGGCTCGGTTTTAAGCATTTTGTCGAAAATAGTCTGTTTTGAAGTTTCAAAAATTCGTTTTGATTATTATAGGCGTTTCAGACGATGTTCTTTCCAAAAATCACTGTTCCATTCAAATCGGAGGCTGACCCTTCTGACCCCCCACCCCCGGTTCCCCTGTAAGTTCTAGAAAGTCAAACGTAATTGTAAACTTGGATTTTCTGATTTTTTTTTTTTTTAATTCTGACGTTTTTATGACACAGTGTCTTAAAGATCAGCATAATGCAAATTTTGGATCGACCTCCGCGGCGCAAAAAGCATATCCATGTCAAAAAATTAACACCTAAGCAGGGTAAAAGTATAAATGAACTGGCTCAGGTGATTTTTTATTCCGCAACTGTGACCTATCAACTGCCTATCGTACATACAGGGTGCCCAGAAATATCGAGTACCCCTAAGAAAGTTTTTCATTAAAGATATAGGTTGGCAACGTGAAATAGATGCTTATGATTGGTGGAATGTTATCTCTCCAGTCCAACAACCAATCATGTGCTATCATTATTATCATTCACTGTGACCAACCAAAGTATTTTAGACGAAAATTTTGTTAGGGGTACTCGATATTTCTGGGCACCCTGTACTACGATAGCCTACTCGATAATGCATCAACTTCGAACATTAATCGATTAATCGTCAAATTATACGTGTGATCTATACGTAGATAAGTAGGTACTGCTCATGCAGCGATCAGAAATACTTGATTGTAATTTCCAAAGTTTGTCGTAGGTTGGATAAGCGATGCAATTCCAAGTTGTCCTAAAAACACAAAAATCCTCAATCTAGAGCGAAACCTAAAAGCAACGCGAATGCTTTCAAAAGTTGAGTAGATAGGCACTTAAAAACACATCGAAAAAAAAATCGAACAATATGAATGACGATTGCCGTTTGAAATTATATAAGAACCAGTTCTTTATGGCGCCGATAAAGTTGTAAGTAACTGCATTTTTATGGCACGCAGATAGTACAAGTGATAGGCTACTGATACATGACACTTCTTCATTACCATGAGAATATACCAACAAACGCTGCTAGCAACGGAGATATCATTTCGATGCGTTTGAAAACTAAATTATTCGCCAGTTTCAACTTTTCTACGTGTACCTGTATATCTCTACCTATATCTCTATATCGATCGTAAAGTAATTAGAATTTAATATTCGCCAAGTTAATCTCACACAGCTGATGTTTACTAAAAACTTGGTTCTGAAATTGATTTACTTTATAACTGCTTTTTATAACATGTAGGTAGGTAAGGTATCTCTTTACTTGGATAGTCTTTCAAACAACTCGAAGGGATGGAATATTTTAAAACAAAAAATCGTCATATTTTACTTTCATATATTAATTTTCAATAACCGGCATCATTTTCATTTCTCTAATGCGTTCAACTTTGAAAGAAAAGGTGCAACTAACACTTTCACTATTGATATTTAGTTTATGACATACCCACCCAAGCGCAAACAGCTCGCAGAATACACCCAGATAAACGTTATGATGTCGCCAACTAAACGATGTCCGATGCGTATGCACACCTCTATTTATGTATATTTTTTTTCTCTAAATCGTGACCAACTTATTATACGAAATTGTAGGTCAAATGACGAATTTACCAGTCTGGATCGAGTATACGAGCTTATAGCTATGTTAGTAATCATCAACTAGTTCCCGCATCGAGTTGCAATTGTCTATATAGCAAGTATCGTTGACTGGTGAGATCTGTATTTTTTTTTTTTTTTTTGAAATTATGAAAGCTTGTATGATACATCATATCGATGGAAAATTACCTTAAATATGAATATGATACTTTTTGAGATGCTGCTGCATTATTGTTTTACTTTACATTTAATTTTCACAACACAATATGTATATGTAACAAGGAGGCATTCATCTTAGAGTATGATTATAGTGCATTATAGCCTCATGCAAGGAGACAGGTCACGCTGTATTATATTTCATAATACTTCATAGGAGAAAAAAATACTACACGTTGATACCTAATTCAATCGGAAGAATTGCGAATATGAAGAAAAAAAACCATTGGTCGGCACCACTTTTCGACCATTTTACATAATATTGTACAATTTGTATGCAGTTGCGTAACCCTAAACAAAAATGCAAATTAATTAAATTACCGTCATTAATATTTTCTGCACGTACGACTAAAATACCCAACAAAAATGCTTGATACAATTCAAATTATTTCTATCCCTTTTTTTCCTTCTCTTTATTTTTAATGGCATCGTTTCCTCATTCGTGATACAGTATTAGGTGATTTTTTTGACGAACTTCTAACGTATATGGTACGTAAGGATTTGAGAGTTGACATTGAATTCTCGTTTGAATAATATTTTTCAATGTACGAAGTTCTTTAGCAAATCGAATACAGGTTTTGAAATGCGTTTGACATTGGAAGACGGCTACCAACTTTCGTAAATGCAACGAAATTAATTTAAGGAAAATTAATTATGCATCTTTGGTGTTACTGATGCTGTAAAAAAAGAAAGTTTTTTTTTTTTGGTAAATATTCTAGTAAATGTACAAAATATCAACCAAGTACTTAACTTGATCCTGAAAATGGCGATATAAAAAAATTAGTAGTAGATACCTAATACAAATCCAGTGATAATCCTTTCTAAGAGGATTATTTATTTATTTTTTTTTAAACCACAGGTATATTAATAGGTACTATGTTTACTTACATATTAAAATATCAAGACCTGAAGTAAATTCGTTATTAAAAGGAGAAAATGCTCTTAATTATTGTATTTACTTCGGTTTTTCAGTCTGTTGAACTGTATGATCGTAAAAAAACGATTACAGAACGTATTGACGGAAACGATTCATTTACAAGTTGAAAGCTCCAGTTAGATAATCAATAGAGAAGGAAATATAAATCGTTGGAATATTTAACTGTTTGTAAAAATATGACACCTATGCTGGCATATTGAAACGGATCTTCTACTTCTCCCACATCATTGTGCAGTTTTACTTTCAAGCTTGAATGCAGCAATTACGTGTTCAATACATGCTAATTATAATCATATAAGAAGAAAGTGAAATTAATTATGCACAAAGAAATTTCTTCCAACACACTGCAACATTACTGTATGGTTAAATTTAGGAAAAAAAATCTTTCATTAGCATAATTTTAAATCAATTAAACGTATACATTTTGCACCGCTGAGACAATTTGTACACATTTTAATTAACATTCTCGCAACGTTTCACTCCATTAAAGTATCAACAACTTTGTTCTTGGCAAAATAAAGAAGCGTAAGACGACGCGAGTTATGTCGTTAAAATTTTTTTACAATGATTATCAAACAATTATGTACCGTCGCGTTTTATAGCATTAAGTAGCTGGGATCTATGCGGCGAATTAACCGGGTATTTTCTTCTGCCTATGTTTCAGACTTGGCGGAGAACATTATCGATACTCATACGGATGACATAAATGATATCGTAACTACTCCAGAAACTTGTTCAGATGCTGATTGTAAATTTAAGGAGAGAAATGTTACGACAACAACGCCGCATGCTCGTAAGTGAATAAAATCCATCAGTGGATAATTAAGTTTACGTTGCTTTACGAATTGATGACACGTCTTACTTATCGAATATCTAATTTTTCAGCATTATTCGGTTTCATACCCAGAGAATGTCCTCAAGATCCACTACCGGAATTATTCCCAGTACGAAAATGCACATCGGATCAGGAATGCTGGCCTCGTGTATGTTGCTTCGACGATAACGAATTGACCGGATTTTGTCGTATCGCTATCCCCGTATGGGATCAATTACCAATGCCACGGATCGTATCCCGTAAATATATTTCTGATGTGTTCACGCAGTATTTCTGTAGATTATGATTTGCATTTTAATTTTCGTTTCATTTTACAGCTCTCCGAACCGCTATGGCATACTGGCAATGTACACCTCCGCCACCACCGAGTTACGATCTATTCCCAAAACCATGCCGGTCAACTTTTGACTGTTTTCCTAATTTATGCTGCCAGGAAAAAGATAAAAAAGTGTGTAGGCCGCCGAAAAAATCAATTCTAACGTTGATATCGAATTTTGCTCAGGTACTAAGCATTACGTACTGAAAAATAAAACAACATGAATGATTCACTAATGATAATTTGTTTCTAGCAGAGAGAAAGCTGGTTCGGTTGACGAATAAATAACTTTCAAAAAATTCAATACATTTGTGTATAGTTTTTGTAATTAGTTTTGTTTGTATAAATGTAAATTTGTTGATTTTTTCATGTTAATTTATCTCACGTCTATGTTGTTCTTTTTTAAAAATATTGTTCGAAATGACAATAATAAAAACCAAGAGTAAATCGTTACTGTTTAATTATTAAACACATACCGAAACAATAAAAATACTTAGGATTAGAGATGTTGAATCGACCAGTTCACTAAACTGCATTAGTCCAACTGAAATTAAAAAATACAAAAATCAAATTAGAGAGTTATGCATGAACTTCAACAGTAAATAAATAATAGATAACTGATGTCGAATGTTCTCAAAAATGAGACAATTTTAAAGGAAAGAGAATGAGAAACAATACGTCATAATTCAATGCACTGACGCCGGAGAGTACCTTTTCGGCTTTTTCCAGGTTCATAGATGACAAATTGCGATCAAAAAAACATATCGCAATGAAAACCATACTTTAGCTGCATTTAATTACATAGTGAATTCTTCGAACTACTCAATATATCTATTCAAATCATTAGAAAAAAAACAGAATACCTTTTTAAAACCGATATCAGATGCGTACTCTCTGAAACACTGACGGCATAAATTTAATCCATATTTACGGATAATACCATGTTTGTTGGCACAAGCTCGGCTGTAACATAAAGTAAGTATATAATAGTATAAAATAATACGGAAATATGAGATGAAATACCACACGTTGACATATTTGCAGAGAATATCAACATCGAATCGAATGAGTTCAACGTGTGGCTGAAATGACCGTAACACAAACTCACCAAGATCTTGATCCTTGACCGTATTTTCGCGGGTGCGAATACCAGATGTTTTGGAAACCCATCTCGATGATATTTTTATAATAAATTTATTAATAATTAACACGATTAAACGAATTAAATCGTTAATTAAAACATGAACAATCGTCAAAATTCAGTTTCGCTGAAAAGAAATTAAGAAAAATATTTCTTTCAACTTTGTTGAAGTAAAGACGAAGCAAATTCAGGCAGCATTTGGCATCGTTCATTGAATGAATTGTTCAGATTTGCGACCTTGGTAACGATTCCGTGAACGAAGTTTGAACAAAATAAGAACGAGTTTGCTCCACAGTTTTTTTTCATTTTTTTATTATTTTTATTTTTTTAAAAAAATAAAAAAATATTTTGATTGAATTTTCGAAAAACTTTTTATCAGATTCAGATTGAAGAAAATGAAGAAAAAAGAAGAGAAATGATAGAAGTTCAGAACTCATATATTAATATTTTCAGTTTCAAACAGATGTGATGAGTGATGCGACCGCAATCCCTGTTGTATTTCATATATTATTTCATTTATTTTGGTAATCAATTTCAACTTTCAATGGATATTACTCTCATTATCAGAATTCAAGTGAGTACATTATTACATTAATTACATTATTACATTTCTTACGCATTATGATTACTTTGTATAATCAGTAGATAAGATATGAAGGCCGAGCTATCAGAGATGAAAATGTGCTTTTAATGGTGTGTTAGGTGTGCTTCCTTCATCAGTCATTCATTTCCGTATTTGTTTTGAATTTTCTAAAATTCCGCCGGGAAAGTTTTGGTCTGTAGTGTAGATATTGACGATTTTGAGTTATGATTACTGGATTATATTTTCCACTGCTTCTCGTTAATACTAATGAAGTCACTAGAGCGATTTTTCTTTTCGATGCCAGCAAAAATAATGGTGCGCGGAGATGTATAATGTGAGTGTAATTTACCACTTATCGAATACAGTAACCAACGCTTCTCAAGTGCAGGTGACAAGCAGACCAAGATTCACAAGATATCCCATTCTACCGTGTCTCACAAGCGTTCCTTCCTGAAACACATTAAGCAGTTATAATGAAATTTCGTATCCACGGTCCTACTCAATTAAAAGGGAATGTAACAATATCAGGTGCTAAAAACGCCATACTGCCGATTCTATTTGCTTCATTACTGACGAAAGAACCAGTCGAGATTCAAAACGTACCCAATTTGAGCGATGTGGAATCCGCGATAAACTTATTGGAACATTTGGGCGTCAAGGTGGAATGTAATGGATCAGTGTTCGTAGATGCCAGCGTTATCAGTAACTATCACGCACCCTATGAAATGGTGAAAACCATGCGGGCATCATTTTGGGCGCTGGGACCACTGCTAGCGCGCTTTGGCCAAGGAGTAGTCTCACTACCTGGTGGCTGCGAGATCGGTTCACGTCCAGTAGATTTGCATATCAGCGGATTACAGAAATTGGGCGCTATCATCAATTTAGAAAAAGGCTACGTTAATGCTACGGTAAATGGTCGTCTGCGCGGTGCTTACATTTTCATTGATCAGCCGAGTTTCGGAGCCACGGTGAACATTATGAACGCCGCCACTTTGGCAACCGGTACCACAATAATTGAAAATGCAGCTCGTGAGCCGGAAATCGTAGATACAGCCAATTTCCTCAACACTCTAGGAGCGAAAATCACTGGTGCCGGTACTTGTAAGATTACCATTGAAGGCGTTGAACGTCTTGGTGGTGGTGTTTACCGAATCTTACCCGATCGTATCGAGACTGGCACTTACCTCGTGGCTGCGGCAGTCTCTCGTGGAAGCGTGGTATGCCATGGCACTTGTCCAGACAATTTGAATGCAGTGTTGCATAAGCTACGTGAAGCAGGGGCTCATATAGAAACTGGCGAAGACTGGATAAGCTTAGATATGCGTGGTCGAAGGCCAAAAGCGGTATCTGTGCGTACTGCTCCATATCCTGGCTTTCCGACTGATATGCAGGCTCAATTTTGTTTGTTGAATCTAGTTGCCGAAGGAGTTGGTATTGTTACCGAAACCATATTTGAAAATCGTTTCATGCATATCCCCGAATTGAGCCGGATGGGTGCAAAGGCGCAAATCGAAAGGAATAGTGTTATTTGTCGAGGTGTACAGAGACTGTTTGGTGTGCCGGTGATGGCAACTGATTTGAGAGCCTCGGCCAGTCTGGTTTTGGCAGGATGTGTGGCCGAAGGTGTGACAGAAGTGGATCGAATCTATCATATTGATCGTGGTTATTATCACATCGAAAAAAAACTTCGTGGAATGGGTGCCAATATCGAACGTATTGGCTCCTAGGGACACCATCCGAGGTGTATCATGAATATTTATGATGCGTTTCAAATCGTTATGATGTCAAAATAGTGCTGGTGAAGTATTTTTGTGGTGCGAAGGCGAAGCGACAATTTTAGTGGCCTAAGCAATATACAAGACTGCTGATCGTGAGTGCTGATGAATTGATATGAATCTGATTTCAGTCCCAACGTCTTTGCCCTGGTTGTGTTCAGAAATGTGGAAATTTTATGGTGAAAAATGTACCTACCTATCAATAAAACTATCGACGATTACATTTTCTGAGTTTTTCTTCCTGTTTTTGGCATTTACCAGTTTACCAACATTGAATTAGAAACTTAAAGTGTTGTAATGAAGGTCAATAGTGGATTAATTATGTATTTTGTTCTAGCTCTGAATATTTTATCAATTTTAAAATGTTTTATTCAATTTTTATCAAATTTTTCCTTTTTTTTGAAATTTCATTAATTTTTTGATAATGTTCTGTTTTTGAAATGCTAATTTGACTTCGTCCTATGTTTCATGCAATTTTTGCAAGATTTTATTGGATATTAATAATGTTTGATCAATTTTTATATCGAAGTACTATTTTCAGTAATTTTTCTGTATTAAACATTTTCTCTGGAATTTTCGATATTTTTTTGGAAATTAATTTTATAAACTTTATATTCATTTATAACCTTATAACGCGACTTTCATGTCTTTTTCACAACTTTTCAAGCATTTTCACAAATGTTTCACTCAATTTTCCCATTTTTTTTTTGGTGAATTTTGTAATAAGTAATTCAATGCCAATTTGCAATACCTTTGGCTGTGATAAAGTTCATTTTCGCTCCTTCTAGGATTTCCAAAGCACCTTGAAATTTCTGAAGAAAATTGAAAACCTGCAGCAGGTTTTCGAATGCTTCAAGAGTGGGTACATACCTGATACCGGTTAGCAAGTTGAGTGAGTTGATATGAAAAACTAATGAACTACTCGTATTTGTACCCAATTTGTTATTTTTAAATCAAAAAAAGAAAAAAAGTTGAAAATTATGTGCATGGCTTCTAAAAACATTAATGAAATACGTACCTATGGATTTTGACCATTTTCATTTGATTTTTCCTGTAACTTTCAAAATTGAGCTATTTTGGGTTAATTCTGAGATTTAACTCTTCGAAAAGATGTTAAATTCACGTTTTCAGGATTTCAACGAAGTATAAATCTCAGAATTTGACCCAAAATAGCTCAATTTTGAAAGTTACAGGAAAAATCAAATGAAAAATTATCAAGCACTTGCTAGTGCGTGTCAAATGTAAATTCTTCAATTTTTTCGAAAAAATATGCATAAACGCCATTTCTAGGGGGGCCCAAAGTGGAGGGTTCTAAAAAAAGGGTTCAAAATTACGAATATACAGGGAGCTTAATCTAACTTTTTCACCTAGATCATTGAATATATACCTCAAAACGTTACGTTTGGCGCAAATCGCAGGTTTCCAGCTATCCAGGGGTTCCCAAAAAACCCAAATTACAAAAAATTGGAAATTTGGATTTTTGAGTACCAGCGGAAAATTTTATTGAGCTCAAAATTTGGTAGGATGAAGGTGTTTCGGATACTAATATACTGTAAAAAGCTTTTCAGCGGGGTTCAGAAGGGTGAGGTCAAAATGGCGATTCCAAAATTTTCCAAAAATTGAACCCCCCCCCCCCGCATTTTTGCCCCTAATGGTCGAAAATAAGAAAATCACCCCGCATAACGTTTATCGAGTTCAAACAGATATTTTACGCTTAAAAAGTTTTTGAAAATGATACTCAGTGGTTCCTTAAATTCTTTTTTTATTCACAACTTTGGGAACCCCTGGAGCCCAAAAAATGATCATTTTGGGTTAACTAACCACGGATTCGTATTTGGGACATTTATTACAACATTTTAAGAGTAGTCGAGTCGATAACTGTGAGGGGCCCAAAAAGTAGCCTTATCGGGACTCCTCTTTTTTGTCTAAATTCATCATAGAGGTACCTAACAACCAACAAGACAGGGAATCTCCGGAACATTGTTATGAGGGGTCGGGAATGAAACGAAAATAAAACTTTAGTTTGTAGGTAGGTACTTTGTTCGTTGACAAATTCATAAAAGACAAATGTTTCATCCTCCCTCAAAAAAAAAACCTAAAAAATATGCATTTGATCAGGCTGAAATGAATTTTCAAAATGTGTGCTTGAATTGAAAGGGAGAGTCATTGGCATGATCGAAAAATGTCCAAGCGCATTTTTCGATTTTTTGGCGGATTTAAAAAAAATCATAGGTTTAAAAATGTGAAGAAGTCCAAATATTCTTCGAAATTTTTTCAGGTACTGAAAAAAAAATCCAAAAAAAGGCTCTAATCTTCGAGTAAAATGACTCTTTAAAAAAAATGCCCAAAGAATCCGTACTTTTACTTTTTTTAAATTCAACTTTCGCATGAATCGGATTTATTTTCAATCAGTAGCCCTACCATTATAATTTTGTTCAACATGCATGATCTGTGTTTCCCTTCCTGATTCGTTATTATAAAATTAATATTTTTGTTCTGTTTGTTTTTTTTTTTGCAGGTATTTCTCCTCCGCATACAGACACGATTACGGCATCTATATTCATTCAACTATAAGTTAAACTGGAAAAGCGGACGCGACGCGACGTAATCGCCTTAATTAAAATTTTTTCACGCGATAAATGCGATGGTAACGACGATAAAAAGGTCTCGAAACGTCGTATAACCTTCGCAAATTCGCGTGCGGTTCGCTACAATTTCGAAAAACTAGAAAGAAAAAAAAATATTACCGCGTTACGTGCATTATCCACGAAATGTTGCAGCTGATGAATGCATGCGAAATTATACGACAGAAAAAATCGTATCTACGTTACGATGAAGAGAGTATTCGACGCTACACGAGTCCTTATTCTGCGCTTGCGTTCGAAATTGCTCTTATTTTGTGTATAACGAATACGAAGAATTTGAAAATAATCCAGACGTGCTGTAGTCGTATTTCGTAAATTGTGATAGAAGCAGGTGATTTTCCATTTGAACAAGTCTTGCTGGGGATTTCGTAATTTACGGACAGGTACGTAATATTCTCGTGTGTAACGTGTTTTTTAATTCGATTTACTTCAAAAGCATAGGTATTTTTTTCATGGGCTCGCTAACGTTTCGAAAATTTCGACGGGTATAATTTTAAAATAAATATTATCTGGTGTCTTGGAAGTTTTCCATTTTATTATTCTGTTTACTTAAACGACATTGTTTTCTAAAAACCCTAGTAATTTTATTTTATAGATATTATTTTTTTACTCGTTGTAATATTTTGATTATTTTTTCTCTTCTGTGCCCATGTATGTAGGTACAGGACCGTAGGTGAAAAATGAAGCCAAAGCCATAGTTGGATATTCGCTTCGGAAACAGTTCTTCGAATTGCGAAGCATCTCGAGTGATTATTTTCGAATGATAGTTTATTTTCGAAGGAAATAATTCGCACGAGACATGGTTTAAGCTTGGAATTCGGATCAACGTTCCAGTAGCATTTCCATGTAGAAATAATGGCTTCCTTACCAGATAGTCCAGTTGACGAAGAACTCGGCTACGATTTGATCGACGGTGCACAACCAGTATCTATCCTACGACCGGTCGGAGGCTTAGATGATCTCTGCAAACAAACCAAATTCACACGTCAAGAAATACGCGTCATGTATCGAGGATTTAAGCAGGTAATTTCGCAAATTTCATTTACATCTGCGTACCTACCTTCGAGTCCCTCCAACCCCCTCTTTTCATGTAACTTGCAAGTTTATTCGCGTTATTCGCTATACCGTGTTAAGACAGGGCAATATGTACCTACGACTTTCGAGCTAAACGGCACACACACAGATTCTTGACGTAACAAATGGCGCCTTTTAATTACATTTTCTTCGGCTACATTGTCAAGCTCTGTGCTTTGTCGTTGTCTAGATACAACTTTGAAAGATTGAATTTTCAATAGCTAAACAAACTTTTAAGTATAATTCCTCTCGCTGTCTTTGTTTCATCGATTAACTTTTCAATATCTTCTATTGTTGCGGTAGTTTTCACTTCTGCAAAAACTGATTCATCTAGCGGTTAACTTTTATATACATTCTGGTACCAACTTCCATGCTTTATGATTTACACGTATATACGATGTAACTTTGGTAGGAAAGATACATTCTACTATATTCCATCTCATATTGAAAGTATATATACCTACTTGGAGTTAGATGAAGAGTTCTTTATATGCGAAAATATAAATTTAATGCTGATAAATAAATATCCCTTTTGCTCTGGCGAAGGAAAATTTAACCAAAACGGTAGACATCGAATGCCATAAATTTTTAAATTGCTCACTTCACAAGTTCTCATATCTTTATGGGGGCTTTCTCGCCTGCTTTTCGTTCTTGATGCTATGAAAAGAAGCAACGTTCGTCCAGCACGTCAAAAATCTTCTCCACCATTTCGACCAGTTTAATGAAAATCACCGAGCACCAATTCATCAGATGATATTCCGTGTGACAGATTCTATCAGAAATAATATTTAATATAAAAAAAGAAAGAAAATTGCCATACCATTTGAAGACTTATTCCTCGTATATATTTAAAAATTGTCCCATATAGGTATTATGGTAACGCTGTCGTGTTCAAACTCGTGAAAAATTTATCATCTAAAGAGTATCTAGTTGAAATGAAAGGAGAGAGAGAAAACTCGCTCGAGAAAATCATCCTCGAGTTATTAAAAATTCTATAAAAAATTTTTCTATATAAGCATGCCATTCGAAGCGTATGTTAACGCAATGTTTCTTTTCTACCGAAACATTGGATCATGTAGATATAAGAATAGGCTAACACCAACACAGAGAGAGAGAGAAATACTATACAAAAGAAAATCATGGCACGATAAAACAAAAAAACACATTTCAACTTTTTTTTTTTTAAAGCAGAATTTAATTCCTTTGCAGTATATATAAATCTTGTTCGAGAAAAATATGTCTTTTTGAAGTTAGCAAGGGTGATACGTTTTATTAAAAGATTAAATGATCTACTCATTAAATTGTATAAAGTTTTATGAAAAATGAATGCCTGGTTTTTTGGAAATATTCTTTCGCCAAGACAAAAGTATAAGTGTATTTTTTCGAGCTTCTTTATTGGTTAATTTCCCCTAGTCGAGGGCTTTTGGCTCCCCTTTTTTTTCCTTCGTCTTTTTGGAGCAAAATTTTGTTTCTTTTGAATGGCGACGACGCGACGACGATTACGAAATTAAAAATTAAGCGGTTTATGTAATTAAAGAACTTGTCAAGTTGAGGAAAATTTCGCTCACTTTGAAATTGTTTTTTTCCTTGTTTATCGAATGCTTGAAAAATTTTAACGCCTTAAGTAGTTATACCTACTCGTAGAACAAACGACGACGTCAAAAGCTGCACAGTTTTCTTGAGAAAAAAAAAAGGTAAAAAATACACTTTGTATAATTTTTGTCGTATTAGTTCAACTTGCAACCATTTGTGACGGAATTCCAACTCACAACTTGGGTGGATTCTGATCGAAGTTGAGAGCCTAAGGGACATTTTAAAGGAACCTTTTGCTTGCAGTACAACTGCCCAAAGCGGGCGATGTTTTTCGATGAGAACTTTTGCTATCTACTTTTATTTTCCAGTGTATATTCTAAGGTAGCCTACCTAGTTTTCAGTACACCGAGGGTTGAGTTTGATTTACGTTAGTGCGAAGCTATGTTGTCAAGTTGTGCAGTAATATTTTATTCGTCATTGTATTAAAAGAGTCAAGTTTGTAGGTATACTAATGAATAATGAAACAAATTTTAAGTGGGCATTTCTTCTTTTAAATGGAGTGTCTTTATTTTATTCTTTCGTGTTCTTAGTGTTAAATGAATTTTTCAACGAACTTGCTCGTTCCTGAGCATACCTATGCTGAGAAACGATAAGATATGCAGTTCAATTTGGTCCAAAGTAGAATGAAAATGGCGACGAATGGAAAACTTTTCAATTTATTTCGAGGCATGTACGAGTAAAAATTAATCGAGTTGTCGATTTTATTTTATTCGATATTTTTCGCCCGAGATTGCGAGATGAAATTTAATTTACGTTTTGCATTTTGTAGCTTGTTTATTTTTTATGTAGAAATTTAATCATTTGGAGGGTTTTGAAAACGCGTACCTATACCTATTACCTACCTAGCTGATTCGTTGAATTTTTCAACGAAATGCTTTTTATTAACGGATTGATTCTCGACGAGTCTTCAACTCATCCAATTGTGTGGAAAAGTTTATCTTGGTGATGAAAAACCAGAGTGCAGAAAGCCCACCTAGAAATTCAAAATTATTTTTTTAAACATCTGACGTCAAGTTTACATAGTTTTTAGTCAAGTGAATTAATTTAATGTGTACCTACTTGCCTAGTGCTTACCAACAAGCCCGTATCCAGGATTTTCTCCTGGGGGGTGATGAATGACTCATAAGTGAGGGACAAAAATCACAAAATTCCCAACGAGCTCATATGTATAAAAATTTCAATAGTAGGCACATTTCAGACATTTTCATGCTGAATTTCAGCTTGAAAAACGTGTTGATCAGAGTGAGGTTTTTGAAATTTATCCAGTAAATTGTTTATACCTACCTACATATTTATAATGAAATTCAGATAAGCACGAGCGAAGCGAGGGCAAAATTTTGGAAATTTGTCAATCCAAAGAGTAAAAAATACTACATTTCTGATTGTAAAATTGAATTTTCTGGATTCAACTTGACACGCCTCACGTCCTCAGACTTGAATTAGTAGTTTGTTCAACTAGGGATCGATAGTGATTTTTGACGATTTTCGAGGTTTATTGCGCAAGCGTCGCGAGGAAAATAATTCAAAATTGTCGAAAATCATTTTTATATACTCCTGAGTTGGATAACATATTTTTCGTTATGAGGGATAAAAATCCCAGTACCTATTCAATTCCAATAATGATCAGTAAGCTGGAGCAAAAGGAGCACTTTTTCTCCCTTATAATAACGAAAAATATACTTCCAGAAATTTCAATTTCAAAAAAGGAAAGCAAACAAAAGCATTGGAAATTCATAATTCAAGAAAGAAAAATAATTAGTACATAGATTATGCAACTACCTAGGGAGATAATGTGATTTTTAATGAATTTTGAAGTTTGTAGCAAATTATCTCCCTAGAAACGTAAAACAACATGATTTTTTTCCTGTGATTCAATGCAAGAAATCGTAGGAAATTATATTAACCTAAGGATTTTTTGGCCCTGGGGGGTGATTGTACCCCAAATCACCCCCCCCCTGAATACGCCCTTGCTTACCAATATTTTTATGTAATATATAAGTTTCAGTAGGGGCAATTCCAAACGCTATTTTATTTTCTTCAGGTGTATTGAATTTTTGAAATATTTTTTAGAGAACCTGAATTACTTAATGGAAAAATGTTTCGGAACTTAGGATCTACTTATTCATTTGAAAATTTAGAATTTTATGATATTCATGCACCCCTTCCACGTTATCAAATTAGTGCAATGTTTCTTTCAGAGTGAGTAAAATTTGAACAAAGATAATTTCATTTGGTTCAGTACTATACCTACTATTATTTCAAATCTGTGACCTCAAAAACAGTATAGGATCTTCACATTTTTAGCTCAATGGTATGCAATTAGATTGCGTACCTACTTCTGCAAAGTGAAGGTTCCCATGAAAATACCACCAATTTTTTTTTAGAATTTCCTCAGCGTTATCACATCTAAATTTAATTTTAAAATTTTGAAAATTGATTTCACACCGCCGGTTACAATATTGACAAAATTTTTCTATTTTTCGCACATCTTTTCTCAATGCAAGTAGGTACTTATTTCTCACTTTTGTTTCAATTTTTCACACTCTTCGAGTAGTGAAATCTTTCTAAACGATCAAAAGAGTGTTTCGATACCATATTTTAGTTGTTTGTAGTCGAATTTTTTTTCATCGTCATAATATCGTATTTTGATTCAGTGTATTGAATCACCTAAATTTTCACTCGTTTCGTAATGACTTGGCCAAATTTCGAAGTATTTGAAGCATGTGTTTCCAAAACGCACCAAGTCCATTTTCAAAGATTCTGAGGTTGCAAGGCCATCTACCTAACATAAAGTTGCGGCCCAAAATGGCTGATTTTTTGATCGTATGTTGTAGCCAAGACCAATTTGGGCCATTTCTACGTTTCCAAATTGTACTAAGTACCATGAATTTCTTATCAATATTTTTTTGGACTTGGTGCGTTTTGGAAACACATGCTTCATTTATTTTTTCGATTGAATCTAGAAAAACTGAAGAAAATAATCGATTAATGGGTGTACATATTTCAAGGGAGAGTTGACTGGAAACAATCTTAGATTTTTGGTAAATTTTGGAACCGAAAAATGGGAAACCTCCGCAGCTTATTTTTGAAAATAGGAAGTATCAAGTACTCGTATGTAAATCTTACTTGCATACCTACTTATTATGATAACGCTGAAAAAAAAAATTGAAACTCATTTTTATAATTGAAGGGCTAATTGTGAAAGTCGCCTTAGTCAGAACCAATTTTTGTACAAATCAATGAAAACGTTGTTGTCCTACTTCAATGGTAATGTAAAAAATTTATGGTCAAGTATTAAAAAAACATCTTCAACTATCCAAGAATGCATTACAATACTCATTTTTCCCTTTAAAATTTATGAAATATGAAAAAAAAATGTTTAAAGTTGCGTGAACAAAAAAATGACTAAGGCGACTTTCACCATTAGCCCTTCAATTAAAAACTTGACCTATAAATCCAAGATTCTAATTCAGTGAATTGAACAGCTCTGAAATGCACGCTTCTCGATTATATTAGGTACTTTCTTACAATTCGATTTTTTGTCTAAATTTTTTGCCCAAAAATTGTAGATAAAAATTTTCTAATTTAGCTACCTAAATCATCGCGAAAAGAGTGAAAATTGGGGTAATTTTACTGGTTAAATCCAAACATGACGATAAAAAAATTTCACATAGAAGAATCCGCCTACTGCTTTCAGTCAAATAAATAATTTACTGAGACAAACCCAGTCAAGTTTTACATCAATGAGTAATCAAAAGTTTCGCAGGGAGGTGACCATTTGACCTTGAAACTGAAAAATGAGCCTCTGGAGAGATAAACCAAAATGAAAATTTCCAAAAAATGCAACATTAGTGTTGAAATACGGATATATGAACATGTGCCCTCAAAACTCAAAATGAGCCCATAGTGAGGAAAACCAAGCTGAAACCCAAAAAATAAAATATTGGTATCAGAATGTGAGTTTTCTGAGTGCTGATTTTAATTTTAATTTTGATTTGATTCAAAAACTCGAAGCACATAGATATGTCCTTTGGCGTTTTATTATGAATGAAATTCTTAAATTTGCTATCAAGTTAATTTGACTGAAGTTTAACATACGTGAAGGTACCCAAAAATAGCAAAAACCATGTTTGTTTCCATAATGAGCCTACTTTGAGGATCCTTGGCTCAACCCCCTGTTTGGCTAGGGCTTTCAAAATTTTTCTTGGTAGTCTCTCACTGAAAATGAGAATTCAGAAATAAACCCGTGAATCCACCGTTTCCCCAGATAAATCCCAAACATTTTTTTCACGACGCGACTAATGAGTTCTCTGATCCGATTTCTCGAATTAATGTTTCCCTAACGATCATTTCCTCGAATGAAATTTTCCTCAAAAACATAACTTCCAAATGTAATCTGAGTGATAAAATAGAAGTTTTTGACAATTTGGACAGAAAACGAGTCTTTACTGCAATTTTGATGAAGAAGCAAGGTTTTTGTTTGCAATGTTGTCAAAAAAAATCAAAGCTTTTAGGCTAATCATGAGAAGTAAAAAACAGTTCTTTTTGGGATTTTGGCAAAAAAAAAACCTAAAATTTCTGTCAATCTTGACAAAAAAAGGGTATTTTTTGTATTACATATTGACAAAAAAATGAATTTTTTTGCAATTTTAGCAAAAAACCGAACTTTGGTACATTCAGGATAATGGGGTTGGAAGAAAGTGAGTTCGAAAAATTTATCATTCGGAATAATGGAAATTCAGGGGCATTCCATTTTGGAAAACATATTCGGGATAACGTTCGGGAGACAAATGGCAATTTCCTTTCAAATTTTCGTCAAAAAACAGGACATGTTTTTTTTTTACTTCAGATTGATGAACATTTGGCGGTAGAAATCCATAATTTTCAGATGCTTTTTTAACCCTCAAAAATTTACTTAGGTATTCATTTGCAAAATCGAGGGCAAATTTGATGATAGCATGAAAAAATGATATCAGACTTCATGAGAATCATTATCTATTTATGAACCGTAGTCTATTATACTTTGCGTGAGGATTACACGCGATTCAAAATGTGTTGACAGAATCTCGAAATTAATGAGATTAAGAAATCGCTGACTTTTGATTGCCCCGCTACCCACTCAGATAGATGAATAGACAAAAACCGTTTTCACGTGCATAAATATTTCACAGAGACAGAACTCTAATCACATTACGTATAATTAGTTTTGCATCGATCCGAAACTTTCAGTTTTTAAAATTTTACCTGGGTAAATTTTTCATCTAGCTCCCTGTGTAGAGCGAGGAAATTTTCAAAATCTCAAAATCAATTTTAAAAACCAAAAAATAAAAATGAAAATTTTTCGAAAAAATGAGTAACATTAGTACTGAAAAAAACTTTCAAAATAGAGTAAAAAATGTGGAAATTCTTCATTCTGAGATTAGTTTTTCGAAAGGTGGTGGAATTGTGATAATGTGCTTTGAAATTACCTTTCAGTTTTCACCACTCCAAATATTAAGGAGAGGAGTATTAAGAAAAATTTGAAAAAATTGATGTAGACTGACTCGTTGGCAGAAAATCTTACTGAAATCTCGATGCCTTCCTGGGGGAATTTTGACTAATGTCTTCGAAATTTCATAACTATGTGTAAAAATACCTTAATCTTCAATTTATTTTCTGATCCAACTACCCCCACTTCTAAACTCTTTACGTTAAAAATCGTCTCAATTTCAGCTTCAGCTTTCACGACGCCAACACACAATCGATTACGCATTAAAAATTTTCATCGTTCATGGGCTGAATTTTTACATCGCCTATGCTTGTAAATTAATCAAAAATACGAGCTTTGGTTTAGCCGGGAACACGTTCCGCAGGCCGTATATTTAACACTCGACGTCTATAAATTTTACACGCCGCGTATACAAATACCCGCGAGCTCGAGTCGAGTCGAGTCGAGTCGAGTTCGTTCGCGATAAATTGATATTCAAATAACAAAATCCATCGGAAAAAAATAAGGAAAAAACAAGCGTGTAGCAAAAAGTTGCGCGCATCTGCTGACATTGGCACAAGTTTTAATGAAAATTTAACGAGATTCTTGGAATAGTTTTACCCTTAGTGCCTCTGCCTCACGATGCTAATTCTTCTTTCGCCAAATCCACCATGTACTTTTACTCGTCGTATACCATACGAGTATACGCAGCCAGGGTGAAAAACTGAGTGAAAAGTTACACACTGGTGACTGGGTGCGGGCGAAGCGATGAGGCAAAAAAATGCCAAAAAGGCTAAGCAAACCGCAATGACAAGTGTTCGCCATTTTGTTGCCAACAAATCTCTGGTAAACAAGAAAAATTCACGTTTAATGGGATAACGGCGCGTACGTATACGAAAGTATACGAAGCAAATCGCATCCTCAATTCCTCATCGTAACACATCGTACACAACGCCGACATCGAAACGCCAAATTATTTATGAAAAAGAGGATTCTTGCTAAAAAGTATACGAGGGTAATTTCGATAAAACCGCGTATCACACAAAGCTTTAGGCAAAATAACCTCTCACCCTGTACGCTTAGAAGCAGCGTATATAAAGAAGCACTTCCTCGTATATCTATAAGAGTTTTATATGTATCTCTTTCTCTATCTCCGCGCGTATATCCGAGGCACATGAGCGTGAAGCAGGGTGAGAGGCAGCGAAAGATGATTCGGCACAGGGCACACGCCAGCTTCGTTTATGTAATAAATGAAGCGAAAAATCTCACGCGTCTTATTCGCGGCGAAATATAAACGCACAGTCACGTAACATCATATTTAAAATAATGAACTTTTACTAAAAACTACACGTTTTCTTCATTAAGAAAAACCAACTTTTCTCACAAGTCAAATTCGCTTTTAAACAGTTTACCCGAAAATACATTTATACCGCGGTAAGATACGTAGAAAAACAAGGCAAGAGAGAAAAAAAAACCAACCCCTCGTTTGGAAAACAAACGAGTCCGTGGTATCGTAAATGTAAAGAAAATTTTCTCCTCGGTATCAAATGAACCAAATGAATACTTTTCAAATTCTTATAACAATTATTCCAACGGCAAAAGCAAAGTATACTAAATTGATGCAGGGGTGGAATAAAAAAAAGGCAAAAGTTTGCGGTTAGTTTTACGACAACGACAACGATAGGTATACGATTAATACACGCGAAAAAGCTACGAGCAAAGGAGAGAAAAAAAATTTATTTAAAGATTCTCGCGCGTTTTTCTCGTTTACCTTCAATTTCGCAACGACGTAATTAGAATTTTAAATTATTTCAAATGAGAGTTGAATTTTCTCGCAAACTTGTTGCCGAGCCGACTCTTTTCGCGAAATCTGTTCAAAATGAATTTTTAATCTATCAAAAAAAGCTGGATGCTCGTCCTCATCCTCTGCACGAGCAGCGAAATTCGCCTCTTTTTCTTTTAAACGAATATCAAATTTTCACGCCATGGCACACTCCGCGCCCGGCCGCGTGTACTTCTCTCGTTCAAATTTCAAGTTTAAATTTCAAATTTACCGAGCTAAAGAAAAATGGAATAAAAAGCGCAGAAAACTTCGTCGCACTGAGACCGCGAGAACGTATCAACGCCTAGTGTTTTATATGAAAATATAATTCAATTTCGCATCCCTTTTAATATGGATACAGTTTTTGAGAGTTTTTCACAACTCTCAAGTATAAAGAATAAAGTATTCCCCGGATGTTGGAAAAGGGTTTTGGAATTATTCTTCTTCTGCTGCTGCTTCTTCTTCTTCTTCATTCCTTTGTTTATTTATTAGTTTTCTTTACTTTTTTTTTTATTTCTCGTTTTTAATTTTTCTCCATGCTTGAGCATTATTTGCGTTTCAAATTTTAGTTTAATTGTTCGTTAGGTTCGCTATTTTACATATTTTCTCACTCTTTCTTATTTTGCATTTATACGAGTAATGCATTTTCATTGTTTTATGCAATCTCGACTATTTTCAAGAGGTAAACTACCCGTATTCGAGAAATCAACGTAAAGTCAATACGAATCGAAAATTTTCTTTTTCTATTTGGTTGGTGTGGAGTCATGTCTGATGCTGCAGCAAATTTGTTAAAAATGAGAAAAAATGTTGTTCGGTTAGGCAGAATATGGGATGCGTGAATTTGGCTGGGTTGATTTTTTCAATTTTTTTTACTCCACCCTATTTGCAGGGATAAACTATGATCACAGAGTCCATTATCACAAATTTACTATTATACAGAAAAACGTGACTTGAAAATATTAAAGTTTAACAATTTTTCTTTGACATAGAGAGCACTTTTTTTTACCAAGTAACTATAAACGAAACGAAATTCAACTTGTAATTGAGAGTTCCCTGTAGAAATTTCATCAAATTTTTTGCATTATTTCAGTTTTTTTTTGGTGTGAAAAATTGATTTTTGGTTCTTGTGGTCTTCTGGTACCTAAAGAAAGTTTTGAGTGATTGTTTTTTTCAAAAATTGACGATTATGTTTCTGTTTTGATTTGAGAGATTATCAATTGAAAAAAAATCAGAATCGAGAAAAAACAAAAAGTGTTCAAAACAAAAATGTGCGTGAAAAGTTCTCTTTTTTGTCTTAAACATGTTTTTTTTTTTAATTTTGATTTTTAATAACAAAGCTTGATTTTTTAATTTTTTGTGGAGGGGGGATGAAAAATAGAATTGTAGAATTGTTTTGAAATCAAAAATTGTTGTGAATTTTTTAATTTATCCTGTTTAAAACACGCGGAAATTCACAAGTTTTGTTTGAAACAAAAAAAAAAGATCTTACTTATTTTTTTAAATTTAATGAGCCATATACAGCAACTTATCGGCTAGAGGCTCGCATTTACGAGTGAAAAGCTTAAAATTAGGTTATACAAGAAATAAAGTTAAGTATGTACATACAATTTCAAATTTTTTTATCTAATTTTGTTGAGATTAGAAATTTAATAACTTCATCTGTGTGAGAAGGGTTGTTAGAAAGGAGGACCTGAAGTTGGTCAGAACTTAGGTGTCTGGAGCGTTCATTCTGGTAGGAAGGACAGTCTATTAGTAAATGAGCAATGTTTAGGGGGATGTTGTTGCATTCTGGGCATAATGGTGGAGGCTGTTTAAGGAATATGAATTGGTGAGTGAGAAGGGAGTGGCCAGTCCGATGAATACGTAATTGTTTGCTTTGTTTCAAAAAAATTGAAATAAATCTAACAATTTTTTTAATAGGTTGGTACTTCTGAAAAAACTGCATTTTTTTAACCTATCATCTCTAACTTGCAATTTACTTGTCCTGATCGAACCGAAAATGGAAATTTGTTTGACGATATATGCTTTTTTTCCCTTATTAAATGTAGGGTTGATCAGTAAAAATTATGAAAATTAGTCCTGAAATAATTATCAGCGCCCACGTACCGAATTTCACCATTCTGCGGAGCCTCTCCAGCGAGATTTTCGATATCTATAGAATTTTTGAATTCCTCCAGAAGATGTGGAAATAAAATGTGGACTGCTAAAAATGAAATTGTGACTATTTTCAACCTGTTTATCCATTTTTTGGCCGATTTTCTGTATTTTTTTTTCAAGCATAAATTTTTGAAAATGGTCAATTTTGGATTTTCAAAAATTTGCTAAAAATCAAAATATCTGTTTGGTCAGCTGAAATTTTGGTTATGAGGTTTCAGATCATGCTTTTTCTATCATCATCAAAAAGTTTTATTTTATGACATCCGGCATCTTGGCCTTTAACATCAACAATCCAGCAACAGAAATTAAATTAACAAATGAGGAGCTTGGAATCAAAACTCACTTTTGACACCAAAAATCGATATGCGTTTTTTTGCGGATTCGGATACTTCTTCAATTTCTCTATCACCCTACAGAATCCATTTTTCCGAATTCGGCCCCAGTTCTTCACAATTTCGTGTTGAAAAGTGCCCTTGGAATCAAAACTCACTTTTGCCAGTGGCAAAAGTGAGTTTTGACTCCAAGCTATAAAAAAAACTGTATTTTCAAGGTCGCATGACAGTCTACAAAGCGAAAATAATTCAATTGAAACTTCGGAAGCATTTTCTGATTGTGAAAATAGCGAAAATGGTAGTTTTGAATTTGGAAGTTATGCAACTGAGGAGGTAAAAAATTGGATGTATTGAGTGCTCAAAACTTTTAAAGCTCTCTGGAGGCGGAACAAAATACTCTACAGAAAATAGAGAATTAAATTTCCAATCGACGTAATGTTGTTAGTTTTTTTCTAGGGTGCTTAGTTTTCGATATATTTGCAAAGGAAAGTATAATTTTTGGAAAAATTCAGCGCTCAAAACTTTTAAAGCTGTCTGGAGGCGGAACGAAGCATTCTACGGAAAAATTATATCGAAGAAAAGTGTAGAGAATTAAATTTCCAATCGACATAATGTCGTTAGTTTTCTTCCAGAAGGCTTATTTTTCGATATATTTGCAAAAGAAAGTAGAATTACCCTACCTTGGAATCAAAACTCACTTTTGCCAAACTTGATAGCCGTACCGCAACCATATGGCAACTTGAAAAAAAAAATTTTCTCATGGAATCCTATTTAGTGGTCTTACTTAAGAGCTCGACACACTTTGCGGCGTTTTTTTCATCAACGCACCAGGCGAAATCAGTTATTGTCGATTTTCTCGAAACTTTGTCCAATGGCAAAAGTGAGTTTTGATTCCAAGCTCCTCAAATAACAAAAATATAACAAGTTCAACAAAAAGATATCAAAATTTAACAAAGCGAAACATAATGTTATAACAAATCATAAATCTCTGCATGAATTAGGAACAAGAACAACTTTACACACATTTCTTCTTTATCTTCATGTATACTTGTATGTAGTATTTCAAATTTACCCCAAGTGTTTCTTTCTGATTTTCTCATATACTTTACATGATTCTATAATGTGTTGGACTGTCACATTCACATTACATGTGTCACATTTTTTGAGGGATTTTGCAGTAAAAAGTGATCAGTGTGTTAATGCAGTATTAGTCTGATTCAAATTCTGGCCAAAATCACCCCTTTTCTTCTATTTAATCTGTAGGAGGTATTTTTTGTTGGTACATATAATAAATTGGTAGATACTAGAGCTGAAAACTGCATTCACTAACAGCGGGTAACCACTGTACCCTTACTATAAATTCTCGCTACTTGCCAGTAGCTGGTAGCGAGTAGAAAAAATGTCACACCAGTTCACATTGTAACTTGTAGCATGTTGTATGCGCAGTGGGTGTACCAGCATTACGTCATCATTGCCAACAATCACTGTCAAACGTCAATCACATGCACCTACGACAGCGTCAACAGGTGCTGAAATATAACTCCTCCCACTTATGCATTATCAAATTTTGGGGTGCGTGCGCAGACTAAGTGCGAAAATGATTAGGTTGTGCTCACTATATGGTACTATCTGTATCCGAATCAACTTGATACCAGCTACTAGCGGGTTAGACCGGTATTTTAACCAGATACCGATAAGCGGGTAGCGTAACCGTGTTCAGCTCTGGTAGGTACTGTTTACAATAGCTTTCAATCTGAGGCATGTTGAGTGGGTCAAGTCCCATAGAAACTATCAGCTTTTTTGTTCTATATCCAAATGCTTGGTATGTGCCATATTTGTGTTGAAGGTGAGAGTGGAATATTTTGTGATGATTTATATGACCAGTATTTTTGGCTATTATTTGACATATTGTTTTAGGGCTAAATAGTTTCTTCTTCCTTGTAGAGAAGTAATTCCAGAATCCTCTGTATAGCAGCTTATCAAACTGAAATCAGCGATTACTGCGTCAGAAAGATCAAAATTAAGGCAAGAGTTATGATTTGTTATCCGTAGCTTACAAGATTTTTCGATGAGTGAAAATTTTGATTATTTTATTTGCCTATGTTGAACAAGGATAAAGCGTTATACCAAGATTTCCATTTTAGAAATTCCATTATTTTCATTTTCAAATTTATTTCTCATCCTTTGAAATTTTTGGACATTCTGTGTTTCAGAAAACAGTTTTTCTTGCAATTTAATTTTTTAGAATTTGGGCGAAGAGAAAAAATGAAAATTTTTGTGCGGCTTCAATTTTGTTTTTCCAATTATGGAGTAATTCCCCACATTTTTCTTCAATTCTCTTGAAATTGGATGGTTTGGCAATGGGAAGTCTACAGTAGCCTCAAATGACAGAATCCTATTTTCTTGTATGTATGTACCCACTTGTCAAATCCATATTGAAAGAATGAAATTCCATAAAAAAACTGATTTTTCAAATGTGATTGTCACCGAGCATTCTCATGACACCTCATAATATGTTACATTATTACATTTCAAATACGTAGATATACTAGTCTCGTGTAGGTAAAATTTTGGAGAATTCTGATCATAAGAAAAGAAATCAATGAAAGAAGAATGTCGAAGCATTTGTAAGGTATACACCTTCGTAAGCGTTATAAAATATTCCTCGAGACGCTATACTAAATTACCTGCTACGAAAATTTCAAAAATTTCTCGAAAAATAAACAAACGAACGATACCATCTAGTTGGCATATCTTAAGGAAAAAATTCTTCCAAAGAATCACGCGGAGTATCGTATTTTAAAAGCAAACAAATCAGCTGCGGATTCTTCTCCGTATAGAACTCTATTTACTCAGTATTTCGTATTCATGCACGAAGAACAAAAAAAAGAACTCCATATAATAATAATTTCAACGCAAATTACACACTTCCATTTACATTTTTACTGACAAAACCGCCTTCGCCTTCGAGCAAACACCACCATTCGCATCATCTTCTTGTTTCACCACCGCTATCGCATCAAAACGTCGTGGATCCTCAGACCATCTCCTATCCCTTTCTTCATCACGATACTACCGCATATACACAAAAAATCCAGCAATTTGCATTCACGACTGGAACTCCATCTCTGGTGTTCTCGTACGCGGCTGATCTTCTCAAAACCGAGGGATTTTTAATTCGCACGATACGCGTCGGAGGCTAGATTAGATTTTTGAAATTAAAATGTAAATTTATACACGAACTTGCTGAAACTCGAGTACACTTCATAATCGTACCAAGTTGCCGCGGTGTTTTTATTATCTCGTGTCGTTGTGTTCGTAGCGTAAATACAATTTGGCCACCGAGAACATACTATCACTTTCTCTCTCTTTCTTAAGCTTTTCTTTTTTTTTTTTTTTTGAATCGAATCTTGTACAACAATCTTCGTGTCTGTTTGGCTAGAGAAACTGCTCTATTAAGTTGCGTTTTAAATTTTCGAAATTATCTGATAAAGTGTAGATGATATCAAAAAATGACCGCGAGTTTTTCCATGATGGAAACATTTTTCAAATCAATGGGCTTGAATGAGAAAAATAAGTGTTTCAATGACCGGGGGGAAAATCCTCAAGGGAACGTTTCAGTCACGTGGTCTTCGATTTTGCTCATGTTTTTTTTTTACCACAGCTTTTGGAAATTGTATTTTATTTTCAATTTATGCAATTTTTGTACAGTTTTGCAGAATTCAGGTTCCTCAATTTTCCGTTTGGGTTATTGAAATTTTATTGGAAGAGACCCTATGGCTCTCCATGGTGTGAGTAAAAAATTATCATAATCGTTGACTAATTACTCATGTAGTTGTGAGGTTCCTGTGTCTGTAAGTTCTGTAGTTCATACTTGGGGAAATTCGGCTCTATTTGAATTCTACTGCTGTATTACTCGCAATCTGCGACGCATACTAGCACACGTTTCTGTTTCTTCTCAGCACTTTTATATCGCAGGTGCCAATGCTGTAGGCAATATTACATCCAGATAAGCTTTTAAAAAAGGCGGTATTTCATCCAAGGTCTTTTCTCGTTGTCACATATACGACAAAATATTATGTACTTTTATTGAATACCTCTCGGAAAGATGTTAAGAAAAGGGTGCTTATGATGGTAAGAGTTGATCTAAGTGTTCCTATCGAAAAGGGGATAAAAAGGTACTAAATCGAGGTTTAATTTCAGCATTATGTTTTGGCATATACGTAATGTACGAGAAGGTATATTGACTCGGTTGTATCTCTATGTTTAGTACTATTCGTCATCTTTTATGAGCATAGTAAACTATACGGGCGAAATTAGCATTTCCACTTGGCGAATAATCATCTGCAAAGGCTTTCTTTGAGCAATTACTCGCTTGATGTAATTTTTACGCGTATGTGTAGGTAATAATTATTCCTAGCTATGGTTTAATATCGTTGTAAAGGGAACTGTTTCATGGGTTGATTGTGGTGGTGCTCGTTCACGTTTCTAATATATGTAGGTATGTACATGTAGCTATGTACATAACATATATTGTTGTAGTAGATACGTACATGTCAAGGAAACAACTATTACTCGTAGGTATTTTCGGAAAATAAGACTAATTTTCCCAAAATGTGGTAGGTATAATATGCTTAACATCACTACACGTATATTAAGTTCTTGTACATAGCTACTTATTCATCTGAACCTACACTTAATATTATGCATTATGGCTGATCGGATGGTGTCAATATGGAAACATATTGTCGTTATCGTCTCTGCAAATGCTTCGTGTATTGTAAAGTCTGCGAGTATAGACGTAGTATTAGGTACTTTAACTCGTACGACAACGAGGAAATATTACGAGAAAATTGCGAATGGCTTTCTAATATGTACATATTTTCACATCTTTCAGTCGCGTCTACTCGCTTCCGAGTATGTCACATATAAACGAGTATTGATGGTTATTTTAACATATATTTACTCATCTAACGACAGCGTTTTTATCGAAATTGAAATATAAACACGATATTTCCAACGAATACGAATTACCGCCTATAAACTCGACTATTAATGCGATTCGCTGTTTAAATTGAAAGCTCGAGACATCTCGGCTCTCGTATTAGTTTTCCTAATGTGATACGAGTGGAAATATAAAGATGTAAGTGAACAAAATTCGCGAAGAAGGATTTTTTTGTCTCGTTGATTTTTTTCAACGTTTTCTTTAAAATCTAACGCGAATTCGTTCAACGTGATATTTTTACCTCTATTTAGCGAGTAAGAGAAGAGACTTTTGAGTTTTGAAATTATAAGAGGAAAAGTTGAAAAATAAGTTAAGTATTGAAAGACACTGTTTCATGTAGGTAAATGCATATGAAATTATAGGATTAATTTTTGCTTTTTTAATTTAAGAAGATCGAATTACCTAAGTCCAAGAAGCGCTCAGCCTTTTTTTTCTCACCAGAGATCACTTCATACTTTTCTAAATGAGGCAACGTTACACTGGATGTATTTTATGAAAGAATTTTAAATCCAAAGACAGAATTCAGAGACGTTCAAGGGGAAGAATGGAGAAAAGAGCAGCTCATTTCACTATTGTTGAAAAAAATGAATTCAAGTTGAAAAACTAGGTTTGTTTGAAACCCCCCCCCCCCCAAAAACAAACTTTTCTGAAAAATTCAAAATGAGGTGGAAGTAGATACTAGATACCTACTACCTACTTTACCTATTATTGTGAAAAATTCCAACTTTTTATTGGAAATATTGAATATTCAGCTGCAAAATAAAGGTTCATGTCTGGTACCTAATTTTCACTTTTATACCCATCCAATTGCCTAGAATACCTCTGACTCTGCATAAGTATATACTCGATACCCTTGGCACGTGCTCCTAAAAATAGAAACTTTTTATCAATTGAAACGACTTTAATGAGTTTCGAGTTTATGGTTTAGGGCTCAGGCAATAACGTGTCGCGAAATTGTCGATATAAAAATGAAAGTACCCTCGGTTCAATTTCAAGATCTTGTAGATGTGTTACTTGAGAAAACGTAGCCCATATATAGCTTTGTGCACAAATGGAGGAAAAGACGCATCAACCATACAGTTATTAAAACTGTGTAATAAAAATAAATCCAGTCGAACGAAAAAGGGAAAAATAAAATTTCAAACAATAAAACTTTCATCATGGTTATAAATTGGGGATGTGTCGTTGGTTAGGTTTCGCCTCTTACACGAATTGAATTAATTTTTTTTTTCAACCAGCCTACGAATTGAAAAAATTACATCCCTCGGTCGTAATGCGCGTGATTTTTCAATTCCAAGTCAAATTAAAACGCGGTAAAGGTATAATTTAACGGGCTGTTGGTATTTTATCCTTATAGGTAAAGAACCATCTTGTATACATACAGGGTGTTCTACTAACGGTTTTTCAGTAGGTACTTTGGATTCGGGTGTGACATTGGTATAAAAAATGTTTTGAAATTTCTCTTGAACAGAATTCCTATTGCTCCATATAGATAGAATTTTTGAAAATTTCTAAACAATTTTTTTCTTATTTACACATGAGAAAGTACAAGTGGTGAAACAGAAATTACCAGTGGTAACCATCAGTAAGAATCGGTTCCTGCCATTTGTAGAAGCAGGGTTTTTATTTGTGCCTGTGAAGCTTTACCACTGATGATAATAAAGTTAGAACTAGTAATACCCTTAGTTGTTGTAATCCTGGTCACTTCTCCTTATAAGAGATTGCATACATCTCCTGTACAACAATGACCATGCTAATTTCAATGTAGTTAAATGTCGACCCATCCACATCCGTCACATTTGAATCCCACAAATGTCAATGTGAATTTCGACCCTGTTTCGAACAGATTGTAGGTATATGTAGGTATTGTCGACCAATGTTGCTCGGCATTCATGTGAAAAATTGGCTCAAAACAGGGTCGAATTTTACATCGGCACAGAGCTGTGGGTCCGAAACAATTTCGGGGTTGGATTTTGGTTTCAGGATCAAAATTTATTCATTTCGGGATTGGATTTGTTTCAGTTTTGTTCTTCTAAATTTTCATTTCGGTTTTGGGATTGAAAAAATTGTTTCGGTTCCGGGATGAATTGGTTCTGGTTTTAGGATTTTCATTTCAACCAATTTTATAAGTTCAAATTGACTTTGACATGGGGAATCCGATGATATATGTAGTTATTTATATTTTGCTTAATTCATCCAGTAATTTCTGTTGTAATCTAAATGAATGATAATAAATGGTGTAAAATTGAAGGTCCTGGTGGAATAAGGGCGTTAGAAAAAAATGACGATTTGAGAAAAACGCGATTGAAGTTTTTAAACCTATGTGGCTTAGGCAGTACTACTTAACTTAGAGCTTTGCGGTTACGTTTTTTCAAAGTTCGAAGTGTTATCTTTCATTTCCCTTACTCAACTGCGGCACTCGGTTACATTAAACCTTTCAAAAAAGTGATTTTCAAAACTGTTTTTAACGCCCTTATTCCATAAATGCACTTTACAGAAAATTTAATATGATTTTAATCATCTTGAGTGACGATTTCTGAGATGCTGATTGCTGAAAAGAGTGATTATCGACTTAATGAATAAAAAACACCAAATGTAGAGCTGTGAAAGTTTTCAAAAAATGAATTTTAAAGAACTATAGATTAAGTTTCATAGTCAAAGTCATAATATACACAATATCTCTAATTATCATTGTTGTCATCGTCATTTACTAATATTTCCAAAATTCATTAATTTTCAATCCGGAATCGTGTATTTTTGTGAAGAAACAGAGAAAACCGGATATGTGCAGTATCTAGTAATGCATGTGAAAACGCGACCCTGCAGACCCTGTCGTCTTTAAAAACCTGTAGCTCTACGAAGGAAGCGTTTTGTGAACTGAAAGTTGGTGGGTAGATTTACAAGGCTTCGGAGATTATTTTAAGACCATTTGCGGAAAAAGGGCTTTAAGTGCCGAACGACCTTACTCCATCAAGACCCTCAATTGTGAAATGACAATTTATCAGAATAAAATTGGGGAAAAATCCAAAATTGAAATCCCAAAACCAAAACAATTTTGTTCCAATTCCCGGGATTGTTATGGGTTCAAAATTAGTTTGGGATTAAGTAAAACAACGATTTTGGTTTTGGGATAGGTTTTGGGATTGGATTTGAATCAGGATTCCATCAGTTCCAGTTTTGGGATAATTTCAGACCCATAGCTCTGCATCTACATGTGGGATTCAAAATGTGACAGATGTAGATGGGTCAATGTTGGCATCAAAATTTATGTCGATCCCCTGCTATGTAAAAAGTTATAAAATTTTAGTTTCAAAATTGGAAATTTTTTTCCAAATTTTTTTTTCTTGAAGCTAGCCATTGCTCATGTTATGCTGATAGCAGCAACAATGCGGTGACTGCTTCCAAGAGGTACAGACCAAATGCCTGTGTAAATTAGACGTTGACTTGAACCAGGGTTGGGCATCTACACATAAAATAGCCTATTCTACATTTTGATGTAGAATATATTGTGAAATTTGATGTAGAATATAGTAAAATGAGTAGAAAGCGTAGAATGTGTAAAATAGACGATAAAATGCGTAGAATGCAATAATACATAACTACTCCATTCTTGTTTGTTATACTCTAAAAATTAAGAATCATGATGCTTGCTTCGAAAAATTATTTTCCATTGTTTTTCTTTTTTTAACGTATTGTTTCATTTTTTGAAACCATTATGGTCATTAAATCCAGTGATGGCAACACTTTTGCGTTTCAGTCTTCACTTTTTAATTTCAGTTTCAGTTTTTCCAGTTTTGCAGTTTCACTTTTTTCCTCATCAATTTTGGAAATTTATTGGAAAAAATTGACTAAGTACCAAAAATCATTTTTTTTTAGTTTCAGTTTTGCTTTTTTCAGTTTCAGTTTCAGTTTTCTGTCACTGATCAGATTCGATGAATTAGTTCTAGTCTTTTCTTTTTTTCAATTTACCTACTGTTCTGTTTTTTTCACCTGATTATTCAAGTTTTCAACACTTTTTCAAATTTTCCAACATAAAATGAATAATGATGGGAAAAAATTGAACTTTTTCAAAAGAAAATATCACATGCTCACTTATTTTACGCATTCTACGCATGCTACACATACCTACCTGGATTTCAGGCTATTCTACATGGTGTATTCTACGGCACAGCCCTGAGTTGAACATAAACTCTTCTTATTGAAAAAGGTGCAATACTTTATCTTGAAGCGCTATAACTTTATCTCAGAGTACTGAACTAGTACATTTTCATGTTGATTAAGTATATGTTGATTTTAATGTTGATTGTTGATGTGAAATTTGACGTCAACAAAATATATCCACAATATCAACGCCATTTTCTAAATTTGAGAAATCTTTGAAAATTTGGTCAAGGTTGGTGTTGATATAATTAGTGGATAATCAACTTTCACATAGACATATCATTGACAACTCCAAACTAAGTAATGGAAAAATGAACAATTTTATCAATGCCATAAAAAATTTTTTCCCTCTTTTAACAAGATCAAATATTTAATTGTTTATTGAACTTTTAAACTCTAAAATAGAAATTTTAATTCTGAAAATTGGTTGACATAGTTGTTGAGATGCCATGTGGAGGTACCTATCAGAAATACGAGTAATGAGAAAATTTTGAAACCTGACCTCTTTACAGACAGAAGATTCCTACTGAATAACTAATTGATCACTTTTCCATCATTATGTTGGAAAAAAACATTGCATAAGCTTGGACTTTGGACTGCCTCATTCCAAGAAGAATTATTAGGAACCTTACATGAGACACCTGGTACAATGAAGATCCTCAGTGACTGCTCAGTGTACATCCAACTTTCTTTATTTCTCTTCCGGGATATGTAATGACACATAAATTTCTAGTATGGTGAACATTCGATGGGACACCCTGTATATACGTCTTTTATTTGGTTGGAGGTTGATCTGCAATATTGAATTTTACATGACTTAGGTACGTGTATACAAATGAAGGCATTCGTTTGTGGCAACTGCTGCAAGTATCTACTATTTTATGTAGAGAACACTGTGTAGATATGTGTTATGTAAGACTCTTGGGACTTGTAAATTCACTAGGTGCTAAAGTGGACTCGTATTGTATTCAACGTACGAGTGGTACTTCCAGCAGTAAGATTTGCAGCCGGTAATTTATACAAACCGTATACACGCAATGTATAGGTACGTTTTGTAGGAGTTGGAATGAAATTTTTATATTGTGTGCAGGCTTGCCAGGGTATTCCTTCATTGTACAGGGACGTGGTATACCGACGATACAAACGTAATCAGACCTTTAAACCAGGAAACCACGTCGTAAATTCCATTTTAATAAATTTTCTAGTAAGTACGCACATATCTGAGCCACGACTTGAATACCCACCTTGTACTTCTTGAAAAAGGCAAACGTATGAATCACATAGCTAAATATTCTCGTACGTCGTCCTTGTTTCCGGACATTTCGAACGCAGTTTGAGAAAAATTTATTAAATTGGTCGATGCAATTTGCTAGTTCGTAGTTCCGAGAGACGTTCAGTGACGACATGCAGACGAAAAAGTAAAGATATTTTAACCAAAAAGGTCAAGATTACGGACACGGTTTGTTGGCTCGAGCTGAATGGAAAACGTTAGAGAAGATTTTAATGCTTGAGATTGTATACAACTCGGATCGTAGCATCGTTTCGTGGTTAAAACTGTCAACCGATTCGAAACATCTATACCGGACGTATCAGTTCGATAGCTAAGGTTGGACAAGAAGAAAAGCAGGCAAAGTTGAGGATGGCGCTAGCACGTCGTATGATTAATTCGATATTTGAGAAACGCCAGAAAAGACACCCGTGGCTTTTGATTTTTATTACGGATAAAAGCGAGGATTCGTATCTTTTTCGATTGAGAGAAAGCAATACATACTACGTACTATGTATACAAGGCAGGCGCGGCGTCGCTTCACTAGTGGCCGATATAGACAACGAATAAAAATAATGAACTTTTCGTTATAGAACGTCTTATCTAGCTTGGCAGATCTTCAAAACCATTAATTTTATTAATACTTTCAAAAGTCTCTATCTCTCTATGTCGTTCATTCTTTTAATAATATTTTATTGCAAAATACTCTTCGTATATCTTATCCACTGTACGCAGCGTTTTTGAAAATTGTCTCGCGTTAATCAAACAACCGTACGATATTTGTACAATACGTAGTGTAAAAATTTTTCCACAAGACGACCGCGCTCATCCTGCCCCATCACATATACCACGATTCTTTTTCACTCTCCTTCTAGTTCTTTGGAGTGGAACGGTTCACGATGACGAAACTTTTCACTTATATGTATACGATAGTTTGTTGTGAAAATTCTCGTCCTCGTCACACTTTAATAAATGAATCAGAAAATTAAAAAAACAACTTTGCTCATTATTATCTCGTACACTTTATCAGTTTGTAACACGATTACATTCGATTGGTCGTGCCAACTGTCAAAAAATCTACTATCGAGAATTTACTTCTGCCTACCATCGACGAAAGTTTTTTTTTCTGGTGACCTAATGGTAAATACAAATATGAGAAGAAATATTGCTGGATTTGTTTACTTCGTGTAAGGTGACGTACGAGAGGGAAGAGTATTTTCACAACTCTTGAGGCTTTTTATTTTTTCGATGAGGTTTGATTGGAGAAATGATCATGTGAAAAATATATGTACTCGTACATCGTATGACTTACCTATCATATTCTCGAATTGAAAGTACTTATAAAGCAGATTTTTTTACTCCAAGTTCTTAGGTATTTTTGGTTTCTCAAATTAATTTATGGTAGTTTAAAACTCTTCCCTCAGAGGCTTCTAATCAATTGAGGAAACATTTTTTCAAAATTGATTAGGTACCTACTTCTGATTGAAATCCATGTAGGTATGTAATATTTTGAGAACTGGAAAATCCAAAAATTTTCTGAAGGCTCCAGATCTGATTGAAAATAATAATGTAATTTCAGTTCTCTATCTCAATTTGATGAAATTTTGATTTTCAAAAAATTGTCAAAATTTTGTGGTAAGACAATATAGGTACTTACTTAGATTTTGAGATTGTACTTTCCGTCTGGACCAAAAATTTTCCCTTATTGCAGTCTGTACTACTTATTCCTATTCAATTTGAATGACTTCTCTGGAAAATACAAATGAGTAGTCGAGGTTTATTGAAAATTCGAATCTTTTTTCAGTTTTACCATGACAGAAAACAGTTTTTGAGAGAAACTAAGGATCTCACGAAAAAAATAATGAGAAACAAAATTGTAGAATGGGTCATTCCATGTCAACTCAACCTCAGTTTTTTTTTTACAATGTATACCCATCCAGTAAGTAAGAAACCCGCAATTAGTTTGGTCCCAGCCCCCTCAGAGGCCGGGTGGGGGACTTCCATTGTTTTCACATTGTCTCGAGGTACTCAACTTCAGCAGCCCATTCCTGCAAAACTATGATACTTTGATCAAAACTGATTTCACAGTTCTAATGGGCATTGCATTTAAAACTTTTTAAGCATTTTGAAATTTTAAAAAGTTGGAAGTTGAGTTTTCAAATTGAAAGTTCAAATTTCAAAATGGCGCTGTAAGTGGGAGCTATCATTTAAAATTTTGAAAAAATTTCCATAGATGTACCTTTTGATGATTTTTTTGAAATATTCAAGTTTCGAGATGGGATCTTTTGATGAAGGGGGAGCACCCCCACCCCCAATTTTGGGCGAAACTTTCGAAAGAAAATCTGGGGCATGTGATATATTGAATTGTATGTTTTTGGTGACGCTGAACACTAATATGACGTCCGATTTTTGATAGGACCCCATCCATGACCCCCAGCATCTTCCCAAAGGGGGTAAAAGTTCAAAAAAGTGTTTCGTTCGTGCGACACATTGAATAGTATGTTTTTGGTGAAACTGAACACCAATATGACGTCAGATTTTTGATAGGACCCCGTCCACGGCCCTCAACAATTTTTTTTGACTTTTACCTATTAGGGGAGGTTCTGTGGGCCATGGGTGAAGTCGATTTAAAAAACTATGGGTGTATATTGTAAAAAAAATTTGATCGAAATCGAAAGACATGACTTTCCAAATCGTCTTTTTTTGGTTGAGTTGACATGAAATGACCCGAATATGAAATGTCCTAACAGCAGAGTGAGATTTCTTTCCACGAGGTTTCATTTTCAAAATATTTTATGCTCAGAGTTCGATTCATAAAATTCATTTTGAATTTGTACCCTCTTGTGATGAAAAGTTTGATCGTTCACCTGCCAGCAGTTTTTCTGCGATGAAAATCGATTTTTGAGTTGCTAAAACTAAGAGTTAGGCTATACAAAAAGTGAGAAGAAACTTTGGGAAGCATAAAATTTTGTAATGACGAGGGAATATTTTGAACTCACACTTTTTGATTTGAACAAAACCGAGATACTTAGATCGAAAGCAAATGCCCTAAAACTCCCATAACCAAAATTTCAAATTCTAAAATTCATTTTCGGGTTTTTTGCAAATCGAATTTTTGAACATTTTAAAATTTTTTTGAAGCAAAGTAGGTATACCATAATTTCTTCAGTTTTGGGCCATTCTGAGCCTTTAGCGACTTTTCAATCTTCCTCAGAAAGTCGGTTACCGCAAAATTCCAGGAATGTAAGTTTAAAAGTGAATTTTTGACTTATGACTTAGCACCTACTTATTGGACACCCCCTTGACCGTTCTAGTTGATTACCACGAAATCCCAGGAATGTGAGTTCAAAAGACGAGCGGTTTTTTCGACAAGATATCGTCTGCTTCACCCGATTTAAAAGCATTTCAGTTTGACATTTTTAGAGCCTCCAGCGAGTTTTTAAATTTTCTCCAGAAATTTCTAATCGTTATTCTGCAGGGGTCAAAAATGAACTTTGGGACTACTAAATTTGGCTGTTGCTTGTTGGGCACTTTCTCGATCGTTTTAGGTGGGCTGCCAAATTTCTGAGATTCCAGTTCATAAGGGATCTCATTCTTGCATCTCTTCAGCTACGTCGCTGAACGCAACAAATTGATATGTTACGCAGAAATAATTCAATTTTCACAACTTAATTTTTGGAATGGGGCAAACTCTGGAAAGGACTAATTTTCGACTTTTTCAAAAATTTCATAGTCTTTTAAAAAAATTCTCGGGAAGGAACCTCAAAAAGACATGATGAAAATTTGACCTTCTCGATCTGATTTTGATTTTTAGGTAATTTAATACTTTTAATTCGTTTTTTTCAAGTTTTGAAATAGATCTGAAATTTTTGCTCGAAGGAAATTTTTGAGGTGTTCTGAGAATGAATTTTTTGTCATCTATCGTTGATAGTTTCGCTTTCTGAACTATTTTCTGATTTCTGATTTTCAATTTTGACGTGCTTCAACTCCGCTGGAATAATTTAGTTATGACTTTGGAGTTTCGTGGTATACGCTGAATTATTATCACAGTGCTTTATTAATTCGACTAGCGTTGCTCAAGTCGTCTGTGTAGCTTTTACCTCGAATAAAGAATGTTCTTAGATGACGCTCGCTTGTGCAGCTTTCATCCTATAGTATCTGTTATCTAACATTTCATACCCTTACAAGGCGTACTTCGCTTGCAATCAAAGTTTGCGACAGGTAATTCTCAACTCGCCTTTTGTACTCACAAACAGATAAAAATTTACGTGTCACTTTACAAAGCACAAGACTAACTTTTAACCAGGTTACAACTTGGTAAATTTCAGCCACAAAGTTGTTGGCAAACCTGCCATAGTTAATTCATGCATTTCATTAATCCGTGAATTGATCATTAGGTTGTTAAACGTTTCGTGACGAGAGTTTAAAAAGTTTTTCCACGAATTTCAAGCGATTGACCCCGTTGATCTTGCCCAAACTTGGGCGCTTTTAGTTTATACGTACATACCATCAACTCGCTCCTACTCGTATATACGCATTAAGCACAGGTTGAGCTTGTATCCAAAAAATACACGCACTTGGGGGTTGATTTCTCTCTAATCCGACAAATATTACGCGCTCGAATAGCTCCAGCTCTCGCGTGCAACCTCGATAAACATGTTATTACCGTGTATTGTCAATAAACAACGTTGTTATCGTCGTACAAACGAGCATTTAACGTTTAAAAAGTATTTTGTCGCTCGTTTATATCATTTCTTACGACAACGCTGGCCGCGGGTGCCTCCTTTTTTGGCTAATTTATTCATCATAGCTAGTAATCAAAACAAAAGCACTGTTTCGAGTTTTAAAGGCGCACCCGGCGCCCTCCACTCTCGCCCATTTCTATCACCGCGGTTCTCTATTTAAACAAAATACACCGACGTGCGAGGCCGGAGAGGTTTTGTGTATAAACGGGCAAAAACAACGGAAACCGAGCAATTTGTAAACTTCTCTATGCCATTGAATGTTTTTGATTAAGCTTTTGTCGACTGGAATTACGCGTAATTAAGATTTTATTATGTTAGACGAGCCCCCAACTTCGAATCGAGAGTGTTAAATGGCGCCGCCGTCGAGATTTCATCCTCATCGTATAATGAAAGACGCGCTATGTTCCTCTCTCTCTCTCTCGCGTACACACTGGTGGCAAAACGAAGAAAAAAACTTCACGTTAGATTCGCGAAGATCTCTTCAAATTTTCGAATTAATCATCCGAAATCAAGGTCGTGTTTTGGGCTGATTATTGTGACGACCATGCAAACAAGCTGCCGTCTAATATACGGCCGGCGTGTTTATTTTCGCGCATGTTTTTAATTATCATATTTATATTTTGGCCCCGGTACAAATTCTTCTAAAGAGTGGGTAAGTAATTTTTGATGAAACTTTCGTATACGACTGACGCTACTCACTGGATCCGCATCAACGACTCGTATTCGTCTCTTCGTAGGTATACATATTTTGCCTACAAACACGCTGGTTACATGGCTGTGAAAAATATGCGAATGTGTAACGAGGTTAATGAGAAACAAACTGCGAAAAAATTCAACACCGGTTCGGCCTTTGGTGTCTTCAAGGCGAAGGAGATGTTACGTAATGTTTTTTATTTTTGAAATAACCATAGGTGGGTTTGTTTGGCGAATTGGCCAGTAGGTATGAATGAACGTCTATTAATTTTTGGGTGACTGAAAGTTGGAAGAGGAGATGCTTCCTTAAAATATGGACATCAATCAATTTATGAAAGGAATAGGGAAAAGTGTATCACAAAATCTGTTTCGTGATCCAAAAAGTCCATTTTTATCATATTTGGTCATACATATTTGATACTAATCCTTCTCCTCATTTTACGCATGAGCAACTCAGTTAGAGTGTTGTTGATAAAATATGCTCAAAGGCGCTATTACAGTGAGCATGGTAATGTGGCCTTTGACCCGGATTTTGATTTTTATGATTTTTTTCGTTTTAACCTACCAAATGATGACTTTTTAAATGCAATGCAATTTCCCATCTCAATTTTTTTTGACTAAATGATGAAAATAATTTAAATTTTATTTCAACCCTTTCAATAGGAAAGAACCGCTTTTGAGCCATTCTTAAGCCTCTAGCAAGTTTTTAATTTTCTCCAGGAACTTAAAAATAATTTGGACTTTAGAGTGACCAAAAATGATTTGACCAGCGGATGAATTCCACGAAAAAAACAAAAAATCAAATTTTCCAAAACCATACTCGTAAGTACAAACACCATAATAGTTCATTGTTTGACTCAAAAACAAGTATACGACCTTTCTTAGGTGATTTGACAGCTTCCAGCGAGTTTTAAATTTTTCCCCTGGATTTTCAAATTACCTACTCTGAAATTATCACTTCTTTCATCACCTTTAAATGACCAGAAATTTTTCGTGAAAGATTTAGTCAAAAAAATAAAATTTTAAAATATTGAGCTGAATGATTCAAAATAAAAAATGGAATCGGGTCAGTTCAGCTTCCTGAATACGAATTCGAAGTTTACAGGTTCACTTTTCAAGTGGATACTTACTTGAGTGATTTTTTCAAAATTTGATTTCATGACTTCAGATTTTGGGCTGAAAAAAGAATGATCAAAGTCTTACTAAATCATCGCGAAAAGAAATGAAGTCGGGGTAAGTTGATTCGTTGAATCCGAACATCGCGATGAAAAAAATATTTAATTGAATAAGGTCGCCCCTAGGACGAAAAGTGCTGTCGAAAAAAGCTTTTTCGTTCAACTTGGTTCTTCTTCTCGAAAAGTGTTGAAAATTTGTGTAAAAGTGGGAGATACTTACCTATTTGGAAGTATTTGAAAAAAAAATGGTACCTAATTAATAATTATTCTTTTTAGTTTAATTTATAGGTAAGTAGGGGCATATCATATGGACCATTTTCGAAATTTCAATTCTTTAATTTCATATAGGAAAGATTTTCCTTCATTTGCTCCTCAAAGCTTTTTTTTTTGAGATTTGATTATTAAGTAGATATATAAAATTTGAGTGACTTTTGAGTTGTGTGTGGATTAATCCCAAACATTTTTTATGAAAGATGGTGGAATTTATTTCTATACCCAATTGACAAAAATTCGGATAAAAATACTAGAAAAAAGCTAGCTAATCACGCTACAATTGCGCTAGCGCACTAGCGTGATTAGCTAGCTTTTATCTAGTATTTTTTTTTCGAATTTTTGTCAATTGGGATTTTGACCAATTTTTCAATTCTGCTATTTTTTCATCAATTTTATGGCAAATTTCAGTGATTTGAATTAATTCCGATCTATTATATAGTATTAATGACAATATTTTCAACACTTGATATGATTTTCGAGAAGGGATACTGATTTCATTACATATTTCTATTTTTTGATTTGAACATAACATTACGACAAAAAAAAATCATCATGAGGGAAGGGGAGGGATTCAATCTAAAACATGACGAAAGATCTACTGTATAAGCCTTCGGGTGTCAACCCCCCTCTAAACAATAAATAAATAAAGAATAATCCTCGGCACCAAGCCCCCGGGCCGAAGGATCCCTTGCGTGAGATTCCCTTGGCCATTGGTCAGTGGTTTTCAGGTGTTTGGACGGGAAATCTTTCGGCCATGTTGAGGTGAAGTGAGCGTAAAGTGATCTGAGGAGCGGCTGAGGTTAGTGTTTAGGGGATACGAGTTGAAGAACAGTGATTGTAAGTTAGCGTAAAAAAAAACAACCTAGCAAAAGCTCAAAACAGATATGTAATTATTAACATTTCAAAATTACACTACAATAATAACGCATGAAAATAATATTATGGATTCCGGAAACATAATCGAAAAATGTGATAAACTACTAAAAAAATTGCAAAATTGAAAGAAGAGGGGGAAGTCTACCGAAACAGGGAGGAACGAAATTCAATCTAAAAATTCGATAAGAAGTACCTAGAAAAACTCCACCGCGAAAAAATTAAGGTAAAAAGCACTAAAATTTAAGAAAAAACATCACAAGAATTGAAAAAAAACTCACGAAGGCAAATCGTCGAAAAATGGGAAAATAGAATCTATGAGAATTCAAAAGAAATCCTCAAAAAAATTCCAAATAAAACCATCAAGTCTCAAAGTCCAAAAAAAAATCTAAAAAAATTTAAAAAATCTGTAAACAGGGGAATTTTGCAAAAATTTAGGCCGAAAAAATTTCCAAAATTTGGGACTAAATTAGGAAGAAATGTTATTAAAAATCTCGAAAATTCTAGAAAAAAGGTTTCGCAGAAATTCAGAACAAAAATTTAGGCAGAAAAACGAATCAATGAAATTCAAAACAAAATCTATGGAAATGATGAAAATGGAAATCTTTCGAAAATTCAGTACTGCAAAAACCATTATGAATTCAGAACAGAGAACTCACGAGAATTAAAATTAATTATACATTTGGAAATAAAATCGAACATTTTTTGAGGAAAATTATCGAAAAATTTCTAGTAAAACTGAAGAGGATTCAACAGAGAAAAAAAATAGTTCAAAGAGAGAGAGGGATCAACGAATAAAAGATATCGAGATGCAGAAAAATCCACCACAAAAGGTGAAAATACACAAAAAAAAACAAAGTCATCAAATTTTGAAGAAGCTTCCCTCCCTTCACGAAAAAGAAGATCAAAATTTAAAGGAAATTATGATTTTTGGAAAAAGAAAAATCACAATTCCACAAAAATGAGAGCAAAAAAGTCACTTTGTTTTTTAAGGCACGAAACTCACACCCTGCTACTTCAAACAAAAAGTCAAATTATGTACCTTATGTTTCCGATAAATTTAAATTTAAGCTTGTTCATACGTATACATATAACATGGAGAAATCAGATCCTGATTCTCACTTCGATAATAATTGAAAAACGATTAATCGGTCGACTTATCCAAAAACTGCTCATTGGCAAAAGCACCCGCAATTCCTGAAAATAAAGTGTAATTTAAACTAATGAAACCCCATTATGAAAAGTATTGATAACATTTTAGAACTTACTCAACCCCATTCCAACGTCGTCGTCAGTTTTTTCGTAAATTTCATCGCCGTCATTTTTATCGTACATATCGTCGTTATCTGAAAAAGGCTCATCACTTGAAAGTTCATTCGCCAGAGTTTCAGCCGAATGATTCGATGGAAATTCGATCGGAAGAAAATCGCTTTTGTTCGCCTTGTGTTGAAGCGCCGAAGATTCGCCTGTTGGAAGATCACTCGTTGATTTTGAAGACGCGTTGAATTCATCATTCAAACTTTTTATTGACGTATTCCTTTTACCACCTAAAAATCGAAAAATTTTTTGAGTGTTCGTATTTTCAACTCTAGGTGGGTAATTCTCAAAAAAAAAAAGGTTAATTTTTATGTGCATAATTTTATTTTGAAAAACAAAAATCATTTTTTTTGGAAAATTTCAAGTGGGAATCATTTATATAGGTGTCCCAGATCCCTTTTCTAGTGTTGGCCTCAATTGAATCTCCCCCACTGTGGGCCCTGACCCCCCCCTCCTAAAACAGAAATAATTAGGATTCGACCCTCATCGATGTATAATATGTCGATTGATATGTTTTCAAGGTCATAGAATTCGAATCTGGAGTTATTTTTTTGTGGAGGTGGTGGGTGAGGCGTGGGGAGGAGGAAAATGTCAAATTTTGCTTATATTATCATATAATATGTCAATAATGTTTTCAAGGCCGCAGAGTTCGAATCTGGATTTATTTTTTTGGTAGGGGGCGGGTGTGAGGCATGGGGAGGGAGGAAATGTCAAATTTTGCTTATATGTATTATCGTGTAACATGTCAACTAGCGCGATAAAAGTAGAGATGTCTGAAATTTGGCCAAGTCAAAGGACAAATGAGCGCTGCACAAGACGAAGCACAATCTCAACGTTTTTTCGTTTCTAGCTTTACTTACTGGACATAATTTGATTTTCAAGACGTAATAAAAATATGTGTATTTATGATGTAGAATAACTTCCCTTTCTCAATTATCATTTTTGGCGGGTTCATTAGGGTAATTAAAAACGCAAGCTGAAGGACACAGATTCTTCTAAATATCAAAACTTCACAGATAAATACGATTAGAACGAGCTATAATTCGAATGTACGCCAATGAAAGGAGGGGCTAAAAATCTCAATACCCAATGTGAAATGTGTGAGGTAATCCTTCCATGAACCAAAAAAAAAAAAAAAAATGCATGCTAAACCCTTTGAGAAATTTGCAATGTAGGTACACGAATTTTACTGTTTTTTGAGAATTACCCAGGTACATACATAGATACTTCAAAAACTATTTTTAAATTAAAGAATGAATTTACTTTTCACTGCTGCAGCGTATCTAAGTCCGTCGGACTTCTTTTTAAGCCATTTGACAAAACTTTTTTCGATCTCACGAATGTTCTCGGTCACAGTACTGTCAATTTTTCTCTCCAAAAAACCTGTAATTAAGTAGATAGGTATTTATTTTATGCAGAAAATGAGAAAAATTTCCTGCATGGAAAATAGATCACTTATAAAACACAAAATTTATCAACACGTTGAAAACCATTTCTCATATTGTGTTCAATAGAAGAATTTTTCAAAAAAAGTAGAACCAAAGTTTTCGTTTTTACTCAAAAATGTACCTATTTATTTACTATTTTTTCTCATCTCATCTCTGAGGCATTAAAAACGTCAAAAAATTGCAATAAAAACTGAAAAAATTGAAGAATTTCGAACAAAATAATTCAAATAATTAGAGTGCTCCAGAAAAAGAAGTGACAAAAATAGCATGATACCACCCAATGTTCCATCAGATTTCAAAAGTGACCACTGTTTTCTGAATTCTTCACGTGTGTAAAAATAATCATACTTTTGTGTATAGGTAGGTATCTACAACATATCCATCAATGCATAGTTCAATTACCTTTTATTTCTTTGTAGATCCGCGTCTCTGTAAAATTATACTTCTGATATAGTCCGTTGCAGTTGTAAAATCGTGATATTTCTGGGTCGAATAACTGATCCATGATAGCATCAAGTTTCTTAGGAACGTTTAAAGCCGAGCTGCTGCAGTACTTGAACAATTCACCCTGGAAATGAGAAATTAGGATGAAAGAAAAACTCGAAATTCTTAGAAAATATAGCATGTTAAGACGACGCCACTCTGCCTTCCCCTTCCCCACTTTTCAACTTGCACTAATATTCACACTTACCAATTTAGCGAAATAATCAGCGTCCTCTATTTTCTTATTTAATTTCTCCATCTCCTCGACCGTACTAACAGGCAACTCCATGTCCCTCCTCCATGGAGAAAATTTGATAAAGGTTTTCCTTGGCGATGAAGTTGTTGGTTGGCGGACTTGGACGACAGCGTTTGACTGCCTTCGTTTAATATCGTCTGTACGAGTAAGAAAAAATTAAAATGTTGAATATTCATATATCTACGTACTCGTATACAGGTTTAGTTGGCCAACGCTATTGAACCCACCTAATTCTTTTCTCAAAAGTTTCATTTTGGCCAATATTTGATCAATACCATTTTTCAACTCAGCATATTGGCTTTCAGAGATAGGAGCATTTTGAGGTACACTTCCTACAGTAGGAGCATTTTTAGAGACTTCGCTTCGTAGGCTTTTTGGAGTGCTGGAATGAATAACGCTGGATTCGAACACTTCGGATATATTTTTTTCTAATGCTGTTACTTGAGCAGTAGCCTTGTCGTACCGATCTGAGAAGTCTTTTTGAGGTACACTTCCTAGAGTACGACCTTTTTTAGAGACTTTGCTTCGTAGAATATTCGGAGGGCTGGAATCGATAATGCTGGATTCGGACACTTCGAACACTTCGGATATATCTTTTTCTAACGCTGTTACTTGATCAGCAGCGCTGTCGTACCGATCTGAGAAATACATTTTATAAATTTAAATAATGGTCACACATGTACTCAATTTTTATCAAACTAGGCTCTGTATTTTTTTTTCAAAACTGCCGGTTTTTTTTTCAAACTACATTTTTTTTCAAACTACATTTTTTTTCAAACTACTTAGGTACCTGATATTTTTTTTCAAACTACTGTACCTATCTTTCATTCATTACATTTTTTTACAAACAACATACTTATTTTTGAAAGTAAGAGCATTACTTGTTTCGTAATAAATCGAATGCCATTTGTATTTCTTCCACTTATATGGATCAGTTTCTTAAGACCTCTTCTATATCATGTCCTAGTTTTTTAAGATTTGTAGGGTACCAGAATTCCTTTTGTTCAAAGAGAACCCACTTGGATAGAACGGTGCTGAGTATTACTGTGTTTGGTTTTTTTCCCATTTCGGAAAGAACGACATATTTTTTTACTGGCTTGCGGTCAATTACTTTTTTGTTGACCGACTCCATCATAAAAAATCCTAAAATGACAGAAACAAAATTAAAAATCTACGTAAGTACACTTGGATATAAATTTGATATTATACATCCAGTTTTTGAAAATTCTCTTCAATTCATCATCATCACCATTCAAAAAACATTTCATAAGTTTGAAATAATGTAGGTATGCAATTTTCAGATATTCTCACTAAAATTCTCCATAACATTTTCAAAAAATCACTTTCAAAAATTCTCATCTTCCTTTTTAAAATTTTTGAAAGCTTCAATAATACATATTTTATTTTATTTTATTCAATTTTTTCAAAGCTTTGATGTTTAAAAATTAAGCAAACAAGATCCAATAGAATGAAAGCTAAAGTTTTGGAAAATTTGTATTTTGAGGCATAAAAATGATTTTTTTTCAATGCGAGAAGTTTGTTTTGCACGGTAGGTATATTTAACAGAATTTTTGTGAAAATATCACTACTTTCCACTTTTTTTTCACTACTTTTTTCAACCATATTTTCAGAAAGCTCTCCACTTGACCGTCCCCCCTCCCTTCAGGCCTTCACGTACAAAAAAATGTATAAAATCAAATTTTTCGTGTGAAAATTTAAAAAAAATTGAAATTGGAAAAAAATTAGCAATGTACGAAAAAATGTTTCGATTCTAGCAAAATTATTAAAAAAAAAAAAAACAAGTTGTCAATTTCATCAAAAATGTACTTTTTTCTCAATGATTTGAAGGTTTTTGTGGCGCGTTTGAATTCTTTTTCTACTTTTTTGACGAAATTTACCACTTTTTCACTACTTCAACTACCCATTTTTAAAATCACTACTTTTTCACTACTTTCACTATCTGGTAGATACCCTGTTTTGGCTTTAAAATTTTAGAATCAAATTTTTTTGTTCTGGGTGTTTTTATTACAAGATTATTAATTACACATCTAATTTCAGAAATTAAATAATTTTTTTTAAGAGAGGAGTTTATTTTTGTTCTCTTTAATTACTTATTTGAACATTTTTACAGATATTTAGACAGGTCAATTTTGCAAAAAAGGAAAATAAACAGCCTCAAAGAGGCAAAGGCATATGTTTTCAAAAATTTATAATTCTGGAAGCAAATAACCTATTATTTTTCAAAACGAGAACACTGCTTCAGTCATCTAAATTTGCATACACTAGCAGGGATTGTACTCAAATTTTTCTCAAAAAAAGTAACTTTAGTAATCAAAAAATCTGGAAAAAGTAACCAAAAAGTATCCAAAAAAGTGACTAAAAAAAATTTCAATGTAAAAAGAGGTGAGGTGACCGAAAAACTTTAATCCATACAAAATATTACACATTATTTTCAGAGGTGTGATGAAGGGGGGACCGAAATCCTCCCAACTGTTCACGCTAGATTCTTCCAAATTTTTACTCTAGACTCATCCCCCTCCCCCCAAACAAGATTTTTCCAAATAATTCGTCAGATATAGTTCGAACCATTTTTAAAACAAAAGTTAGAAACAAAAATGCCGAGGAAACAATGCATTTGAATTTTTTTATTGATTGTATTATGTTTTTGGGATTTGTCGAGTTGATTTTTCCATTTTAGGATTCGAAACATAAAACAACCTCATTTTTTATGCAAGACATTGATTTTCGTAGCTTCAAAATTTTCAAATTTTAAAAGTTTTCAGAAAATGACATATACCTATTTGTTATGTATTCGTAAAAATATGAGTAAAAGCCCGAGCGAAGGGAGGGCGAAAGCCTTTCAAAATTCACAATTCCTGAAACGTAAAACAGCATTATTTTTGATGACAAGAAAAGAGTTCTGAGTAAAATTTTGAAGAAAAAAAAAAGGAAATTTGTGAAAAAACTCGGAAAAAGTAACTTTAGTAACTTGGTTATAAGTACTTAAAAAGTAACCGAGTACAATCCCTGCACTAGGCGTCACCCCTTCCCCATTAAAAAATCAGGTAGCTCTTCTCCCATCCCCCCTTTAAATACCTAAAGGAATTCATAGCAGTTTTCGAGCATAAAATTTTTTTCCTGTATGACACAAATGTTCATGAGTAGTGAAAAGCAAGAAGTTAATATTGACCTAAAAAATATGGTCAAGTACCTGGTGAACGAGAGAGGCTACATAGAAAGTTGGAGGTGATGCTGTTTCTGGTATGACATAACATTTGTTGCTGATCTCACGAGGATCCATGCTACAAGTCCGGCGGCTTAATTTTCCAGCTAAATATATTCCAATCGGTGATGAATCGCATGGCGTCGTATAATAGTCTGAGATTTCTTTGAATTGTCTTCCCTGAACTTCGATGGTGCCATTTGAAAATCTAGTGATCGACTCAATTTTAACAATAGTGCCATCGAAAGTGAGACACACAGAATTTTTGATGTTATTAGTCTGGAAAATCGAATCTTTTAGTTTCAACTGGCGAAATTGCTCGAAGGGCTCACCCTGTTCGGAAATGCCTTCATTGAACTTTTTCAGTAGCTGAAATTCACTACTATCATTCGTATCTACATCGATATTCTTGCTTCTGATGTATAAACTTTGTAAATAACGGTTTTTAACTTGTTCTAGTGGTCTATTACCACTTTTCAGCGTTTCTTTAATCCATTTCAAGAAATTTTCGTACTTAAATGCACTAAAGTTGTCCAGATTCAAGAATTTTCGACAGTCTGATAATATATGAAATAAACTATGAATGTTGTGGTTGACCAATGATTCATCATACAGTTTCACGAATTTGGTTATAAATTTTTCAAGGCATACTTCAACATAATCCAAAACCTCTGGAGTCATGATTGATTTCATACAGAGAACTCTTGTGCAATAATGTAGACGTAAGAAATGTTGATAATATTTTTTAGGTAATAAATTTTTCAGAACACTAGGGCCAGTATATAAAATAAATTGGCGTAGCTCTGTAGCTTTCCATCTTCCAATATCGTGAAATGATCTAGGCTTTCGGTTAAACTCAACTGGAGTATACTTTTTCAATTCGTCGATTTTTTCGTCAATTTTCTTTATGACTTTTTTGTCTAGTATGCGCTTGATTGGTTTATGTTTATTGGTACTCCAGAATTCAATCAATTTTTTTGTTGAGCCCAAGCATATACTATGCATATAATCGAATGGTAAAGCCATTGGAAGATCTAGATCCTCTATAGAGGTCACGATGGATGTCTCTTTGCAAAAATCGCCATCATCATCATCATCATTAACATCAACAGCATGATCGTTTTCTTCGTCACTTAAATCGACTTCATTTTGATTTTTAATGAAGTGGTTTTTATCACGTGGCTCTCCTTTCTCTGGAAAAAAAATTCGATGGTGCTTTCTCTTGCCTACTACGGTACACTTGACACAGCTGTTATAGCCCACATGACTTTTCAAATTGAAAACGAATGACTTTGCAGGCGCATCCGCGATGACCTTTTCTAGGTCGAATTCATATAGTTTTCCTTTAATATTAACACCGTTTTTAATCAACGTATTGGTTTCAGCAACAAAGTCATTTAAGAAATCATTGGCATTATCTGGTTTACTTGTTCCGAGAAATAAGGCAATAATAAAAACTTTGCATTGACCAAAACTACCTAAAATAGGCCAAAATTGTTTGGTTGAGCTTTTACTTATAGGGAGACCGTCAACGTTTATGCTTAGTTTTAAAGCAGAACTGGTGGGATCAAAGTAAGGTTGCCCTCCAACCGTATTTAAGAAATTTTCAATTCCAAAATAGATGTATTGACCGCCACATTTAGAAATTATAGTGGGAGACGTTTCTTTGTTCAACGGAACTGCCATAACCGTTCGAAAGTCAGTAGGTAATTTCTCCAGTACATCTGAAAATTGGATCTGTTTTACGATTTTTAAAATCTGGTTTCCGCACTCCCTTGTTATCTTATTCTCGTGTCCCCACTTGAGGAGCTGAAATTTCAACTCATCATACGGATTTTTCTGCGAGCAGCTCAAATTGAAGAACCCAAATGGTTTAGCAGACGCATTAGTACTTTCCATTAAATTATTCGTAGATTCAATATGGCGAGGAGAATTATTTTCAGTTGAACAATAACTTGTATTAGAAGAATCAGAACAGCAATTTTGGTACCAGTGTTCATTTTCAGTGGGAAACACCTGATCTGGTTGGCTATGAGAAAAATCGTCATCAGAAGAGTCGGGATTTTCATTCTGAGTCTGTGTAGAATTGTTACAAGCAGAAGCGTCGAGACTTTCATTTTGAACTGGCGTGGAATTGTTATGATCAGAAGAACACGAATAATCAGAGTCGGCATTGACAGAATTTCGATCATCATTTACGTTCTCCTGTAAAATTTGAAAAGTGTGACTCGAGTTGTTTTCAAATGGTAAACTAATTCAAGTAGAAAGTTCACAAACTCACATTCAATTTAGCTATATTTCTGTAGAATGAGCTTTTGCCTACAATTCGGCCTTCGTCAATATACACGTTCTTTCGTTCCATTTTAGCTGCTACTGCATACTTGTATGTACTAAACAGAGTAATGAAGCTCCTATTACTTTCTGTGCCGAAAAAAGTAATTTTAGTAATGACATCAAGAACATTTTTAAAAACTTTCTTTTCGATGCGTAAGTCTATTATAATGTAGAATCCAAGAAAAAAATTCATTTTTTTCACAATTTTTTTTACACGTACTTAATTCAAGGTTAAATTCAAAAGCTGCTCGAGCAATATTTTTTTGTTGGGGGGAGGCGGCAGAGAAGAAAACGCCAAACAAAAACATCAACAACACCAAATAATTTCAAATTTTCAAAAACTATGGCACAATTTTTTTGAACGTAAGTAATTCAAAGTTGAATGCGAAAGGTGTTTGAGCATTTTCAGGGTGTCTAACAAAATTTTGAAATGAAAAAGTAGGACTTAAGTAAGACTTTCGGCAGGTCAGTTTTCGAACACTTATGGAATTTTTCCGGGTGGGGGGGGGTCGCCAAAATTCACATTCAAGTTTTTGGCCAAATTTTTGTAAAAAAACGTGTGCTTTTCTGATGTTTTCAAACACCCTATGATTTTATTTAAGCAAATAGACACCAAAAATATAACGTTTCACTTCAATTTTTCGTTTTATTTTTTGTCACATCATGTTCGTTTAAAATCAAATTCAACTCGAATTCTTCAATTTCGATCGTAAATATTTCGTTGGTATTATTATTTGCTTCAAAATTTTAAAATTCATAGTTATTTTCAGTTGAAAAATTGAAAATGGAAAAAGAAAAGCAAATGGCTCCGAGCATAGAAAGGGCAAAAGCTCTCAAAAAGTAGTATTCCAGGAGGCATAAAAACGATAGAATTCGAATGATATTTTTTTTGTTTTGAAAATTCCAAAATTAAAAAAGAAAAGCAAACGAACCCGAACGAAGCGAGGACAAAAGATCTCTGGAGGTATAAAAAACGATGTTTTATGAGTAACGAGTCACTTATAAAAAGTTTATCATTTTGTTTCAAAATTCCGAAATTTGAATTATGATTTTTCTTGATTTGTAAAAGTAAAGCGAATGTGCTTGAGCGAAGCGAGAGCAAAAGCTCTCAGAAATCAGTATTCCGAGAGGCATAAAAACGATGGTATTCGAATGATTTTTTTTAGAAAAATTCAAAAAAAGAGAAAAGCAAACTAGCCCGAGCGTAGTGATGGCAAAAACTCTCGAAAATTAGTATTTCAAGAGGTACCAAAAACGACGTTTTTTTATGTGATGAGTTCTCATAAAAAGTTGATTATTTTGCTTCAAAATTTTAAAATTTAAATGATGTTTTTCTTTAGAAAATTTAAAATTGAAAAAAGAAAAGTAAATGGACCCGAGCGAAACGTGGGAAAATGCCCCGAAAATTAGTGTTTCGAGAAGTTTGAAAACGATGTTTTCTTGTGTGATATACTTAGGTAATGAAGAAGTTCGTTATTTTTGTTTCAAACGTTTAAAATTTGAATGATGATTATTGAACAAAAAATTCAAACTTGAAAAAGAAAAGCAAACAAGTTCGAGTGAAGCGAGGCCAAAAGTTTTCAAAAATTCAATCATATTTTGAGAAGTTGAAACAAAAACATTCTTAATAGAGAGAGCAGTTTATTTTCCTGATTCAAACTTTGAACATTTTTTGAATTTGCACAAAACGTTTTTTATGAGGGAAAATTAGCCCGGGCAAAAGCTTTCAAAAACGTGTAATTCAAAATCTAAGGAAGTCGACAAATGAGCCCTTTTCTACAAAATTTGTTCAAATTCTGGAGAAAAATTGAAAATTCTAAGTTCGACACCTTGATTTTTTTAGGCAAGTCAGAACCAAAAACATCGAATAAGAATATGAAAACAGGGAATAATTTCATATTTTCAAACATGGTGGTTTAATATGTATAAAAAATTTCCAATTTTTCTATTGATTCTCGTAAGTACTGGGAATCTTGTGGTTTGTAAAAATATGTGACGCCCATGCGCGTATTTATTCCTTGGAATCGTTCACCATTCAAATAATCCCATTCTGACTCTTTTTTTTCCAACTGCATACTTAATTATCATATCATATCATATTATATCATCTCATCTCATTAGTAATCTCAAGACAAGGACAGAATTATTTAATAATAAATTGATGAATTTACGCAAACTTGAATATAGGTAAATCTAATTTATACCTAATTCATAACATCGAAATGGAGTGTGCAGCTATAATTTATGTACAAGTTAGAAATGAAATGTACAGCCGAAAATGCCAGTGCTTTATTTAGCACATATTAAGTATTTGTTTGAAATACGTGAAATCATAAAAATCACACGGAGGCATGCTGGGTATCTATTATGAAAATTCGTTAAAGTTAACGAATTCGTTAACTATTCGTTAACTTAACGAGAGATATTTTCTCACGTAAACTTAACATGGCTTAACGAACAGTTAACGAAAGGTCACAGGAAAAATATGCGAGTTAACGAATTCGTTAACTTTAACGAATTTTCATAATCGATCTAGTCCGTTATTTCTTCGTTTCGTTTAAACCATCCGACCGTTGAAATGAAACTCGTTGTCTGGTCTGGCGCGCGCTCATGCACATGCACACGCGCATATATGTATGTACTTACACACACACACACACATATGCACATACGCGAGCCAACAGACACAGGGACAAGAGACATTCAGACACAAAATATATAAATTAGTAATTACAATAGTAATATTATACATACAACATTACATACCTTGTACTGGTGGTGAGCACTTGCACTTGATGTCTGAAACTACCACGAATGACGAAACACGAAACGTTAGATTAACAAAATAACACAACAAAATCACATGACAACATACGTATTCCAAACTACGAGCACGACTTACTGACTGAGACTGATCCCCGCCAGAATAGCGAACCGAAGGCAACAAAAGTAGAGTAACGGACTTCGCGTTTCAATCCGCCTATATCAGTGTAGCCATATTTACGAATAACCACCCGTGGCAGCACTGAGATGCGTGCTTATTTACACCAAAGAGACACACTACATTTATGCTAGCAAAATTCTAGCGTAAAGATAGATCAGTTTTATGTAAAATGAACTGGCTGAAGTGCGCGAGATGATCGCTCGCATTTTGCGAGCATCTATAACGAGCAAATCTAACCATTTTCAAACTAGGTCAAATGCGCGAGATGATAGCTCGCTTTTTGCGAGCATCTAAAACGCTAGCTTACATTCGCTAGTAAACTGCTTGATTTGCGAGAGGAAGGAATGTTACTAGCTGGAAATCGCGAGAAATCCGCCAGATAAACGCGAGTCAGCGAGGATAACGCGAGGTTCCGCTAGCAAAACGCTTGCGATTTTGTCAATTGGGTAGTTTTTGTCACGAAAATGTGTGAAAATGTTCAAAATAGCCAATACAAAAAAGTAAAATCTTGAACAAATGAGAAGAATACCTACTGTTTGAATTGTAAAAAATTTGAAACATCAACGAAAAATGAGTAAGTAAAATGTGAAAAATTGTTCAAAAAAAATTAGAAATGTTCAAATGTACGAAAAATTGAAAAATTCATGAAAAATTGTTAAGATTGTGAAAAATTATTGATAATGTTGAAGAAATGGTAAAAAAGCATAATAATAGGTTAAATGTAAAAAAACTTTGTTAAAATTTGCAAAAAATTCAGAAAATGAAAAAAATTGTGAAAATTGCAAAGAGTATCTAGTTTGAAACATTAAATAAATAGTAAAAAATAATAACATTTATTTTTAAAATGAGAAAAACAATGACACAGTTTACTAAAAATCCTCAAAAACTGGTATAAAATGGTGAAAATTGCGAAGAAGTATTTTAAAAAATCAATTATTATTACAACTTCATTGATGACAATAAAATTATAAAAATTGTCTCAAAATAAGGAAAACATTCTTAAAATTTACAAAAAATTCACTCAAAATATTTCAAAAATTCCAAAAAACATTTAAAACATTTAAAAAGTGATGAAAAAACAAAAAAAATCTTTACTTGCAAAAGATAAGTAGGTACATATTGAAATTTATGGTAAGATTCTTAGTGGCTCCCTCGCCGAAATGAAACAGCATCATCACTTAAGCAGATAGTTAGTTCTACATAACTATAGGGAACCTCATGAAGTGTCCCTCGCAGATTTGGATGGAAAGCGGTCTCAGTGGTAACCCTTGACCCAAGTACCACATCATTAAAATTTTAGCTTTCAGATTTGAGTTTAGCTTCCACAGTAAAATTTTCAAAAATCACTACCCCGAAGCTCAGGTTTTTTCCACGGCGTTGTCGTGGGAAAATTCTGACATACGCGCTTGCACAAGGGACTTTTTTCGTTTTCCCATGCAACTAGATTTTTCATATTACATCTTCCAAGGATTATTCAAATTTTCATTTAAAATAAAGAAATTGAATAATCTGAAAAATTTAGTTGAAAGATGAAATAAAACACGCTTCTTGGTCCAGCGCGTGCGTCAAAGTTTTCCCACCACAACGCCGTGGAAAAAACCTGAGCGTCGGGGTAGCGGTTTTTGAAAATTTTAAAATTCAAAATTTTACTGTTGGAGCTAAGCTCAAAACTGACAGCCAAAATTTTAATAGTGTGGTACCTAACTACTTGGGCTAAGGACCACCATTGAGACCACTTTCCATCCAAATCTCTGGGGAACACTTCATGACGTTCCCTAATACCTAATGCTAATTTAGAACACCCTGTTTAAAATATTTCGATCGGTAAAACTCCTCTACCCAATTTAAGGTCTTGACTCTTGAACTAACTCTAATTCCATCCTTTTCGAATCAGACTGTACTTACCTTTATATCTCTACAAATATTTCCCTTGTACGACAATTCACATCGATATTTCTTCCATTTTGATAATATTCCAGTAAACTGACATTCTAAAGGAATCTCTAGTTGACTGTAAAAAAAAAAAATCCATCCTGTTTCCATAGCGTAGCATTGTGTATACTATGTACTAGCTTTTCCCAACTATTATTGGAATAACTTTACCAAGATTCGCATTTCATATGCATTTGGAAAACGCCCGAGACATATTCAGATGCAAAAATCTTTCCATTACAGCTGCACATCAGCCACCGGAAACCATATTTAAAGTAGTCACATCGTCGTCGTCGTGAATTTTCTGGGTTCACCGTTTCAGAGCAAATGTACGAAGTACTATACGTAAAAACCATACACACACATAGGCCGATTGATGTGTATATAAATCGCAAAGAGAAGAATCCGCATCACATAATAATAGTGTTCTTAAAAAGAAATATTACCCATTCACATTAACTCGCGTAAAGTTAAAATATATAGAGTCGTTAGTGATTTTAATATTCGCCATTTTTATATCTTTTAGACATTATGACTTTATTTTCATGACGTATTCATAACGTCGTCTTCCCTCTTTTACGATTGTTTTAATACTCGAACAAAAGATTTTGTCATTTCATAGTTTCCGCATGTAATGTAAAATGTAACGAAAGACAGAGAAGCAATGAGAGCGAAAAAGCCCTCTTCATCCAGGCAAGAGAAACTAGCGAGTAAAAACGCATACAGTTTCGTTTTTGAATTTCACTCGTCGTCGCGTCGTTTCGCGTTTATATCTACGTAAAATACGTACACTCGCATCTGCCACTCCTTTTACACGTTTTGTACCTTTTAAATGGGGAGAAATGCTGAAAAAAAAGGCACGCGTTTACATCGACATATACACAAAGTTCAGAGAAAAATCTACAGTTTTGTGAAACTGCGAAGCAGAAAAAAAAAAAACGAATATCAAAGGAACACGCTATTTGTTTTACGGACATAAAAATACTATCTTCTTTGGTGACGCTTACATATGCTTTTTTTTGTGTACGAAAGAATTCGTTGATATTTTTTTTCCTCCTTCAAACATTCGTATCTACGTATACTATAATAGTACGTAGCAATCAAATCGATAGTTAGGAATAACTATTGGAAATGTTAAATTTTATCGAGTGTTTTAAAAGAAGAGAATAATTTGTTTGAAAATTTCCTTTTTCTCGCTTCACTGTGAAGGAATGAAAAAGAATACGACGAAGTGAAGAAAACTTCGACGAATAAGAATGATAAAAATTGATTTTCTAGCCAACAATTGCAAAGGGCGGTTGTCAGTTGGCAGGTAGATAGGTGGAGGTACGATGTTGTTATAACGTATGAAGACGTAAAGAAGGCGATAACAGTCGCACCATGACACTGACGAAATAGAGGATGGAATTGGAAAAATACGGTCGCTACAAAATGAAACCGCATAAGCCTGCTATATTATCGTTCGTCGAATAAGTAGGTAACGTGGTACTAAAAAAAAGAGCTGAAAAAAAGGCAAAAAAATATCGGATAAAAGTTTCTAGGTATTTGTAGTATTATTTTTAATCCGCTGGGGAAATCTTTAGAGCGTATCTGCACCTAATTGAAGAAAGGAGTTTACCAGTCTAACAAATTTTTGATTTGTGAACACTTCTTTTGCTTGGCCAATTACTCGGTTACAAGTACACCACTGCGTATTCCTAGTTGATTGCCATACTGTAGAAATTTACGTAGATATACGGTTTCTGAAATATTGCAATGCTTTGTTCATTAGTCCTTCGATGCCTGAAAGTTTTTAAGTGCATGATAATTGAAAGGCTGGGTTTAAGGTGATGAAAAAAATTTTTGTTAATTTTTTCAAATTTTAAAAATACAAATTTTGACCGAATTTGTTTACTTAATGAACTGCATAGCCAACGTTTTTACGGGGGAATAATTTCAAAAAATGATTTTTGAACTTTGACTCAATTTGGCGAACAATCTACAGTCACAAAATTAAATTTTAAATACAAAATTCGATTGGAATAATTATAAGGTTGGTGATTTTTTTTGAACGAACTCGTCAATTCAGTGGATGAATTTTGAGGGTCAATTGAAAAATTACTTTGGGATTTTCACAGTGAGGTTGGTTCAGTATCACCTTCTCGCTCTGGAAGTTGTTTTTTTTTCAAGATTTTAGACAATTTTTTTACGTTTTACCAAAAAAAAAACACTGACAACGAGGATTTCGTTTTTAAAAAAATGCAGAGAATATTGTCCTGAGCAGAGGCGGATCGAAGTTATGTTGGTTTGGCGGGGGGAGAGGGATGATTTTAGCCGACAAAAAGCTCGTGCAATAAGATTTATTGGTATCGTCATAGGAAAAATGTAGAGCTGAAAAGGTTTTTTTTTGTTCTAATACCGATAAACACTAAAAAAATATTTTGTGAAATTTTCAAAACACTTAAAAAAATTTTCTTCTCTTTAGAACCTTTTTTTTTTTTTTTTTTTTTTTTGGACCAGAAGAAATAGTATGTTACTTTTCTTATAGAGTAATGTACCCCAGTAGATGCCATCAAATTTCTCCTTTTACCATTTTTATTTAGGTAGGTACCTATTTCAAAAATAAAAAAAAAGTTATGAAAATTTTGAATTGTTGAGTTTCGTGCTCCTGCAGTTTAATCCCCATGCAACTACAATAACATGGCGTCACTTTGGCTGCATACTTACCCATGTAAAGGAATCAAGCCATTTAGATTTCAGTTTCACCTCGTGTAAAATTCCATAATTTCATTTGTGTACAAAACTTTTCTTTTCTGTATCCTTGATGAAAACCTAAAATATTATTTGTGCTATAATTTCAAAGTTTTCTTTCTGCGTTGTCCTTGGTAATTATAGGCATTAATCTTCATGAGTAAAATTTTCCCAGTCAAGTTTTTTTTTGTGCAAATTTTAACAAATTTTCATTTGAAGAAAGTAAAAAGTCTGAGCTACTCGTATAAACTAAACTTAAATGTCAAAATTAAAAATTGTGTGCAAAATGGGCATTCCAATTTGGAAAAAAATAAAATTTTTCATCGCATTTGAAAATTCTCGAAGCTTCTTGATCCAGTTCATTCGTTTTTTTCCAACCTGAAATAGTCGAGTAGAATCAACTACTTGAGCATCTGAAAAATTGACCTAGAAAGATGAATTTTTTTTTCACTGGTCTACTTTTATGCCCTGATCAAGGATCTGGTGTCAATTTTTTGATTGAAAGTTTTCTGTGAAAGTAATGACATCATGAGGGTAAAGAGGAGGGGATGATTCCAAAGTCCAAAATAGCATTTCTCGGTTTAATATTAGTATGGCAAACGATTTTCAAGCAATTACAATCACTTTAAACAAACCCCACCTCTTTGAACAAACATGCCCCCCCCCCCATTTTGCAAGAAATTTTCTGTAAATTAAAATCATTTCACCGTTTTGCGATAGGATCGATATTAGAGGAGAAAAATATCAAAAACTGAATTTTGAGAACTAAAATTCACAATTTAGGGGAACGCTCACACTGCACCGGACACCTCAGATTCTTGATCAGGGCATAAAAAACGACCAATGTACCAAAATTCAGCTTTCTAGCTCAATTTTCCAGATGAACTAATTCTACTAGAGTTGAAAAAAAAATGATTTTTTGAAATGATTTTGGCATATCTACTAACATGTATAAAGTACAACTTTTATTGCAAAAATCAAAACAAAGAAAAAACTTGAATAATCATAAGAGTCTCTTAATTTTATATTCCTAAAATTTCTGAAGACTTGAATTAATACCTAACAGTATTGATATTTCGTCGTCAAAAATAGACTACCTTCGTACTATTTCTCTTAATAACTAGACAATAATTATTATGTAACAATACATCGTTAGTTTAATGAATTTAATAATAAGCTTTCTTGTTTTAGTAGAATACACTAATGATAGATACTTATAGGCTTATTTAGTCAAGTATGAAAATTTTCGAAACATAATAAATAGGTAATAAAATAGGTACTTACAATAAAAATAGAGAGATGATAAAACAAATAGTAAACTTATTTCTTATAAAGATCCATGGTCGGTTTTAAATTACCACACAGATCTCTTTGTATAACAATAGTAGGGCAACTACGAGTTCGATCTAATAAAAAGAAATAAATACTCATAAGAATAATTAAAAAGAATAGGAATAAAATTATGATATTTTGTTGGTCGTAAATGGATGGTAATACTCTTTTCGTCTCCAATTCAATACGTTCTGGTCGATCGGTTATCAAAATCGGCATTTCTTTCTCATCCTCGGTTATTTTCATATCAGATTCGGGTTGATTCTCAGTGGCTTGGGAATCTCCGGTTCCAACATCTTGAACCAACGATAATTCCATTTTACTCTTCGTTGGTTCTTCCTTTAATGGAATTACAGCTTCTGTTTGCGTCTCAGGGTGAACTTCATCCATAGTGGACTCTTTGGCTGAAGAAACATCATCACTGTGAGGTTCTGGTAATTTCGTAGGTGGTTGTATCTCAGAGTGAACTTGGTCTTCGTTGGGTTGTTTTGCTTGAGAGTCGTTACTCTGAGGTTCCGATGAGTTCATTGGTTGTTGAGGTACCTCTACGGTATTATTTGGAGGTATTTTCGAATTATCTTCAGTTTTTTTAAGACTGACCGATTCTGGAGGAATAATCGGGGAGCCGAGTTGTTCTACAGATGATGATGGTTGTGACTTAGGTGTTCCAATTGCGGATGAATTTTGAGTATTTGGGCTTTCCGCTTGAATCGGTGCATTTTCTAGGCTCGTTGGAGTATTATTTGGTGGTATAACGTCTTGATATTTATGAAGACGACCTAGCTCTACAGGTTTCCTCGCCCTGAATATCTCATTTATACGTATAAAACTTCTGTCAGCTGCCGTGTTCATCCACTTCCATGCATTCTCAAACGAATTCCTAATTTGGTGGAAGATTCTGTTGAATTCAGCGTCGAAATCCTGCAAACATATTGAAATACTCGTTAAATATAGGCCCATTGTTTTCAAATTGTTAGAATCGCGCATAGCACCGTCGTCGTCGTCACTGCTATAGAACGAATCGAATTTAGTAATATCCGTATAAAGAGACGGCCTTGAACGTGGATCGTTTCTATGAAGATTGATTTCTTCGAACGTATTAAATTTCCTCAGGAGTTGAAAAATTGTTGTTTTTTCTTTTTTTAATTTGCGCTAATAAAATATGCACTGTAGAAGGCTTAACCGCATTATTTAATTAATAGGAAATTTTAGCTACGAATTTCATCATTCATTAGCAGAGAAAAATTGTTGGAGAAAATTCTATGCTTACATCACAGTACTTGAGAAAATGTGATAGAATATACTCGAAAGTCGAATACTTTGTAATTAGGCATGTAATTCATTAGGTGTATTGGTAAATAAACCTATGTCTACAGACGTCAACGATGTATGTACTATATTTGTATTGTAGGTATGTAGGTACCTAGTTATAGTAGGCATACGCACATCTCTTCGATGAGCGCGTGCCTCAAATTTCTAATAGAAATCTTTAAGGCATCATATGTATATTGTATATGGTCTTTTCACTCAAAATAAACCAAAGATATAGGTAAAAGGAAACATTTACTTACATACTGGACAGCTTTTACCCATCCAATGCAAAAAACCACCAATATTATACTTTTTAGAAACGCCATAATGCTCGATATCACCGCAAATTTCAACGTTCACAACGAACCAAAGCAAGTCAACAGTTGGTACAGAAACTTGTGTTAATAACGTATGCGACGCTCGCTGTTATTCGAAAAAAAAAACTGTACCGATTACGTACGTAGTTAATTCATTGTTTGCGTTCGGGTATTATTTTTTTATTATAGGTACATGTACCGAAAGTGAATTTTTACAGCAGAGTGAGCTGCAGGAGTGTAGGTTCTATGAACGATTAGTAGATCAGTAGTTTTTGTCAGTTGAAAGTTAAAGACCTGTAGAAGAGTATTTGCACATGTGCCATGTTTTTTTTTGGGGGTGTGAAGTAGATCTAGGTTATGAGAGTTTTAGGAAGTAGCGAGTATATGAATCAAATTACCTATACTTATTACTGTTTGAGTGACTGATGTCTCTATTGTATGTTTGGTAAAAGTCAAATTGATGAAGTTTTAAAAAATAAGTTAGGACCCTTCTTGTGAAAAATTTGTAATTCTCAAAAATCCTGCGAAAATTTCGACGAAGCAAAACCTCTCTGAAAAAATGTTGAGCTTCTCATTGTTAGCTGTGAAAAAGATGAAGCTGCATCTACACAGTTATCAAATTAGACCACATTTTTAAATTTTTCTGACGGTATATTCACCACTTTTGTCATACTGAAGCTACGAGTATCTTTCCTTTTAAGTTGAATTTTTTGCTGCCAAAGATCTTCACATTTTTCTGAAATATTTCCATAAAAATATGAGTAAATGATCTCATTTAAATTCGAAGTTTTTTCACCGTTTTTTACACTAAGTACATACATTATATTCTGCATTTCATTGAATTAAAACCAACTTGTTCGTTTTGAGACCACGAATTGAAATTTAAAACGGAAACTAAAATTCAAGATTCGATTCCTTTCCTGTTTCACCTGTTTGAGATAGAATTTCTTAATGAAGAAACCAGAACCACTTAAACTGGCACGTGAAAAATCTACTGGAGGCTCCAGTAATTTTCAAAAAATTCGCTGGAGGCTCTAAAATGACTTGAACCCATCTGAAGTCGTCTTCAGAGGGTGTTAAAATTGGAGTGTACGTGTAGAGTAAATTTCAGCTTTCCATCTCCATTGATGAAATTTTGTGAAAATTTAAAGTTTCAAAAATCTGCTGGAGGCTTCAGGAATTTTCAAAAAGTCGCTGGAGGCTCCAAAACGACTTGAAATTCACCTGCAGTACTTCGTAGCGTATTGAAATTAGTTTTTAGAATAAATTTCAGCTTTACAACTCCAATTTTATGGAATTTTGTGGGAATTTCGAGATTCAAAAATCTGCTGGAGGCTCCAGAACTGCTTAAAACGGGTTGAAACCGTTTCCAATCGATTTGGCATGTCGAAAATAGGGTATATCCCAAATTTCAGCTCTCTTGATCAATTTGGTAAAATTTTGATTTTTCCCTCATTTTTGGCCAAAATTGGATTTTCAAAAATTCACCAAAAATCGAAAAACGCACTTTAGCTCTTGAAAATTTTACAGGTGATGTATTTTTGCTTGATCTTTCGATCTACCTTTGTAAGGTTTGAATTCGTGCAAGTCCTATGTTGAAACGCAAAATCTGCAATTTCTGTTGACCTGTCAATCAATATGGCCGCCAGTTTGTAAGTAAGGCCAACTTTTTTTTGGGCAAGTTTGCTTTAAAATGTTCCTTAGGATGTCCCCTTTAAGAAAAAAGTTGTCCCGGAGGATCGGCGGGGGAGGGGGTGCAATTACTCCTATTGTCATATGCCGGACTAAAAAAATTGAAAGAGCAGTTTCAAAAACCTCGCAAACAAAATTTTATACGCTGAAGTTCATTTTTAAATTTTTGGCGAATTTTTGGAAATTTGAAAAATTAGAAAAAAGTTGCTTCTATTTATTAGAGAAAATTTTCAACTTTCTTTGTATTTTTTTTATTCGAAAACAATAAATCACTTTTGAACCTGAAGTATACATTCAAACTATCGGGCTCCTTATAAGTACAATTGTCCTTTATTGCACTTCAAGTGCACTGTTTGATGAATTTTAACCATTTTTTTAAAAAACCAGGTAGTTACGTTATAAATGCACAATACAGCTGACTCGCAGAATAAAAACCACCATAAAAATAAATACCTAGTCTCAAGTATTATGTGTTCAACGTGACCTTATTTTCGAAAATTGGTTCGGACATTGGGCGGGCTCGATGTAATTTTGAACTTGCGTGAATTCACGTTTACCCAGAAAGTACACATTTCAACCATTTTGAATAAGATGCCCATTCGACCTATCAAAATGGGTTAAAATTTATCGTTGAATTTTAAAATAACAATCATTTTTACATTTTGGTTCTAAAACTGAATTTTTTCATAAAAATGAAATTTTTTGTCAAATTATCGCGATCGAGACAATAACTATATTTTTTTAGGTATGGTATACCTGTTAAAGTGGATTAAAACTTTGTACTGAACTCAAAAATAGCAACGTTTTTAATACGTTAGCCTCGAAATTGAAATTTTCCCTTTAAAAATTTTTTAAAATTGCATTTTGCCGCTTCAGAACCTTACACTTTCAAAATTTCTGATGATAAAATCGCACGAAAAATACGTAGAAGGTTCCAATAATTCGCAGAAACTAATCTTGAAAAATAACTTGTAATTGGTCAAGTTGGTCACAATGCTAAAGTTAAGTTGAATAGATTTTAATGCGTTTTTTCGATAACTGTAGATTCCAAAAAGGTGTTTGAGGCTTCAAAATGTCTTGAGACCATTTATAGGTGACTCGGCTATGTCAAAAATAGATTTTTTTCTTGAAACGGTGTGGTACCTACATTAATTTTTTTTAATTTGATCAAATAATAAAATCGCTGTGAAAATATACGGTCCCGAATCAGCAAAAATCGGTCAAGTAAATCATTAACAAGCTCCAATCTCGTAAATTTAATTTTGGCAGATTTACCTATGGATTTTTTGTAAATCTGGAATTTTCCAAATGTGACTGGAGGCCCCAGAATGGCTTGAAACCGCCTCCAGTAAACTCAGCATGTTGCAATATGGGTATAAAGTAAACTTTATTTTTTCCTACTTCTTTGAGTAAATGTTTATACATGAAGTTTAAACTTTCAAAAATCTATACTAAAGGTTCCAGAACTGCTCAAAACAGTAATTCAAAATCGTTTCTAATCGATTTCGAAGATCGATAAGAAGGTACTGCTTATCAAATTTCAGGTTTCCGGGTCAATTTTTTGTAATGTTAATTTTTTTGCATTTCTGGCCTTTGATTTTAAAAATTCACCAAAAATCGAAAAATCCGCATTATCACCTGAAATCTGGGCTGGTGATGTATTTTTGTATGTTATTTCAATTCAGCTTTGTTCAGTTCAAAAATAGAAAAAAAATTCGCGTCGTAATTTTTTTTCGTATTTTTCAACTCAATGCCAAGCATTTAATTTGTTACCTGCGTAAATTTAATCGTTAATAAAACGTTTTGTAGCTAATTAGATGTTGGTACTTTATCCATCACCTACACCGTGTTTCAATGACTGTGGACGTGAATGAGAGAACTCGTAAAAACTGATTTTTTCAATATTTTATTTTTATAAGTAGGTAAGCTACATACCTACCTGAAAAAAAATATCACAGATGATTCAAATTATTCAGAGTTTTACTTTCATATCAAAGTGTAACTAAAAATTTATCGTCCACGAATGTAGTCACAGAAATAGCAATTTTGCATTATGCTCCACTCTCCCTTAGTACCAACGAACGTTACACTTGCATATGATTCTTATAAGTTGATGCAATTTGTTCAGCTCTCAGAACGATGTTTTAGATGAAAAAAACCAGACTAAGAAAATAGATAGAAACTTTCGAGGTAATTGAGAAATAAATTCGCCTAGAAATGAACGTTAGAATAAAGAAAGAATAAAAACACCTAAAATATCAACTTTGCACTTGGCGCAGCTGGTTTTTATGAGCTAATTCCAATGTTCTAGCGAATTAACGACTACTGTATGCATTGCCGTTCGTTCGTTGTTTTTTCTCCCTTCTGTTCAAATCTGAATACATTGAGATTCGACAATACGCGAAACTAAAGATGGGAATGAAGAAAGGAATAAAGGCAAGATGAAGCGAGAAGAAGAAATCCATTTGTCTGTTTGATTGAAATATGTAACTTGTTGATAATCTTTGTTTTTCGCGTTCATTTCACGTGTGCACGAGCAAATCAAGCGATATATTTGTGGATTTGTCGAACGTCTCTGTGTTTTTACGCTGTAATAAGTTTTTATAACATTTGTCTTCTTCGTTTACGGAATTCTTGATTTTATCTGTAGGATATGTGTAGTATATGCTGCAGCTTTGTTGCGTTTTCTTTTTTGGGGTCGTCTTCGTCTCCGACATTAATCCTTTTTATTGTAGAAAGCATGGAAATTGGATGTTGGAGTGCGACAAAGACAGAGACACCGAGAGAAGCTGAACACAACGCTGACAATATAGAAAAAACTTTCGCACAAACTTATATTATATAGGCTATACTTTGAGTACTACGTTTACGTATAGTCCGTAGAATGACAAGATGGAAAAATTTTCCAGCCTATTTCAGTATTAAACAAATCGCCGTATAAAAGTTTTTCGCCAGATCAGCGTAAAAATTTTGTAATTTTTCATTCGACAGTTTTATTAAGTTTTTACGCTTACATTAGCTCGAGCTTGATGAGCTTTTTTGTCATAACGCGCCACCCCCTCGTCCGTCTCCGCACCTGGGTATCTGTTACACTTCGTATTAATGTCGCATTAATAGATTTTTATGCGACCTTCTTTATTCCGCCCTTCGAGGCTCGTTCTCTCTTAAATGAACTATACATGGTAATGAAAAGATATAACTTCTTCGATGTACCCGCGCTGTCTGCCCCGTTCAGCACGTTACGTCGTCGGTCGCCTTTTCATCGTGTGTACGTCTTTATTACTTTATACATGTATAGACCGAAGAGAGCTTTTGTTTTAGACATTGGCAACGGAGCGCGCTTTTATGGTTTTTATTTCGAATGTAATATGAGCAATAAAATCTTACATTTAACCGGACATGTGTTTTATTTCCCACTCGCGCCCAACGCCCAACTATACAGGTCGGCCTTTTTTGTATCATTTACTTTTCTGCTGCTATTCCGACGTCCACCATCTTTCTCTGTGTCATCGCAACCGTGGCTTTAAGTTCAAGGCATCTTCGCCCCCTTTCACCTCTCCATTGGCTTCATGTGCTCGTACGCGTTCAACTTACTTACTCACACCCATCGTATGGTATTTACGATGATAAGCGAGTAAAAATCGTCCGAGTAGCCAAAATGCCAAAAAGTGAATCGGACCAAAGCCTAGGCGTTTTTTTTATGGTGCTTTGGAGTAGGATTTCTCTTATCGTGTACTTTTAATGGTACGAGTATAAGTACGATATATTTTAACAGTAAACAGTAAAAAGGGTCGTTTTCAGATAGTAACTCTCAAAAATACATTTTGTACTTAGTACGCTGCTCTAAAAATCGCGATAAAATGGAACAACTAAAGGTGTCATGCAATGTTTACCTTTCAGAACACATATTATTACAATGGAGCTTGTAGATTTAAGGTATGATCTGGCAAGAGTAACTTGGCCTCTTCAAAAGTGAACGAGAACGAAAATTTGAATTTTTTAAAATTTATAAAACCTTCAGATTTTTTTGTGAAATTTACAACACTATTGAGCGTATTAAAGTTCAGAAAATCTTAATTGATCAAAAATTTAACAGAAATAAAAATCTGAAAATCCGTTTTATGCTCGAGTTGACTCCCCCCTCCCTTATCAATTGTCAGCCTATCGGCGCGACCGCTGACTATTGAAAACACAGGTGACCTCGAGAAGACAGACAAACGGGTCAATGACTTTGAGACCAGACACACAGACAGACAACCTCGGGAGGCTAGACAGATAGGTCAGTGACCTTGAGAGTCCAGACACATGCATCAGTGACCTTGAGAAGACAGAAATGTAGGCAGTTGACCTTGGGAAGTCAGACAGATACACAGACGATCTCGAGAGGCCAGACAGATGGCCATTATAGAGGCGAGACAGATTGATCAGAGTACTCTAAGAGGCTAGATAAACGAGTCGATGACCGTGAGAGGTCAGATAGACAGACAGACGACCTTGAGAAGAGAGACAGATGGGTAAATGACCTTTAGAGGGCAGATAAGCAAATAAACGACCTTTGGAAGCCAGTTAGTTAGGCACATAGACAACCTTGAGAGGCCAGACAGACAGACCATGCGAGACTGGACGGATATGTCAGTGACCTTAAGAGGCTAAATGGGCAGACATATGACCTTTGGGTTGTTGTACTGATGGATCGATCATCTCAAGAGATCAGGTTTATGGACAGACGACCTAGGGAAGCCAGACAGATGTGTCAATGACCTTAGGAGACCAGACAGACAGACAGACTGACTGACTGACGATGACCTTGGAAAGCCAGCCAGACTCGTTGACAACCTCGAGAGGCCAGACAGATGGAGCCAGACACTCAGACAAACGACCTTAATAGGCTAGATAGGTAGGTTGGTGACCTTGAGAGTCCAGACACACAGGTCAGTGACCTTGATAGGACAGACAGAAAGATGGACGATCATGGGAAGCCAGACAGAAGCTGTCCTTAAATTTGGGAGAAGAGATCTTGAAATTAACATGAAAATTTTCAAAACTTTCTTTCTGAATTGCATTTTAAAGGGTATTCCCAGATAAGATAGGTGAAATGCCCCTGTTCTCGGATTTTTGATTTTTTGATTGAACATTGTTGGGTACCTCTATAAAAAAATTGTAGACCCACAAATTTGTCCCCCACCTCACCTCCCTTGTCCACAATGACGAAAAAACACTTTTTTCGGGAAATGTCATACGTATTTTGATACATGTAAAATCATTTCTTTTTTGTGTATTTTGTACCCAAGCACTAAAATAACCCGCTTTTTGCTGAAAACTCAATTTTGGGACACTGTACCCCCCAAATGGGGCCCTTGGAAGGGTTCAACTGTAAATCCAACTTCATATTCGTGTTCAGGGTGTTCGATTTATATGAAAACGACACCCATATTGCCAACATTTTTCAGACCCAAAATTGGGTGGAGAGGTGTCCATGGGCCCAAAATCAGCTTTTAGAAGAATTTTTGCATCTCCTACAGTTTTTCAAGGTTCACGTGCAAAGCTTCAGAACTTCACTACGAGTATTTTTGAAATTGGCGGTGCAATTATGACTTAAAAAACACATTTTGAAGAGTTTTTTGGGTTTTTGAAGATGACCCACCTGGAGAGAAATTTCGAAAAAATTCATGTGGATAGACCAATGCTTCCCGTACATATTTTGGGTCAAATCAAAATATCAGTTTCTGCAAATTGGTAGAAATCGATTTTTACCAGTGCTGTTGGGGGTTTTACTTCTGGTAATAAAATTCGCTTTTGGTAATATATCTTTAGTAGGTATTTGACGAAAATTCCGGCTGGTACTTTTTTTTTTATGAACCGACGACCGAAATGATCCATTCTCACATACCTACCTTCGAAATTTCTCTTGAAAATTGCAGAAAAGCGTCAAAGTTCAACTTTTTACACAATTTCTAGTACACCATAGCTTTAAACGAATATTCGACCAGAAAGCTGCATAAGCCCGAAACGTGTTCTCGTTGACATTTTACATCTCGGTCTCTTTTTATCGTAATAAATCACTAAATCGCGACTCTTATCAGATATCAGCTATCAAGTCTCGGCAACATTTTATAATTTAACGAAAGCTATTTCCCGAATATCCTCACGATGGTTGAATTTGTCGTAGCGATGATATACAACGAGCTTAGTTACCCTTTTAGATTTTGGAAAAGAACAGTCAAAAACCTATATAATCCTTTTATCTGGCGATATAATCAGAACCAGTTTTATTTACAGAGATTTTCGTTTCATCGGCGACATGTAAAAGGATTCTTTCCCCTCAAGAAAACGCCAAAGCAGCTCCTTAAACTTACTATTCAATCTTGCGGACATTATTTGTGTCACGTACACTATCAGTGACATTTACTAACGCTTCGAAACACTGTCCTTTTAAAATATATGGGAATTTCGTTATTTTTCTTTTAAAGGGTAAAGTTTCACTCTCGAGTGTCTCGCACGAGTTGTGCGTTCTTAAAAATCTAGCAGACGTTTTTCTCATTACTTTGCTACTCAAATAGAAATGCGAAACTATGGTTCTTTTTTTTTTACCCTACTGCTTTCTTCCTGCTATACTATATAGGCTAAATAACTTGCTAAAATGATCAAGCGTATGCGATTTACTCGACGTTCATGCCGTTAAATTGACTGTATAGTAATTTTCAGGCGTAAAAGTTATATGAGTTGACTATAATAGTACCCCTTGCCTTCTTCGTTCAACATTTGTGCCATACGCCGCCGTCGAGTGAAATTGTATGCAACTTATGCGACACACTCGCGTTCAAGAAAGCCAACTCGTAACGATTTTTATTCAAAAATGTCGAATAAGCCGCCTAACTTCGCCACCTCTCCCTTACCTCTCTGTATCACCTCATATACATATCTGCGGTAAATAAGTAGGTAAGTTATCGTGCTGGTAATATCGCTATATTATTCCTCCAAAGGCAGTACGAAACGATATAAGATTCTCGATATCTTGAATCACGAGCTTAGCTACGCCCTTAAATTCTAGAATAAATTACAAGACTACGTACTAATCATACCTACGTTAAGTACGCCGAAATGCCAAATATTTGTTTTTAATTTTATCCTGCAAAATATGGCGTACATGCAACGCAGCCTTAGAGACTCTGCTTCGAACGAATGTCGTCTAATAATCCTTTTTCTGGGTTAAAATTCGTTTTGCAGAATTAAATCTCGCAAATTGTCGAAAATTTTCCGCGCGAATGAGATACTTTTCATAAATGGAGATTTAAGTGGCAAAGAATTGGTCTTGTTGGAATGTTTTTATTCAATGGAAGTAATCGAGCTGAAATTTTAAAATTAGAAAATCATTGAAATGAGGAAATTTTATTATTAGGTATTTTATCTTACGTTTGGTGATTTATTTCTAACGACGTGATTTTCATTTTGTTTGTTTCAGGTTAGTAAAGACATCGTCACATTAAAGGGTTTCTAAGGAATATTCCAATAAAAAGTAAGTTTTTTAAAGCGAATTTCTCCGAAGCAAAATTAACTATTGAAGCTTTGTAAGAGTTGATAAGATAAGAAAAATACGTAGGATGAACTTCCCATGACCAAGATACACATCTAGTATACGTTCAATTCTTCTGGATTATTTTTATCTGAGAAATTTTGACGTAATTTCGCGAAGCTGAACGCAAGAAATTTGATATTCTTGCCCTGCTATGCTTTCTCTTTGTTTTTCATTTTCCTGAATGAGAAAAAAAAAAGGGCGGAAAAAGAAACGGAACAGTGATTTCTGTCGCATAAAGGTAATCTCTTGAAAACAACCCCGAACATGCGGTGAATTTCATTTGTGTAAAAAACTATTACGGTTTTACGATCAAGTAAACTTGTCCTTGTAGCTTTTTAATAAACGTAGGTAGGTATTACTCGCAAAAGGTACACACCGTTAACGGTGATTAACCCGTTTTATATGCTTTTGTCGGAGTCTCTTTGAATTTTTAATCATTTATGCGAATTCTTCCGTGAAAAAAGTTTGAGTGTTTTTCACATGGTTAATTGCCTTTTTAAAGCTACTAGTTTGGCGACTTTTATTCGTTAAAAATTAATATATTTTGCGCGGATTTCTTGTAATAAAAAAATTCGACTGAATGTCATCGAGGCACGAATATTGGAAAATTAAATTTAGGTAAGTATAAGTAGATGATTTTTTTGAAAAGTTTTTTCGTTCGATTTCTTTTAGTTGTTTCATTTTAGATGAGAAATTCTTGAATTGGTTAGGTGCAATGGTGCATCCTGTGGTTTTATTTTTCATGAATTGAATTCTTGTAATTTTGAAATTAAAAGATTATGCTCATGTAAAATTGACCTTGGGGGAGGGGGGGATTTGCTTCCTCACGTCAAAATCTCGTAGCTTCTACAAATTCCAACCAACATCTGATGTGATGTGTAATTTCTCAACCAGATTTAAAATTTCAAGAAAATATGCAAAAATATTTGGAAAGTGAATTGACTGAAAAGCAGATTTTTGAGTTGAGCACCTCGAAAGCAAATGAAAATGAAATTTTCGGTACCTTGAATCAATTTCTGCTTCTGTGGTAGGATTCAAAAACTGATGAAGAAACCTGAAATCCTACATTTGCCTCCAGATAGGCTCAAAATAATTGAATTTGTTTTTAAGAAGTCGATATTTGGAAAAAACAAACGTCATAAGTTCTAAATGGAAAAATAGTGGCCAGGTTTTGGAACATATCCTTCTAAAAACTCCAGTTTGAAAAATATATAAAACAAAAATGAAAAAAATCCCATCAAAATAAACTTATTGTTTACAAATATTTTTATTTCATACCAATTATTATTTTTTTCAATTTATTCCAGGTGTTTTAGGTAATATTTCTGTCTATCAACGTACGTTGCTCAAAAATTTGCATAACACGTTTTTTAGTCTCTCATTATGAAATTCTCTTTTGATTTAGCTTTGTCAGGTTCAAAAATTTTCCTACTGGTTGGAAAACTTCCCTTGATTAGATACTCAAGAATGAAAGCGATTTCGGATTTTAAAACACTGAATAGATATGTATTAAGTATCCTTGGAAAATATTGAGTAGAAATTTAAAGATTTTTTAAAATGAGAATTACTTACATAGTTTTTTTTTCAAAAATGATTTCCTGTCAAAGGAACCAACCGTTTAAGAATTTTAATGAGGAATCTTGGAAATGTTAATTTTGAACAACTTTTATAATTATGATGTTTGGAAAATTGAGGAAAACAACTTCTAGTCCGGATTTTCCAAAAAAAAATCTTTTCCTTTTAAATATGAGGAGCTGAGAATCAAAACTCACATTTGCCACCATAAACGATTTTGAGAAAAACGCGAAAAACTGAGTTAGTAGTGTTGCCAGTTGAAAAAACTTATAATACCAAAATGAATCATTAGATAGCGCTACTAGAACACGATTCCCTGTGTTGACTGATTTTCACCTAGCTCCCTTCTGCTTTAATATCCAGCCAAAGAATGGCAAATGTGAGTTTTGACTCCAAGATTTGCAATCAAATTTTTTTTCACTGTTTTAATTACGACGATAGGGAAAAGTTTGATAACAAGCTGAATTTTGGTACACGGGGGTTTTTTGATACGCTGAACACGAATTTGGGGTGTCCAGGTGAATCCGGTGTACGCTTCCCCCTTTTTTGTGGACCTTAAGCCCCCAAATTTGTTTTTTTGCGTTCAAGTCCGAAAATATGCAATTTTATGCAAGATTTATGTTTTTTGGGTCGCAGAATACGAATTTGACAATATTTTTTTTGTAGGGGTGGGGGATGAGGGGGTTAGGGGGGCGAGAAATTCAAAATTCGACTATAATGATGTGTGATATGTCGAAATGTATGTTTTTGAGGGTGTAGATCACGAATTTGACAATATTTTTTTCGTAGGGGTCAATGGTGGGGGCTGAGGGGTTAAAATGGTTAAAAATTCAAAATTTGACTATAATGATGTGTGACATGTCGAAATGTATGTTTTCGTGGTTGTAGATCACGAATTTGACAATATTTTTTTCATAAGGGTTGATGGTGGGGGATGAAGGGGGTGAAAAATTCAAAATTTGACCATAATGATGTGTGATATGTCGAAATGTATGTTTTTGAGGGTGTAGATCACGAATTTGACAATATTTTTTTTGTAGGGGTGAATTGTGGGGGATGAAGGGGGTGAAAACGGTGAAAAATTCAAAATTTGACCATAATGATGTGTGATATGTCAAAATGTATGTTTTTGAAGGTGTAGAAAAGGTGAAGGGTGGGGGATGGAGGATTTTCTATTGGAGAGCCGTCAAAGTCCCTGGAAGAAAAAATTTGTAACATTTAAACAAAATTCACCATGATTTTTCACTAGGTATAATTGACTGTTGTCGTCGCCGGGGCATTCGGGGGCAAAAATGGCAAATGACATCTTGAAATACACTATCTTTCGTACTAGCCCCTGGGATTTCCCGTGCATCTACGTGCAAAAATTTGTTCTATTCCTATTTATGTAGCAGAATAGGCAAAACACGGAGTTTTAACGTAAATTAAACCTCTATAATGACTTTATAACAACTAAAATCGAGTAAATTGATGAAAATTACTCACTTTCAGTTGAATTATTCATACTTGGTACATTTCGACATATTACACATCATTATAGTCAAATTTTGAATTGTTCACCGTTTTCACCCCATTCATCCCCCACAATTCACCCCTACGAAAAAAATATTGTCAAATTCGTGATCTACACCCTCAAAAACATACATTTCGACATATCACACATCATTATGGTCAAATTTTGAATTTTTCACCCCCTTCATCCCCCACCATCAACCCTTATGAAAAAAATATTGTCAAATTCGTGATCTACAACCACGAAAACATACATTTCGACATGTCACACATCATTATAGTCAAATTTTGAATTTTTAACCATTTTAACCCCTCAGCCCCCACCATTGACCCCTACGAAAAAAATATTGTCAAATTCGTGATCTACACCCTCAAAAACATACATTTCGACATATGAGTACTTTAGAGTCAAACCCAGAATTCTCCACTTTTCACCATTTTGAGAAAAACGCAAAAAACTGATGAAAGGTGGGAATCAGTAGTAGCAGGTTTCTGATCTCGCCTATATATAGTGCTTCGGGTAACTATCTAATTGACAAAAAAAAAATTTTTTTCAAGTCTTTCCATAGCAGTAATTCACGATACCATTTTGGAGAATTCTGGTTTTGACTCCAAGTCTGTAAAAAATATTGAAAATACACGAAAATGCATGATAAAATGAGGGATAATTCTAGATTCAAGTCTGTTGAAAGTATCTCAAGGTTGTTTATAGTCGACTAGAATGAAAAAAAATTTTTTTTTGAAGTATTTTTTTCAAAGTTTGACTCGAACCCGGTACTTTGGATCCCCTAACCATCATGGTATCGAATGGGGTAAAATGTTGAATGGCAATTGATGCGTACCTTACTAACTGTACCCAAAACAACCATAATCTCATTTTTGAAAATTTTGGACATTTTTCGGAATTTGACTCTGACCCTGTACTTTGGACCCCCCTGACTGCGTCATTGTGTCAGATAGGTAAAAACGAAGAATGGCAATCGATGCGTACCTACTAACTGTACCCAAAACGATCATAACCTCATTTTTGAAAAATTTGGAGAATTCTGGGTTTGACTCTAAGGTACTCATATCACACATCATTATAGTCAAATTTTGAATTTCTCGCCCCCCTAACCCCCTCATCCCCCACCCCTACAAAAAAAATATTGTCAAATTCGTATTCTGCGACCCAAAAAACATAAATCTTGCATAAAATTGCATATTTTCGAACTTGAACGCAAAAAAACAAATTTGGGGGCTTAAGGTCCACAAAAAAGGGGGAAGCGTACACCGGATTCACCTGGACACCCCAAATTCGTGTTCAGCGTATCAAAAAACCCCCGTGTACCAAAATTCAGCTTGTTATCAAACTTTTCCCTATGGAATTTGGCAAACAAAACTAAGTTTTCATCAAAACTCACATTTGCCATGGCAAATGTGAGTTTTGATTCTAACCCTTGGTTTTGAAGGTGAATTTCACACCAAAATTACTTTGATCCAAAAAAACCGAATATGTCACATTATAGAGTGTAAAACGGTATATCCAAATCTGCCATAAAACGGTATTTTTTTTTTTTGGCAAATGTGAGTTTTGATTCTCAGCTCCTCATATCAAACTACAGTGTGTCTAAAAATATAAGAATAGTAGGTACGATGTATACCTATATTTTTTTTTCAGAAGAATAAATGAAAAAGAAATATTTTGATTTGGTCACAAAACTCGAAGCCAAAGTTATTGAAAAATGTATAAAAATTTCAAAAATCAAATCGATTTCCGCGATAAACAAGAAATATAGGCTATTAATAAAACGGAAAATTTACATGTAATTTCATCGCATTCCGAAGCGATTTTTCGCGATAATTTTTACTCATTATTTAGCACCCCTCGATATAACCATTTATCTGGAGTATAATGCCTTTTTGAAACCTTGCGGGTCGTTTCGATACCGCACCGAGCGAAGATATCGACGCTTCGTCGCGTTTTTCCTGGTCGTCGGCTTGAAGAGGCGCGACGGTTGAAAAAAATAGGGAAATAGAAAGGGAAAAACTGGCAGTCATAATTCAAAACGTACCGTAAAACAACTAGCAAGTTGCAAAATTTTTCAACCCTTGTAAATCCATATTTCACGACAAAACACGCCGGAAGTAAATTTTTCATTACGAGCCTACTCCGGTTAGATAATTTGAGATAGCACCAGTCTACGAGGAAAAAAGTAGTCCTAACAAAATTACGTTTAAAAAGCCAAGCCTCTTGATCCAAAGGCTTAGAATTGGGCCAATAAAACCGCTCGTAAAGAAAATGAAATAATTCGACGAATTTTATGTATTCTGAAATCTAAAATATCCGAATGGGTTTCGCTATATACTATATAACAAACCAACAAACTCGAGTGGCAATTTTTTTACATTTCGGATCCGGCCGCCGAAGCGGCTTTGAACAAGAGACGACCTCGTAGAGCGAGCTCTCGTATAGTAACACTTATTGATGTTTATAATCGTTTGGAATCGTTCCAGTGTAATAAATTCCGTAGGAAAGGGTTACTTCGCTATTTGTCGTGTCACATACATAATACGGCGCCTTTGAATTATGACAATTAATTAATTCGGCGGAAAATTTCCGCTTCCGTGTACCGCCAGGCGTATTACTTGTGTCATCCGGCGCGACGCGAACCGTCGCTGACCGATTTCATCGACCCGGCTTTTATCGGTATTAAGATTTAGCAAAGGCTTAATTTCGTCGAATGGCTTCGTAATTTGGAAATTATGCCGATTCTGTCTCTCCGCAGTTCGGTATCTGTAGTCTGTGCATTCCTTTAATGTCGCTACTGTATTCAATAAATATTCCACTATGTGGTATGTGGTATGTAATGTACCTTATAATATGTAGGTACATATGTATGTATATATCTCCTATTACTACTACATAGATGTGGCTCGATCAAACATATTGTACAAGGCGCCATTTTACACGCAGTGTCGAGTATGCATTCACGAACCGGAAAAATTTACCGCCAAGGAAAGCACTGGCAGGCTAGACAGATCACGCGATGCTTTTTACTTAAAATCTTTCTCAAATGCTTCGAACACACCGCGTCGTAAATAAATCAAAACTACTGCCATCGCGTTTGCACAAAGAAATTTATTATCCGCGAATGCTTTGAAAATTAAAACCATATTAGTTATATTTCAATTATTGCTGATCCTTTGATCTTCTTGGTTCTATTCTTTTATTTAATTATTTGATTTTTTTTTTCAATTGTTTGTTTTCGACTGGGGAGGTGTGTGGCGATGCATCATTTATGAGGTTTCTGAGGTTGATGAGTTTGGGTGTGCAATTATTTTTCGGGTATGACTCCTCAGTGCCCTTTTAGTCGTTATCAAAAAGTTATAAAAATTTGACGCAGCAATTCCCAATAACTTAAAGTTGCTGAGTTCAAATACGCATGTATTTTTTAGATTCAATTTCTGAACATCTCTTCTATCAAACCTAATTTTTTTTTGCATAGATGGTGGAGTGAGGGTGGTACGTAGTCAGAGGGTGAGAGATGGATCCATTTCTAATCTGATAAATGCTGAATTGAAATAACATGTAAAAATGCATCAATGCATAAAATTTTAGGTGCTAAAGAGCATTTGAGGAGCTCATTGCAAAAATAGCTCTTGTCCAAAATGAAAATAAAAAACAAGCAAGACAAGAAACCACTGTAAAGTCCTGATGAATTGGTATAGTGTATTCAAACAGATTTTTTTAATCAACTTTAGTAATTACTGTTACTCTCAGAAAAACTTTTAGAGGGCTATCATACTGATACATCCATACAATGCAGTGGAGAAAAAAACCTGCCCAATTTTTTTTCAAAGTGACAAGGGCTATTTTTGCAATGAGCTCCTCATTTCCAATTTTTGGTAAATTTTTGACAACAGCTGGTAGTAGACTCAAGTTGTGAATCTGAACTCATCCACGCTAACAAAGCATCGAAAGAAGTCATCTGGATATTGAGATTGTTTCGAGAATTAATCGACTTATCTGAAGTTCTAGTTCTATTAGTGGATATTAATCAAAATGCCAATAAAATTGGCAAGAACATCGAATTTCATAGCTGAATAAAACATATCCTAAGGAAATACTTCTTTATCCTCGACCAAATTTGAGGAAACATGATAAACATTCATCACATGTGAGCTCTGAGCAGTAATTGTCTGATATTCTAACAAATCCTTTACCGCGTCCTTAATTGTCAATTCTGCGTGAACAATCCAGACTGATGTCATTGATCAAATTGCTGTGTAGCTCTCGAACTTGGAGAAAGTGTTACTAATTATGGAAAATCTTGTTATTATTGGTAATTAAATTTTTTGTTGTAATTACCTGTAATTCTCAAACTGAGAGATCGAATGTGTTTCCAAGACGTCAGATGAAATCAAGCTTTGACTTTCAAATAATTTTTAACAAAGTTGCAAAAAAAATTATAAAATTCCACAGAATTGACCTAGAAAATTGAAATTTGGTATTTATCCTATTTTCAAGCTTCCATCTGATGGTATTTGTTATTCACTACCATCATTCTACTCTATTCTCTCTGCTGAATTATTTGCAATCAAACTAGCAGTTCAACAAACTTCCAAGCATGCAAAATAAATCTCTTATTCTTACTGATTCAGCTAGCACACTTCACTGTTTATTGGATCCTCATCATCATTCTCAACATCCACTCGCCAAAGAAGTAATCTCTCATTTGTCCTCATTCCCTATTGGTCAAGTTACGCTGGCATGGATTCCTGAACACAAAGGCATTGAAGGGAATGAATCAGTTGACAAAATGGCAAAAGAAGCAGCCTCACTTCAACCAGTACCAACATAGTACCAAACATTTGGACTGGTCTCTGATGTAGAGTGCGCTAGTGTGCCCATTGTTCTAGCTTCTTCAGACAGGGCTTTTCTTATTAACCCTTTCTTATCAGTCGTATTTTACCGAAACATTGGATTTACGAGTTAAAAATGAAAATATGATTTGGTCATGAATGAGATGCAATAATAAGCGTAAAAATAATGTATTTTCAGTTTTAACCCTTGAAATTAATGCTTTTGTAAACACTGATAAGAAAAGCCCCGTCTGAAAAATGTAAACATTTGCCAGCTCACTAGCGCCCTTTACGTGAGTGTCTGGTCTGAATACCAGTCCATAGTGTTGACTTCAAAACTGTGGTGAAAAACCAGCTATACTTAGAATGGTCTAATAATTGGAACTGTATCAACACATCTACATAATAAACTGAGATGAATTAAACCTTCAGCTAAATTCTGGTTCACCTCCTACCAAATCAACTGCCAAGAGGAAACAGTTCTGTGTAAAATGCGTATTGGTCACTCAAAACTTACTCATGCCAATCTTCTTGAAACAAAACCTCCTTTATGTACCCTATATGTTCTGTCCAAATCACAATCCAGCACATATTAGTAGACTGTCCGAAATATCTCGAATTGAGAAATAAGTTCAAACTACCTACTAAATACTTTACCAAACATTCTACTTGATGACCCAGAGATCAAAGCCAACCTATTCAAGTTCCTTCAGTCCAGTGGACTTTTAACTCAACTATAACCTTTTTACCTGCCATGCCTCTGGCCTTTGTTGCAGTAAAGGCACGTTAATAGAAAAAAGTAAAAAGTAAGTAACCTTCCAAGTTGGTTGGAAACAGTTTTGGAGCAGTAGGTACTGGAGGCTCCAGCAGATCACATTAAATTACAAAATTCTCACAAAATTGTACCCAATGAAGTTGGATTACTTAAATTCACTTTATACTCTAATTTCCTAATTCTGGGTCAATTGGAGGTGGTTTCAAGCCGTTCTGGCCATATTTTAAAAATTCCAGATTTTCAAAAATTGTATGACTGGAGGCTTCAGAACGGCTTGAAACCATCTCCAATCGTCTCAGCACCTTGAAATTAGGGTGTAAAGTAAATTTTAGCTTTCCAACTTCATTAGTTGAAATTTTGTAGAAGATGTCAACTTTCAAAAATCTGCTGGATGCTCCACAACTATAGGTAAGTAGGTACTCAAACTAGTTCAAACCCATTTCCAATCAATCTCGAGGGTTCAGAGGGTTGTCAATAGGGTACATATCAAATTCCAGCTTTTTAGGTCAATTTGGTGACATTTTGAATTTTTCTCTATTTTGGCCTTTTGATTCTCAAAAATTCGCCAAACATTGAAAAATGCTTTTTGGTACCAGAAATTTTAATTGGTAAAGAATTTTTCTAAAAATTTTCTGTTGCTGTGCGTATTTTTCTCTCGTTAGATTGAAACCATTTGAGGTGCACATCCTTGGTTTCAAGGAGACAGTCACATTTGGAAAAACAGGGTCCTGAACCCTCATAATCTTGATTTCAGCCATCCAAAATGGTTTTTCAATTTTTTTCAATTTTTGAAAAATCCACACCTAATTAGTCATTTTTAGTAAATGCTTAAAAAAAAGATTGTTAAAGAAGTCGAGAATTTGCCTCAACTCGATTTTTAGGTGCTCAAATCAATTTCCACACCTTATGGGAAAATAATTTTATAAATTCTCAGGTAAGTAATCAAAAATCCTGCTGGAGGCTTCTAAATGACTCGAAGTAGTGAAATTCGACTCTAGAGGTTGGTTTTAGACAAGATTAAACGATTCGTGCAAATTTCAAAACTTTCCCCGTGAACAGAAGAGTTTTAGTTTTTTTTTCATCAGCCTGCACTCGGTTATTATAATGCATTAGGCTTTAAATGCATGGAACATTGCATGAAAATATTTGCGAATTACGATAAAATAAACACAGATAATTTACATAAGTTGGAAAAGCCACAGTACGGTTTTTTTCAGTCGCGTTGACGGACTTGTAAATAATAAGCGAAGAAAAGGGTTACCAGTGGCTGAATTTATTGGTCACAATTAAACGTTATCGCTATTCAATGGTCCCTATGGGCAATGAAGCGTGAAACGGTCGCGATATTAAAAGAATAGCTATGCATGGTGGTCTGACCGTATCCATATTTACCTAATTATTCGAACGTTTGAGTTTAATCTTCACATGGTTGTTGGTTTAATGAGGAAAAACTTCACAGAGTTGTTTTTTCTTTTTTTTCTATTACCTATTCGTATTATTTTTATTTTTTCAACTGTATGAATTACCCAAGAACTTCAATCCCTCAATGTAGACCTACGTTGTTCTTATGTACTCGTACTACATACCTCGTATATCGTACCTGGCTATAGGATGAAAATTCGGCAAAATGCCAACGTTTATGTTGGTCTTCGTTCAACGACGATATGACGACAACGGTTGAGGTGGTTGAGGCGGCGTTAAGTATGTTGGAAAATCCAATATCCTTCTCGACTATTAAAAGGTAATTTTAATAAACTTGTTCTTCGGACTATTCGGCTATAAAGACGCTCGTTACTATGGAGATTTAACACGATTTTCCAACTCGTGAATACGCGCGTTAAACGTCGCAATTTTCACAACTCATTCGGTTTTTTTCCTACTTCTACATGGGGGTTTTCCTTCACTACGGTTTTCGTTTTAAAATCTCACTATGCTTCTTTTATGATGGGATGAAGACAGCGTCGCGCCGGAAAGGTTTTGCTTTTCTTATAAGAAGATAGACAGGAACAGGAATAGCAAACAGAGAAATGGGTATGAATTAAATTTCTCACTCGACAGAGAACGCTTGGCGATGCGAATTTGCAAGATTAATAACATCGGTAATAAGTTGTATACTTATATCGAACTGTCGATGGGTAACTTATTTATAACCCTTTAAACACAGCAGCGATTCAATTTATCAAGAGACGATGTCATTTGAGAGCTCATTGTTTGTTCGCGCGTACATTGCGGAGAAAACGAACGAATATTAATTTATTTTCACTCCACCGCTCTTCTCTAATTGACTAGAAATTGCCATCCTTCCTGCCGGGTTATGGAGTTTTAGATTTCATGCTTCGCGTCGTCGCATGTTCCTATTCCTGGTGACGAGGTGACGTTCATCGTTGCTGTTTCGCGAATCCGTAGACCCACCTGGGGATTTGTTTATGGGTCGGAGGGGCTTGATTACACGAACCACTGTCTGTGTATCGTATACACCGACACGCGATTCGTCGTGTAAATATATCACACTGTGTTGTAAACATATCTACGATGGGTTAGGTGCCCAACCAAGGAACTGTTCCACTGATTCGGGTTGTACTGGTAAACATTGACCTTCCGGGGTATAACTTGCATGATACATACAAATGGATATGGTATTATAGTCGAATAGTGGTGAATTTACCGAGGTTTAATCAACCGTTGCATTAAGGTGTGCAATGGCTCGAACACGAAGCAAAGTGGTTAACGTGTATTTTGTAAGTTGTGCACTTTGTTTTCGTAATTGATCGATTGTTTCGAATGCCAAAAGGTAAATAGCCACTGTCTCCACGATGAATTAGGTGGTTTATCCCAAAAGTTTGGCGGGATGAAGTCTTAATTGGTCAGAGGGGGGGGGGGGAGGGTAATCACTCACTATTTTCCCAGCTGACCTTAAATAACGGTCATGTTTAAAAATTTATGAAAAATTTCAAATAAAATGTCACAATGATTTACAAGGGGATTTCTTGGCCTTTGAGTTCTTTATTTTGCTCATTTCTTACTAGAGCATAAGGGTCCATCGGCCTTCAGGTTAAGAATTTTTCTAAATTCCTAACTTTCTTTTCAAAAAAAAACCTATCAACTGGTTCCCCAATCTAGAACCCTCCGAAGAGAAGGAAGACGAACAAATGAATAAAATAGTGGAAAAGTCTACGAATTCCAAAATTTTCAATTTTTACATCGGTAACTCTTCTCAAAACACTCTTTTGAAGAAAAAAAAATGTCAAAGATGATGGTTCTTCAAGTTTTTGAAAAAAAGTTATTTGGATGTACCAGTTCAGAATTTAAAAAAAAAATCATCACTTTTATTCTTTTTATTATTATTTTTTTCAACTGTGAGGACTCTTTAGAAGAAGTCAACATATTCTGGAAGTACAGGAGAGGTTTTTCCTTCACAAGAGAGTTAATTTTAAAAAATGATGATGCAGAACTGAAAAATTTCAAAAAAATGTCTCCCATTTTCATTCTATTCAACTTGGGGGGGGGGGGGAGTTGGAGGGTTTTTTTGTAAAAGGATTAAAATTTTCTTGGGGAATCCGGTTTTTTTTTTTTTTTTTTTTTGTAAGTAGACTTATTCAAAATAGGCCTACTTAATTCTGAAGCAGTAAGTAATTGAGAATTTTTATAGTAAAAATTCAACTTGATTGCGAGATAAAGAGAAAAGAGGGCTATTATTTCTATGATCCTCCCCCACCCCCTCTTAAAAAACCAATGTACCCAAATTCATCTGATGAGAAAAAAAATCTCAACAAAATTTCCCCAAGTATAAAATATGTACAAGAAGGCAACCCCAATGGTCTATCTATACCCATTCACACTTTTCTAATATTACAGCATTTTATGAAAAATGTTGCCCCTAAGAATGCCATTTCCCTGCAAATGTCAAAATTGGGCTTCAAAACACGGTAATAGTTGAAATGTGATCAGAAAACGACGTTTATTCTCACAGTAACCATCTGACTATCCGATCCAGTTTGCAGTTTTCGGGTTATTTTGGGAAATTAAAAATCCTGTAGCCTATAGGTACTTTCAATTTTTCAAATTTTTCCCCACTAGTGTTGAAAGTAGACTTCTAAAAATTAATATGCAGATTTCTAGAATTCCAGTAATTGACTAAGAACAATATTTTCCATAATATTTGCGATTAGCTATTCGATTAGGTATTTCATCATGCAAAGTTTGATTTATTTTGGAAAATAAATAAATATCACTCTTTCCTCATTCTGCTTTACTCAATACGAAGGTTTTACAAATGGTGTCGAATTTAATCATTTAAAAACCGAGAGAGTGAAAGGAAAATAGAGGAGAACGAATCGTATATTAACTGAGAGGAAATACCGCGTAGGTACAGGTATACTGTATCTACTTACTTATAGGTCCACACTACGTAGAAAATCCTCTCGACTGAATATCCTTCGTAAAGTGGTACGACAAGTAGAAAGTGAATAGTGACGGGTTAGCGGCGGGTAGATGAGGCAGAGGGGTGGTTTCGAACAGGACGAAATTTCGAATTTAATATTTCCATTGCTATTCATTGTACCGAAGCCTGTATATTTTACGAGGATTTGGTTACGGACGCAGAAAATGAATACATTATGCGACATTCGCCCTAATTGTTAATCAACCTTAAGCTACAGAACGATCCGAGGTTCGTACAGTTATTTTCTAGCAGTGATTTTCTTCTCGCAATGGAATCGTTTTATAGGGAATTATAATTCTTTCGACTGCATTAAAAGCACCACCGAGTGGATACCAACAAGAGGAATCTTTTTCGAGAAAAATTAACGATGCATCGAATTAGCGCTACACGACGAGGGAGTGAGTAAATTTACATTTTGACGTTTTTTTTTTAACCTTTACAAGTCAGTTTGGCTGAAAAAGAAGTTGGGTTATTTTGCGAGAAAGAATTTTTTCGATTGAAAAAACAAGCTAGGTTTCCTTTGAGGATACTTGCGCATCGAGTTCTCGTTAATTAAGCTAATTCTGGACCGGCTTCGAACCTAGGGGGATTTATAGGAAATAGGTAAAAATTAAATTAACGTCAAAAGAAAACGTTCTATTATGGTTACGCATACAAATGTAGAATTTTTTGGTAAGAGGCAACGGTCTTTGCCGTTATTGCTTATGATGAATAAGGTGGTTTCGCTGTTGGAAAATCAATTTTGCCTTTAAGGCGGTGGTATACTTGGTTAATACGGGAGGAAGTCTTCCTTTTTTTGGTTGATTGCGGTATAATATTAACACGCATGGGGTGTGATGATGCATCGATATCGACATGGACGAAATATCTGTATATCGAGTAAATTGAGGAGTTGGATTGAAAAACTTGACAAAATTTGTAGTACCTCTACCTTCCTTGAATTTTTAAAGTATTAGTAAAAAATATTTTTGCTCCATTTTATTTTCAAAAGTTGAATTTGCTATTTCGATTTTAAATATGGGCACATTAGGTACCTGATCAATAAATTATTTTTATCTTGTGAAAGAACGGCTAGAAAATTGGCGAAATTTGTCCATGCCATGCATTCAATGGATATAATATTTTACCAAATATGTACAAATACACCATTCATTCAATTTTTTCTGGATTTCCTTAATTAAAATATAAATAAAATCACATTTCAAAAAAATTCAAAAATGACAATTTTGAGCATAAATCCTAGCATAACATTGGAAATAGTTGCATTGCATTCATTTTATTGCCTCAACTCAATATTGAAGAGGCTCGAATTTTTAGAAAATAGAAATCAAATCTTAAGTCGGTACATTCAAATATTCAGAATGCTCTAGCGCCTTCACGTTAGAGTTAAGGTGATCAATAAATACAGCATAATTTGCAAAATTTTGAATTTTCTACAAAAATAGCCATATTAGGCTATTCATTTTTTATCCATGTCCAAAATTGGAAATGCTAGAGCACTTTGAAAATTTTCATCAATCATAGCCCCACTATAATTTTGAAGAAATTCTAAAACTGAAATTTTTATGTTGCTTTCAAAATTCTGCAACTTTGCACAATCGGATTCATGAATGATTATTGATTAACATAAAATTATCTACATATAATGTTACTCTTTTAGTTTTTAGGGTGGATAACCCCAACTTACATTGTCGGAGTTTGAGTTGCTGTATCACTAGGAAAAATAGTCAACACTTGTTCCCGAATACCCAATATTTTTGATCTCCAAAAGCAATGGGGTAGGGGCCATGTTATAATCGTTTTGAAGTCACCTGTGGATTTGTGAATTTTCCATTTCTCAAAAATGCTATAAAAAGATGATTCTGAAACAACAGAAACGGAGTTTGAAAAATAGGAAAGCTACGAGAGCAGTTCATCAGAATTTGTGGGGACTGAATTTGGTTTGAGGCACTTCTTTTCTTTGTTTGTTTGTTTTTTAAAAAAATTTTAAACATCTAAAGCTCTCAATCGTTTTTTTTTTTTTTTTTTTTTTTGTAAAATTTCCTTTCCATCTTTGAAAAAAAAACACTGTTTAAATTAAATTCAAATGGAAGCTGGGTTTCAATACAGTCATTTTAACATGGCAACATCATTAAGAGCGATTTGGAGAAGTGGTTGGGAAAAATTTCTGAGCATCTGAAGGCAATTTTTGACATTTTTTTTTGTATTGTAGTGTCTAAAAATCTGAAATTGTAGTAAAGCATCATCACAATGATAAATTCTATTTTTTTTTCAATTTTGGTGAATTTCAAATATGTATTTTAATTTGGTTAATGAACAATATCAAAATTCAATCCTATCGAGGTCGGAGGGAAATAAAGTTCGAACAATTTTAGAAAAAAGGGAGAAAGATTCGGAAACCTAAATGCTGAATAAAACTTAAAAAAATTTACATAAAATTTTCAAAAATGTTAGTTCAATACCAAACGTTGAAGTTACAATATTGGGTCATTCCATGTCAATTCGACCAACGTTTTTGAGTCATGTCTTTCGATTTCACTCAATTTTCTTTTACAATATCTACCCACCCAGTAAATAAGAAACCCGCAATCAGTTTGGTCCCAGCCCCCTCAGAGGGCGGGTGGGGAGGCTTCCATTATTTTCACACTGTCTCGAGGTACTCAACTTCAGCAGCGCATCCCTCCAAAACTATGATACTTTGATCAGAACTGATTTCACAATTCAAAAGGAAATTGAATTTTGAACTTTTTAAGCATTTTGAAATTTTCAAAATTTGAAAGTTGAACTTTCAAATTGAAAGTTTAAATTTCAAAATGGCGCTGTAAGTGGGAACTACCATGTAAAATTCTGCAAAAATTTCCATAGATGTACCTTTTAATGCTTTTTCGAAATATTCAAGTTTCGAGATTGGATCACTTAATGGAGGGGGAGCACCCCACCCCCAATTTGGGGCAAAACTTTCGAAAAAAATCTGGGGCATGTGATATATCGAATTGTATGTTTTTGGTAACGCTGAACACATATGAATATGACGTTAGATTTTTGATTCGACCCCATCCACGGCTCCCAGTACCACTCCAAGGAGGTAACCTAAAAAAATGGTTTCAATCGTGTGACACATGAAATAGGTAGTATGTTTTCGATATCGCTGAACACGAATATAGCCGTAGTTTTTCAAATTGACCTCACCCATGGCTCCCAGAACCTCCCCTAATTGATAAAAGTTCAAAAAATTGGTTGGAGGCCGTAGATGGGGTCCAACCAAAAATCTGACGTCGTATTCGTGTTCAGCGTCACCAAAAACATACTATTTGATGTGTCGCACGAAAAAAACCCTATTTTGAACTTTTACCCCATCCAAACTGATTGCGTGTTTCTTATCTACTGGGTGGGTAGATATTGTAAAAAAAATTTGAGCAAAATCGAAAGACATGACTTTCAAAATCGCATTTTTTTGGTCGAATTGACATGGAATGACCCTATGACCATTTGGTCCAATTTCTGGGAATACTCAAATTAATTTTTCTAGCTTCACAAATCAGCGAAGACAAAATCTGTAAAAAAAATAAAAATTGAAATGTAAAACAAAATCACTGTTGACGTGAAAAGTTGAATTTGGTTTTCAAACTTGATCAACAGTTTATTTCAATTCTAAAAAAAGAAGCAAATCAACTCAAATGAAGTGAGGGTAAGTAAACGCTTTCAAAATTTTATGTTTTTCCAACACGTCACATTTTTAGAAATTCGATCCAATACGCAACATAATTATGTACCTACCTAATTTTAAAAGAAGAGCTTTCAAAAATTTGTAATGAAAAGATCGCGAATGCGCAGTTTGATTTCCACACGAAAGTGCTCTCATAGGATGCAGCTGTGTTCAAATTTTCATTTTTTTTCTTGCAAAAAACAAAAGATTACGTATTAAAAAAAAATTCGAGCTTGAAAACGGCCACCTCCACCCTGAAATCTGCCATCCTAGACAGCTGCCTGTCCTGGACATGAATACCTCCCTGCAGGTATGTGGTTCCACTTACTCATTCAAGTGGATACATAGACTTACCTAAGTAGGTACATGTAATGTAATTTTCAAGTTTAGTTAACATTTGACAGAACACCGGTATATATGAGCTGTGAAAGTGACGTTTCTTAATACAGCTATAAATTTCAATTAATCGGAAAATACCACAAGTGGTTAACGTTTCGATGAGCATCCGTGTAACGTGTTGATTAATTTGCGAGTAGGTACGAGACATCTTCGTCTCCACCGCCGCCACCGGCTACCATCATCATCTTCGAAGCCGGGGCAACAGCTTCGGATAGGCGTTTATCACCTCAGGGAAAATTTACCCTTTTCCAAGGGGGCAACACTGGCGAATTTTTTCACTTTTTCGTCGTATCGCAGCGCGGTTGTTGTTCGTGTCGTGTAAGTGGTGTATGGGGCGCTGTATCTTCCTAATACCAACGCGCTCAAATTGGTGAAATTATGTCCGGGTAAAAGCGCCCGCGTCCGTTGAGTTGTAGGTATATGACGTCACCGGTACGGTAATCAATACAGCGCCCGGTTTTGCAAAACGCCGCGTCGAGGGCTACGCTGCGGCCCTTTTAAAATGTGCTAAGGAGGAACGCACCTTTCGGCGCGACTCGACGCGGCGCAATCTGTAATCGTCTTCTGTACTTATATTTACATTTCGAAACTGCTGTTCTTCGGTACATTTATTTGCGCTTATTTTACATACGGCACCTGTGTGCTTTTACCGTCTCTTCTTTCCCCCGTTCTCACAGCTCTCTGTACCATCTTCTCGAGCGACTCCTTCTCCTCACCATTATACTTTCACATAGGTATACAACCCTATACGAGCTGACTAAACTTTAACTTTCTACTTTTTTTTAATTAGGCGTTCCGCTGTGCTACTCGGCTCAGCACACCGTTATAGTCTACTCATTTCTAGGTGATAAGTGCTCGTTGTATAAATACGGTATTTGAATAGGATTTAGTAGGGTTCGCCGAGGATTTTTTTATCGTAATTTTCATACTTACCTGATATAGCCTACCTTCTCCGTTCTTCCTTCTCTCTCTCACACACACACATACACACACGTGTTCATTCCATCGGATTTTCAACCCTCATCGTCCGCGTGAAACGTGAACACCGTCGAGTTTCGTAGTTTATTGCGCCAGCATTTTCTACTCCCAGGTGTATTTTTAAGTCTTTGAATATCCATCGGGCCTAAAAAGCAACGTAAAGCAACTTGTGTGAAAAATTTCTCTCAACCGGTCGATTTGCAGGAGATTCGAACGAATGAAAAGAAGAGTGAAAAATTTCAAGGTTAGAAATTCAATTCATTCCGCAATCTCGTTCCGTTTGTGTTTGACCTAGCCAGATGCTGTAAACGATAAAAGAGTAGGTAAGCGTCGTCGTCTCGCGGCGGAGTTTCACTTTTATATATTTTTACGACGTTCTAAGCATCTGCTTTAGAGCTTTTTACCGGAATAGAGGTGGTAATCTTCATCGTGTAGGTAGGCACGCTTTCTTCAAGTTCAAATACTTTCACCTTTTGAACTTGCCCCGTTGATTGGGCGTCGCGACGCCAACACAGCGACAAAGTATGAGTATTATACACATTTTCAAGTACCTATCTAGACGCCTACAGGGTGCATACGAGGTTTGTTTCGCGAGCTGAATAATTTTATGAGACGATAACGAGACAGGGCGGTTCTGCGCCAGGAGGACAAAAATGCACTGAATTTTTTAAAAGTTTAATACTTATGAAGAAATAATGTTCGAGGAATTGGGAATAATTCGCAGGGATCAATCTCGAGAAAAAATAGTCCCAAAATTTTCAAGTTTTCGATATCAAAAGTTTTGGATTATTCATTCACAATTCCCCCACTTGCTTCAATAAATATCGAAGCATTCTCTTTGCGTCATTACTCCTTTCATGATTTCAAAGCATTCCAATCTACAAACTGCTTCACCCGTAAAAATGCAGTTTTCACGTTTATGATGTGATTTGCATCATATAAACTGACAACAGTTCATTTCCTGAGAAGTATATTACAACCGAAATACAATTAACTAAGCTCTCGAGCGTTTTACGGTTCACGTCACATCTCATCTCCAATTTCTCGTGCTCTATCTCTTCATATTAAACACGAGAAATCAGCGTTTTTCGCTCTCCTGGCGCAGAACCTCCCTATCTCGTTATCATCTTATAAAATTATTGAGCTCACGAAACATACCTTGTACTCGTATGCACTCTGTAGCTGGTTATAGGTACATGCAAACGTGCATATCTGTAAAAAATGTTGACACAATGGTGCTTTTTCAAAGCTGGGAGGGAGTGACAAAAAGAAGTGGAGGGATCACCGAAAAGTTGAATTGAAAAAAAAAATATTTATTCGAATGCTTTTTTTTTTTTTTTTTTTTTTTTTTTTTTTGGAATTTCGACCCCCTTTTGGACATTTGGAGAAAGAGAATCAGAAGTGCTGAATCACAAAAATAAGTCGAGGCTTATTTCATACCTACTCGGAACAAAACTAAAATGTGATCTGTCACGATAAAACCAACCTAGTGTCCAAAACGTAAATTTTACAGGAAGGGCATTTGAAGTTTTGAGTCTGCACCACTTTTGGCTCCCATGAGTGCCAACATAACCCGATATTTTTTTTCCAGAATCATCACATTCAAGGTTGCCAAGTCCAATAATCAAAATTTCCCAAAATCAATTTTTTCGATTTTTTTGAATTTTTCGCCAAAAATGTTGCAAAAACTACCCGAGTATGAATTATTAATGAAGAATAAGTTATCATTATTAAATTTATCACGTTTCTTAACAAATTTGTTCAAGGTGAAAAGAGTTGATTTTTCCAGCTCAAGCCTTACTCAAATTTCAAAATATGGCCCAAATCCTCCAAATGTGGGCCGATTGTTGCAAAAATTTGCATTTCGACTCCCCAGAACATACCTTTCAAGAAGATGAAAAAATTTTTTTTTCAACTTTTACTGTAGTTGCTCTATTTTTTGACCTCAGAGTTAAGGTCAAGAGAATCGTTCGCGAACGTTTCAACCCCCACAGTCGGATTCAGCACCCTAAGTACTACTAATATCCACCATAAAAAAGATAAATCGATTTTTTGGATACTAAGCTGGTTTTCTCGTGACAGATCACAAAATTGAGTCTTATAATTTCGTGCAATTTTTTTTTCATTCAGAGCATTATAAAAATATATCACCACTCATCAGTCAAAATTCCCGATGGTGAAATACATTTTTCGACTTTTGATTGAATTAAAAAAAAAAAAAAAAATTTGGATTGAAAGAGCAAAAATCAAAATGTTACCAAATTGAACCCGATTGTTGAAATCTAGGATGTGCCCTATATTCGATCCGCCAAATTGGTTGAAAATGATTTTGAACAATTCTGAGCAGTTCTGGAGCCTCCAGCAGATTTTTGAAAGTTAAAATCACCACAAAATGTTACCAAATGAAATTAGAAAGCTAAAATTCACAAAATACATATACCTACCTACACCTACCTAGTACCTTATCTACCTTGATTTCAACATTCAAAGTCGACTGAAGCTGATTTCATGCCGTTTTGGAACCTCCAGCGATTGTTTGGAAATTCGTGCATACGTGCTGAAGTTGATTTGGACAGATTTTGGGGCATTTTTTGAAGAACTGGAATGTCTAAAAAATTACTGGAAATTCCAGAATGGCACGAAATCGCTTCTAGGAGACTCAGAATGTTAAAGTTAGCTGGTTTAATAAAATTTTGTGGTGATTTCAAGTTTCAAAAGTTTGCTAAAGGCTCCAAATCTACTCCGAAATGTTCGAAGTATTTCTAATCAATTTTGAAGATCGAATGCAGAGCACATACTATAAATCTCAACTCTCCAAGACAATTTGGTAGTTTTGATTTTTGCTCATTTTTGGGCCAAATTTTATTTTCAAAAATTCATCCAAAAATCTAAAAATACATTTTACCTTCTCAAATTTTGGTTGGTGATATACATAAGAATTTTTGTCTTTTGATCTAGCTAGCTTTGTATGGTTCGCAGATTAAAATTTAAAAATTGTGCTGGAGGTCCCAGAATTGCTCAAATAATGGTGAAATTTGGTTTGGGGGAGTTCATGTTGGTTTCAGGACTAATGTTCATCATTTTGGGAGGAAGAGGAACTAAAATCACAAAAAATGGCAATTATTGAATTTTCAAGAATGTTCCAAAAATCAGAAAATGAATTTTGGTTATGTGGGTTTGGATCATGCTCTGTCCAAAAATCATGGTGCTGTTCAAAACGGAGGCAGAAACGTAATAATGTCGTTCAAAATTTAGTAAATTTTGAGAAATCATTTTTTCATCGTAAAAATGTATAAAAATAATTTTTTGCTTTTTTAGTAAGTAGGTATTAGGTAAAAATGTATTCAATAATTTATGGACTCGATATCTAGATAAGTTTTGCAAAATTGTTGAAATGACCGCAATATAAAACTCGACTACTACTTACCTTTTAATTTTATTTTTGAAAAGCGCCCTCATAAAACTGCTACGTGATGATTATAGTTTGTTTCTATGTTGCCCGACCTGTATAAATATCCTAATTTTATTTCAGACGTAAAAAAGTCGTTAATTTGCGGAAAACGCCAATACCTTGCGAAAAACTTTTTATTTATTTGTAACAATGGTTTACTCCTTTTTATTTCTGCTTCTCGATAAGTCTGGCGATACTTATCAGTGAAAATATCGTATTCGCGTGTTAAAGGAGAACGCGCGTAGCTCAGCAAGCGGTAATATCGTCTTTAATCAAATCTTGCTGTGTATTTATCAGCGCAATCCGATCATTTGAGCTTGCAAATACGACAGGTATTTGAATGTTGCGTGTACCGAAGCTTTCAGGCGTTCACGACAACGCCCTGATTAGACTTGTGCATAAAAGCTCGTTAAAGTGTCACGTGAGACGTGGAGCCTAATAAAATATTGTACGATTTAACCTTTTTAATTGCCTTCCACGTTGACAGATTGATTGATATATCTTTTTTTCAATTTTTTTCCCGTCGTTAAGATTTTATCGTTTTTCGAATTAATTTATGTAAAAATATCTAAAACCTGGGGGTTTTCGTAGTACGCCAATTTTTAAAATAATTTTTCATTTTAAACGACCTCTCTGGGTTTTTTCACGAGACCGAAAAAAAAAACTAGGAATTAATGGAAATTGTAAAAAATCGTCTTTCACCGGAGCTCAAACGTGATCAATGGAATCATCAATCGTCAGTGTTATAAACTCGTCGGCACCATGGTAAAAGGTTATTTCCATTCGAGATATTACGCAGGCTTTGCTGAGAGTGATTCGTATATATTTCTATACTAATAATACACGAAATACTTACTCGAGATTTCATTGACATCGTGTCTGCGATCTCTTTTGTAAAAACCCACTAGCAAATATTTTTTTCCCTTAAAATGTTAGCCAATGTTATAAAATACAAAAACATCTATTTACCGATTCGTTTAGCGAACGTTTTTCTCTACCGCTTCTTTCGCTTCCCCATCCTGTAAAAGCTTTTAATGCTTTCAACAATACTGACGAAATTCCATTGTGCGAGGAAATTAATTTAATAGATTTCTCTATTGAAAATAGTTTTCATTAAATTTTTTACTATGAAATTTTTTCCTACTTCTTTAATAGTTTGTACATGTTTGTACGATAAAAGCGAGTATTTTTTGCCATGTTTAGAGAAGGAAATTCTTCAATCTGTTTTTTTTTTTTTACCAATATTCAGAGATGATGTTTGCAAGTTTTCCTGGTAGAGTGGACATTTCAAGTTTCGAAGCCAAAGAAATTTTTTCAGAAAGATGTTGCTATGTAGAAAAGTTGAGCGTGTACTTCAATGTACCCAAATTGAAAGGGGAGAGAGGAGGAGATTTAGGTTTTTTGAAACTGATAGTTCCAATTACTCGTACACAAGTCAAATTATTTCATTACGAAAATTTCAAAAGGAATAGAAACGTACAAAAAAAATGGAAGTGATGATTTAAAAAACCTTAATATTGTATTTTTAGTTGGGTAGGCCTTCATCCCTTGCTGGGCGATATTTTCAACCGAACAATTCGGGCAGATTTCGATTTCAATTAAAATTCCACAATAGAAGGAAATACTCGGTAGGTATTTTTTTTGCTAAATAGGAATTTTAATAATCCATTTCGTTTGAAAATCTTCGCATCGTACCCAGCGAATCGACCTATCTATTTTGTTCCTTTTTCACTCGCGAACTGACAAACTCAACTGCAGTATTTCCATTGATTTTGAAAAAATTTCCACATTTATACAGGATATCAGTTTCTATTTGCACGTACATTCGTTCGGTGTAAAAATATAAAGAGGTTCCTGCATTTGGCCCGAGAAAAAGAGAAAGAGTGAAATTGAATTCGGCGACGATGACGACCTCATCGGTAAAACAATCGTGAAAATTTCATTTCCAAGTACATTTGTTTGGATAACGTTTCGTAAAAGTTTCATGCTTCGATTGAATTTTTCTTACGCCAAGGTAAACGCTACGACAACGAGTATTCTCTTTCCTATTCTTCTTCTTCTTTTTTAACATATTAAAATTTCGTATAAGACGAGAAAAAAAATTCTACCCCCGAATTTACACTCTTTTTTCCGGCAGACTGGTTTTCAGCTATCGCGCAGATTTTGCATCAACGTTTATCTGAATTTCGCTCCAGTGGTTCTCATTTTAAACTCTATACGCAAATCGTTCCTATATCGAAAGCGTCATCGTGAAATTCAAACTAGCGTGAAAAATAAAAGTTTATAGAGATGTGCCAGAAAACACCTATTATGGACTTGGCGACGTTGCGAACATTTTTTTTCTTTCTTTTTTTTTTGGTTCACACTTGATAATCTTTCGTATACATACATATTTAATATAGGTACAAAAAAAAACATCGAGCACGAGGCCCCTCACGTTTTTCAAAACTGTACCTGCGAGAATACACCAGGGTAATACATATATCACGCGTCGACGAGACCGAACGGTCGCGTTTGTATGACACAAGTGCAAAAAATTACCTACTTCCTTCGGAAAATGTTCAGTCTGCATACTTTGTTCAAATAGGCTATCATATATGCATCCGAGCTAAATAAATTGTCTTTATTTCGAACCTAGTACCTGCATTTGCTCGTATATAAGAACATCCTGTATGAATTGTTTTCAGTTCTATGTCTGACTCTGATCCTTGGTATTTCTCGTTTTGGTATTTCAGTTTTTTTTTTTTCAAATCCAGAAATTAGCAGGTCAAATTCAAGTAAAAGTTTGTAAAATGATCTTCATAATTTCAGTACTATAGTACAGGTGTTTAGGAGACGGGAGATATGAAACTTGATAGTTTTTAAAAACAAAATCCGGGCCAAACTGAAATTTTGTATGTAGCCTATTTTGGACTCTCCGAATTGAATGGAAGAGATTTTGAATCGTTTCGAGCCATTCTGGAGCCTCCGGCAACATTTTTGAATTTTGATTATTTTCCTTATGTAAGATCAGAAAACCACTCTTGAGGTGTCACTCCCAAAATCGACTCAAATGTGGATAAACTCGTTAAATTGGTCGAGTGTAACACACAACTCAATTTTTAGCTGCCCAACATATTCATGCCTTCTGGAGCATATTCAAAATTCTGGAGAAATTGAAAAATTGCGCTGGAGGCTCCAGAATGGCTGGAAATGGCGAAATTCGCTCTCTAGGGGTCAGTTCTGGATGAAATACAACAATTCACGCAAATTTGGAAAATTTCCTCGAACATGGGAAATTTTTGATTTTTGACTATTTTCCTGATGTAAAAATTTGGTCAAAAAACCACTCTTGAGGTGTCACTCCCAAAGTTGACTCAAATTGTGATAGTGAAAGGAAGAATTCTAGGGAGTAGGAAATATGTTACAAAATATTCACCTGGGGTTAAGCATAAAAATACTCCTTAGGAAAGGAGATTTTCCTAAGACCAAGCTAGCTCAAACGGGATGTTGGTCGTTAATTCAAACTTCACTATTCATCAAAATAAAGTAGAAGAGTAATGAAACACTTCAGAGAAACTATTTACAGCTGTTTATTGTTGTAACATATTATTAGTTTTGCTTTAAAATACTCTAAGAGTTACGTGATTTAACACTATTCACTTAACATTTAGGTAGGCAAAATATATACATGGGTGTTAGATGAATAGTTATTTTACAAATGGCAATGAACTGTCTTAAAATATGGTATAACTTAACTTATAACTAAGTTAGGGACACCTGATGAAGTCAGGCCCTTCGTCCTTCTACTATCAATCAAGCTTCACACTAAATTCACTCATTCAATAGTAGATCACGTTGATTAACGATGTAGTTGTAATCAACTTCAAAGGAGAGGAGAGAAATATCTGAAGATATTTCCGTCAAAACACTATACAATTTCTCATCTCTTCTGTATGGCACTCTCAAACTAGGCCTTTCGATGAGTATCATTAAGTTAAGTTTATTTTACCTTGGGTACATCATCGCATGTTCGATTCCATGGTGATGATCCTACGCATCCTCACCCCACAATGGCATAATGGGGGGGGGGGGTGAGTTATTATATAATTAAATTAACCAGCACTGTGGTAACAGATAAATAATAGAAAAATCACGGCATATCCTTAGTTAAAACATTTCACTGGTCGTAGACGAGGATCTTGCTATTGTGAGTCGCAGGAACTAAGTAAAGAGCTCGATTGTACGATCCTCCTATGAAGCGTCCGATCGTCATAGAATTTTACACGTTGACCTTGACCATAAAGAGGGGTGGTTATGATAATCCCTCCCTGGAGGGGTTACATTATAACCACCAGAGGGGTAAATATGACAATTATTACCTCTGGTGATTAGGCCATATACCTGTTCATTACAAAATGTGGATAAACTCGTTAAATTGGTCAAGTATAACACAAAACTCAATTTTTAGCTGTCCAAATTCATATTCACGCTTTCTGGAGCATATTAAAAATTCTGAAGAAATTGAAAAATTGCGCTGGAGGCTCCAGAATGGCTGGAAATGGTGAAATTTGGATTTGGGGAATTAATGTCAGTTTTGGGACTTATATTGATAATTTTTACTGATCATGTATACATACTTTTAAAAAAAAAGCTTAAATAATCACCAAAAACAGTCAATTTTGAATTTTCAAACGCTCGCCAAAAATCGAAAAATGTTGGATAGCTGAAACTTTGGTTTTGGGGGTTTTAGACCATGCTTCTTCCAAAAATCGTGGTCCCGTTCAAATCGGATGATGGCACCTCTAGAAGTTCCCTTGTGAGTGTTCAAATTTTTTTACTTTGAATTGCTATGATTTTGGAGCCAGTAGCTTTAGCTTAATCTATACCTTGGAAGATCACATTTTTCCTAAAATCAACACCACAAAAAAATAATTTAGAATTTCTAAACAAGATTCAATGAAAATCTATACACCACAGAAAAATTCTTTGCTAAACCAAACGTGAAATTCTAAATCACCTCAGAAAATTTTTTTCTGAAAAATCACTAAAAAAAGTTACCAAAACTTACTGCAAATAAATTGATTTCAAGTCATCATTAAAAAAATCCTAAAATGAATCTCTACCAAAAAATGAAAACAAAAGAAAAATCATTTATAACCCCCCTCCCCTCAAAAAAAATATTAGAATTAAATTCAACTCTTTCTTATTTGAAATCCAAAATTATTGCGGAAGATTGCTTTGGAATTATGTACCACAATTACAATAACATTCATTTAAAATCACAAAAAATTCTAAAAAAATTGAATTTCTAAAAATCACCACAAAATATTAATCAGAATTACGATGGAAAATCAATTCGAAATCGACACAAATAATTTATTCAATCGCCACAAACAATAATTTATTTCACCATCAAAAAGTTTTAAATGAACTGCAGCAAAAATGTCAGTTGATCTTGAAGCAAACAAATTTTTGAACATCAGAATAATTATGTAATCACGTAGGTAGCTCTCATTTACAAAATGACCAATCACACGGAGTTTATATGGAACCCTGACTATAAAAGGCGGCCTCATTTGGACCTATTAGTTTTACCTTAATAATTTCAAGATCAATGTTCAAAATTTGAAAAGCTCAAAATTGAAAATTGAACTTGAAGGTTAAAAGCTATTCTTTTTGATACAAGGAATATTTTTCAGAGGTAAATACTCCTAACCTAACGTGAACTTTCAATAAGTATTGAGTTTTTATGAATAGGTGTTTTAATAATGCAGTTTATCTAAGAAGTTTCGATTTAATCAAAGTTATAACAAGATGTTGCATTTTCCATTGAACAGTTGGGACAATTGCTCGCCCAATATTTGAGACATTGGGGAGGCGTGCCTACCTACTTACCTACCTACCAAATATAATACCAGCAGCATTAATTGACATAAGAATAAAGATTTGTCACTTGTACCATGAAAGAGGATTTAAACACTGTGCAAGTTTTTGTTTCCAGCATTTCATGTATTTTGTAATTCAACTGAGTTTTCTGCTTTTCGCTTACTGATTTTCCTCATTATATAAATTACTACGTATAGGGAACTGGATTGTTTTCAAATATAAAACTACATCTGAACAAATTTCCTCTTCACCTTCCTCTCCAAACAGGAGAAAAAAACAAACTCTGTTTAAAACTACGATCAAAAACGAGGCGAACTTTCATCTTTATGAAATTAACACGACTAAAAAATCACACTTTGAATTCCCCAGGCTCTGTGTGTGAATTCACCGAACTATAATGTCTACTCATTTACTCTTTATAAAGTAGTGCGAGTTGTTTCCTAAGTGGGAAATTCCTTTACGTAGGTACCTACTCGTCGCTTTCAAGGAAAGAGAAAAACTTTGTTCCGTAATAATCACGCTTTTAATAACACAATATTTAAACACTTTTGATTAAAGCAATTAAACTCTCGCGTCATAGGGAGAAATATGGGTTTTCTTGATTATTAAACAAGAGAGTAGGTACTTGATTTCGAAGCTAACTTCATCTCGCACGTATTCATTTTAGGTTAAGTAGCATCATGTACTTAGTAGATAGGTACTTGAAAATTCACATCGTACTTACTGACGTCGTTGTCGTCGTCATCGTCGAAGCTGCTGTAGTGAATCACGTAGGTACTTCGAGTGCAGACTTGATAATTCCTACGAATAAAAAAAAAAGCTCTTCGGTCGAGTCAAGGGTTAAAGCAATAAAGTCTATTTAAATACCGATGATAAACATTAGACGTATAACCCTTGCCTCGGATCTATCAATAATTATCATTTATACCGAAGAAGTTTACATTATTCGACTTATTATGCTAATGAAACGTCATCGAAAATGAAAGCTTCCTCTTTCTTTTTGCTGCAATGTCTACTTGTCACGATGTAATCTCAGCCGTAGAAACCCTCGAAGAAGAAAAATTACGACCATGTTGAAGGTTAAAAGTGATTATTAACTGAAAGCTTGCTCGGCGAGTATTTTGATGACGGCGGTTTATGCACAGTGAGGAAAGGGAACGTCGAGGGGAGACGTTATTTTTACAACACCCTTAGTGTACTTTAAAGCTTGGCTCGTATATATATAGTTAACCCTTGTAAAATAGAGGAAAAAATCTGTAGACTATACCAGCCCTCTCTCTACGCAGAAAGCACCAATAAAAAAAAGCTTCATTTCAGCGTCGATGTGTAAAGGAATAATTTCCTCTTTTTTACGATGCACAGAACTGTGTAGATTTATAAATTTACAATACTCGCGAGCCGGATATTTTTGTCCGTTTCATTAGATTTTTTTTCGCTCCCCTTTTTTTTTCGTTGGTGACAAAACCATACTTAATATTATAGCTATTATGTTGCTTTTTATCAAGTTGAGGCTTTTTCCGGAGGACAATCGGTTTGTTTACGAGGTATTTTTTCCTCTCTTTTTCTCGATATCGTTTCCAGAATGAAGAAAATGGTAAAAATTGATACAACGGTGTTTTTTTTATTCGAATCCGAGTCGAGTCTCGTTTTGCTGGTCGGAGAAAAGTTTTTTTTTTTTTAAGCGTTTGCGAACTATACGAATCGTTAATTTCAATAAAAGAAAGTTTTTATTGCATAAGGAAAGGGATACGAGAGAACGAGCCGAGTGTATAGATAAATTTTCAACCCTTAAAACATCCTGTAGTTCGAAAATGTTCAAACAAATTCCAATCGCCATTTTTAGAATTATTTTTTGTATTGCCACATTTTCAATATTTATTACCAAGTTTTTATGACCCTTTCGGCGAAAGTTAAAACCTACGTAGTTTATTAGTCGTGTACTAAACGTAAAGGCAAAACTTTGCGTAGTAATTCGAAATGGCAAAAAAAAAGTCAACTTTTATACTTTACAAAACTTCGTTATTTGCGAAAATTTTTCGCGAATTTATCTGCCTTGTCAATTTTCTGTGTTTGTAAAAAATCTGTGACTGTTTCATTTTCTTTTTGCAGGATTGTCCGGAAGGTGTCGTTCATGAAAATGCTTTCAAAGATATATACGCTAAATTTTTTCCACATGGCAGTAAGTATACGAAATACGAATATGGTAATATTTTTATTATGTATTTTTCGTAGTGTCGTAATAATGCGTATAAAAATGCGCCAATATTATGCTGGCGAGAGATATGCAGCGAATTAATCTATCGTAGTAGTAGAAAGGTCGTGAAGGAATTACGATTCGGAAACGATAGATATTCGTACTCTCTATGAGCCAGAATGGAAGTATTTTCATATGATATGCGGTCGATTCGAAGATAGAAAAATTTCCTACGTGGAAGGAAATTAAAATTTACGGTTTTGAGGGCATTGTGTGTCTGTGTATGTGTATAGTGAGATGATGGCGTAGGAATAGTCCTAAAATTTCATATGTACAAAACTGTAGGCGCATAGAGTGGTATGAATTTAAATGGGCTAGTAGATTTCTCTGTTTCTTATCTCGGATCTTTGAGGATTCGCAGCGTTTTATCTGTATTAAGAGATGAAAGGGAGGAGGAATCAAAGGTAGACCTACAGCTTTGAGAAATCTGCGACTACCTACATTTTACCTACTAATAGGATGCGTTTGCGTACCTTACCTACTATCTACGTGTTTCGTGTTTGAAATTCGCCATGTAAGCAATTTTTGGGAGCTGAGCTGAGAAACCTTGCCAAAAATATTTTGCTGGAAGTGATTTGAAATGCAAAATCTATAATAAATGAAAAGTTCTTTTTTTTTTGTTTTCACATCGTGTTGAAACGGATGGACGATTGTTTTTTTAAATTCTGTATATGGACTAATTATTTTTATTAGGGAAATCTCCTTTACAAAAAGTGGTGAAAAAAAAGTTCTGTTTGAAATTGTTAAGAAATCAGTGAAATTGACTTACTCAATGCTTAAAATTTTCAAAAATACAGCATTGTAAAATGAGTCAAGAAATTGCTGAAAATTATGAAAATTGGTAATGAGAAAAAAATTGATGAATCATCATTATAACTGCATCACATACCTAGTACCTACTAATTAATAAACATGTTTTTAATTCATAAAAAATGATCCAAACTTTTATAAAAATATATATCTATTCAAAAACTAAGTTACATTCAAAAAAAAATCTACGAAAATATTAGAAAATTGATACAAAACTCATAAAAATTGCAGAAAATTAGCAGAATTACATCAAAATTCTTTTGTTCAAAATTGCCAAATATTACACACTCTTATGATAATACTTACGTAAAAAATAACGTGAACTTATTTTAAATTGGTAAAATATCTTCGAAATAAAGTAAAATGTCTAATACTGAACTTTCCTAAAATTTTAAATAATTTTCATCAATTTTTATACCTACCAATTGTGCTAATTTGTTGCTGATTTTTCAATATTTACTTTTTAATTTTAAATCAAGTTTTTAAGATACTTAATATTTGATCAACTTTTACTTCATTTTCAACAGATTCTCTGCTGTACCTACCTTACTTTCTTTGTATTTTCCAACATTTTTTCATTATATATTTGTATTTCACGTTATCGCATATTTTGTCAGTTTTTCATGGATTTTCCATCGTTGTCATGTGAATTTTTCCAGATTTGTTAATAATTTCGTACAAATTAGTTTACATTTTACGTGATCATTGCATTATTTGACAAACTTTGGCACTAACCTACGAATTTTCAAATAAATTTTCCAATTTTCAAAACTTTTGCCAAAATTATGTGTATAGTTTTCGTGGAATGAGCTTTCAAATTCATTATCAACAGAAATAAAAGATTATTGGGTACTATAAACCATGACATTACAAGTCTATTAACAAAAATTTGGAATCGATTTTTTTGCAAACGATTCAAGAACGACTGAATTACTTGGAAATCAAATCAGATAATGTCCGACAAAAAGATGAAACAAAACGTTAATTTTCCTATCAATAAAAAATGTGAAATGATTCGTTCGTGAACGATTTGCTCAGAGAATAGAAATCGTTCATAAATGAATAAATAATTATTGAAAAATCAATTTTGGTGTACACTATACATGATTGTTTATGACGAAATTTGACAGTTTTAACCCCATTATCAAAAATTCGTTCGCGAACGATTTGTTCAGTATATTGGCAAATCATTCAAAAACGACTGAATCATTAGGAAATCGTATGACATAATACACGACGAGGCAAAAAGAAACCGTATTTAATTTATGAATGAAAATTGCGTATGATTCGTTCGCGAACGATTTGCTCAGAGGACAGAAATCGTTCACGAAGAAATAAATCACTGAAAAATCAAATTTGGTATAATTGAATATAACAAAATTTGACCGTTTTAATCCTATCATGAAAAATTAGATGCAATTCGTTCGCGAACGATTTGTTCGGAATCGGCAAATCATCCTCAAGAACGACTGAATCATTAGGAAATCGTATATGAGATGATACGCGACGAGGCAAAAAGAAACGATATTTAATCTATAAATGAAAATTGTGAATAATTCGTTCGCGAACGATTTGCTCAGGAGAGAAGATTCGTTCGAGAACGACCGAATCACTCGGTAATCGAACGTGATAAAACATGACATGACAAAACGAAACGTTCTTTAATCTACGAATGAAAATTGTGAATGATTCGTTCACGAACGATTTGCTCAGAGAAGAAAAATGGTTCGCGAACAATAAATTGTTTGAAAATCAAAACAAGTATGTGTGAGATGACAAAACGTCGTAGTTTTAATCCTATGTATCATCAAAAACTAAACACAATTCGTTCACGAACGACTTCCTCAGAATTGACAAATTATTCAAGAATTACTAAATCACATCACCAATTCAGTGAATGAGGACGTGGATAAGTTTGACTTTTACGAATCTATCAATATGAATTTGATGATGATTTATTTAGAGGTGAAAAAATCGTTGGCAAAGAATGAATCACAGATGAATCAAATTAGCTGATGATGCCATCACAAAACTTGACTTTACTCACGAATAAAATACAAAGAAAAATATACCCTAACAATTAATAAAATGCTTCATTTATGCGGCAGATTTTCCATTCAGATTGAATTGATCTCAAGTTTATTGAGGTTCGCCCCTGATAACAATTCAATTGAACCCATCAGATCCGACTGAATTAAAATTTGGCCGAGATTGGGAATTTTAAGTTACGAAGTTGATTATTCGATTTTTGGCGAATTTAAAAAAAATAAAAAGTCCATCAGTACTTATTGTTATTAATTTTCTGTAAAAGGAGTAAACCTAAATCTCAAGATAAAAATATAAAATTCGGTTTATGTACCTTATCAAAATAGACACCCCCACCCCCTAGGTACTGGAATCGAACGCAAGCACTTTTGGAAGCAATCTGACTTCAGATCCTCTGCCTTCGAAAGTGGATCCTCTGAATTAATTCCAACTATTTTTTAGTCAATCTAATACTTAACCTGATTGCGAGTGTAATTTTTAATTTTACATCTTCCACTACCTAATTTATTTACTTATGCATTAATTTTTACGTACCTAATCATGTAGATCTAGGTATTTAATTATTTTTGTAATGTTTGCAGATTCGACTCAATACGCCCATTATGTGTTCAAAGCATTCGATATTAATTGTAATGGAGCTATTAGTTTTAAGGTAATTACGAAATTTGTTTTTCTACTTATAATTATAGTTAATTACAACTAGGCCATAATGCAGATTTATCGTGAAAATGCTCAAAAAAAAAAAAATACTAATAGTAGGTACACAAAGTCAATGACTCGTGAATGGTATGTAATCCATCTATATTTCTGGTGTATCGTAGAGGTCTTTGCCTTCTTACTACAATAGAAGTAGGAAGTAATTTACGGCGTCATGGTTTCTACGTTTTCGTTAGATGGTCTCTCGAAAATGCAGCTCAAATTTATACCAGAGGACAATTTTATAGGCTATATTGGAAATGGTTTAAGATTTAAAACTTTTGTGGCATGGCGTATTGCCACGAATCGTTCCCAAAACGGATGTTATGTATAACGGAGATGGTCGAATAATTAAATTATACGTGATTCAAATCTAAGTACATACAGTATACTAGTATATCGTACACTAGAGTATCTCTATGCGGTGGGTACCGGGTACATACACGAAACGGCGAAGGAGAAGAAAACGGCCGAGAAAAGGTCGTAAATTATATAAGAGCTTGTTACTCTCGTATATATAATGTACAGTGTACATGTTATCGTAGGAATTGTGCGTGCGTTGGCCCCCTAAAAGAAGGAGCAAAATAGGCTACATTCGCGAACCGGGGGTTGATAATTTTATTGGGAAACGTTGCTGCGAAAATGAGCTCGACTGCGGTGACGAGATAACAGAGTCCAGATAACGCACATACGTACATAAAAGTAGGTATAGCGTGCGTGAATTCAAAAAGACCTTATATAGCCGAGTAGTAGGTACATAAAAGAGAAAAAGAAAAAAGGAGAAAAAAAAAACTTTTACGTGACAAAAAATACCCATTTCCTGGAGAAAAAAATTCGTAATATCGACGGGAAACGAGTCGAGAGAATTTGCCACGGAAAATGACGCAAAGAGCGAGACGCGCAATTTATTAAAGATAATCGGAAAACGACACTATTAACGCGAGAAGAAATTAAGCAATGGAGAGGAATTTAAAAACAATCCGAATAAAATGGCAGTATTTACTTTGAGCAAACATTTTGGTAAAATGAAAATAAAAAGGAAAGAGATAAAGACCAACAACAAAGAAAACTTTTATTCGACAATTTTTTTTCTCTATAGTATACTTCTCGTATACTTCTTAATATTTCGCAATTTTCTTCTGCTTCTTTTTTGTGTTTCGGTTTTGTTTTCTTTTTCCTTTTAATTTTGCGACTTGCTATGTATATAATTTTCCGGTTCGTTTTTCACAAAAACGTTGCCATTAGGTGTAGAATTTTCCGCATAGAGAATGATACTCGTCGTTCATCAGATAAAACAGAAAAACCCAACGTTCCGTACATCGAAATATCCATTTTGTTTCTTCTTAGATTTTCTTCGGGTGTTCGCTGTGCTGTGCTGTGCTGTGCTGTGCACACAGTGAATATGATTTCGTCTTTCTGTGTAGGTATAGAGCTATTTTTCAAATAAATACGCGGATGATTACGATGGGCTTTTAGAAGAGGTTTCCAAATAATTATTCCAGCTAAATTTGAAATTTTTCACACACGTCAGAATGTTATTTTTGATTGTAACTATTTTTCAAAATGAAATACTGATGTTATAATGGGCGGGTTGTTGGAGAAATTCGTTTACGTTATTAAAGAGTTGTAAAGAGGTGAAGAGCTACCCCCTCCCCAAAATACACATTTAGAGTACCTTACAAATATACATATACAATAATATGCTAAATAGCTTTATTTATTGATATGAAATAATCTGAGGCGTGGAACAAAATTAAAAATCGCAATAAAACAGACGCAAAAATAAGTTGCATGGAAGGGGATGAGGAGTCGAAATTCCCAAAAGACACATCAGTGAACTTTCGAGATTTAGGTACGGCTGTGATTGAGTTCACGAGGGAATCTTTTGAATTGACACTCTCTAGCTTTAACGACACCGAGTTAGATCGAAAGAGCATGTCCGAAAACCCCTCTGAACAAAATTTAAAGCGCTAATGAAGTCCATTTTCAGATTTTCCCCGAATTTTTGAAAATTAAAGCATTTAAAAAATCAGTTTTATGATAACTTTTAAATTTTTTCATTTTTAAATTTTTTCATTCATTTTTTTCAAACTTAATGAACTGCTGTGAATGATGACTTGACTTCAATCCATCTATTTTGGAAACTATACCAATTTTAGCTTATTTGGAGTCTCCATTGAGTTTTCAGTTTTCTCCCGAGACTATTCAAATTGCTTTTGAATAGTCAAAAATGAACTTTAAGATATAACTTCCGACTGATGTTCTCTGTTGGTTTTATTGAGCATCCTCTCGATTGTAATAAAGCGCCAGAAGTTCCAGTTCAAAAGTAACCTTTAAAACTCGAATTTTCAAAAAATGCATTTCTGCATTTTTGAAAGTCTGACAGAATCCTAAAGTCGTTTTTGAGAGTTTGACATTATTTTAACGATTTGTTGTTTTTTTCAAGTCGTGGTGTCCTGTTTCTTATTGAAACCCCATTTTTTCCCAAGAGACATGAAATTTTTAAATTTGTATAATTTTTGTAGAATTTCATCACAAAATCCTCCATTTTCGAACTTTTTAGAGATCTTCATTTAGCAATAAATGATGAGAAACTGCAAAAGTTTCTAAAAATTTCTAGATTGAAATTATACGAGTATAAGAACTTGAAATAAAATTAGTAATTTGCTGAGAGGTCCGACAGGTAGACAGACGACCTTGGAAAGCCAGACAAAGCACACAGAAAACCCCTCAGGCTGGGGAAGATCTCAGCATTATAACATAGAACTCAGGCTGACAATGGAACCGCTTGAGGTCTCACACTCCGATTTGAACGGGACCGCGATTTTTGGAAAGAGCATAGTGTAAAACCCCCAAAACCAAATTTTCAGCTGCCCAAGATCATTTTTCGATTTTTGGCGAATTTTTGAAAATTCAAAATTGACTGTTTTTGGCGATTTATGCCTTTTTTAAAAAAAGTACGCACTTGATCAATAAAAATGGTTAAAATAAGTCCCAAAACTAATATTAGTTACCCAAATCCAAATTTCACCATTTCCAGCCATTCTGGAGCCTCCAGCGCGATTTTTCAATTCCTCCAGAATTTTGAATTTGCTCCAGAAAGCGTGAATATGAAGTTGGGCAGCTAAAAATCGAGTTATATATTACACTCGACTTGTTTAACGAGTTTATCCACATTTGAGCCGATTTTGAGAGTGACACCTCAAAAGTGGTTTTTTGACCAGCTTTTCTCAAAATTAAAAAATCCAAAAAATCAAAAGATGACCGTTTGTGAAGAAATTTTTGAAATTTGCGGAAATCGCTGTATTTTGTCCTTAACTAACCCCCCTCAAATAAAAATTTCATAATTTCCAGTCATTCTGAAGCCTTCAGCGCGATTTTTCAATTTCTCCAGAATTTTGAATTTGCTCCAGAAGGCGTGAATATGCAGTTGGGCAGCTAAAAATCGAGTTGTGTATTATACTCGACCTGTTTAACGAGTTTATCTACATTTGAGCCGGTTTTGGGAGTGACGCCTAAAGAGTGGTTTTTTGACCAGCTTTTTTCTAAAGTTAAAAAACCCAAAAAGTCAAAAGATGACCGTTTGTGAAGAAATTTTTGAAATTTGCGGAAATCGCTGTATTTTGTCCTTTACTAACCCCCCAAATCAAAATTTCATAATTTCCAGTCATTCTGAAGCCTCCAGCGTGATTTTTCAATTTCTCCAGAATTTTAAATTTGCTCCAGAAGGCGTGAATATGGAGTTGGGCAGCTAAAAATCGAGTTGTGTATTATACTCGACCTGTTTAACGAGTTTATCTACATTTGAGCCGGTTTTGGGAGTGACGCCTAAAGAGTGGTTTTTTGACCAGCTTTTTTCTAAATTTAAAAAATCAAAAAAATCAAAAAATAACCGTTTGTGAGGAAATTTTTGAAATTTGTGCGAATCGCTGTATTTCTTCAAAAACTAACCCCCGGAACGCAAATTCTACCATTTCCAGCCGTTTTGGAGCGAGAGTGACACCTCAAAAACCACTCTTGAGGTATCACTCTCAAAATCGGCTCAAATGTGGATAAACTCGTTAAACAGGTCGAGTGTAATATACAACTCAATTTTTAGCTGCCCAACTTCATATTCACGCCTTCTGGAGCAAATTCAAAATTCTGGAGAAATTGAAAAATAGCGTTGGAGGCTCCAGAATGGCTGGAAATGATGAAATTTGGATTTGGGTAATTAATATTAGTTTTGGGACTTATTTTGACCATTTTTATTGATCAAGTACGTACTATTTAAAAAAAAGAATAAATCGCCAAAAACCGTCAATTTTGAATTTTCAAAAATTCGCCAAAAATCGAAAAATGAACTTGGACAGCTGAAAATTTAGTTTTGGGGGTTTTAGACTATGCTCTTTCCAAAAATCGCGGCCCCGTTCAAATCGGAGTGTGACACCTCAAGAGGTTCCCTTGTGAGTCCAGATCACATTTTTAGACCTCCCCATTTAGTAATAATTAGTGATGGTAAATTGCAAAAATTTTATAAAAATTCCTGGAATAGAATAATAGGTAACGAGTAATTTTCTTTTAAAAAAATCACCAATTATTCCCAGAATGAAAAAAATTACCAATAATTTTGTGAAATCTGTGATCAGATATATTTGGTATACTCGTAAGTATTAAATATGTTGGAAATTTATGAACTACAACATGGTCAAAAATTCTTTTTTCAACTAATGAGTATCACAGGAATTTTAGGTTCCTGAAAAAAATGAGAACTCCCTGAAGGCTTCATAAAGATCAAAAACTTGTGTAGTTTTTGAGGAGAGGGATGTGTAAAATGAATCAACTATTCACTCTTACTCATTTTCTTCGAAAAATTAATTTGACGAAAACGTTGGAAAATTGCTATAAAAATAGTTTTCAAGAAATATAAAATTTTATAGAAATTCACCAAAAATCCAAAAATGAACTTTAGCAATCTACATTTTGGTTATAGAGAAAAAATTTGGTATAAATCTGTTTCAACTGAAAAAAGACCAGAAGGGGTTATTTAGCTCGGTAAAATCACAATTCAACCATCATCTCTTCATTCTCCTCCTTCTCCATTTTTATTCTTCGCGAAAAACGCACAAAAAAGCCCAATTTATGGAACACTCTACCGCATAATAATTTAAACAGGATCATCGCGAAAAATATCGGGGAAAAATCATTCAAAAACCTAGGTTCGAATAAAAAATACGTAGATCGTAAGAAACAAAATCCCTGAAAAATCTCTCTTAACTCTGTTATATGCTTTCATCTGTAATCCTATATAGACTCACCTATATCGTATAAAAATACTCGACGATTCAAAAACATGGTAACCTAATCTCCTCCGAAATACCGGTAATTTCTCGTATCCTCTCACCTTCGCGTCGCGTCGTCGTCTACATAAAACAAACAAGAAATAGGCACGGAAGAGGAAAAACAAAAACCTCTTCTCACACATCCGCGATTTGCAGCATTTCGTGAAATTGACCCTGGCCCCTCTCCATCTCGACATATCGGTTACTAAAACGACGTCTCGAGCCTGTTTTTATGGTGATTGCTCGGAAAAACAATTTCTTCGAAGACGAAACCCCATAAAACAATAAATCGACAACCATCGCGTTATATCGTCTCGCAGATACTACGCGTAAAATTACTCGGCAAAAAATTGCGGTACGGCCTCGTTATGCAAATGGATATACTCTAGCAACGTTTTGACATCGCCTTTCCATTTCTCTATGTTTTTCTGGCTTTTTATTCGTATTGACGCTCGCAGCTTATCTATGCATAGCACACAATTTTAAAGAAAAATTGATAAAAATCGACGAAATTGACGCGCGAAAAATTGGATACTAAAACAAGATATAGCTCGACGTTTGGTGTTCATTTTTATACTAGCCGGATTCCGTCGTACGATAATACCTACACAGTCGATCCTTTTCTTCCTATTTAGTCCCTCTTCTTACGCCTCTTGAGATCGTCGAGATGTACCATTTATATTAGAAAATACAGGCTCTTTACTTACTACGGTTTCGTGTCCATGTATACACTATACATAGCGAGCAATTTTACCCATAAAATATCTTCCCTGCTCTGCTACCCGTCTCCTACCGTCCGCTCTCGTCGCCTCATTGCCATTTACAAATTACACGCCGTTTAGGCGAAATTGAAAATTAACGAAGCCATAATCGATTTACGTTGAAACGTTAAATTTCGTCGGTAATTGCGCCTAGTAAAAGCAGCAATGGCGGAAGCGACGGCAGCCACCAAAAACGCCTATCGTCGTTATTTGGTAAACACCATAGTACGAGATATTCCGTGTACCAGAGCGAAAAACAGAGACGGAGAACGAAAAGGAGTGAAAGACCCGCCAATGAAACTTTAAAATAGTGTATACTGTATTCGATTTAAAGGCAGCTCGTTGCAGCATCATCCCATCTATAAATACAGAAGCGAAGTCAGCGAGAGAAGAAGACGAGACGTGAGCGACGGTTTCGGGGACGGAAATTGCCTACGGTATTCTCCGAAGAGTAAATGAATTATCAACTGGACTTTAGGGAGCTTTTCACCGACACCGGAGCCGAGTCTGCGCGCGTTCGCTTTTTCAAGAATTAATTAACCGGCAGCACGGACGAGCTTTTGTATTAAGATAAAACCATTGAACAAAACCCTTTTAATTAAGAGAAAAGAGAGCAGTAAAGTAAGATTACTATACGTTCAAGAGTATCCTCTCTTTATGAGAGAGAATTTACCTACCATAGACAAGCTATATAACAATCGTAAAATTTTGACTTTACTATCCCCTTCGCGCTCTAGCTCATCTCGTTTGCTCGTCTTGTTCTTCTTCGCCTTTCTGTAGCATCAACCTATATATAGTACACTACGTTGTACAGCGTGACTAGAAAATCTTGATTGGTCAAATTGTACTCCTTGTATTGACTCGAACCACAAATAAGATGGGTCCCACGATTTTGCCAATTTTTTTTTCGAACTCTCTTCAGTGGTTTGAGGTAAAATAAACACTGCTCAAAAATAAATTTTCAAGGCGAAAACTCAACTTTTACATGATAAATATGAAAGTGGAAAGCTGTTATTCGACATTTTGAAAACATTACAGCGAAGATAAAATTTCAAGAGCTGAAATTCATTCTTCAATTTTTGTCGAGTTTTTAAAAATTTTAATTTGGGCCAAAAATGGGGAAAAACTGAATTTTTACCGAATTAATCTAGAGAGCTGAAATTTAGTTTGTACCCTATTTTTGATCTACCTAGTTGATTGGAGATGGTTTCAAATCGTTCTGGAGCCTCCAGCGAATTTTTGGATTCTCCATTTTTTGAAAAAAAGGCTAGAAGTAAGTATAGGGTGAAAATTAAATTCAGTATACCTAAAAGCTCAGGTTCGCCATTTTTATAATACTTTCGATCGATTTAGGGGCATTATTTTCAAAATATTTTAGTACCGGTTAAAATTCAAGATTTTCTGTTGGTCGAAAATAGGAGAAAAATCAAATTTCAGCTCTTTTTGTTCTCGCGTTTCCGAACGGCAATTTTTCAATTTTAAAAAAAATACCTAATCGCTGGAGGAAATTTTGGATTTGAATCGACACAAAAAATGTTGAAAATATTCGCCTAAATCGATCGAAAGAGTTACAAATATGGTAAATCCGAGTTTATATAGGTGTTGAATTTCATTTCCATCCTACTTGTAGCATTTTTTCGCAAACTGGAGAATCTGAAAATCCTCTGGAGGCTTCAAAACGGTTCAAATCCATCATTAATCGACTCGGGAGGTCAAAAATAGGATACAAGCCAAATTTTAGATTTCCAGGTCAATTGTGAAAAATGTTGATTTTTTTCCATTTTTGAACCGAATTTAAATTTTTAAAAATTTGCTTAAAATCCAAAAATCAATTTCAGCTTTTGAAATTTTAAACGCTCATTGAGAAACTGAAGCATCAGACTGCCTACATTTTTAGTTTCAGTTTAGGTACATGAAAAGTTTGAAGATAGACGGGTGTTAATAGAATTGCCTACTCGATTTGCCGTAAATACAGGGAAATATATTTCATGTTTGCTTGCGAAACTGCCACATTATAAAGGGGCATATCTCAAGACCGGTTGAACTTTGATCAATAATCTATGTTCAAGCTTTCAAATGCTAGCATGTTGTTAGCATTCTGCCACTTAAAATTGTCAATAGGGTTGAGTGATTTTCATGGAGATTTTTTCAAGAACTGGAATATCCAAAAATCCACCGAAGGCTTCATAATGGTTCGAAATCATCACCAACCGAACTAGGATGAGGTAGAGAATAGGATTTAAACGAAATTTCACCTTTCTAGTTCGGTTTTATCAAATTTTGGTATTTTCAAAAAAATGAGCTCAATAAATTTGAAATTCAAGAAATTGAGTGCAATCAAATTAAGCCTCTGAAATATGATCTGGGGTTGTATTTTTGTATGATAATTAAATATTATGCATACCCAATTCAATTACTTTTAATCAGTTCAAATGCCTCTTTTTGAAAAATAATGATCAATTTTAAACGTTTTGGAAAATTTTCAATTTTTATTCAAGATTTTCGGTCCGACTTTTCTACCTCTCTGCTCCTCGACTGATGCCCTTAAACAAAGTAAAAATATGTACTTAACAAAAAATTGAAAATACCATCGTGTGTATACTTACTTGTGAGGTCCCCTTGGGCATTGAGCTGAAAAATTCACTCTTTTCTGAAAACTGCATTTTAGTACTTACCTCTTTCACTCCCCAATTTTTAAAATAACTCTGAAAAATGGCGAAAATGTAGTGATATTGATTTCTATGTATCAAATTCGTAGTCGATGAGTTGGAATATTTATTTCCTTTTTGGATTCCATTCTTCGATATTCCCACTGTTCCTCACCTTTTTCAAAAAAGAGGCTAGAAATAAGAATCCGATGGGATTGAACTGGGTATAAAAATATTTGCGAATTAAATGTTGAAAAAAAAAAATAGAAATCGATCCAATAACTATTGTACTTGTATCTTCTAATTTGAATCAGACTTTTGTAAAATTTGTCTTATTGTAAAAAATGAACATCCACCTAGGTAAATTACGAAATCCGCGGACCAATTATCAATATTTCTGAACCGGATAAAACTAATTACATAATTGAAAGAGCATGCAAAAATATATCACCAGCCAATATTTCAGTTGCCAAAGTGCGCATTTTTCAATCGTGAGCAAATTTTGGGAAATCTTTGAGCCAAAAAATGTGAAAAAAAAACAAAATTTTACCACATTGACTTAGAAAGCTGAAATTTTGTATTATCTAATTTTGGACCCTCCGAATCGATTTAAAGCGGGTTCGAACAGTTTTTAGCCATTTTGAACCAGCAAATAAAACTTGAAATTTCAACTCACGTATAAGTTTCACCCAATAAGATTGAGAAGTTGAAATTTACTATCATATCCTAATTTCAACATGCTTATAGTCGATTGGAGATGGTTTCAATTGGTTCTGGAGCCTTCAGCCATATTCTGGAAAATCCAGATTATCAACAAAATACATAAGTTGGTCAGTACTATGCATAAAAGGTACCTATTTATAGACTTTCTAAAGTTCATTCTAACAGATTTTATGAAATCTTTTGAGAAAGTGGTATTTCCTCCCAAAAATGCCGAAGGCTTAAAAATTGCTCAACACTGTTCTCAATTGACTCAGAACGTCAAAAATAGGCCATAAGGTTGATTCCAGATATTTTTCGTCAGTTGGCACGAATTCGGTGAATTTTCCAAATTTTCAATCATCTTGAATTTTTTACGTTGATCAAAACCTTCAAACTCGACAATTATGGCGCGTGTTCAAAATATTATGTTTACTTACCTCAAATAAATACGTGTAAAAATTTCAATAATCAAGGTACGGTAATATCTTTCTTATACGTACGTTACCTCGTTCAATGCTTATCCTTTTGGTTAAAAGCCTTCGGATAAGTAACACTCGCTTGGAAAAGTTTTGAATACCTTCTCGGTTTAAAAATAAATCTATAAAACCCTGGCTCGGTTTTGTTTTTCAAATGTATTTAAAATTTTTCCGCCCCGCTTGTGGTGTTTTGTTTCTTTGAAAATCCACTTATACATAGTACCTACCTAGCTACCTACCTACCTACCTACCTACATGCATTGAGTAGGCATAGTAAAAAAAAGTACTCGGTTTTTTTGTTCATTTCTAAAGAGGCTTTTCTCTATTCAAATTTCTACTACGAAATGGAGCGCAATTTTATGCGCTAGTGGAAACTAAACAAAAGGTAACTAAATACTCGCAAACATTAAAAACATCCCTTATACATATAGTAGTACGTACCACAAAACAACCCTCTCGACCTCCAGTTAGAAATTGTGACCACAGCATAGAGTAGGTAGCGTACAGTGTAGAGTTAAAATGCAGTACTATTAAATCTGCGGAAATGATTACAATTTTCAAGTTCCAAGTTGAAAAATATCTACATAAATATTACGAAAAGGCGAATCAAAATGTTTAAATTGAAACTTTTCGTTTGCCTGAGCCGGCGTTTCTTTTTCCTCTTTTGGTATTTAGTTTCATTTTGGGCTTGGCAAGTGAACGTAATTTTAAATTTGTCAGCGACGCGTACAACTTTAGCATCCAAATGCGAGCCTGATCAAATGTTTTTTTCCACTCTGGCGTATCTTATGTATACGGAAATGATATAAAAACCGTAATGCCTGCAGTATTAATGGCGCCTTTTTAATGTCGGCTCGCGTAACGATGAAATACCTAGCTGAAAAAAAAATAAAAGAAGCTCGATAGATTTGTGCACGTTTATTTTTCGAATTCGAAATCGACTCACGAAGGCTGTGCCACGTCGAGGGAATCCATCGGCATCGTACGGAAATTTCGCTGAATATTTGGCCGGAAATTCCCACGGTGGTTGAAGATACGTTAAAAAATCCGGTATAAATTAAGGCCGCAGATTGATGAGGCTGTAAGAGTAAAGGCGCCAAATAATTAACGAAACGTGGACCCCTGCTTTGCTACTTTCGGCTTGTGTAGACCGAAATTAACAATTGCCGGGAAATGACCGAGATGTGTGGAATTTTCGGCAACTTTTTCACCAACACAAGCACACAAAGGCGTACGAATACGAGTACCCACATTATACCCAACACGAAGAGTATACAGGGTGGTCTATATGTAAGATATCAATAAAAGTTCCCTACTTTCGTCTCTTATATGTGATCTGTCACGAGAAAACCAGGTTAGTGTCCAAAACGTAAACTTTACAGGACGGGCATTTGAAGTTTTGAATCTATGTGTTCGGGGATCTATGATTCGTAGGTCCGTGAAACTTGGACCATTTTTGACCACCAGGGATGCCAACATAACCTGACATTTTTTTTTCAAAATCAGGGTTGCCAAAGGCCAATAATCGAAATTTCCCTGAATCGATTTTTTCGTTTTTTTTAAATTTCGCACCAAAAATTTCGCGAAAACTACTAAGAATGAATTATTAACATAAAATAAGTTATTTATTGAGTTTTTCAATTTTTTCAAAAAAACTTGTTCAAGGTGAAAAGAGTTGATTTTTCCAGCTTAAGCCTCATTCAAATTTCAAAAAAACGGCCTTAATCCTACAAATGTGAGCGGATATCCACAAAAATTTGCATGCTGACTCCCCCAGGCATACATTTTAAGAAAATGAAGAAAAAAAATTTTTTTTCATTTTTTTTGTAGTTGCTCTATTTTTTTAACCTTAAATTTAGGGTCAAAAAAATCGTTCGCGAACGTTTTTACCACCACAGACAGATTCTGCACCCTGAGTACTACCAATATCCATCAAAAAAAATATATCGATTTTTTGGAAACTAACCTGGTTTTCTCGTGACAGATCACATATCATAAATAAACCCTTCCAGACAAAAATAGCAACACTCTGTCGGCTGGAATTTTATTCTTTACAGTTTCTTTTCTCTCTAAATTTTTTAGTTTCTCTAGAAATTGATTATCTGGTACAAAAATTTGAAAAAAAAATATGTTTTTCTCGTAAAAGACTTATTAATAGCAAAAATTGAAAGTTCTACTAAAATTGATCGTTTTTCATGAAAAATTGATTTTGTTTCAGTTTTTCATCTCAAAGATTCAATTTAAAAAAAAATTAGGATTCTATAAAAAAAACTGAAAAAAACCACAAAATTATGTGGCATAAATTTTTTTCATCGATCCAAGATATGATCCATTTTTTCTAGCTGAGGCATTATTTTTGAAAAAATCTCACAAAAAAATTGATGAACTTTGGCAAATCTTTTTTTTTGGAATGATATGAATGTGAGCCACCCTGTACAAGTACGCTCCTTATATGTACGATACGATATACGACTACCTAGTACCTACTTAGTTTATACCTGTGTGAATAGCAAACGTAGATATAATTAAATTTTCATTTAACACAACGACGAATTGTTGTTTACAGGATTTATTAACCACGTTATCAACATTATTAAGAGGTTCTATTTATGAAAAACTACGTTGGGCTTTCAAATTGTATGATTTAAACGGCGATGGTTGTATAACGAGGTCGGAGCTGGAAAAAATTGTTTTCTCTGTGCATGAACTGATGGGTAAAAAGTGTCAGGTAAATATATCCTAGCATGTAAATCTTTTTCACTTCGGTGGTTTATTTTATTTTTTTTGTCTTTTGAATTACGTGCGCGTAGGCATAGACATATAATATTTCGTATGATGTAGAAGGCGTGTTTTCCGCAATTTAGTATACGAAATATTGTTTTCGAACGATTTGTTTTATAGGTACGTCTGTATTGATAAAAAAAAAACAACTCGCCGTTTTATTCATTACCTGCTTGTATACTGCTATACCTGCAGGTACCTACCTACGTCACGAAATAATCGTTAATATTATTTTATGGAGCGAAATTCGTTTCGAAAGTTGTTCGTTATTCGGGGTTCAAATTGTAATTGGAAAAATTTTCCAATGAATCGAATAATTTCGCGAACAGTTGGAGAAATTTGTTCACATTCATTATTCCTCTACTTGATTGGATTTTATGGTGAAAAAGTATCTACCGAATGAATATTTTACCGTTTCATTTCCCCCTAAAATTGTAATTTCGACTTCATGGGAGTCTTTTGCGAGAGGAGATGGGTTTTAGGGGATTTAGTACCTGCATTAAAAATTTAAAAAGCGGTGGAATTTTATCAATAAATTTTTCTACCTGAAAATTGAAATGAATAACCTAGAAACAGTCGGGTTAAGAAAAATCTGCGTTGGGTGAGAGGAGGGGAGGAGGGTTGAAATGCCAAAAAATTCCGAAAATCAGTACTTCGTTCATATTTAGACATTTTTTATCAAATACATAAAAAAATGTTGAATTTTTTGAAATATTTTTGCAAAAAATTTAATGAAAATAATACTTATTGTGATTTTGATTTTACAAGAAGATTTTAAGAAGAAAGAGGAATAAGAGTTATTAAAATGTCAAAAAATAGTGAAAATTTACAAAAAGAATAATTCTATTAGGGTGTAGGGTGCGACTTCAAAATCTAAATGATCAAATCTGGATACAGTTGAAATGTGAGAGGCACAATAGAAAGTTGGAGGAGGCTGCAGTGCTCCAATAATTTGGAAAATAATTTCTAGAAAATTTCTATGAAAAACAATATTTTTGAAGTGCATTCAAAGAAAATTGAACGGAAATTGTAATTTTTGACTTCATAGAAATCCTTTAAAAAGGAGAAGTAGGAGGTGGTGGAGGAGGATGAGAAAGGAGAAAATTACATGAATACAAAATTTCAAAAACACCGAGAAGTTTATTAGAAAATTTTGTAAGTATGAAATAGTACATAATCTGAAGGCAACTGAAGTGTGAAAAGCCTGAAAGGAAATAGGAGAGGAGATCGCATTGTCTCAAAATTTTAAAAAAGAATTATTTTTATTCATTTTTCAACCATTTTTACCAAATGAAAAAAAATAATTCTGAAAATTTTTGAATAAAGTGAACAAAAATAATATTGTTATAATGATTTCATAAGAACCCTTCGAGGAGAAGAGAAGAAGCCTTGCGTTTAAATAAATGATGATAATAAAATAAAAAAATTGAAAAAAATAGTAAACATTGTCTGAAAGAATTTTTGGGTACAAAATAGAAGTGAATACCTATGTAATTCGAAGACAGTTGAGGGCGAGAGACCCAAGAGAAAGTACTCGTATAAAGGGATTGCAATGTCTGGAAAATTTTGAAAATCAATTCTCATTTATTTTCAACCATTCTGATCAAATGAAAAAATTGAAATGTTTTAAAGAAAATGGCAAGAGAAAATTGTAATAATGACATGATAAGGGGAGAGAAGGAGGCAGAGGATCGCTTTTTGTAAAAAATTTTATAGAAGCATTTTTTGGGTCACAAAATTGAAGTGAACAATCAGTAGAAAGCTGAGGATGAAAGACTACCTAAAGGGAAGTGGAATGAGGGAGGGTCTCAATGTTTTAAAATTTCCAAAATTATAATTTTATTAATTTTCAAACATGTTTATCAAATGAAAAAAAATGAATAGGTACTAAAATACCTACGTTCGAAGCAAATCGTACACAAATTGTAATAATTTCCACCTCATAGGAACCTTTTGAAAAGTGGTCTTTGGGGAGGTAGGCGCATGTTTCAAAATTAATACAAACTGTAAAAATTGTAAGGGAACAAGTGGAGCAACCGAAATGCCTCAAAATTAAGAAAATCAGTAGATGAGTAGTTCATTCATTTTTACACATTTTTTGTTGTAGTTTGACTTTTTCAGTTTTAAATATAAATATCATTGAGAAATGAACCCCGGAGAATAATTTTGGCTCTGGAAAAAGCTATGTAAAGGAGAGGAGTCTCAGCCCCAATATTTTTGAAAACGACGAAAATTCGTCTGACTAAGGAATCTTCTTGATTTCTAAATTGGAATTAGGGTCCTATTTGATCAAAATTATTTTCTGACAATGAGGCTTACAAGGGAAGCTCTTGAGGTGTCCGCCTCTGATTTGAACGGGACCGCGATTTCTGGAAAGATCATGTTCTAAAACCCCCAAATCCACATTTCCAGCTGCCCAAGTTCATTTTTCGATTTTTGGCGAATTTTTGAAAATCCAAAATTGACTATTTTGGCGATTTATGCTTTTTTTAAAAAAGTACGTACTTGATCAGTAAAAATGTTCAAAATAAGTCCTAAAACTGATATCATAACCCCCCCATCCAAATTTCGCCATTTCCAGCCATTCTGGAGCCTCCCGCGCCATTTTTCAATTTCTCCAGAATTGTGTGTCCCCCCCAAATTGACTCAAATGTGGATAAACTCGTTGAAAAGATCGAGTATAACACACAACTTGATTGTTAGCTCCCAATTTCATATTCATGCCTTCTGGAGCAAATAAAAAATTCTGGAGAAAGTAATCGCGTTGGAGGCTCCAGAATAGCTGGAAATGGCGGAACTTGGCCTCGGGGGTTTTTTTGTGAACGAAATACAGAGATTCGCGCAAATTTCAAAAATTTCTTCACAAACGGTAAAATTTTGATTTTTTTGATTTCTTATTAAGGAAAAAATCTGGTCAAAAAACCACTCTTGAGGTGTCCCTTCCGAAACCAACTCAAATGTGGGTAAACTTGTTAAACAGATCGAATATAACATACAACTCAATTTTTAGCTGCCCAACTTCATATTCACGCCTTCTGGAGTAAATTCAAAATTCTGGAGAAATTGAAAAATAGCGCTGGAGGCTCCAAAATAGCGGGAAATGGCGAAATTTGGATTTGGGGGTTAATATTAGTTTTGGGACTTATTTTGACCATTTTTATTGATCAAGTACGTACTTTTTTTAAAAAAGGCATAAATCGCCAAAAATAGTCAATTTTGGATTTTCAAAAATTCGCCAAAAATCGAAAAATGAAAATTTGGATTTGAGGGTTTTAGAACATGCTCTTTCTAAAAATCGCGGACACCTCAAGAGGTTCCCTTGTCAGTTTTTATGTTCCTATTTGCAGGTTCAAGTGCCAAAAAAGTTAATTCACAGCCAATAATAGTGTCAATACAACTGTGGTGTTCTTACACAAATAACTTGAATTGCCGATTTTTAAAATTTTTAAGGAATTTGACCCTCTCTCCCTTCCTTGCCTTGATTCTTTGTCTCTCCAAAGTTCCTCATATTTCAAATATAGATACTTAATTGAAATACATACATGTATTTATCTCCTACAATATTTTTTAGTCAAAAAAAATTCTCAAATGGTGTAAAATTTCACTAGGTGTGTACTCACTTACCTATTTTTATTGAATAAAGGAGTATATCAATTACCTATTTTTAAAAATTTTGGGTACTTTCTCGTCTCCTTGTAACCCGCAAGATTAAAATAATCTTCTTAAGCTCACTTCTCACTAATTTTACGTGTGATTGGGGGTCAAGAAAGTCAACAAAACTAGAATTTATGCATAAATTATTATTTAAAAAAAAAAAAATTTGGCCTTAATTCATGAAACATTAATTTTTTGAGCTGAAATTCTTCAGATTTCATTTTTCATCCAAAATAAACCGATTTTATTGGTAGCAATAAAATTTATTCATTTTATTTTATTTATAGTAGATATCAATAAACCAAACTCTAGATAATAATCTTCTCCCTACCCGAAAACATTTTAAAATTGAATTTTTTTTTTTGAAAATTCGAACTGCCCTGATTTTGTTATTTTTCTTGTCGGCGAAAAAGAATAAAAGTAAGTAGGTAATCGCTGCTATAATCTTACGTCCAAATCCAATAAATTCCACGAAATCAAATCGAAACTAATAATTCAACCACATAAGCTCAACGAGCCATAATACAATGACGTCATGCTCCAATATATTTTCAATACTGTTTCATATGACGTCATCATCAACTTTTCTAAACTTAATATAAGATAAACTCTCCACATAATACACTAAGTTTTCGGCTAGCGCATGGAAAAAGTTACGGAATTATTACCAAATATTGTCGGAAATATTGGCCAAATCTCGGTATAAAATGCTTACTGCAGCGGTATTATGGACAACAAGGGATAGATAGGAAGATACTACGAGTATAGTTGGAATTTTTATCCGTAAAATATATAAAGAGAAAGATGGCTTTAAAAAAATGAGAATGCCGAACCCAATAAGTAATAATTTTTATACCACTTTGGTGCCAGACTGTGCAACATTACACGACCCAATTTCACATTGGAGAAAAGTTGTTCCTTGAAAACTTCGCACTCACAAGGAACTGGCACAGCGCAGTTTTGTTTCCACAAGTTTAGGCAGTTTTAAAGGCAGCGCAACTTTATATCTCCAAGATCTCAAAACTTAACGAAAATATTGTTTTAATGCAAAGCAGCCACGCGAACACTTTTACAAAAGATTTATTTAAGCTGTTTACGTCGAACTTTTGCTCCATCGTTAAGCATACTAGTAGGTAGTCTCTCAGCATCGAATGCGATACTTACTCATCATCCTTCGGATGTCATATATCGTGGTGCTAATTCGCGATCGAGTCTATAATACTCGTGGTAGGATGTACAAGGAATGTAGATCGACGATATGGAGCTTCGTCGATACTTATATTATAGCGAATTATTATTATATTTACTTAATCACCAGCGAAAACGAACGGTCGAACGCGTACTGTACAATATGAGAAGACCATAGTGGAGAATGGAATGGGAATGAGGAAGGGTGCATCGAATCGTCGTGGTAAAATATAATTTCCACAGCTCGTTACTTGGCGCGTCGCTAAATTGAAATATCAACAGGTTGATGATATTTTTCGAATGAATTTTAATAAGTTTTCACGACGCCCACTTTTATAATTGTGTTAATTTCCTTTGAGAATTTTATCGCCATGTACGAAACAGGAAATTATACGTTGGCAGTGTGATGTTTTGCGTCATGTACGCGCTTTCAAAATCGGCCTTTATTCTTCGTATCCGCGTTCAACCTTTTTATTTTTTTTTTTTGTATTTTTTGCTCTCTTTTCTTCTTTTTTACATTCACCGACTATATAGTAAATACGCGTACGAACCGCTCATTCACTCTTTCGCTCTCTTATTACGGTTCTAAACGATGGTGCGCTGCGGTTTTTTGTTACACACGATGAAAAAGCCAGGTGCTTTGAGCCTTGTCGGTCATTCTCTTCGCACAAGTTAGAATACCAGATTCGACCTTAGGTTTTTACCACCTTTTTCCTCGCCTTATATTTTGTTCATCGTGAGCCGCCCCGGCCTTTCATTTTCTGTGCTCTTCTTTTTTTCTTTTTTTTTTTTTTCATTTCTCACCGTCGCTGGCTTTTTGCAACTTTCGTACTTAAAACGAGTAAATCCTGGTTTTATGAAGTGCTCTTTGAACAGATCGATCGATGAACGTGGCTTATCTCAATAGAAATACTTGTATCGAACTGTGCATACGTATGCTTCATTAATGTGAGGTTAGTTGTAGGCTGCATTATTTTCCACGAAGCTTCAAGAAAATTTCAGAAGAGTGTTAAATAAAGGTTTACTATTCAATAAAGTTATGGAAAGATGAATTGTACCCATTTTTACAAACATATCGTCACACGTCACTGAATTTTATAAAGTTTTAATCCATTTTTTCATGAATACTCGAATACGGGGTTAAAAATTCAAATTTTCTTAAGAGGGCTCCAAATTTCAAATTTTTCAAAAAAAAAATTATCTGAAATAGAATTTGAAAAAAATAAATATCAGCCATAATTTTTTTTGTTGGATGGTTTTTTAAAAAACACATGAAAATATATTTTTTTGAATTGATATTTTAGGTGCTGTTTAGGGACTTTAAAAAAAAAGAGGGAGCTGAAAAATCGCTGCTAATAGTTTTTATAGGTAGTTAAAAGCACCCCTCGGAAGTGTATCTCATTAGAATGGGTCGTTTTCAAATTTGTTTCGAAATTTAAAATTCAAAGTCAAATAGGTATAGGTATCCTCAATAAGCTACTGTAGGAAAAATGTCAAATTTCTAGATCAATGTGAAATCTCATCACTTCTTTTTTTGAGGAGAGAGTTCAAGGTTTGAATAGTTTGAAAATTTTTCATTTCTGTGGACATTTTTTTTTCTTAAATTTTTATAGATTAGCTGATCAGTTGATGAACTTGCACTATCGCGTATATGTAAATCAGTTGTTCAATTCTAATTTCATCATGTTGAGGAGATAATTACAAAATTATTTCAACGCTTGGGAGAAGTTCAACAGATAAATTTTGACAGAAGTTGGACTGATCAATTGAAGCATACGTTTCCAAAACGCACTAATTCCATTTTCAAAGATTCTGAGGTTGCAAGGCCATCTATCATAAAGTTGCGGCCCAAAATGGCTGATTTTTTGATATGTTGTGCCCAAGGAAAAGAAGAATAACGGCAGCGGAGATGAAGTTCATCAGGAGAACGGCAGGGGTGACTCTCAGAGACAGAGTCCCATCTGAGAAAATAACAGCAGATCTCGGAGTGAAGCCAGTCATGAAGAAGATAAAACAGTATAGGAAAGATTGGAGAAATCATGTCAAAAGGATGGAGGAAACAAGATCACCAAACCAGGTCCTCCAATGTGCACCAACGGGGAAGAGAAGCAGAGGGAGACCAAGGAGGAAACTCACTGATACCTCAGGCTCATCCTCAACAGGTTCCACACCGTAGCAGACAGACCAACAGGCCTACCGCCTACAAGGAAACGACGACGACGTGCTTAAGGGTCTTGGCTACAACATATCAAAAAATCAGCTAATTTGGTCATTTCCACATTTCCAAATCGTACTAAGTACCATGAATTTCTTATCAATATTTTTTTGGACTTGGTGCGTTTTTGAAACGTATGCTCCAATTGATTGCGACATTTTTAAAAAAATTGAATTTGAGTGATCACTCATTTTGGAAATTGAGGATTTTCCTCGATTTTCTTCAAAAGATTATGTTGATTCAATGATTCCCAAAGCCAAATTTATAGATGTAGATGAAAACAAAGAGTCAAGTTGATAAAACTTTGAAGACATTTTATCAACTAGGTAAAAGTTTTTTGATTGTTCAGTTCAGTTTTTTCATAAGACCTACAATGTAAAAATTTAATGCTTTAAAACGCAAAATATCATTTCCTTTCTTCAACAAGTTTGACAGCTCACAAGGAAGAATTTTCACATCTTGACGAAATTGAAATAAAGTAGGGCAAAATAACGTTTGAGTTGCAGTTTTTGATTTTGATCGAATCTCATTTTGGAATTTTAGGAAATTCGATGTTGAAGTATGAAAACTGATGCTGTTTCTATGCAGCATCGGAATGTTTCAACGGAAAAAATGTCATTTCAGGAGACTGCTGGACTTGTATGGAAAATATATCAATTTGAGAATTTTTAATCTTGCTATTTTTTACGATTTTTTCCAAATTTAGAAATTTCTCTATAATTTCAAATGGTTTTAAAAATCTTTGCGTTGTTTTCCTTGTATAAAATTTTATTTTATTCAACGCAATTTATTTTTAATTTCAGAAACATAAAAATTTTGTTAATATTTAAAAATTGTTTAAAATTTTTACCATTTAAAAAAAAATTGAAATTTCAAAATAAAAATTTGATCAAAGTTGAGAACTCTAGTGTTATGTTACCCCCACTTCATTCCAATTTTGTTGCGATGTGACAATTTTTCCATGTAAGCTGTCGATGTTGAAAAAAAAAAGGATTGTCATTTTGTGTTTTCGAGTACTTAATAAATTATTAAGGACCTCATGAGTCATAAATAAAAAAATTGAGAAAAACAATCAAAAAAATTTTCAACTGATAAGATTTTCCGGAAAAATACTATCAACTTGGCTTTTTGTTTCCGCCTGTATTAGTAAATTCTACTTTGGGAACTGACATAATGTTTTGGAGAAGTGGAGCCATTTTGGAGGGTTCGGTAAATTCTAAAATTTTCCTATAATTTTGAAAATAGGTATTTTCATAAGAATGTTTAAATCAAATCGATCGTCCGTAAACTAGGATTACGTATAACCATTCTTGTGACCACTTCGATCGATTAGGCATAAATATTCAAAATTTATTCCGTTTGTTTCAAATCCAAAATTCTCCCAGGCAATTACACAGGTAGGTACATTACTTTTCGAAAAAAAAAAAAAAAAAAAAAAACGAAAACTCGTTATCAATTTTTGGAGGACGTTTTGGATTTGAACCAGTAGAAACAGATTTAGAAATATTATGCGTTTTAATGAATCGGAGAGCTCTCAGGAACGGTTCATCTCATTTTGTAGTTATTGAATTTATTTTATTTAAACACTTTTTATGAAGATTTTCTCAAAATCAGAAATTATGAAAACTTCTGGGAGCTTTGAAATGCCTCGAAACCATTACTATTTGATTCAGAGGGTCAAAAATAAGGAATAAACCAAATTTCATCTATCTACCTCAATTAGATTGGATTTTTTTTCATGAGAAATTCGCCAAATCTATAACTTCCAAAAAATTAAAAATGAAATTTAGCACCTAAAATTTCATCTAGTTACTATTTTTTCTAAATTCTTGCTCTAACAATAAAAATAAGCAATTTTGTGTTACAAAAAAAATAAAAATAAAATAAAAAAATAATAATAATGAAAAAATAAAATGAATATAGCACGAAGAATGAGAAACGAAAACGAATCACATTTGAATTTCAGTCTCGTACGTACGAAAAAATCAAAATCATGGTCCTTGTTGTCTTCAAGCTCTCAAATAAGTTACATACACGCAACAACATCAATAAATTAAATTTGAGAAGTCTACTTTATAATTTTTCTACTTTATTATGAAAAAACCACGAATAATCATAAATTGAATAATAATTTTTTGAAAACAACCGTAGTCCGTAATGTCACATGAGACTTCACGCCATTGAAAGAAATGAATTTCAAGTCTCAAGTTGCGTTTGGGTTACGGTTGTTTCTCAAAAAGTTTATTTTATTTATTGATGAAGCGTATTTTTTTTTAAATTTCTGTTTACCGATAGCTCTTAAAATCCGATCTTAATTCTGACAACAAATTGTATTTATTAATAAAGTTGTTTTTTCTTAGAATTTCACATTTTTGGTCAATTTAAATTCACTTTACAAATTTCGCGTTTATAAAAAAGAAATAGAAAGAAGGAAATTGAAAGTTTGATCAATTCAACATCATTTCAAACAATTTTAATTATTTTAAACTAACTATTTTGTTTCTGAATTTGTTCCCTGACCCTTGACCCTTTTTCTTTTATAAATCGGTTCATACCTAACACATTTTCAGAAAAAAACATACACACCATATATATTACATATTGAAAAATCAGTGTTTTTCTTACGAGGATAATAATGATTCATATCCAAAAATTAGCCGAAAAACGTCATGCAGATCGATCTAAAATTTTTGTGTTTTTTTGGATGAGGAGGGGAATGCCTGATATCATAGAATAATTTTTACAAAAAATCCCTCGAGCCTATTTTCTTCTTTTATTTCATTCTTATAATATACATATACGAAGTAACGAGGAAATTTTATCTGCAAACAGAAAAGAGACGAGCATGAAATACACTATGATATTTCTATTGTAGTTCTTATTATCTGATTTGGTTAGTTATTTTATTTGAAATCAGGATGTTTATTTGTGTGTTATTTGTGTTTAGGGAGTCGGAGACAGAAAAACGAGAAATCACGTAGATACGGTCTTCCGGAAATTAGATTTGAATCAAGATGGAGTTATTACTTTAGAAGAATTTATCGAATCCTGTTTAAAGGTTATTTTTAAAGAATTCTTATTTTGTGTATGAAGTTTCCACGTTTTTCATAACAATCGTTTCATTGCGGTCAAACTTCAAGGAAGCGGATTTTGAAATACCTACATACGTCATTGAACAAATAAATTCAATTTTTTTCCAATAGTACCATTCCATAATTTTATCAAGTTTTGGAAAAGTTTTTTTTTTTTTCTAGTAAAATGATATTTAATAGCAAAAAACTGTACCTATCTGACGACTAACTGGTGTATTTTTTCCCACAGGATGAGCTCATTATCAAGTCAATTCAAGTATTCGATTGGAGACTATGATCTTCGTGTTCCCCTTCCCGAGATGCAACGTGGTCAGTGCTGGGCAGCAATAAAAGCAGCCTTGACAAGGGGAAGGGGAACGTTAAATTCGACCTTGACATTGAATCTCCATGTGATGATGCGTCTTCGTGCACAAGTTACAGTTATTGTTTGCTACATTCGTGATATTCTTCCAAGCAAATCGAATCAGATTCGGAGTTTGATTTATTTGACGGAAACAAAACGCTCATCGTGTTGTATTTGTACTTTTAATTGTATATAAAATATCGTAGTTTTACAAACGGGTACGTTAATACTGCTAAGCAGGTTCAGAATTGCAGCATGAGGGAGATTCCTATTTAAGATACTTACTATTGCATTGTTAGTCATTGACGTTGATATGATATGTCAATTAATTGTCGTCTGATGTTCAATTTTTATTTGATACGAATTTATGTATTGTAATTTTTATGGCAGTATTGATCTAAAAATGTGTTCTGTTTCGATGCAAATACTAAGTTTAATTAGAGCACTGAATATTCAAGTGTATATGCATTCGTAATTTTTCTCACAGAGAAGATACCTTGCTCAGCACTTGGTTCCTCCCGTGTTTAGGAGATGAAAATTTACGTTTTAGCTCAATTTAATCATTCCCAAAAATTGCTAGATGGTGTATGCCTATTACTTGTATATTTGGTGCTTTAAGTTCAATGAATGTAATTTTTTCGTTTTTTAAGAATATATGTGACGTAACTGGTTACTAAATGGCGGTCGAAGAGAAAAGAGGAGAGGTAAATGAACCAAGAATTTGACAAAAATTTACCTATTTTTTGAACATCATGTCTTCAAAATGAAAAAAAAAAACACAAAATGTACCCACTAGATGAAAAAATTAACATTAATTAGCGATTTCAAATGATTTAACGTATCAATTTTTCGGAAATAAAATAAAAAAGGATAGGTCAATGTGAAACTTTCCATTGTAATTTTTTTTAAAAATATATTCGGAATCGATTCAATTAATTATATGTCAATGTGAAAATAAATAGTCCAATTATTCAATAGCCTGTTAGTATCTTGAAAATTAGAATCATTCAGAAATGTTTTTAACAACCAAACTGCAAATATTTTCAAAAAATATTTAACAAAGCATTATTTTTAGTTTTAAAAAATATTTGTTTTAAAAATTGACACATTATATCTACTTACTTATTCAGATTTTTTTTATTCCAAATTTTTTGAAAATCAACAAAATTAATAGAGCAATAGGTACTTTTATTTTCTTGGAAATGAGCATTCCTGCAGTGAACAAAAAAATTGTTATTTTAACATTTTTTAAAATTTTGTTTTGGAATTTGATGGTGAAAATGAGATATTGACATCTTATAATTCCCAACAGAAATGTCCACAAAATTTTCAAACTCAACTTTCCTCAAGCTAGTTTTCATGTTACTTAAATGTTTTCAACGCTGAAAACCGGTGCGAATTTTTGCATTTCAATGTATTTCTCATTTCAAAGATATTTATTTAGAATAATTTATTTCAGTGTTTTCTCTATTTCCAAAATGAGAATCGAGCTAACCGACTTTTTTTCAAAAATAAAAAAAATTAAATTTTTTCAAGTTCATATTCTATGTATTAAACGTGTAAAGGTTGCAGTGAAAGGTGTCGTTTGTTTTCAACTTACAAAATTTAAAATACAGAATAAAACTTTGAAAAAACGTCGTATTTTACTATCTAATTGAAATTGAAAATTTGCAAATATTATTTAAAAAATGTTTTTAAATCTGAAAAGTGAAAATCTCAATGTTTTCAAAAATTTTCTTCACTTTTATCAGAATAACTTCCCATATTTTTCGCCCATTTTTGTCGAAATTTCAAAATTTATATTATGATAAAATGTAAAAGGTACGTCGAAATTTTTGTAAATTTAAAAATACTATGCATTGTGTATTATTTGTTAATATATGCAACATGCTCTTGAAATATAAAAAAAAAATTAAAAAAAAAAGAAATGTAGAAACTCTGACATGAGTGACTTTCGGTTTTGAAAACTCAACATTCCACCTCTTCTCTATTTCTCCAGTATGCCAATTACGTCTATAAATTCTTTAATCTTCAAAATACACACTCTGTGAAAATTTATAATCCCTATGGATATGAATTCAGTTGAAAATATATAGGTACGGTTAAAAAAGCTATACTTCACTTAAAAGTGTTGCTCATTTTTATTATCCATATAATACGCCAAAGAAATAGAATAAAAGAATTATGATAGTTGTGGAAACGTCGTTCCTAATGGTGCTAAGAAAAGAATTATTTTTTCAAAGAGCATTAAATGCCTGAAGATCCATTTCACACGATGAGTAATATTGATAAAGAAATGGCTAAGAAATTGTCTCAGTGATTGTTTTGTATAAAAATTAATTTATTAAATTCACTCCTGTTAAAAACAGGTTATGTAATGATATACACATGTGTACGCTAGATTGCATAATATTTATGTATTCACTTTCGGAGCCAGCAAAAAATGATCGATTTGTGAATAGATCACATTTTCGCCCCCTGAAACCCCCTTAAGTATATTAATTTAATATTGTATAATAATAATTTCTATTTAAAAAAAAAAATGTAAATTTTAGATTTTAAATTTACCTATACAGCAATTTTTTTTGGCTGTGTTTATACAATTTTAATCTGTATAAGTAACACTCACTAAGAAATAATACGTGCTATTTGAGAAGCTTCTTCAATTATTATTTTTTTAGCTAAATCCACTGTCTAAAATTGATTTATTTAAGATTTTGTTTTTATAATGTGATTACATTGTACCTACCTATGTTATCTTTTATCAAAGAATGAACTTTGATTATTATTTACATAAATGTCGTCTTATAGATGAACTTCGACTAAATGTGTGTAGATGAATTCATTTTTGTCGAATTTATTTACCTTAATAGACCCAATTGCAATATGTATATTTTAAAATCACCGTGTAGATTCTATTTTTGTAGACTATACATATAAATTATAAATGAGTGTTGTTGATTTTTGTTTTTCATTTTGTCCTCCTTGTGTGCAATGAATTATTATGATAAAATGTAAAATATATCTTCAATTCGAATAATTATGTCGAGTTTTTAATCCTTATTTGTTCCTATTATCGTATATAAATGTTTGCGTATGCTATCTAAATCAATTGTTTAAATAAAATTCTATGTATTTATTTAATATGTTTATTTATGTCCTTTTTTCTTCTTTTTAAACGTTTAGTGGTTTGTTTTATCTATAAAATGAGTTTTGTTTTTCTACATTTCAAAATTGAGAGTAATTTTTCCGGTACGAATAGCACTGCGTTATTCCTAGAATTACCTATAAAATCTACTTTTTCTTCTCATTGGACCAACCAACCTGTAATACCTAAGATAACGAGATATGTACCTATATAATATTTAAATTTCATTCGGTTTTGCATCGTCAATTTTCATACGAGTACCTTACCTACATGAACGAGTCTGCATAAAATGCAATCATGAAATACCCAATAGGCCTACTTAAATATCAATTACCTACAGAAGATAGCTATGTAGGGTACCTCTACCTACTATTCAAAAATTTGATAACATGTATAAATCGGAGTTCAGAATAGCAGATGCTAAGAGAAGTTGCGAACATTTCTAATATTTATCTTTGAATCGTGTTTTGTGTCAGTTATTCGGTGGGTATATTTTAACCTGCTTATCTTATCTACCTATTGGTACTTTTTTTTTAAACGCAACTTTGCATTAATTTGCTCTGACAACTCGCAGGCTGTTATCATTTATTGATGATTTTGGGGGCAGCGAACTCTAAAAACGTGAAATTTTTTCGTGGATTCCTGAATTTTTTCTCACTATGACAGATAATTTACCAGAATTAGATAAATCTGAGGTAAATACATATTTTATTCATTATAAGTAATTAATTATATTCATTTTGACATTCGTAAATGAGCGAATTTACCTACACATAACGGTACCAATTGTACTTTGGAAATTGCTTCAGGTTGAGAAAATAGTCGAGTCATTCAAAGACATTTATCAGCCTGCATCTAACCTGATATCAGCCAGAGTACATAAGGCATCGAACCAAATCAGTATAATCGTTTCTGAATGGAGTCAACGTAATTTGGAGAGAGGAAAACCTATAAAGATTATAAGATACACTTTATCGGATTCAGATTTTAAATCTTGTATCGATATTAATGAAATTGATGTTTCCCATTGGTAAGTTGAAGCAGATTTATAATTTTTAATCGAAAGTTTCCATATTTTTGGAAGACTTTTGCCTTTGTCTACATTTATTACGTAACTTATAGGATATTAAATGCTTCGTCCAAGTCTGGAAAGTTCAGAGCAGTGATATGCGATGCTTTAGATAGCAAATCAAATGGAAAAAATAAAACTTATCTGGAGATTTGGTCTAAAGAAAGATCAATCGCAACGTTTGATTTAACAGCATTGGATTTGCATGGAGCAGTTTATACGGATTGTACGTAATTTCATCATTGGCTTTTATTTCATGTTGTGTGAAAGGTTTTTCCACTTAATCGTAGGTATTTCTGAACAAGTAGATAATACGAAGTCAATGTTAGGTGCTAAAAATTGTTAATTTGCTTCAATATGCTTTATTTAATATATCACCTGGGCCTGGGTTTACTTATCTCTCAAGTAGTGAAATACATGCATGTTTGTATTTTTAAAAAAATGATGTCTTTTGGTGTTTAAGTACCACTTATGGAGATGAAATCGTACTGGAACAATTTTATTATTTCACAGATACCTATTCATTTTTCTACAAAAGTATACAGTACCATGTTCATAATTTGAAATCATTTTTCCTAAAAAAAAATAAAAAAATAGGAACCTATTGGTATAGGTAGATAAGAATACGTTATGTACACTCCAAGTAAGTGCCTATTGTATTTTTCAGATCCTTTTTGCTCAATTTCTTGGTCAGCTCAAGAGGATAAAGTGATTTACATAGCCGAACAAAAGAAACCGAAAACTTCACCTTTTTATGAGCAAAAATCAATTACAAATTCTTCAAACGGTTCTGCGAACAATGTGAGAGTAAGTGAGCGCTTGTGCAATATTTCTAATCAATGGGAACTTATAACCATTGATTTTGTAAAAAAAATTCTCATTCACTAATCCGTTTGAAATACGTATTTGTTGATAAATCAGGGAGAGCAGTTTGTTTATGAAGAAGATTGGGGCGAATGTATTTCTTCAAAATATCAATCAGTGATTGTATGCTGTGATATTGTTGAAAAAACCATCACTGTGTTGGAAGGAGTACCTAAAGATATTTCTCCAGCTCAAACAATCTACGTTCCAGATGGCAAAGGAATCGTTGGAGTTGGGTTTATGAATAGTCCAAGAAGATTAGGATTGATATATTGTACTAATAGGAAAAATCATATATTTTATTTATCCAACCAAGGAAAATATAGTAAGTATCTGTACCAATCAGTATTTAATAATTCGCTAAGCAACGTAAAAACATAAGAGTGTAAATTGGCTTGCCGACCCTAAAAATTGAAGGATAAAAACTATAAGCTAATACAACTGAATTTTTTAAGGTTGTCTAACTCTTGAAATAAGTATGCCTTTTTTCAGAACGAACAAAAGGACAAATTAATTTTTTTCGATATACTCGTAGGTAATTCGAAATTAAAAAAGTCGGTAAAAAGCTGTGATTGATTTGAAATATTCCGAGTGCGGAGTGCTAAACATAGTCTGAAATACCTACTTGAGGAGTTATGAAATCTAGAGGAATCATATTTTATATCTCTATTTCCTAGATTATATTCTCAGTTGAATGAAATTTAATATTTATTATGTAACAGTGATATTGAGTGATGAACAATTCTCCGTTAATTCTCCAAAATTCAGCCACGATGGAAAATATCTTGTGTGGTTTCAAAGACAACGTTCTGGATCTACTCAAGCAGCTCTTTCTCTTATAAGATGTGATTGGCGCACCAAAGAGGTTGGTTCTACCTTAATATGAAAGATCTTTTCACATTTCAGAATCATTTTTAGCTTGTCTGCATTTTTGAGTGTTTATGCTTCTCATTTCTACCTAGATCATTTCTGTCATCAATACGATTCACGATGAAATTTCAACAGAAAATGGTAAAGCATTCTTCGGTATCTATGCACGTCTCTCTTTAAATGGCAGTTATGTGTTTAGCTGTTGGACTTCAGATAGCAAATATTTACTATTTAGCACCGATCAAAAATATCGCACCAGTACATATGCTGTTAATATAGGTTGGTATTGAGTTTAAAATGGTGTTTAAGTCCTTACTTGTTACAATTATATTCATTATTATGTATGTCCTTTCAACTTGCACAGAAAATGGAAAAATTTGGGACATCGGTTACGAAAAAGAAAACGAAAGTACGATTCTTCTAAATGTATCGGAAGATGATTATGCTCTTGTAAACATCACGTCGTTCAAGCGTTCTTCTACGTTAGTTTCGTTGCATATTCCTTCATTGACAGGAGGTCATTCGAATGAATCTTTGTTTTCATTTCTAATTCCGGCAGTTACCGTATCTGATAAAAACATAATTTCAAATTTTACTGTTCGTAGTGATAGCAGAGAAGATGGTGAGTGTACTGGTCAATCGTGAATTTTTTTTTCGCGGGATTTTTATGCATCAAGTACTCGTATTCAAATCGACGCCAAATATGTATTTGGTATTTTTTTTTTTTTTTTTTTCATATCTTATCTACTTTTTTTTTTTATTCAAAGGAGATTGTTTTGCTACCTATTATGGGCCTCAAAACGATCGACTCAAAGCAACTCCATTAATAATGTACCTTCACGGAGGTCCTCATGTAACAGTTGCCAACGCCTTTACACCAGAATTTAATTTCTTTATCAAATCAGGTAATATTTACGAGTTTGAATTGGTATCACAACACAATAGCTATTAGGTACACCTGCTTTACCTAACAGTAAGTATATTACAATGATCATCGACAATTTTAGGTTTTGGAGTATTGGTGGTGTTTTTTCATGGAACTCCAGGCTTCGGTCAAAAATACCTCAATTCTCTTTGTGGAAATATGGGATCACTAGATGTGGAAGATTGTTATAATACCTTACAAGCAGCTCTGAAGAAATTTCCCTGGCTGGATCCTAGTCAAGTTGTGTTATTCGGTGGCTCTACCGGAGGATTTTTAATACCCCATTTAAGTTCACGTTACCCAGTATGTCAATTATAAAATTTTCATCATTTGGCCTGTAAATAAGCCAACTATACGTATGTATAAATAAGTACCTACTAAAGCAAGTGTTTTTTGTTTTTTTTTTGTAACAGAATGAGATCAAAGGCTCAGCTATGCGAAATCCTGTCACTGATGTTTACTTGCGCTGCTTTTTAACTGATATTCCAGACTGGTAAATAAAATTGTTTCTTATCTATATATTAACGACTGGAATTGGAAAAGTATTAAGCACATAGTATTTCTGGAATTATTTTTGCAGGGCTGCAGTTCAGCTTGGGTACCCTTACAATGGATTTGCAGATATCCTCACTAATCCCGATTTATGCAATAAAATGATCGATATATCACCCATGATGAATATTAAAAGCGTTAGAGCACCAATGTTATTTTTGTTGGGTAAAAATGACGTAAGGGTTCCACCGCAAATAGGATTGTCTTATTATCATATTTTAAAAGAGATGAACGTGCCTACCAAGTAAGAATTAATGAGCTGGAAAATTTCCGTATTTTGATGGGTACTTATTTACCTACTTATTATTACCTACCTATTAATACGTAAATTGGTCAATTTTTCAGAGTTTTACTTTACGAAGATGGTCACAAGTTATCGAAAGTCACAACAGAAATGGATTCGAGGATAAATTCAGTCATTTGGTTTAAACGATGTTTGAAAAGAAATTCTAAAGAAGCTGAGTAATATTGTATAGATGTGTGCTTATTTTTGTGAAAAAAGCATCGCCAGGTTTTCTTCTGTTTGAAATATTGCATCAGAAATCAATAGGCTGTGAATAGTTTATTCGTGTTCTTTTTGAGGATTTTCAATATCGATATGCATTTACTTAGATTAATATTAAAGTGCAACAGGCTAATCTTCTAAGTACTTTTTATTATGCAGGTGGCATTAAAACAATAAAAACAAATTATAAATGTGCATTAAAACTTTTTTTTTCGAACAAAAAGCGTGCTTTTAATGAGTTTTACATTTATTACCTAGGTACCAATGTATTTTTTTAATGAAGTGAGCAAGCTGGGAATATAGGCACAGATAAGTATTCGCATAGTTGTAATAAATATAAAACAAACACTTGATTAGTAGAGTTAATGTTTGAACTGGAGTCTGATATTATCATGGATTGCTTATCTCTGTGGTTAAAGTTTTGAATATGCTTCATATATCGTACAAATCAACATTTGGCTGATTTTTTTTCGAAGGTAAGTGACTAATTAGAAATTAATTCAGGTCTATTGTTATGAATAAATTCGAGTGAATATTTTTTTTTAAATCACTCAAAAATTGCAAAAATAGGTACCCATCTAAATTGCTTTGAATAACGCTACATATTTCTGATTACTTTTCAATTACTATCATATCACATTTCAGGTTCAATTTTAATATCTACAGCATTGAGAGAGAAATTTAAAAAAATCAAATGCTAAAAAAATTAAAAAGTACTCGAAATTCTTTTTATTCAAGTTATTTTTTAAAAGGAAAAAAACAATATCACGTTTGTAATTTTTGTAATTTTTGAAAATGATTCTTTGTTTTTACTCATTTGCTCAAGTTTTTTGATTTTTCATTGTTTTTTTTTTTTTTTTTATTCAAAATGTTGACGTTTTTACGTTTAATTTTTAATGAATTAAAATAATGTTATGTTTATTCGGGAATTTTTCGATTGACATTTACGAGTATTTACCAGCCATTTTAAAATCTTTCATCCTCAAGTTTTATGAAAAAAGAATTTACGTAATATCACAACAAATACCTACCTACCAAATGTGTTTCAACTTCCAGATCTATCGTCTGCGTAGACAGATTTTTCGAAACTGTATTACATCTGCTACACCTCAAAAATGGACTTTTGCTTCACATCAACCTTATTTTATATCATCTTTATTCTATTCATGGAGCGTCACGGGGTCACATCAGATTGCATGATATCGATAGACACGATCGTAAAGCGTCTCAATTTGATAGAAAATCTCAGCGATAAATTCGAGTTCGCTTACTTTTCCTTAAATCGTGAAAACCTTTTTGTTGGCCAAATTATGAACGAAATATGGTCAAATTCTATAAACATCCAAAATACCTGTATAATAATGCCCACTTTACCTTACAACATCACTCAAATCATCGATGGTAAAATTATCGACGACAATAAGGAATCCTCGCCGCAGTTTAATTCCACTGTAGACGATCGACAATTAAAACTGAAGATTTGTTCAGGCAAGAATAGCACAATTTGCAGGAAATTATTCAACTCGAACGAACCAGATGATGATACGTTGAATGGATCACAAGTTACATCTTCATTCGAGATGAGGAAGCTGCCTAGAGATTTATCTAGTTCTGAAATAGATTCGGATGAATTAGCTGAGCTAGCAGATTTAGCAGTGAACTGCAAAACGATAAATATTCGTATGAGCGAAACGTCTAATACTTTTTCCAAAGCTTTAAATTGTACTGTTATTTACGATTCGACCAACTTGACTAATATACTTGTTCCCAGTTTGAAGATAAATATAATCTAATACCCGCATTAAAATCGTATTTACGTATTTGTATATTTTATTGTTACACGATGATGGCTGCGTTTGATTATAATTCACACGTGTTTCTTTTCAGCTTGGCAGAGAGTCTCGCGCGAATATGAATCTCATATTGTTCTTGTTATTGATCACGTTTACTTACGCCAACCACCCATGGCCCTGGGACTGGAAGACATTCTGCCCACAGAGATCCAAATGTAAATGTCTGATTACTCTGAACGAGATAAAACTTAGACTAGACACGGTATCGAATTTACCATCCCGAGTGAACGATACTTTCGCCCTTTGCTCATCTCAGACCGACTCTCAGACGCAATTTCGTCGCGTACTCGATGAAATATGGCAATTTTACGGGTTCAGTAATCGTTGCCAGGTGGTTAGTAAATTACCCTGCGATGCTGTTCAATACCTCAACGAGACTTTTATCAAACGTGATCGAGACACGTTGCTTGTGCTGAACGAGAAGAGTTCACTCGTGTGTAAAGACTACTTAAATCGAGTCCACTCATCTATACCCAGTGTGACTGACTTTCAATTCAACGACTAACCTAAAATAGACTCGCGTAATTATACTTAATTAGGCACTGACTATATCTGAGGAACAACCATTAGGAAAATTTTATTGTTTATGACACGTTCCGACGTTTTTATCTCGCGTAGCCTATACTTTATACGAGATGAACAAGATTTAAGCTTAATAAAATATTTGACACTTTACACGCGCGTCTTCGTAACATAATTATATAAACATTACGATGAATCTGAAAAACCGGTAGATTGTAGATATCATTGGCATCATGATGAATGATGGTAGATGGTATAAAAATTAGATAAAAAGTCTTCAAAATTCGCCACAGATATCAGTTTCACGGCTACCATAACCGTGATTAAAATTATGTAACGAAAGTTGACAGGGCAATCTTGAGATTAATTTTTCACCTAATTCGAGATACATATCAAAAAATAAACCCTCTACCTCTCACATCCACAGACGTATGGTATCTAAAAAATTCAACCAGAATTTTGTTCCGGATTCGAGTGTATTTCATTCTAAAATGAATTAATACCTACTTGTGGGTATAATCTGCATCATGTTGCATAACCTTCTCTAAAAATAAAACTGAAAAATAAAAGAAGCGCCTCGCTATACTTACCTATAAGGTACGAGGAGGTACATGCATGCACCCAACGAAAAAAATAAATTACTGTTTATCGTGAAATATTTATTCGTGAAATTATATTGTATGGATATCAGGCTCGTAAACTTTAGTGAAATATACTCCAATAGTCTTGTTACCTCGTTACACGAAGAAAGAAAATAAATAAAGATGCTAAATTTACGTTGTTTGTTAAGTAACCTTGATGCAGGTTTGACCATTTTCGGCACTCGCATAGGTTCATAACTTATGGGTTACAATTTTGATGATAGTAATAGACAAAAGGGGTTCACTTTTTAAGAGGAGAGGATGGGGTCACCCTTGAATGTTGGTTGAACTCATATTTTCTTCGAATACGAGTATTTTCGAATTATCTAGACGTGTACCTACTATGTAGATTAGGGTGAATCAAAAAAATAAAAATAAAATACTTTTTCAACAATTTTGTCCAAATTTAGTGGAAAATTTTATTCTGAGTTGCAAGTCACCCAGAAAAAATTTTATAGCTTTGAAGATGTCTCTAAACTGAAGGGGAGAAGAGGTACGAATTTTTGTCCATTGTTGTCAAAATCAAAAACTTGAAAAAATTTGATGAGTAAGATTTTGCCTCTATTTCTCAAGTTTTGGGATTGGCAATCAAAAAGAATGGTACAACAGCATTCCAAAATACTCTTCCAATTTCAGAAATTATATCTGTCGATGTTTTGCCCTAATTATTTGTTGGTAACTTGACCAAAAAAAGTCATTTTCGGATTTTTGGAGAATTTTTGAAAATTCAAAAAACCTGTTTTTATGTAGGCATCTATGATTTTTTCAACTTGATTCAAATTTTGTTCATCACTAATGGGAAATACCAAAATTTGATGAAATTGATGTTAAAAATTCAAATGAATTGGATGGCGATTTCGATTTTAGAACTGTTCTGGAGTCTCCAGCATGTGTTTTAAACTTTTCAGTTTCAATGAATTCCAGGGATAAGATCCAAATGAACTTCCTCAGCAGCTACAAGCTTGAATAAAAAAGCGTTCTTGTAATCCTTCTAATCGAACTGGAACATTTTTACAATACCGATTTATTTGGTTCGAATCCATTATTTTTCTCCAAGTGAGTATAAGTATTATAGGGACAGGAAGCAGGAGCCAACTGGTTGAAAAATTTCAGTTTCACGAACACTTTAGCGTGCAAAGCTGTCATATCTGATATCTCACTGGGAGCCAAGATGATCTTCCATCTATGTACCTGTGTACCTACACAAAGCTTATTCCATGCCCAGGAAGTTAGTTAGGTAGGTAAGTACCTATTTCAACTTTCAAGATTGAAGTTCATCAAATTTTTCAGAGAATTGCTCACTTGGCTCGAAAATTTTGTTTTCATTTCCTGCTTACAAGCAATGAGTGGCTTGTATATTCCCACCAGCAGAAATTTTTTTCTGGAAGATGAAAAAAAATCGAAAGAGTATCTAAAAGACTTTCATTTTTTGATTTTTGACAAATCTTTGAATTTTCTTCAGCTCACCATCTTTGAAAAAGCTCAATATTTGATTCATCATTGAGTCAAATAACCGCTCAAGGCGGTATCGCGTACAAATCAACGCGTACCCTTATGCCGAATTGCGGGTATTTGGGCTAACATCCTTGGTGTTGCCTCTATCACATTGATGACGTATCTCATGTAAATTTATTTTTGAGCTTCCACTAGTAGTTTCCCACTTGCTTACTAGTGACATCTACACAAGCACCTTGGAGCTAGCAGGGTAGTTTAGAGACACTGAGCTCTTCAGTGTTGACGTCTATACCCAGTTGGGTAAAAATCTGCCCTTCTGCCAATAAATACGAGGTAAAGAGCAGTTTAATTGGTGTTTTATACTTCAACGAGACTTTCAACTGCTGCCATGCAGCAGATTTTACAGTTTTCAAAATCGCGCTTCAATTCACTGGTGTAATTTGAAGCGACTTTTTAGGTTGTCACCTGTTGATAAACACGCCACGATAATATTTTGTAGTGTATTTTTATCGCGTAAAAATTTTTCAAGAATATTGATCAATGGCAGATTTTTACGCGTAAATAAAATACGTGCCGATTAATGGGCTTAGAAAAAGCATTGGCGTAAAGTGTTAAATCTCCTGCCCACGTTTTTATGTCGCGTAAGAGCAGATTTTCACCCAACTGGGTAGATGCTAAAACCAGTTCCAGCTTTTTGATTCTGCTAACAGATGGTGTGCATGATCTGTTAGCTCGGCTAATAACTGGTAGTCCCCGGGTACTTGGCGTAAAATGTTGATATCAAATAGTCCCTCGGTGGTGTAGTAGGTAGAGCCGCGGACCTCCGTTCACAAGGTACCCAGTTCAAACCCAGCTACAGAGGCAAGCTTGTGCGTGTAATTAAAAATTATAGACTCTGGTCCTGCAAAATAAGACAACTAACTGCAGGCCGAGGGGAATGGAAACGGTAAAGAAAACTTCCCTACTGACAAGAAAAACGCGGTTAAACGCTTAAAACTGAGACCGCGTTTTTTGGCGTGTTTATGCCCGGCGTAATCGCGTAAACGCCGTATGTAATTGCTTTTATGATAGACCCCCTGGAGTGTGAGATGGCATAAACTCAGTGCGGATGCAGTGGAAAAACGCGGTCTACTTCAACAAAACCGGTTTCAGGTAGAACATTGTAACAGCAGCTAGCGGATTTGAAAAAACGCGGGTGTAATAGCTGAAAAGTGAGACTAAAACGCGCATTTCTTGTCAATAGGGTTGTGTAACTGAAATTTATCCCGCTGGGTGCTCTTCGCAGTGCTGATGTTGAATTCTTGAACAAAGTACCATGCAAAATACAGCATAGCCCTAGCACAGCCAAGAGCATCCAGCGCGAGAAATTGGCTCCATACAAAATATCACTACCATCCCTCTTCCCCGTTGCCTGCAGATTGAAGTACAGCGCTGCCAAGAGCACCCAGCGGGAGAAATTGGCGTTACACAGGATATTTTGCTAAGATGGCTGCCAGTTGGTTGTCTTATACACAGGTCCAGTGTCTATATTAAAAATCTTTTGTGCAAATTATCAACATTACACATCAAGTACTGGAGGACTACCAGTTATTAGCCGAGCTAACAGATCATGCACGCCATCTGTTGGCAGAATCAAAAAGCTGAAACTGGTTCGAGCATCTATAGAGGTCAACACTGAGGAGCTGATATCTTCAAGCCTTAATGAAAAGGAAATTTCTTCTTCAATTTTTATATACGTAATCAAATATCGATTACACTTTTTAGTACGTAATCGATATTTGATTAAGTACGTACTTAAAAATTGAAGAAGAAATTTCCTTTTCATTAAAGCTTGAAAATATCAACATAAAAAATTAAATTCTCGTTTGTATCATATTTTTGATCGCTCAAGACGTGATTGGTAGTCGCCTGGAGTGGTTCTGGAGTCTCTAATGAATTCTAGGGTTCTCTAGTCTTAAAAAAATTGCCATAAAAGAGGTTAAAATGAAATTAAATTTCTATAAAGCTGAGATGTACTTACCGTCATTGTGACCATTTTTTGATGGAGTACGGGGTAGGTACTAGGTACGTATTGTAATTTTGGATGCTCTTTCTATTTTTCTGCATTCAGTACAAAAAATTGTCTGCTGCAGTTAAAATACCTATGTATCATCCTTATTAGTTAGGTACGTATGCTCCTCTCCTGAATCTAAATAATACGTAGGTACTTAGGTATAACCCAAAGCCGAAATTTTCACTTTATCCGTCACCTCTTTTGTAATAGGTACCTACTGTTCGTTGAAATCAAATAAGTAATATTAGATACCTAAGTAAACATAGGTAATATTTGTATCATAAAAGAATCATATGCAGATATTCTCAAAACACTTCTGTTGACATCAAACACGAATTATTCTTCCAGTAAAATACATATAATTAATATCACTGATAAGACTTCTGCTCGACGTCTAATCGCCTTCGCTATAGGCAGGTACCTACTTAAATTGTGGCCATTTAATGTCGTACCTTCGACCACGAAACATATAGAGAGCTGCAAATAAAAATGAAACTACACATCACAGACTGTGTGTATCTCACCACAAATGCTTTGTAATCCTTCTAGTTGATAAAATCTTGTTTCGGTGCGATTACGTACGAGTGACGCTTTCAAAGGAGCCTATTCGTTTACTGTACGATCGTCGAATACGATAAAAACGAACACAAAGTACCTAAACCTATCTCTTTTTTCGCCATGATAGCATTGCAAATAGATGTTTTTGTTTTCGGTACATTTATCAATTACGTATCACTTTTTGAATTCTTATTCACGGCTCATTTTAAAATTATGAGATGCATACGGTAGAAAGTTGTTAATTTGGTGAACTTCGTATAGGCGAATGATACCCTACGATTACGCTTACGCGCATTGAACTTGAACTCATTTCACGGGTAGGTATATTAAAATTCATAAACCGGAATTTAAAAGATGCGGTAATATAACACTTTAATATCATTCTTCTGTTTGATAGGAAGCTTCGCATTAATCTCGTCTAGATATGGTTTTTAAAGTACCTACGTGCTACGTACGTAGTATACGTTTACGTACCTATCACAAAAATGATTTTGAATTACCTACCTAGTACCTACCTACCTATTATGTAATATGGATATTTTTCTCTCAACGTACGTAGATGGATACACGTGACAATACAATCGATTATCTTATAGTTTTGTTTATCAATTAATTATGGTAGGATATTATGCAAGGGCCTTCATGCTCATCCTAACTTATCAATTAGGTAGGTACCCTTACCAGGCCCCCAAATGAGCCCACGAATATTTCATTTCGAGGGAATTCGCTCATATACATAAATATGGATCAATTCCCAATCATGACGAAGAATTTGAGCTAGATAAATTCTTACGTGCTTGCTAACTTGACCACAAATCTTCCTTGACATATTGAATAATAATTTTATTGTGCTAGGAACTTCTCATTCAAGAATAGGTACCCTGTGATCAAGCTTACACCTTATACTTACGTAGGTACTTTTACTGAATCACATTCTATGAATCTCGACTGCAGTCTGGACACCTATGGCTATCGGGATGTTGTGAAGGTTAGAGCTATGAGCTGCATGCTGACCTAATGGCACGAACCGGTTCGAACTTAACGTTTATTTTAACAGAATGATAATGTGCTTAATTTACTTAAGCATCGTGTTCTGCACACGCGAAATGTGCTCCGTTGGGTACCATCATCGTTTCTTTACGTGATCTTCAACTATTGTACAGTCTTTCCGTGAACTTGAAGGTGATGGGTCAACGTAATATTGGTAATTCCGTAAGTTTTACCCAGTACTATGTGTTACCTATTTGGATTTGCTAGAAATGACGTAATAATGCTTCATCCTTTATCGTTTATGTCATAGTTGCATTGGAAGGTGCAACGGTTTCAGAAATAAAAGACATTTCAAGTCCTTAGAACCCTCCTCCATTCACCAGTGGCTCATTAGTCATTATTATGAAAAAATGAAACCTCACACCTAATCGCTTTTTTTTTTTGTGGCAGAGTCCAGAGACCTAATTTTCTGACTAAAAATTTGAGTTTTTTTATTCCAAACGAAACTTTATTAGATTTTCTTCAGGTAGGTACCTGCTTTGTTTTTTCTTGTATCTGGATGAAATAAAACTCATTATTTTTGGAACTTTTCCAACATTCAAGTTCATATTGGAAGCTTTGGGTTGGCGAATTTTCCCCTTATGTTCGGCATATAAGATCCTTCTTTATTCAAAATTTTTTGATTAGGAAACACAAGTCACATAAAAATTGAGTATTTTTCAATAAAAAAATTGTGCTAAACAAATTTTAACAAGCTTTTTTCCTGAAAAAAAAAAAAATAAATAGGAAATCAATTTATTCGCAGTTTTTTAAGCAACAGCACTCATCCCCTCCCCTAAATCAACATAAATAAATTTCCAAAAGTTAGAGATATAGTATCATAATCTATACATGCTTACCAATATCATCTTTATTCAACGAAAAATTGCCAAAAAAAAATGCAAGCTAAAAACAATTCTAACTTGAATACTTACCTATGCAAGTATTCTCAATTTTCAATTTTTTCAATTTTCCAAAATTGGTCAAAAATACTGCAAATTGATAAAAAAAAATATTTACGCACAAAACCTTATTTCTAGTAGGTACCTAGGTAACATTAAATGTTTAGAGACTCGACTTATGACATGAATGTACAAAATATTATTAAGAGAGAGGGGAAGGGGGTTCTACATTTTTTCAAAAAACGTGATAAAATGTACTAAAAGTTACCTATAATACATTGCCATGCCAGAGAATCAATTCGTTCGCGAATGATTCATCAAAAATTATTCAATTCGTTCGCGAATGATTCTTCAAAAATTATTTAGTTTTCGTTCGCGAATGGTTCACCAAAAATTATTCAATTCGTTCGCGAATGATTCACCAACAATTAATCAATTTGTTCGCAAATTATTCTCCAAAAATGATTCAATTCGTTTGCAAATGATTCTTCAAAAATTATTCAATTCGTTCGCGAATGATTCTTCAAAAATTATTCAGTTGGTTCGCGAATGAAACAACAAGCAAAAATGCACCTCCAATCCTTCATGAAAAAATTCAAAATTGAAGTTTCATTTTAGAAATTTTGGAAAATTCAAAAATTTCAAATTGTTTATGAAAATAATCAAATTGAGCTATGAAGCTGAAATTCGATTCTGCTCCAACTGCCGACTTTCTGAATTGAATTGTATCGATTTCAATTTTTTGTTTTTTTTTTGAAACCTCAAAATCTCAGAAGCCTAACCTAACATAACAAACTTGATCTAATTTAATTTTACAAGAAATCAGCAAACGCCTAAATTCTAAAACACAAAAATACATATAAACAAAATAAAATTAAACTCAAAAATACAAAGATTAGATTTAAAATAATTGATTGCAAAATGCAAAAAAAAAACTCCTGGAATTTCTAGAGTAGGTAAGTATGGCTAGATGCTCATAGGTGAAATTTTGTGGAAAAGTCCACTTCCAAAACTTTGTTGGAGAGTCCACAAAACTGTACAAAACAGTTCAGAACCTTTTCCAATCGATTCTAAAGGGGAGGGGGAGCGAAAATAGGTAGGGAGAATATCAAATGTGAGCTTTCCAGATTGATTCAGTAAAATTTTGATTTTTTCTCATTATTAATTCAAATTTGATTTTCAAAAATTCATCAAAAATTAAAATGCACTTGGCCATTTTGAAACTTTGGCTGGTGTATTTTTTCATGCTTCTTGGTTTAGCTCCACCGGTTCAAACGTTTTTCTGTCAGTTGAATAAATATACCTACCTAATAACTTGGAATAATTTTTTAAATGATAAGTATTCTTCATTTAATTTCATAGATCTTATTTCCATGAAATTCAACTGGATTGCTAAAATACAACAAACTGAAATTATTTCTTCGTCTAGTTTTCGTTGCACAATTTTGATCATTTTTTTGAAGTTTTCGAATCGATTTTTGAGATAGGAAAATTTTTTGATCAATTTCTTCGCAATAATCTTCTAAATTTTGATGCAAGGCAGATTTTCACATCTTTGAACTATTACGCAGAATTTTGAAATGTTTTTCAGATTCATAATTTTGATTATTTTTAGATCAATTATGTAACATATTTTTGCTATTTTTCAAATTTTAAATGAATTTTAATAATTTTTTAATACTTATGGCTTTTGCATTACACGTTTTGATTAAATTATCTACACAAGTACCTACTTACCAAGAAATTCAGTCCAGTTCTTTGCAATTTACTTACGCTCGCATTCTTCCATCAAGAGTCATAGCTAAAACTGATTAATCCGCTACCAATTCCTATAGATCTAAAACTCAACCTTGTGAAATAGATAATTCGACCATATCATCAAACAATCCATAATACCCATCTTTCCCGGAACAATGCGAGAAAAAAAATGGAAAAATTACTATAAATTCTGAGCCCCTGCTTCGCTTTACTTCCTTATACGTGGTTTTCCCGATAATTACTCGCGAGCATAAACGAAAATAAAAAATCCGTTGACATTGTACAATGACCACATCCTACGTCCACTTGACCCTCCGCCCTAACGAAATCCGGCCTTCCTCCGGTAATAAAATTAATCACCTAATTATGTCAATATCGGCGACAGTTTCACCGTGTTGGGCGCAAATCCAATTCCATAATTTAACACCCGTTTACGCTTACGTTGGAAAAAAAGGGGAAAAAATTCTTATCTGATGCGGATGCACCTATGATCCATGGCTCGCGGCCGCCTATTTATAAACGCGAATAACCACCTCGAAATCATCTTCATTCGGTCAGCGTTTAACTGGTTGTTTTGTTTTCTTCCTGCTGGCGGATCTCGTCGTGTACCTGACTTTGCCTGCAGATAGCGTCGGTGTGCGTTTTACTTAATTTGGTAAAGAGCAAAAAGCAGTCTTAACCGTGTCATCTTCATAATTAATTATTTGCATCTCAAAGAAAAAACAACTCATTAAATTCTTATCTATAAAGTAAGTTTTTAATAACGTAATCGTGTATTGTTTTATTATTAATTTTTTGTTCCAACTTCGATTTTATTTTTATCGTCCAGTTTTTTTTAGTGCACAGGTAATAACGAATTATGAATAATTAATAATTCTTATTAGCTTTTGTTGATGCTTTTTTTTCCATTTTACGTTGCGATTTTTTTTCCAACTCGGCTATACTTACTCGTACCATTAAATGAATATTTTTTCGCGCTTATTTGCATATTATTTTTTTCCACCTGCTTGGTGTTGAACAAAGTTGCGCTTTTAGGAAAACTTTTTTCTCGATACGCTGCCTCGATACTGGTTATATATATTTTCTGAATAGAAATTCACTTCGTGTTCGTATCTTTTTCAAAACTTTCGTCTCCCTTAAGTATAAAATTAGTGATTTTTTTTTCACAGAGGAAAAAAAAACTTTCGATAGGAAGTAGAATTCGTTTAAAAATTTACCTCGTTTGTTAACTAAAAATTGTCGTGGGTTTTATTCGTTTTTTTTTTCTCCAAAAAAAAGTTCGAGTAAAACCTATCTAGAGATGTTTTGGATATTTTTTTACCAAGTTTTCAGACAAACAAACCTTTTTGAATTTATTTTACCATGTTTGCTATGGGCTCACGTAGCTGTGGTTTTTCAATACCTGCGAGTTACTTTTACGCGTAGGTAAATACGGGTCTAATTTAAATTGCTAATTTTGGTTTTGTAATTATTAATTTTTGACTTTTCAAATTTTCGATGTTGGAAATTGAATTTTGATGGGTTTAAGTGTTTTTTTTTCGAGTAGAGGTGCGAGCTAAATTCCTTTTGACATTTTTTATATTTTCTCGAATAAGTAATCTAATGATATTGAATTTCGAATTTTTGGGGAGGGAAGGGGGCTTGAATGTAGGATAAAATTAATGTATAAATTAGATTTAAAAACGTTGAAAGTTCCCAAAACAGACAATAACTTACGTTAATTTTTCTGGAAAATCCTAAAAATTTACCTAAGCTGAAATATTTTGTTGATGGTCATTTTTAAGATAATACGTTTTAACCTTTTTGAGACTTAATTTTAAGGGTAGGCATATTGAGGTCCAATATTTTAAAGAGTTCCTCGATAGAACTCAAAATACCAGTCTGATACTGGTATCCAAAAGTACATAGATCTCAAAATGCTAGGAACCGAAAAAAGACCTTTCAATCTTATAGGGCCCTGAATTCAGAAATCAGAAATTATTTTTCGCAAAAAATCGTTCTTGTTTTTTTTTTTAAAGTTGTCTTCTGAGAGAAATTGAGGATCTCATGAAAAAAATGAAGAGGCACTAAAAGTAGGTACCTACACACTAAAATTCCCAGTGGTTCATTTTTGTTTTCAGAGCTTTTCTTTGAGATATTTTGAGTTGAGATTAGAAACGTAAATCCACTGCTTGTGATGAAAAATTTAAATTTTTTCAAATTGTTTCCCCTCATTGAAAAACTAATTTTTGAGAAAAAAATATACGAAAAAGAAATGAAGAAAAATCAAATTTGTAGAGCATAAAATTTTCCATTTGTTTAGGGCGATTTATTTCTATGTTTACGAGTAATTTTCTCAGGGGAGGGGGATTTTTTTGAGATGGTTTGAGCTGAAATAGACAATTCAGCTAAAATCTATAGTTTGTGATGACAATTTTGAAATTTTTGTTAGTTCTTTCGCTCACAAAGATCAGTTTTGAAAAAAACAAAGGAATTAACAAAAAAATGTAGAAAATAAAACCTACTTCAAATTGAATTCGCTGAGCCAAACATCCGTCAATTTAGCAGCACTGTCGTTGGTTTTCATAGTCATAAGGCCCTTCTTCCCCCTCTTCTCCGCTGCGAGAAAACGGAAGGCAATTTATTTTATAATCAATCCAAAGAAACAAAAACATCTTCAGAATGACGAATATCTCACAAATTTCGAAAAATCCATAATATTATAATGCATAGGAGGGGTTGGCTATATGAAGTCTGCTGAGACATTTACCCTCGCAAAAAACAAGACTTTTGTTTTTATAATTTTCTACACTAGGTAATCTTTAATTTTCCTCCTCGTCAACGTAACAATTGCAGTTAGGAAAAAAAATAAAAAAGGGGGGAAAAACAGAGCAGAAGATAAAAACTTTGTGTTTTGTTGATTTTTGATTATAATTTAAACTTAATTTTTCCGCATTGTCAACAAAAATAAAGAACCTTAAGTTTTCTTCGGTTTGGTTTTTAAACAGAGAGAAAAGAATATAAAAGAAGAAAGCCCGAAGAAAAGGAAAGTAAATTTTCATAAAAAGCCACGTAGATATAATTCATTAATTTGGTTGTCGCGAGCGAAATACGGGTGTCGGGACGTACGAGAGGGAGAAAGACAGAAAGAATTTATCAAGTTGTGAAAACATTTTTCAAAACAGCTGAACTTCTTTCTTTTTTCCTTTTTTTTCCTTCCGAATATAAATAAACTTTTTTCACGCTTCTGTAAATACTATTTTGATAAAATGTATGCAAATTACTTTGCACGTTTTTATAGTCGCGGGCGATACACGTCCGAGATGATGGCGATGACGTTGACGCGACAAACAGACTGTGGGTGATAAAAATTCATTGATTAGGTAATGCAAAAATATTTGTAGTTGGCAGAATAAGTACATACTACGTATATGATTCTTTTTAACCTTAATTGTAATAGTTCAAGTTCGAAAGGTCGCAGACATCGTGTTTCGTGTGCTTTTATTTTCATTCGAGTATCAATTAATCAGCTTCAAGCTTTAATATACGGATTGTTATTTTGAGCGAAATTCGGTTCGACGAGGAGAAAGGAAAAGGAAGCTCATGTATGGCGAAGTCATTCGTTGTCTCGTATTTACAAGTACGAGTATATAAGGGTTAGGTAGGTACTTTGAAGTTGTACAAAATATCGAGTTACTTTGATCAAACGTACGAGTATTCGGCTCTCTTTTGAATATACTCGTACGCAGCAATTTCAAATGGTTAAATTAATGTTATCGTTTATACCCATACGTATGTCGTACTTATAGGTACATACAAGGTGATTCAGTTTATTTTCAAAGTATTTTTCGAGTTGGTAGGATCGGTTGAGGGATGTGCAAAAGGCTTTTTTCATATATACATCGAATATTTTTTTCAATTGGAGAAAATAAAAGGGTCGAAATCCTTACGTAAGAATTGCATTGCTCTCACATTTTCGAACTCGTATCAAATTGATTTTTGTGAGTTCGATTAACAGATAGGAGGGGGAGGGGTGGAATGAATTACTTGAGAACTCAAATTTAAAATTTATTACTCCAAAAATATGGTTATGAATCCCACAAATTTAAAAAATTTCACCTAGTAGTACTTACAATTTGAAAGGTCTTTTTTTAGAAATAGAAGGAAGAATTTTTTATTTTCAAGAAATATGCCATTTTTTGTTTGATTTTCAACTTTGCTCGAAATTTTTCGAATATTGTCTCCCAGTAGATATAGTCAAGAGAATCACACTCATTTCACTTAAAATTCGTCTATTCGCCGAAGAGGCCGGCCGTTTTCCTTCTGCATGTATAGATCTATTCCACATTAAGTAATTTGAGTCGATTATGGAGTGGCTTCTTATCCATTTGAAAATAAATTGAAAAAAAGTCAGTGAGGAGCCTTATTACCTTCTTTCTGAATAAAATAATTTTCAAAATGGGATGCAAAAGTAAATCATGACCTCAAATTATCCGATTGGTGGTGCCCTCCAAACCCCCCCCCTACCCCCTATTTCATGCTTATTATGGCTCATATTTAAAAACCTCCTATATTTGATTGAGTCTAATCACATTTCTGTAAGCGAAAAGTAAACTGAACCTTTTTATGACATTTTCTGAAAATTTGTAATAATTCCCAAAATATGGCCGGAGGCTCCAGAACAGTTTGAACCCAGCTCAAATTGATTGGGCTTGTTGAAATTCAGGAATGTAAAATAAATTTTAACATTCGAACTTCATTGGGTAAAATTTCGTGGAAATTCAAACTATCTGAATTCTACTCGAGGCTCCAGAACTGCCTTATACGGTTCAAAATTGTTCCCAGCAATCGATTTGGAGAGTGGTTATACTGTGAGTACATAGGTACATGTACCAAATTTTTGCTTTCCAAGTCAATTTGATTTTTTTTGCTTCTTTGACTCTTTGATTTTCAAAAATTCACCAAAAATCTAAAAATGCACCAAAGCATCTGAAATTTTGGGTGGTGATACATTTTTACATGCACTTTCGAAAATTCATCACTCATGAGCCTTTTTTAACCTCATCCCCACTCATCTTTCTTTGCTTCTTATTAAGTATAATATGTGGTTTCTATTCTATCTATCTCCCAAAAATTTCCATAATTGGTATCAAAAATGTTGAGTTTCGAGATTGGGGCGCCGTTTCATCACTAACGAGTGACGGAGGCGAGGGAAGAGAAGCAGGATACCAAACAGACTTCAGTACTCGTATGTATTAGATATGGATCGTTATATTGAGTCTTTTTTTTCATATATTTCTCCGGGGTTATTTTACCAATTGATAGAAAATATACATTTGAAAAACATGCTGAATCACCCTGTATATTATAACGTCGTATTTACATTTCCCTTTTTTTCTCTCTCTCTTTCATACAGAGCTATCGTCGTCGATACACCATGCAGCACTCACATTAATTTAAAACAATCTTATACCTACAGATATCAGCCTATAGTTACGAATATCTCGTGCATATAGGCTGATACCTACAAAATGGCGGCAATATTTTCACATGGATGAGTTTTTAAAGACACGTTTTTCTTGTAGACGAGTAAAAAAGACACCTCGATGAATGTACACGTAGGAGATTTATGATAATTTCGCATCTTATTTCCGACTTCTATTGAGTAAGTTTCATCGTGATAGAACCAAGGTTTAAAATGAACCGGTAATCGTATAAAGATTTCATTTTAGATATGAAATTGTCGACTTTATTATATCGTATAGCAGGTGAATACGCAATTTAGAGTCTCTATATTCGCGACGTACGAAAAACCAAAAGAAAACGCTGGAAAATCATACGAGAAAAAAAAAGGGAAAAGAAACAGATGAAGTCATCGTATTTGACATCATATTTTGATGAATTGCTCGAAATTTATAAAACTTGAAAAAATTTTCGATTAGAATTATTATGGGTATATAAGTTGAATGTACTCGTTTAGTCTTCATGCGCAGCCTTCGAGTATAAAAATCGTATTCGTTTTTTTTTTCAACGAGCGAGTAAGTTACATCTTGTTACATCGCGATTCAATTCTACACTCTTGTGCCTCGCTCTCGAGAGAAGAGACTTATTTAAAATTCAATTGTTTCGTATATATCGATGACTCATAATAACAAAAGGAGCGTACACGAGTACGTATACGTACCGAATCGTAATGCGAAAACGTTTTTAATTTCATTATTAATTTCAACATCGCAGGCGAAATGATTTTCATACTACGTTCTCATGGATGCTCCGTAGGTGGCGCGTAAAAAACTTGTTCGCACCGAGTTTTAGGATTAGGCTGACAATTAATTTTATTTATTTATCGAAACCTACATTCGGATTAAGAAGTGTGTTAGCAGTACTCGTTCATAGATAGGTAAACTGATAACCTGGATAGATTTTACAAACGGGTAAATTTCAGATTATCTGCATATTATATACAGCGATGAAGCCTACCAGCGACAAACTTTCGGTATCGGCGCCGATCGAATATGTCGTGATTAGAAATTCGATTTCGGTGATGATGTTATTTTATATTATGAATAAGTACATACGTGTGTGGTATTCCATGCACCTAAACCTACCTACATTTGAATTTTTATCGTCGAATTCTGTGTAGATAAGTAGATATTGTTTATAATATTAGAGGTGTATTCGTCAATTTTTTTTTCAACCACGTGATATCTAGACCTACATTATTTTGATTTATTTGTTCGATAAGTACCTAATTCAGTGTAAAATTTGAAAAACAATTGGGAGCGAATTTTAGAGAGTAAATATTTTTATGAAACAGTTACACAACTAAATACATTATAAAATAATTGGTAGGTAGTGTAGGTACCTACATTACTTTTTCATACTATTTTCGACCTCTGGAGCCCTTTGGAGTCAATTGGTGCTGGTTTCAAAACGTTCTGGCGCCTCACGGGAATTTTAATTTTTTCATTTCTTTAAAAATAATCAATGGAAAACATTTTGGGTTTAAACCATTACAAATTTTTTTGATATTATGTGCCTAAATTGATCGAAGAGATATAAAATATGGCAAATTTGAATTTATGAGTGCTGAATTTTATTTTAAGCCTATTCACAGCATTTTTTTGAAAGCATGGCGAAACCTTGAAAACCGCGCGGAGGCTCCAGAACGGTTCAAAACCGTCACCAATTGACTCGGGAGGTGAAAAATATCATATAAATCAAATTTCAGATTTCTAGGTCAATTTTTCTGAAATTTTGATTTTTTCCAATTTTTGGCCCAAATTTGAATTTTCTAAAATTTTATAAAAATCAAAAAAAATGAACTTCAGCGCCTGAAATTTTGGCTGTTGATGTATTGTGGAGTCCTCTCTTGATTACATTTCATTGTCGTTGTCATCGTTTCCTTATAAGCGGTAGGCGTGTTGGCCTGTCTGCCATGGCGTGGAACTTGTTGAGGATGAGCTTGAGGTATCAGTGAGTTTCCTCCTTGGTCCCCCTCTGCATCTTTTCCCAGTATATTTCTGCTGCTTAGAATTTTGTTTATTTCTGCTTCTTTGACTGCATATCCTCTTACATTCCAGTTTCTGAATTTGTATTTTCTTTTGTTTGCATGCGTTTTTATTTTAACCAGTGGTTCACCTCTCCCTGGGATCCCATAGTTCCATCCGTTTTCTTTTGTTTGCATATTTTGAGTAAGGTTATTTTCGTCTGACTTGGTTACCAGCCATGCCAGATATATCATGGTGATCGGGCTGCAGTCTGGGCCTCTGTACTTGCCTCGTCCTCTTTTAGTCGCATTTTAAGACAGGCAGAGGGTACCATACGGATATTCTTACCCAGTCCCTACACAGGGGGATTAGATTTCATAAGGTTGAAAAATGTTTGCCTATTTTGGGATATTTTCCTTGTTAGATGATACCTAATCTATTTACCATCTTATTTTAAGGCAACATTTTTTTAAAGGGCTCAAGTTTTTCAAAAAAAATTTATGAAATTTTGGAAAGAGCAAATTAGTGGCTGAAAATTATGAATATTTTATTTTGATCACATACCAGTGTGTTTAGAGATCCATTTTTGTCACGAGATAAAGTTGAGAAAACCGATAATCGAGGTTTTGATGGATTTCGATGTAGAACATATCCAACTATTGGGTGTTAAAGTATCAAGGCCGCAGGTGCGCCCCAAGCAGAGTAAAACAGAACTAAAGTTTTTCCAAGAAGGGTCCATTTGGTCGATTTTATTTTTTTTGCGGTAAATTCATTCCCGAAGACTTCCAAAAAAATACCCTCAAATTATACTGCACCTAGTCGCCAGTGGCAACATGTATACCATTCAAAAACATGTTTCAGCTAGCTGCAGCGCTAGCTGTGTGGCATCAGTAATGAATTGCTGAACTGGAGATATGGGTTCAAATCATACCTTGGGAAGAAATTTTAAAAAAAATTTACAATTTTTATTTTTACAAGTTGAAATTTAATAATTTTTTTTTTTGCTTTTGAATAGAGTAATGAATTTTTATGCAAAATTTTAATTTATTAATCATTGTTTTTCAGGCTTAAAATAAGGTCACATCTCAAAAAAAATCGATTTTGATGTTTTTGCATTTTTGGGGTTCCAGTTGGGTACATTATCTACATCTTGTAAAAAATGCAAATGGCCTAACTCAAAATCCCAACAACATTGTAAGTTGTTTGGAGTTATAAGGGTATATCTCAAAAAACTCCACCTTTTTTGAGCAAATTTCGTACATACAAAGTGTTAACAAACAGTTTTGATTGTTTTGAATGTTTGTCAGTTAGAAATAGTCACAAGGAGTGCATTTTTTATTGGTTTGTACCAAATGGAAAAATTTTTTTAAATTGATCACTTTTCAGAAAAATGAATTTGCACATAATGAAATTTTAGTTTTTTGAGAAAAACCCAAAAACTAAGCACTCTAGAAAAAAACTAACGACATTATGTCGATTGAAAATTTAATTCTCTACAACTTTGTTATCATGAAATTTTTTTTGGACGCTTCCTTTCGCCTCCACATCAACTTTAATGAAAGGTTCTAACTCAAAATGTTTTCCAAACATTGAAATATTTCCTCTTTAAGATTTTATTTTTCAAAGTGTTCTTATGCTAAATGAAGGTAGGATACCAGATCTTTAAAATGAGGTGCTATGCATTCCTCACAATTAATTATAAGTTGATAAAAATAATGAATCAAGTTTTTGAAAAAAAGAAAAACACTCTCCTGTAAACTTTCACTTTTTTGAGATGTGACTGTATTACTCCCGAGGTGCGATTTGATATCAGAAACAATAATCTTCAATTTTAGGTATGAAGGTTTTGGGATTACATGAAATTTCAGCTTTTTTCAGAAAAAAAAACTTTGAAGGCGATTTTCTCAAAAGTTGAGCTTTTCAAATTTTTAATTATGGAGTTTTTTTGGAGTTTTTTTTGCACTTTTTGGGCTTCTATCCAGCTCATATCATTGCTCCGGAGGTTTACTTCACCCCCCCCCCCACCCATAACTCAATATCGACCAAATGGGCCATTACCTGCGGAATGACATATTTTTAGAATCAAACTTCAATTTTTAAATGAATCTAGAAGCTCTCGAATAGTGTAGATGTGGAAATAGTGAGCCTCAGAATGTGAGAGGGTAGGCATAAAAATGTGGCAAGAATAAATTTTTCCAGACAAGTCTTTCCAAATTTTATTCTTTTTTGGTTAAAAAAGATTTGATCTCGAAAAGTGGATACTTGAGTAGGTAAATGCACCCTTTTCACCCCATCAATCAAAAATGGGCTTCAAAAATGCATATGATATCAGATCAGGTCATGATTGCCATAAAATAATTTCCGATGTTGCAGCTGCAAAAGCACGTTTAATTTGAATTATTTTGAGAAATTCAAAACACTGTGAGACCTTTCAATTTTTGATTTGCTTACTAAAATTCATAAAGACCCCAGTTGAAAATTAAATATTAGATATTTTTATAGCTTTATCAGATTGTTTACAAGAGTTTGCCAAACTATGAAAAAATATTAAAAATTTTAAGCCATTTCATGTGAAATTTTTCTGAAGGGAAAATGAAGGGAAGATGGAGGAGATCAAATGCCTCGAATCAATAGAAATAATAGATGAGCACTTGAATTTTATTCCATATCAATTTCACTATGCTTAATCTGCTAGAAATAAATGAAGACATTGAAGATCTCGATAGTAAAAATTATGAATCGAAAAGAAATAAAATTGCCAGTGAAATTAATTCAATACCTACTTATTTTTTTGTAAAAATGAGCTCGGTTTCATCGTTGACGAAAAAGATTAAAATAATAAATGCAGTTTTAACGATTTGCACCGAGTAGAGAATACAAATGAAAAATTAAAACAAAAATATAAATTATTCATTAATTTTATTAATTTTCGTTTTGATTGTTAGCTTTTATTTAAAAGGTTTTGGTAATGTTTACGTTGTAAATCAGATAGATAGGTAGTACCTATTTACCAAATTGCTGGGTATATTTAGGACCAGCCAGAGAAATGCATAAATTACTCATTAAGTAAGTTCGTCACTAATTCAATTGCCTTTCCCATTCCCGCAATCGAAGCATTTATCTATTCCCAGTCAATGCTACACATAGAGAAACCAACCATCCGAAAAACAACCAAAAAAAAAAAAGTATCGTCTAATCAATGGTAATTACCCATTCGAATTCGGGTTTAAACGCTTAAAATTCGAATTCGTCGCACCAATAAACTTATAAGGTTCGTTCACCAATCAATAAACCTAGCAATATATTCGATTATCAACAATGTACCAGCGATTATTCGATCACAAGTGCACAAGCGGATGGTAATTTATGTGAAATTCTAGACGTTAATTACGTTCAGACCTTACACTTTAATAAGTAGCGTTTTCACACCGTATTAATTATATAAATCACCCGACGATAAATTTTTATAGCCTGAGCGTGTTAATTGAGTGGTATAACGAAGGCAATTACATGTAAAGGGGTGGACTGGTCATTATACATGTAATGTACTTCCTCGACTAAATGATAAACGATAGCGATCATGTGGCTGGGCAAATTTCTGAGAAAATATTGATCCTTTGATGGTGACATGTGAACAATAGGTAGGTATAATATTGGCGCATTTACACGTACAAGTAGGTCTTGGTAATAGGGTTGATATATCTGCCTACAATTTTACAACAGGGTTCCGCATTTACATATTTTTAAGGCATATTTCCGTCCACATATAATCGAGTCACGATTACATAATTTTGTTCCGCCCGCTGACATCCAGTTTTCTATTCGATTCGAGCCCTAATCTTAGGTTTATTTTTATAAATTTTTTCAGATAAATTCATCATCATGAATTACATACTGTGTATAGTGGCGCTGTGCAGCGTTTTATCGGTCAGTTGCTTCCCGCAAGTGAGAAAAAGGCCCGCATACATCGAATGTGCTCACCCTGACGACTGTTCCTTCGATAGCTGTTGCGTTCTAGGTAATTAATCGCACGATTTTTAATCTGGCTGACGTCAGAGTCGACCATTCGTCCAACTTATGGGTACCTAATTTTTTTTCCACACGCAGGAATGGGACGCTACAGCATACCTCAATGCCAGAAAAAGATACAGCTTTACGAAGCCTGTCGACCAGCTTCTGACGAGCCGTTGAATACCACAGTGACTTACCTAGATGGTAACATGGTCTCATTGCAAAATGTGCACTTGGTGATGTGCCCCTGCGCCGATGGTTTGGTCTGTGATCCCAGATCGGGTCGTTGTGAGGATTTCGACAGTCACGGATCACCCAATGAAATTCATGAAGGCAAATATATCGAAGATTAATATTCAACTCTAAATTATCTCGTTACCGCCGAAAATTACAAAACTTTCAACATAGCCGAATAAACGCCCTCGAACACGATAACTTTCATTTCGACGAGACCTCTGAAAAGCTTAAATTTTCTATTCGAAACCACTTGAAGCGTATTTAATTTCAAAGCCATGATTGTTTTGATGTTTACTAATATCTAAAGGCCTCTTTATAGTTACTAAGAAACCTAACGTAATGTAAATAGGCTTATTCCACTAGGAATTCAAAAATTTCGCCTCAGTTCTCTTAAAATTAAACCTTATCGTTGGAAACCGACGACGACGACGAGACTCTCTGCAGGCTTGTTAGATTCGTCAATGTATCTATACCTTTTATACGATACGGTTTAATTTTTTCTCTACTTATTTTTCTTTTTTTTTTCATTTGAAAACATTTCGAGCATTTATTTATTTATTTTTTTGTTCTCGTTACTGATGTATTATTGAGTATCGATTTAAATTATTTGATTATTTATTATCGTATTTATGTTACCAAAATTATTATTTAGAGTACCTATTTATTTTATTATTTATAATGTACTTGTAATTTATTGAGTTTTAATTACATTTCATTGTTAATTTTTATAAGATAAGATATTTGTAAAATAAAAAGTACCTACCTATAAACAATATCTACTGTAGTTGATCATTAGATAGGTATTGCTTTCCTACCGAGTTTGATGAATCAAAATCACGTCGATATCCACTACATTACCTTCTCAATCGTGAAAAGGTACCTTGGCATTTTTATTTGGTTTATTCATTCGACAAGTTAGGCTTCCAAGATATCAGATCTGATTAGATGTAGAAGTGTCCTCGGTAATCACACATGGTGATGTTTATTTCCGTCTTGGTATCTATTCGGCGTATAAAAGAAGATCTAAATGGCGAATTAAATAACAGTAGGCATCTTAAATGGTGTAAATATCATCAATAATTAATGCCTCGAGGTTGTCTATGGTGTCTTCAGTTATTCAATCGAGTGAAAACCCAACTAGCTCGGTATATATTTTCAAGAGATGGATTATTCTAGTGGGAAAATTGATTTTTTTGTTCAAGCGCATATTATGTACAAAGGTATGAGGGAGTTACTTGGTAGCAGAGCTAAAGAATGAACGGAAGCTGATTCAAAGAAAAGTTCAATTTTAGGATGGTGTTGCATGATCTTTGTCTCCAGAACGGCTAAATTGAACTCAAATTATAAGCTCTTATGAACCTCGATTCCTTCTGAATATGATTGTCTATGTCTATGCCTTCAGCAAATACCTCAGAAAAATGTTATGGGTCTCTTATTCATCCACTTGTTTTTCTGTTGGGGTTTAAGAATTTTGGAATTTGAAAAAAAAATAAGATATTATTTATATTTTTTGCAATTTTATCATTTTTTTTTTAAAGATCTCGATCCACTTTTGAAAAAAATACGATCTCAAAGGTGTTAATAAGTGACAGGAACCCTTGAAATGGTCTAATCTTGGCTTATTCCAAAATTTTTCTATCGTAGGTAGGTAATTTTTGAACATAAGTGAATTTCGAATACTAACATTTTTTTCTAAAAATCAAGGTCAACGAGAAATTGCGAATTAAAATTTTCACGAACATTGATTAAATAATATTTTGAAATGACTTTCTTTCTTGGTATGCATGAAAATCGGCGATTAATTTGTCGTCAAGTTCAAAAGTTGATAAATTAGAGAGTCAAAAATTCGAATTTATTCAGCCAGAGAGCGATCGTAAAATTCTTCTGCCGTCTGTTTCATTTCAGACTGCTTCGACATTTTCAAAATTCAAAACGAGTTTGAAGTTAAAAATTTTTTCTGAAAATTCTCTCAAAGTAATTTTTTACTTTCATTTCTTATTTTAAAAATTTATAAGCCAATAAAATGAAATGTCTCTTTTAGGTTATGAATTTTTTTTTTGCCCATTGGATGCCTCAAATGCTGAAAATCTTATGCCCAAGGTCTACGAACTTTTTCTGAAAAAAAAAATGTCAGAGAAAAAAATCTCTTAAACAAAAATCCGCTCTCAAAAACTGTTGAATAACCGCTGTCAACCTCTTTTTTTGAATTCTTTTAATTTTTTAAATGAAGAATAAAATAGTCAAAATTTGGATTTCTGCAATCCCTTAAATTAGGTATTCATAAAAAGGAGTTCGTGGTAATTTTGGCGACCTCTTCAGCTTCAATCAGAAACTTTCAAAAAGGTCACACAACAAGTCAATAACCTGGTTAAAATACTCATTTTCACTTGAACTTGAAATGTAGAAAAAATACCTATCCATTCATTCAAAAATTCTTGTATCGAAATCGAAACTTTCAAGATTTTTATTTACATGAAGCGAATTCCGGAGTTCAAGTTATTCTAAAAAAAAAAAGTATAATCCGAAGGTAATAAAACTTGACTCATGTTTGAATTATAAATTCAACACAATTACGGAACTTCAGGTCGACACCATGTGAAAATAGAATTCGCGTCATTCATCGCTGATTCGTATTCAATTAAGCCAGTTTTTATAAAAAATTTACATAGCAAAATTCACGTGACACTACAAAAACCCACAAACCTATATCTCACATTATACTGGAATCATTTTATCCCTCGTTTAAATTCGTATAAAGACTTTAACTGGCTTTGAATAAAAAAAATACTCATAGGTACATAACGTGAAAAAAAAATATTAAGGTAGGTATAGGTAAACTAAACGCGCACATTGAACTTGATAAAATATCTGCTATTAACGTAGACTGTAAGGAGATTCCTAAAACTGGTTTTAAATGTAATTCCGTTAATCTTTATATTGACCCTAACCCAGACTGGAATTCACGATATAGTTGCATTCGTTTATAAATATTCATCAGAAAAAAAATTCTCACAAGGGAAATCAATTTGCTTTTGTTTTTAATGACTTACCTAATTTTCATTATTGAATGTAATGTTTCATAACAAATCGAAGTTCAAAAAAAAAAGATCAATTATTATTTCAAAACAAACAGCTTGAAGGTAGGTAATTACAAATTTTTCAAAATTGATTGTATAAAACTCGAAACATGGGTTTTGATGTTACAATGTAATTTGTTCGTATAAATAATATACAGACGAGAAATTTCAAGGTTGACAAGTTCAATTTCATGTCAAAATCACTTAACCTTTTGGCTTATTAAGCATGAGTTTGGATCGTTACAAGCAATTATTAGTATCGTACGATTCTAATACTGTACGATACGTATGAATGTTTTCAGTGTCGAAAAAAATATCGAAAGTTGAAACGCGGTCAAATAAATGAATGAACAATATGGTTCGAAAAAATGACGCCAAAGTCGCCAAATTTCTCAGTCAGCAAAAATAATTTTTGACTAGTGTATGTATTGTAATAAAAATTATTACTTATTGATGAGAAAAGAAAAAAATCTGTGAACTTGATTTTTTTGTTTCGAAGACGAACTGGAAAGAGAAAAATCAAAACAGATTCAAAAATACACCACTGGACAAAATCTTCAAAATTGAATTTTACCTTAGATTTTTCTGAGAATTTTTAAATTTTTAAATTTAAAAAAAATTACTTACTTACCCTATTTTTGGCCTTTTGAATGGAATTGATTGATTCGATTATGATTTAAAACTGTATTGAAGCTTTCATCAGCAGATTTTTGGACTTCCCAGTTCAGGAAAAATCGTTCCAAAAAAGTCGAAACATGAAATTTGGCATATAAGAACTGGTGTTGACCATTCCTATGACTTTTCATGTCAATTTGAGCACAACTTTTCCGTTAGATAATCTTAATCCATCAACATTTTCTCCAAAGATATTTCTTATTTTTGATCTTGATTGTTTCAAGTGATTCAACAACCTCCAGTCGATTTTTTGATTTTCTGCCTTGCAAAAATTTCCTCAAACAAGTCAAAATGAAAATTTAGCATCCAAAAACGTAAATGATTGACCTTCCACCGTCCTTGTAATTTTTCGGATCAATTTGACCACATTTTTTATGAATTCTGTTTTCAACAGCTCAAATTTATGCTTAGATAAGTAAAGATTTCGATTATTTTTTTTCGAGAATTGATTTAAAAATTCAAAAATCCACTGGAGGACCCAAATGCAGTTCAAAAAGATTTTGATGGTCTAAAATATGAGAATATACTGCATTTGATCTTTTCATGTTAATACGTTTGTGAATAAGAAATTTTTTCTTCCTTTTTTTCAATACTGGAGTAATTTCTGGAGGATGACATTTTGGATTTGAATCTGCAGAAATGGAGTTTGAAAATTTTCGACAAAATCGATCTTATGAGGAAGACCGAAAATTTGATTTTCCAAGTCTTGAACTTAATTTTTACTCTTATCATGACAAGTTTTCTAGAACTGGAAAATCAAAAAATCCGCTGGAGGCTTCAAAATGGTTTTAAACCCCCACCAAATATTTCAAGAAGCTCAAAATAAAGTCTCGATGCAATCAACGTTTGTTTGTTTTTTGTTTTTTTTTCATGGAAAACTAGTCTTTGTTTTGTTTTCCAAAAATTGAAAAATGAAGTTATTAGCGCCTAAAATTTGGTCAAGTGGTGCATTTATGGATGCTCTTTTGATATTTCTGTGCAAGGTTTAAAACAATTTCGGGGTGAGGATCCCCCTCCAACTCCTACGTACTTTTTTTGTAGGTGTCCAAGCAATGTGAGAATTTTAAATTTAGCTTTGAGCAATGATCTTCCGAATAATTATGAGCAGCTGTCACCTCAAATTCATTTTTGAAAGCTAGGGATCCCTCTCTTTTTTTTGTAGTCGAATTTCAACGAAAATCTACAAAAATTCAAAAAAACACAGGTCATCATAAGGAAAAAACACCAAAATTTCCGTTTACTTTTCCGTTATGTACGTGAAAAAGGTTTCCACGAAATAACTATAACATTTAAAGTCTGCTATAACATCTTCTACTCGTAGAATATCGTGAAAAACGTACGTAAAAAAAATTCGAGCGTGGTAACCATTATACGAGAAGCAACCCCCATTACAAATATTTTCCATTAGGTAGGCAAATTCGCAGTACAACCCTACGTAGAACTCTATTTTTTTTCGCAACTTATATACCTACGTTGAAAATTTTTCTGTTCAAATAACGGTATTAATTTTCATACAAGGGAAGGCGCTCTCGCAGGTACATTCCCAAAGACGAAAAAAATCACGTTTTTTTCTCTCGCAAACAACTTGTTGCTGGTGCTAAATTACGTATGCATTCGTCGAGCACGTGCATAGAAACAGAATCTACTTCGAAACCGTATTGATCAAACTTGACAACACATTTCATTCGAAAGTACAATGTTTAAAAAAGCAGCCACCGAATTATTATCGGTTAAAAAAGATGACGTACAATCTGTTTTATTAGCTACTGGTCGTGGTCGAAGTGACGATATCGTCAAGTGTTTGAATTTATTCCCCTATTTTAACGGTTGGTCAGAAAAAAGTCTGAGAGAATGTTGTATTTTGTCCACCATCAAGAGGTTCTTACCGGATAATGTTATACTGGGTGAGTTACACGACGACGAGTGTTTTGTTAACAGTATCTTCGAGTACGGTTTAGGTAAATTTTATCTTCCTGTAAACTTGACTTATTTATGTAGACTCTTCAAAGGGTGACCATAGTTACACTTATTTCATTATCGATGGAGTCTGCACAATGGTGCAGAAAATTGTTCTACGAGTCAAGAGTACTTTCAATGGTAGGAAAGTATTCAAATTTCATTCCGATCAAACCATCGCTCAAGACGACGATCCTAATTTGGAAATAGTTTTTATTAAGATACGAAATTTCATTTCCGGCGATTGTTTCGGCTTAGGTGAGTATAAATTTAGCTCTCTTCTTGACAAAATTTTCAATAAAAATTTTACTCTCGACGGTTGTAAAATTTTCAGGCGAAGACTTAACAAACCGCTGGATCGTCTCAGAAACGGCTGTTCGATGTTTAACAATCCCTAGAGATTTTTTATTGCAACATAACCAAAACAACGTATGGCCTCGTGTTAGACAACGTATCGTAAGCAGTTTCCCCAGCAATGCTCAAATTTATAGTTCATTAAATCAGCAAGTAAAATGGTCCAGGTTCAAGAAACAATACGCGAGCCAACTTAGACGCCGCAAGAATACATCGCCATATCCTCAAGATGTGCCCTTTTATTGGCAAATAAACGTAAGCGTACCCACGTCGCTCCTTTGAGCCAACATTTTCCTCCCCAATGGCCTTATAGTATTTCCAGCCAGCGACAAATTCACTAAATTGACGTCATAACTGAGCTAAAAATAATGAGCATTTGCATGGAAATGTATCGTTTTAATGAGCAATAAATTTATCGCAGCAGGATGCTTCTCTGTAAATTAACCCGCATATATTCTAAGGCAGTTTCCCTCGTGCACGAAAAAAAAAAAAACACAAACCATATCACACGGAAATGAATACTATTTATTTACACCGATAAATTTATTCGCTTAATATTTCGGCGAATACATAAAAAAAACGGTAACAAAATTAAACATGGAAAAAACTTTAACAACATAAGTTATATAATAATGAACATAAACGTTATCACACATAAACGTAACTTAATATTTACACGAATGCGTTTAATTTTTTTTAAAAACATTTTAAAGGCGAATGTATACTCTTATTGTTTCCCTACCAGACTCTTATTTAGGATTTTAATTCTTCGTAACAACTTCCATTATGGCAATTTTCAATATTATTTTGCGACTAATAAATAGGTAGATTAAGTATTGTTATAGAGTAGCTTGGACGGATGAGACATTATGGTAAAATGACCAAGTAATTCTGTCAAATGACTAGAAATTTGCATAAACTGCCCTCTTTATGACCTACAAAAGTTGCTTCATTCGCAGATGTTCGAATTAGGCAACTTATACGACGTTCGATGTCGAATAAGTTGCCTAAGCTTAAAATCAAGGAATGAGTTCTCAACCCGTCATATGTATTACTGATTTAGTCAAGTTGCCTACTTTTGTGCTTTCTCAGGATGCTCAAATTTGGCACCTAATACTACATTATTATTCCAAATAAATTGTCCAAGTTTTCAGTCAAGCAAAAAGTCTCGAACTTTTCATATTTCTACGTCAATCAGGTTGCCTACTTCGGTGCTTTCGAGAAATAATTGAGTTAGGCAACTTATACGACATTGTATGTTAAATAAATTGCCTAAATTTTTAGTCGCAAGGAAGACCTCAAAATAAATGATTCGTGAGTCTGTTAAGTTGCCTATTTGATTGATTTACATTATTTGATCATGCAACTTATAAAGTTTATGAAATGTTTTATGAGACAAAATGATCTGGGATAATTCTGCCAGCTGCGTTCTGTATTACCAAATGATGACCTACGATTAAGCAACATTTTACGATACATTGATAACTTAATCCCATTTCTACAAATACGAATCGCGAATTTATAAGAATACAACGAACAAAATTTAACACACACACACACGACACACGAACAACATTCTAATCTGTGTTGTGAAGCTAAATGCGGCGCTGGCGTATCTATTACACAAAGTATGTACGAGTATAATACTCGGAGCATAATACCGATAATCCTAAAATTATCATAATTAATATAATTTCGCAGCGTATAGGATTACCATATGTATAAAAAAAAATTACACACAAGAAAAAAAAAAGTAGTAAGTACATTAGATTATAATACTGATAATTTAAAAATGTCCATCAAGCGTAAAATAAATATAAATTTTTAGTCGTTTCGACGTACACATGAAAAGGTACTATACTCGAATCGACGTTTCGACGAGCGAAGGTAAAAGATTATGGTACGTAACACGTTCTCTAAGAGAATGATATTCGATATAACGATTGTAAAATAGGTACATACACAAAACAACACTATGTACAAAACTATGTACTACTTAACAAACATCTTCGGTATTTTTAAAACTTGAAAGATTGTTAACGGTTCACAGAGACTAGTAGATGAATAGTTTGCAACTCGTCGACAATTTGTTGGCAACTTTCATCACCTCATCCCCTTTCGATAACTGTGAAATGAAATTCTCTCGGTGCTGACGAAACTCTCAAGACCAAAGTATTCTCAAACCGAGTAATTCCGTTGGTAAATTTTTTTTCTTTTAAATCAGCGTGTGAACCGTTAAAAGTCTTTGTCTTTCAAACTATAACTTACGTAATGTTAAAATAGTCTACATGCAGTTTCAATATAAAATGATAGGAATAGGTTTTTCGAAATATCAAGGATGTACGTTCCTCTCAAACTATTTCTCAAGTCACATTGTAGAAGTAGGTAAGATACGTACTGTGTAATTCAAAGCGTATGCATATGATATGATTTTTATAAAAAAATGTCATTATAGTCATTTGTAATGGGTTTTCTTTTTACGATATGCACGCTTAGTCATCAAAATTTGGACCCTATGGCGTCGAAAATCCACAGTCAAGTGTCATCGCGAGTTTAATTTTTCTCCGATATGTATTGGTTCTAAAATGACGTTTCGAATACTGCCATCGATCGTTTGATTTCTTCGTCGTATTTACAGCATTCTAGGAATTCTTCTAACGATACCAGACCGTCTTTGTTGATGTCCATTTTCTACAAAGAAAACAAGAAATTGTTAAGAATGCAGGCGAGGCAAAATGTGCAACTCTGAAGAAATAATGAGTAAGTAGTTGATATAGGCCAAAATATGCTCATAGAATATCTCGACGAGAATTTATTCAGCTCGAGAAATTATTGTCAATTTTTTAAAATCAGGTAGGCTTGAGTTGAATTGAACACTTTTCTATGGAGTGTTGAAACCATGCATGAGTGTTTTTCTCTCAGAAAGAATTTCAGCAAGGGAGAAAGTGCTGCAGAAGTGATCAATGATTTCAAAACGATTTTTTTAGTGAAAATTTCAATCTACGTAAAAATCCTCGAAAAATGAGATAAAATTCAAAAAAGTGCTCAAAATGGTTTTCCTAGGGATGCTCTATTTCAAAAGTAACACCTGTAGTGATTTTTGACTATCATCTCTTTTTTAAGGCAAGCCCTGTGGCGCATTTCCTTCCATTACGTTTTATCTATATAGGTACGTATGTACAATTATTTTTTCAAGATTTATTTTTTGATTATCTTCATTATTAAAAATTTCTTTAATGGTGGAAAACATTTGACAAATTTCATGGCCATCTGAACTACGAAAAATGAAATCAATTTTTGAAGTTTGCATGGCCTCCAAATTACAAAACTTCAAATCAGTTTTTAGAGCTGGAATAGTCTCTGAATTACCTACAATATTTCAATTTGCATTTTGGAGCTGTGGGAAGCCAGACAAGCGGACAAATGACCTTGAGAGCCCCGACAGGTAGGCCGGAAGTGAAGACAGACGGCCTTGAGAAGCCAGACAGGCGGACAAATGACCTAAATGAGGCCGAACAGGGAGACAGAAGATCTTGGGAAGACGGACAGAGACACAGACAACCTGGAGAGGTCAGACAGGCAAACAGACGGTCATGAGAGGGTCGACTGGTGGGTCAGTGACCTTAAGAGGCTAGCCAAACGAGCCAATGACCTTGAGAACCCAGACATACCACCTTGAGAGGCCATCTTGGATAAGCCAATGTCAATGTCTTTTAGAGGCCAGACAGGAAGACAGACAACTCTAAAGAGCCAGACAGACGGGTCAATGACCCAACTAGGCTAGACAGAAAGACAGACGACCTTGGAAAGCCATGGGTCAATAACCGTGGGAGGGTAGACAGGTGGATTCATGACCTTGAGAGGTCAGACAGGCATGCAAACAGACAGAGATGACCTTGGGAAGTCGGGCAGGCTTTCAGACAACCTTGAGAGTATCGGCAGGCAGATATATGACTTTGAGTGATAATGTAGATTGGTTAATGACCTTGAGGGGCCAAACAACCGGACAGACTGACAGACAATGCACAGGTAGGCAGACAGACGACCTCGGGAAGCTAGACAGACGGGTCAATGACCTGAAGAGGCCAGACAGGCAGACAGACAACCTTGAGAGGCTAGATACGTAGGTTAGTGTCCTCGAGAGACCAGCCAGACAGATTAATGATCTTGAGAGGACAAAGTTGATGACTTTGAGGGGTCAGGCAGACGGGCCGATGACCTTGAGAGGCTTGACAGCCAAGATGACTTCGAATGGGGGAGACAGACAGACAGACAGACAGACAGACAAACGATCTTAAGAGACTAAATAAGTTCTTCTGAGGTGAGGGGGAAAGGGGAATGCGCCTAGGTCGGGACTAAGTGTCTATACTACTGAACAGTTCTATCGAAGCTTGATCCTTTAACATAATTTTCACAAGTTTTCAAATGATTTTTTTGCATGTTACTTTTTGTTAGTTTTGTTTTTTTATGATCCATATTTTGAAGAAAGGACATGTGTTTTTTTTGTACTTACAAGGGAATCCTCCCACATGATAATCTCAGATTTGAATGAAACTCGGACTGGTGGAAAGAAGACCTCAAAAAAACCCCACTCCCCAATTTTCAGCTGCTGAAGTTGATTTTTTGAATTTTGAGGAGCGTTTGAAGTTTTGTGTACACAGGTAAAGTTGTTTTGTAAATTCGAAAAATGGCCGTTTCTCCCCACCACATGTATGTACTTTAATAGCTGAAATTTTGGCCAAAGGTTCTATACTTGATACTAATCGACTAATACTACTGCCGACCTGATCTGGAATTATCATCAGAAATCGAATTTTTTGTCCATCTGCCATTGAAAAATTTGAAAAGCCAGTAAATTAAGCTCATCTAATGAACTTCAAGGGCTCAAATTTTGGTCAAACAGTCTGTGCCGAATACCAAATCGACTCATACCATCATTGGCCGGATCCGGCTGTCTGTTCAGAAAACAAGATTTTTTACTGTTTTTTCTCGTGTTATATGCCAATTTGAAAAATGACCGTTTCTCCCCACCACATGATTTTCAGCAGCTGAAATTTTGGCCAAAGGGTCTATGCTTGATACCTAACCGATATGTACTACCGTCGTCGGTCAAATCTGGAATTATCATCAGAAATCAAATTTTTTTACATAACATGAGAAAAAATATAAAAAATACACAAAACTTCAAACGCTCGTGAAAAGTTGAAAAATCAACTTCAGCAGCTAAAAATTGGGGGATGGGGGGTTTTTGAAGTCCTCTTTCTACTAGTCTAAGTTTCATTCAAATCAGAGATTATCATGTGGTAGGGTTCCCTTGTTAGTACCTACGTATCTACTTATTTTGACGTTTTTGTGGAAAAATTTTTTTTGACATGCTTCACTTAAAATTTAAATATTGCGCGGAAATCTTTAAAAAATCGATTTTTTGGTTCAGTGGTTCCGTTTTGTAACTGCCCTCCCGACGTTTCCTGCTACAGTTTTATTTTTCAGTCCAAATTTTCGAACTATCTATTATTATCTACCCATATCTACTTTGTTGTTTTGCCACCTGACTCAATCAAAACGATACTCTCTTTCAAAATGGAAGTTTCCTGTGGTCGCTTCAACTCTATACGAATCGATAAAAACTTGGTCTCTAATGATAAAATCATATTACCGAATTACTAAAATAATAACAGATAACGGCAAGTATAAAAACAAAAAAAATTGTATGAAAAATAAGAAATAAACTCGCGAAATGAAAAAAAAATCTCCAAAAGCCAGAAAAATACTGATAAAACAACAAAACAGCGTCTTGCAGGGGGGGGGGGGGCTAGCTGAGAAAAGAAAAGCAACGAAGAGGACGAAGTTGACGACGACAAGGATTCAGACTCAGTGAACAAATCAAATATTAAATATACGCCACGCAGCAAAACCCAACTAAGACCAACTTCACATAAAACACATTCGAAGCAGAGAATTCGATACGATGCCAAGAAATATATTTACACAGAAGAAGAGCGAGCAAGTGGCGTCGACAAAGATTCGGTGGGAGGGGGGGGGGCAAGTGAAGAGAAACCTTACGACACAACGAGTGTACTTTGCGATATCGCGTCCAATATGTGACGTTTATAAAAGCTTAATAACACTACATTTGTAACGAGACGATATTAATTTACCGCGTAATTAAAAAGCAGCCCACAAACAAGGAAGGAATAGGCGGATCGGATTGGCGGGAGGGAGGGGGGAGGATAAGGTAGGTATCGAACGATGAGTACAATTAATTAAAAAAGTGTCAAACAAAAAATACTATAAACGTCGAATAGTGCGAGTTTAATGAAAAAATGACCCGTTCCGAGCTGCCAACCAGTCCAATAATTATTCATGGCTGTGTCAGAGAGTGGTGGAAATTTGTTAATCCGCGTTCTCTCGTCCTGGGCGCGTTTTCGATAAAAGATATTTTTGACGGACCTCGCGCGCGTATTTTACTCGTGTATCCGAAAACATTTCTCTATAAAGCCTTTGAGAATAAATTTCATTCGAAATGCATAAAACCCATAGTACACACCATCGAGCCCATACAGAGCTCCATACACGTACACTTTAGCGCCATTTTAATGCGTGCTCTATAACAAAACACCAAAATAGACAATGTAGCGGAAGCCGTATTCGTTTCTAATTTCAATCAACGATAAAACCTCAACAGGAAATTAAAATTCTCTCGTTCAATTTAAATAATTACTACTGGTTGGGAATTTTGCAAACCCGACGTTGCGACGCTTCAAAGAAAAACTGCAATAAATTATGCAGCTCGAATGATCAACCCTTTTTCAACATGTCAACGATGAACAAACGCAATTAAATTACTTCCAAATTGAAAATTCATCCTTTTCTACATCTCTTTGATATGCAATATGTATCATTGTTTCAACGAGGAATGAATATTATGCTACGAAGCTCTGCGTTCAAAATTGTCTTGCGATAAGTACTCGTATTATAATTCTTACTCTTATACTTATTCAAGTGGATAGAAAAAGTACCTACTGAAGATTTGAAGTTCTTATTGGTACCACAATTCGCTTCTGTTGAAAATAAGTGGTGCAATTTAATTTTTGAATGCTTATAGATAATTATATTGTTTGTGACGTATCATGGTGGATTTACAAGAGGGTAGTGCCAAACCAAACCAACCCATAGCTTGGACCGCAAGCGAAGAGTCAAACTCGTACCTAATAAGCCTGTGTATTTTTATCTCTTCATAAAAGGAATAAGAAAGGAATGGTCAGATCCGGACATTCTCCGAATCCAATTGAAGCGTGGTTTTCCAAAACGCATTAAGCCAATTTTTTTTGAAAATAATTTTTTCGCGCCATGTGGTTTATGACATCATAAGCGCACTGTAACGATCTCACAAAAAACTGAATAGAACATTAATAAATAGGTATTTTAGGTAGGGATGTGTCTGAGATGGAGTGAGGTAAAGTACCAGTTTTGGATTACCTTTTTTTTAAAAATTCTGTAGGGCATAAATTTCAACATTTTTTAAATATTATCATCTATACTTATAAAGGGAACCTACCTCCACAAAATATTGGAAAAAAATTTTTTGTTCAAAACTGGAGTCTGTGAGGCTGTTTTTGCAACCTGCTGAAATATGTAACAACAACCGGGTCACTGGCTCAGTTGCGGGTTTTTCACCCAATTGTAAAATTATACTCATACATTGATCAGAGCTGTAAGGTAATTTATGTTGGTAAATTACGGCGGTATTTTACCGTATTTTACCAAAAGTTTATTACCATATTTTACCATAATTTACCAAAAAACCAAATTGAACAATTGTAAAATTATACTCATACATTGATCAGGGCTGTAAGGTAATTTATGTTGGTAAATTACGGCGGTATTTTACCGTATTTTACCAAAAAACCAAATTGAACACTTTCTTTTCCATCTTTCCTTCATAAATTTACAAATTTCCATGGATTTTCATGTTTTGAAAGTTACCAAAAATTTTCCCCATAAATTTCCAAAAAATGTCCATGGAAAATTTCCTATAATCTCTAATAACACCTAAAACAGGCAAAAATTTACTTCAGAGGCAGGTCAGAAGTTCAGAACTTCGAAGTCAAACTACAAATAACTCGACTTCATATCCAAAATGGTAAAATACCATAAATACTGTAAAATACCGTATTTTACCGCCATATTTTACCAGCGAATAAATTACGGTAATTTAACAGCCCTGACATTGATAGAAGGTAGCTTCCATAACAACCTATCACTGGGAAAAATTTCAATGTTTCACAGATAAAAAGTTACAGGAAAAAAATCCAAGACCCAAAAAGTACCAATTGCGGATTAAAAATTTCCAATCCACAAGCGGACCCTTATAAATCAAGGATGCATTTCAATAGCAATTTTTTTGAAATTTTTCCAATTCCAGGTTATATTTGTCCAAACTTATGTTTAGCTTCACCGATTTTTATATTCTTACTGGAGCTGAAAATGGTACTCGCAAACAGCGGGTAACTACTGTACCCATACTGTAAATTCTCGCTACTCGCCAGTAGCTGGTATCGAGTTGAAAAAATGTCATACCAGTTCACATTGCAACTAGTAGCATGTTGTATGTGTAGTGGGTCTATCGACATTATGTCATCAGTGCCAACAATCACTGTCAGATGGCAATCACACATACAAACGACAGGTATCAAAGCGTAACTCCTCCCACTTACCCATTATCAAATTTTGGGGTTCATGCACAGACTAAGTGCGAAAACAATTGGGTTGTGCTCGCTATATGCTACTATCTGTACCCAAATCAACTCGATACATCCACTAGCAGGTTTACCCAGTATTTTAACCAGATACTGATAAAGCGGGTAGCGTAACCATTTTCAGCTCTGATTCTTACCTATTGCGTTTTATTCGAAATTTGAGAGAGTACCTAAAAATTCTATGAAAAAATGAGTACCACTTGCGGATTGAAAATTTAAGAGCCCAGTCGCGGATCAAAAATAAATCTACAAAATTCCAATCAAATGCGAATGATTATCAATGCACATCATCAAACGATAAGTTACAGCCTGGGTTTGATGTGCATTGACATAAATTTGGCGAATTATTCGTGAATTTGATCATGTTGGAACAAATGCCTATCCAATGGCTCACTCACATTCTCCACTCATGAAACATTAAAATTTTCAAAGAAGGCACTGCTCACTTCCTATTAATCACTTTTTCAGAAAAAAATAGCATATTTTATATTTTTTTTTGAATTTTTGAAATTACACATCAAAATTTTCACACAATTATCAATTACTTATCATTTTTTCCGCACCCAAAAAACTTTTTTCTGTTAAACTTGTTGTTTTTGTGCTGTACGGATGTCACAGAAAAAGATATCACTTTGTATTTACATTTTTCACAATTTGGAACGCCACAAAACGAGGATCCATAACTGGGTACGGGATCCCCAACTGGTAACTTACCTTATTATGACGTCACAAACCAAATAACACGAAAAAATCAATGAAAAAAATGACTTAATGTGTTTTGAAAAAGCACGCTTCAATTAGATCTGTAGATCCGATTATATCTGTTCAGACTAGATCAGATCTAATAGGTATTTGACCAGACCAGATTTAGACATTCTCGGGATCGAATTAAATCTAACAAGATCGGATTAGAGCTGTTCAGACCTAATCATTTCCCTCTAAGATAGGTAATTCAATTTCAATCAAAAATCATCAAGTGAATAAATTAATGCTCGGAATAAAAACTCATAATTATTTCACTCCTCTTTGCAATCGTGAAATTTGATTCCAATCCTCCCATTTGCACAATTCACATCTCTTCTATGTATGTATTTTGTTTACTACCAAAATCGCAACGTATCGCTCGCTTGATATACAAAAATGGTAAAAAATTCAAGTACCTTCGTGACTACCTACGTAAGTATTTATACACAGAATTGAATTTTGCGTTATTCGCGTTTATGGAATTCTAATTACGTACCAGTCTAATTTGCACTCAGCGTTACCTAACGAAAAGTAGCATTTTTACTAGCCTAATGAATGAGCTGGAATCGCTCCAATTATAAACGAAACGAAGTGCTTAAAAGGTAAATGAATTAGTACGAAGCGCACCAGCTTTGAAAAATATAATTTAAAAAATACGATAAAAGCTTGGAAAATTTTACGCCTTTAAAAAATCATGATTTGATTAAAAATAACTACCAGTGTGCCGGAATGGTTAATTGGAATGAAATTTATAAAGCTTGTTATAACAAGTGAGAGAACGTTTTTATCATCGCGATATTCACCTTTTTTTTCCTCTCCACGAAACCGTTCTCCCAATTACAAGATACCATGTTGCAAAGAGTGGAAAATTTGTGAAAATTCTCCCAAAGTCTTACATTTTTATAATCACCTCTGTCAATTAAACGCGACGTTTGAGAAAGAAAGAACTAAAATTCGCGCAATTTATCAACAATAATCTCAGTTTATTAAAAACCTCGAGTGAATTCAAAAGCTCTCACCTTTGTCATAATTATGTTTACAAAATTACATTAGGTGGGTAGATACGAGGCATTCTGAATAATACACGCAAGAAGAATAAAATCCTCAATTAATTGTTCGCAAAGGTGAAAAACACACATGCATATCCTTCTAACACTCGATGTAGGTATCCACATACTAATAACACATTTTCACATGCACGCGAGCAAAATAAAATGCCTAAGCAATCGTTGACAGGAGCCAGAAAACTCGACATGTTTGCCATTTAATTCCTTCGAACAAATTAGACAACTCATCATACAATACATGCGAACGAGGAAAATTGCACGAACTATTATTTGAAGGATCTCTGTTCATCATTGCCCGATGTTTAGTTTTGCGTTTTTCTCCTCTTTTTCTGTACGTCAAACAGACATACGTAACAAGGTTTCACTTAACGTAGGTATGGTTGAATGAGTTCGTGAATATTTTCTAGGTACCTTTAAAACCATGTTTTTTTGGTATTGTCGAGTCAAGTTATCCTTAGGGAGAATGTTTTAGAATAATAAACAGAAGATTACCAATGTAGTATTACCTGAAACAAAGAGTCAACTTTGGTGGATACGGTATTGTCTTGCATCATTTGTTCGGCGAATTTGCCCATTAGTTCGTACACAGCTGTTACAATCATTGTCATTTCTTCTCGACTGATGGTGCCGTCTTTGTTTATATCGTACAATGAAAACGTCCATTTGAGCTTTTCCTCGAGTGATCCACGGCATAGAGTTGATAAACCGTGAATTAAATCCTAAAAATTTAATCGAATTAACTCGAGTGTAAATTGATAACAGGTAGAATGAATTTATAATAAAGCTACTGTTTAAAGATCTTGGTTAAATTCAATAGTAATGTGTATATATTTTTTATCAGTTTTTCGTTCGAGGTTTTAATTGACTAATGTTGTGTTTTAGGCACAATTTAAGAAAGCGTGTTTCTCGTATTGTTTCAGAAAAATAAAGTACTTGTAGACGAGGTATGTCGTGTACCAAAAATTGAAAAATCTTAGTTTACACAATGCAGCTACATAGAACACAAATTTTGCTCAAATAATGCAAAATGGCAATCTCATATACCTAAACGCTTTGGAGTACCAGAAGATTGAAAAAAGTGAACAATCTTCTTGCTACAGATGGGAAGCTTTACCTGAACTCACGAAAAAGTAAGTCTATAATATCGACTGGGTTTTAAAAATATAGGTACTCTTAGCTAATCAAAAAAAGATAAAACATGGAACTGATAATTCGAACCATTGTGAAGTTTCCAACATATTCTGACTGGGTAGGTCTAGAAATCCTCGTACCAGATAGAAAATTTTTTAAACTAGACAAAAGTTAACCGAAACATAATGCAAAAATATGTACATCATCAGCCAAAATTTCAGGAGTAGAAGAACATTGTTCGATTTTTAGTGAATTTTTGAGCATTTTTTTTTAGCCAAAAATGAGAAAAAAATCAAAATTTTACCAAATTATCCCAGGAATTTAAAATGCGATATCCGTATCCACCTCATTTTATCCCTTTGAATCGATTGGGAAGGGTTTTCGAACCCTTTTGGTCAGTTTTGGAACTTCCAGCGGATTTTTAAAAGTTGAAATTTCGCTAAAATTTTACTAAAAAAATTTGGAAAGCCAGAATTTACATTCTACTCTAACTCCTATGCGGAGTCATTGGAAAGGATTTCAAGCTGTTCTGGAACATCTATATTTTGATAATTCTAGATTTGCAAGAAGTTCCATAAAAATTATTGAAATTAACCTTAGTAGACTATAATCCATACACGAAAAAGTGCTCTAGAAGTTGATTTAGTATTTTTTTTTCGGGGACCAAAAAAATGCGCTGCCAAAATGAAGGTACTACCTGCCCCATTTGGAAAAACGCAATTTTGAAATTTTTTCCCCGCACAACGAGGGGGTGGACCCTCAAAAAGGTGATTTTGGGGACATGGTCGGGACCGAAAAAACTCGACGGGGTTGTGTTGGGGGACTTCTCCCGATACCAAATATGTAATTTTTTTCCGTGAAACCCTGCACAACTGCATTCTATGGCACTTTGAATGCGATTTTTATGCATTTTTGGCCATTTTTGATGGTAAAATGGCTCTCGTGTCTACGATATGGCTGAGGACCGAACAATTTCTTGGACGTTTGTTAGACGGGGCTATTTGAAGCCCAACTGCGCAAAAACGGCGAAAAAATACTTGCACAACGCGATTTTATGAGCACTAATAGGCTTGTTACCACTCCCCCGCCCCCCGAATTAAATAATGCATTGTGAATTCGATAATATCGATGCGACCCATCAAAATGGTATAAAATTTCGCGCCGAACACAAAAATCGCAATCATTTTAAATTCTGACCCCCCGCGGTGGAGTTTTGCCCCCCAAACTGAATATAACGATGATATTGAACAAACTTTGCACGTTACACGTCGATACTGAGGATTTATGTGTACGCAATCAGAATGAATCTCATATTCGTTGCTTGGGAATATTTTTGCTTCAAAATTTTTCATTTAATCTCCACCCCCTCCCTTCCCCTTTAAAGACTATTTTTGAACATGGATTTGAAAACTTGAACATGACCTATCAAAATGGTACAAAATTTCGCGCTGAGCTTGGAAATTGCAGTCATTTTTCACTTTGACCCCCTTGGTGGAGTTTTGCCCCCTCCCTCCATAAAGTCAGAACATGGATTTGAAAACTTGGACGCGACCGATCAAACTGACATAAAATTTCGCGCTGAGCTCGAAAATTGGAATCAATTTTCTTTTTAATCCCCTTCTCTCGCTCCTCACATTCGATTGACTATTTTTCGAATGAAGTTTGGAAACGATGGAGCTCGGGAAAGCGTTTTCTTTCATTTATATTTTTTTCATATTTTATTTTTGTTCCAATTATCTTATTTCTTTGTATTTTTTTCTAGTTCTTATTTTTCTGCTTTTTTTCATTTCAACTTGTTTATTTCGTATTTTTTGTATCTTCCATTGTTGTTTCATTTTTTTCTCGTTTTCCTCATTTTTCTGTTTTTACCCATTTCATCTTATTTTTTTTTTCATTTACTTACATTTTTTGCATCTTTCATTGTTATTCCATTTTTCTTGTTTGTAATTTTTTTATTGTTTTTTTTCATTTCTTATTTCATCTGATTTCTTTTCATTTATATTATTTTTTCATCTTTCATTTCTGTTCCAATTTTCTTATGTGTTTGTATTTTTTCCCTTTCTTATTTTTCTGTTATTTTTTTTCATTTCATCTCGTTTTTTTCATTTGCATTCTTTGAATCATTCATTGTTGTTCCATTTTTTTGTATATTTTTCTGTTTTTCTTTTTTTTTTCATTTCATGTTTTCATCTTTTTTTTGTATTTTTTTCCTTGAATATTTTTTTATACCTATTGTCACATTGTTACATAAATTCTTATATACAGACACGTAATGTGCAACGTGTTCAATTTCATAGTTGACTTTATGGAGGGAGGGGGCAAAACTCCACCAAGGGGGTCAAAGTGAAAAATGACTGCAATTTCCAAGCTCAGCGCGAAATTTTGTACCATTTTGATAGGTCATGTTCAAGTTTTCAAATCCATGTTCAAAAATAGTCTTTAAAGGGGAAGGGAGGGGGTGGAGATTAAATGAAAAATTTTGAAGCAAAAATATTCCCAAGCAACGAATATGAGATTCATTCTGATTGCGTACACATAAATCCTCAGTATCGACGTGTAACGTGCAAAGTTTGTTCAATATCATCGTTATATTCAGTTTGGGGGGCAAAACTCCACCGCGGGGGGTCAGAATTTAAAATGATTGCGATTTTTGTGTTCGGCGCGAAATTTTATACCATTTTGATGGGTCGCATCGATATTATCGAATTCACAATGCATTATTTAATTCGGGGGGCGGGGGAGTGGTAACAAGCCTATTAGTGCTCATAAAATCGCGTTGTGCAAGTATTTTTTCGCCGTTTTTGCGCAGTTGGGCTTCAAATAGCCCCGTCTAACAAACGTCCAAGAAATTGTTCGGTCCTCAGCCATATCGTAGACACGAGAGCCATTTTACCATCAAAAATGGCCAAAAATGCATAAAAATCGCATTCAAAGTGCCATAGAATGCAGTTGTGCAGGGTTTCACGGAAAAAAATTACATATTTGGTATCGGGAGAAGTCCCCCAACACAACCCCGTCGAGTTTTTTCGGTCCCGACCATGTCCCCAAAATCACCTTTTTGAGGGTCCACCCCCTCGTTGTGCGGGGAAAAAATTTCAAAATTGCGTTTTTCCAAATGGGGCAGGTAGTACCTTCATTTTGGCAGCGCATTTTTTTGGTCCCCGAAAAAAAAATACTAAATCAACTTCTAGAGCACTTTTTCGTGTATGGATTATAGTCTATAGCACGTATAGGTACCCTATCTACGATTGATGCTTTTTAGTGGCCCAAGCTGCACCGAATATATCTAGTCTTCAAAAGATGCTATGCAAAGTGACCAAAAAAAAACAGCAGTTATCTAAAATCATTAGTTCGGGAATAAATTTCTCAATGAAAGAATTTCGAAAAAAATTCGATTTTAATGCTGGCAAAATTACTTTTTCGGAAAATATTTTTAAAACGATCAAGGAAGACATGATATGTACAATCGATCGAAGTTCATCAAGCATAGAATTCTATCAGAGTGTTTTTCTTCAAAAAAAATTTTCAGAATAAAAAAATTGAAAAAATTTTACTAATAGGGCTATGTAGCTTTTGAATAGTTTGAAAATGACATCAATGGATTTGAGTTTTAAAAAAACACTCACGCATTATGCGTGAGAAGACCGACTTTTCTTCAAATTAAAAATCTTTTACGAACGAATTGATTCACTTTTTTTGAAACATTTGTATAGCAATTGATCTGTGTACAATCGAATCTCGAATCGAATCATTTACGAACGATTGGTGATTAAATGAATTGATTAATTTCGTGGTGAATCGTTCGCAAAGGGATCAATTAATTTACGATTGATTCGGTTTTTGTGAAACTATTGTACAGGAATAAATTGATCTATTTTCAAGCGAAGTGAATCGAATCGAATCGAATCGAATCATTCACAATCCATTGTCGATTGAACAAATTGATTGATTTCTAGGTGAATCATTCGCGAACGAATTGATTTGAATAAGTGACTCGTTCAAGAACGAATCGATTCATTTATTCAAATTTTGGCGAATCATTCGCGAATGAATTGAACAATTTTTGGTGAATCATGGTGAATCATTCGCGAACGAATTGAATACTTTTTGAGGAATCATTCACGAACGAATCGATTCATTTACTTAATTTTTGGTGAATCATTCGCGAACGAATTGAACAATTTTTACTGAATCATGGTGAATCATTTGCGAACGAATTTAATAATTTTTGGTGAATCATTCGCGAACGAATTGATCAATTCGTTCGCGAACGATTCTTTCAAAAAATTAATCAATTCGTTCTTGAATGATCCCCATTAAATAATTCAATACTCTCACGAAGAAATGAAGAATTCACCGAGAAATGAATCAATTTATAAGTAAACAATTCGTTTGAAAACAGATCCACTTGTTAATAAACGATTTGTTAGGAATGATGGAGGCTTCTGGTTGAAGGGGTATTTTCGCATGCTGTTTTGATTCAGCCATGTACAGACCAGGAATTTTTCTAAAATAGAATTGGTTAAAAAGTCGAGAGCTGTTCGAAAAGTTGTGGAAAATAGCCACAATGGATATAAAAATCACTGCTTCAAAATCATAGGTACGAGTATCAGTAATCATTTTCTCAAAAATGTATACCTTGGATTTAAAAAAAATCCATGTCCAACTGAACATTCTTACCAAAATTTTTATGAAACCAACCTATAATAATTATACATAATAATAAAACAAAGAAAACAATAAGCTTCAGCTGAAAGGTAAATCAGCTTCAAGACAATTTTATTTTATTTTATTTTATTTTATTTTTTATTTTATTTTTTAATAGGATATTTTGTGACAAATTTTTGTCTAGCTTCATTGAATTTCAAAAAAAAAAAAAGTTCATGTACCTACTTCCATATAGAGATGAAGTGCATAAAAGTCTTGAAATTTTTTTTGCCAAATTAGCCATTATACTTATAGTTATGTGTTTCCTCCTCTCTCGTACGTGCCTACAAAAACATTCGAGTCTAATTTAATTAATTTTTGGCAAAATAATCGTTTAAATGCAGAATAAAATGTTTCTAACCGGCTTCGTGTGTCGTGTTTAGTGACCTTTCTCAGCGACTTATAAAATTGCTAAAATAACATTTAAACATTTTTTGCACACCTCGGTGTACGCGAAAATGTGCAAATTATTAATTTACATTACCAAAGGGTAAAAAAAAAATTACAACGAGAATAATTTTTTTCCGGCGAGTTTTTAAACAAAAAAAAAAGGCTGCCGAACGCCTAAGTAAACAAATATAAAAAACAATAGGTTTACCTTTAGAATTTTTGCAGGCTTGTAAAATTCGTCAAAGAGGTTTTGACAAAATATGTCTGTAAAGAGGAACTTGGGTAAGGCAGTAGGCTGAAAAATTCCCTCGAGAGTAGAACTGGTATTATAACTAACTTCTCAGATACATACCTATAGTAATGTCAAATGTTAGAATTCCATTGCCGGGGCTTGAATTTAATTAGATTGCGAGCAAGAATTTGCTTTATTAAAAGATTCTCAAGATCTGTTCAACTTTATTCGTTATTAAAACACGTTATTAAAATACTTAGCGAAAGCGAACTTTAAAATTGTTTCTTCTCCGAAGCGTAAAACTTTCAATTCTAATTGATTCGATTTGCAAAACTTCACAATATTATGTTTATATACGGAAACCTCGTCTTGAGTAAAAAAAAAAAATACATCCTATACTTTTCCAGCATCGATATTGAATTTTTCAACTTAATAATGAATTTCAAATGAAAATCCCCGTATGAAAATTTGAAAGAGAAACCCCGTTGCTTGTTTTTCTTCTCAAAAGCCTAAAATGTTGGGTAGGAGAAGAAAGAGGGTAGAGAAAAGGTATAACATCGTCGTATAGCTTCACAAGGGAACAAGTTTTCTTGATTAGAATTGTTATGTTTCGTCAAAAATTAACCTCAAACATACAAGCTATATAAGTTGGTTTATCTTTTGTCGTAAGTATATTGGCTTTTGCGTTTCGTCTTTCGTCTTTCTGTGCGTTAAAAGGGTTAACATTTTCGTTACCTAAATTGAAACAGCACTGGCGAGAAAATTCCTAGCTTACATTCTTCTGCGATGTATTCCTTTTTAAAGCATGTACGAAGTCTTATAGGTTTGATAATATCTTAAAAATGAACGTCGTCAGAAGTGCTATATTATTTTCTTCGACAATAAATAGAAATTTTCACAACGGTAGGTAATCATCGAAGAGCTATAGGATCGAATATTTCAATTCGTCTCAACCTTCATCAATCTCTCAATGTAAATATCGCCATCTATTCAAAAGCTGCCGAATTATAATCCGCAACGATTATAAACAGCTAAAAACCTATACGACTAATTGATAGCGGGACTTTTTTCGCCATATTCGCGGGTTAATACGCTCAATTGTCCGATTATATTTACAATACCCTCATCCATCAAAGCCTTCTGCGAGATAATAATATTGAAAATCTATTTAGAAAATTATCCCTACAAAATTGCGCCCGCGTCCCTATTCTATTTATGGCAACTTAATACCTACAGCATTCGAAAGCTTGAAAATATTTTACGACAATGAACAAAAATAACGAACAATTTTCAAATACATTCTAACACGGTGTAAATTTCATGGCTTCGGAAAAGCTCGAGCGATATTCACGTCTCGCCGTCTTTGCTGAAAGTTACCTACCTACTATTCTTTAAAACAAAATCTATGATTGAAATCAATTTTCGCTCGTAAGATTGCTCGTATATGAGTTTCACTTTTACGAGTTCTTGCTTCATCGTCTCTCGTTCACCATTGTTTTTTCGAATTTGAATTTTTAATATTTTTACTCGAGTTTCGATTCCACTCCAATTTAACGTATACGTGAATTCCATCACTTTAATGGCATGTAAGTTGCTTACCACATTTCGCTATGAAAATATAACCGTTTCCTTCTCATCTGAACGGCCTGCGTGGTGAACAAATTCAACAATTGAGAAAGTTTTTCCAAATGTCTATTCGATTGTCAAAAAAATTGCAGAAGTGCTACCCATTCAATTGACAACGTATAGGCAGAAAGCTTTTGCAGTTACTTTGTTGACGTACGAGTACCATATAAGTTGCGTCTATCAAATATTTAAAGAGTTGAAAATTATACCCCTTGTATTACAGGATTGGGAAACTATTCAAACACACTTGTCAAATAAGTCGACTGAATTGGGTTTTTTCACATGCTTATCTAAATTTTTCACGTTTAATAAAATAGGCTACGTGTGTACAAATACTTTTACACGAAATGTAATGAGAGCTACGCTTCTATATCGTTATTTTGTAAACAGATAAAAAAAAAAGGCGATGAAATGACAATACGTGTGAAATGAGGCGCATAGCGATGTAAAAATTTAACTACGTCTGAAAAAAAAAAACTGCAGAGAAAGTAGAATTCGACGTTTTTGTTCAGCAATTTTGAATGCACTAGAAATGGAATTCCTAGCACTGTGATATTTTATACCATTGAATGTGAACGAATGAATCATGACGTGGGATTTTTTTAAACAACAAAGTATCTCTTATTTAACAACTGATGAGTCTGCTTTGCTATAACTTAATTAAAACCTAACGAAGCTCAAAGCTGCTTTCATTAATGAAGGCAAAAATAGAAATGCTTGTTAAATCAATGCTTATTATTTCTATGGTAGGTACGCTAGGAATGATTGAGGAAAAAATGTTGCAAGTTTTGATTAAATTTCATGGAAAATTAGTTTTTGAGATGTACCTGGGAAGGGGGATGAGGGTACTCAGAATTTTAAAAAAAAACTTGATTTTCTTGCTCTCGTTCTCTAGTGAACTTATCTTGAAAAAAAATGAGGCAAATTTCAACCGAAGAAGGTACTCATTTCAGATTTTATGCCAATAATTCCAAACATTACCGTCGAGATTCAAAACCAGTTTTAGGGTACTACACTACTACAGGGTGGTTAAAAATTATTTATTGGTGTTTTGACCTCGTGAATATGAGCCCTCAATAAAGTTTGGGAGAATCTTAAATTATTAGTACATGTTGATAAAGATAAAGTATAGGTTATGTAAAAAATGAACTCGCGTATTTGCGGCAAACTGGTTATGCAATTCTATTAACATCTTTATAATACTACAGTGATTGATGGAAATTTGAAGGCGAAATAACACGGAATGCATACCATTGACAGAGCAGGTACTACTTTGATTCTAAATTATAATTTTTTGTGTTAATTTATGAGGTCATACTTTCAAAATGGGTACTCTCAACATAATTGGGCACCCCTTCTTAATTTTCGGACAAGATCTAAAAATGTCGAAATCATGCGATACGTCGAATAGGTACTTACTTAGTAAGACTTTTTCAAGCTCTTTTGTTATCCTTAAAATAAAAAATAAAAATAAAAAACACGCTTGCTTATTCCATTGTCTCTATAGAGAGTCACAAGGGTCATGAATTCTTGTCCAAGTTCGAAAAAAAAATTACTGAATATCGTAAACCGGAGCAGTAATGTGAGATTACATCAGCTACATAAATAAACTTTTTTCAATTTTTTTCCAATTCTGTCAAGGTCAATGACCTGGAAAAATCCTGTGGTAATACGGTGTTCCTCAGAAAAATTGAAAAATTACAAACTGCTTTTTTAATAAGCTTAGGTATTCTGAAGCAATTTCGCAGCAATTTTATGAGATCTGTTATTTTTCAAAAATCTACCGGAAGCTTTCATAAGTGCTCAAAACGATCCGAAACTACTTCAAATGGATCTATTGTAGGGTGGGGAGGAATAAGATAATTATAAATATTCAGCTTGTAACGATCACACGTTAGCTTCTAGTTCAATCGGATAAAATTAGGTTTTTTCATCTTTATGCTAGTTGTGTTTTCTAAAAAATTCCCCAAGTTCAAGAAGCTAACTAAGAGATTCTGAAATTTTTCCTGATGAGGGTATTTTTGCATGTTCTTCTGACTTCGTTTCGCAAATAAAAGAAAAAAACATTCAAAAATTGAAAAAGAATGAAATTTTTAATCACAAGAATCGAATAAAGTTGAACCTATACTGGATTTTCGCGCAAAACATCTCAAAAATTTTCAAAGGACATTCGATTTGTTCAAAAATTCCATTTTTTTGTTATTCAAAAATTTTTTCAAATCCAAGTTTTGGATCAATTAACCAAATAATGAATTTGAACTTTTAAACTCTTGCTCAAAATATCTCAAAAACAAAGCTTCCTTGAAAAAATGAATGATATTCTACAAGTAGAGAGGATGGCTCAAGAGATACTGGATCTGATGGAAGAAGGAAGAAAAGCAAACAGACCAAGTAGTGAATGCACAGCAGTAAATAACAAGATCATGAGAATGTGCAGAATGGCCAAAAATGAATGGTATGAGGAGAAGTGTCGAGAAATAGAAGAACTGGAGAAAAGGCACAACTGTAGAGAAATGCATACCAAAGTGAAGCAGATGATAGCCGCACACAAGAAAAGGAGAAGTGGAATAGTATAATTATATGCGAAGAAAAGATGGAAACTGGAAAGTATTGTGTTAACAGTCAAGAAACAGAAGAGGTCTGGATCAGCTACATACAAGAACTGTATGGAGATGACACACATCCGGCTCAAATGGAAGTTTCATCCATGGAGGAGGCACCACAAATTGAAATGTGGGAGCTGAAAAACGCGGTGAAGCAACCACAAAGCAGTGGGGGGAAGATCTCATACCAGTAGACTTGATTAAATATCTAACATCAGAGTACGAAAAGGAACTGCTGAAGATTATAAATGAAATACAGTAAAAGCTCGTTATAACGCTCTTCAAGGGACCGGAGAAAAAGAGCGTTATAAGCAGAAGCGCGTTGTAACCGAAAGTCTCATTTTAACGCTGATTAGCGTTATACCGTGAATTCTCGTTTTAAAGTGAAAAAAGCGTTATAAAGGAAGTCAAAACGATATACTTATAGGTAAACTTGTAATTAATATTTCGAATTCAAATGCATATACCGACGTATCTTTGAGTGGGAGACTACCCAGAAAAGTTTTGAGCTCGCTAACGATTCAAGGAGATGATCGGAGGTCCTCAAAGTGCAGGGTCATTTTTGGAAGAAACGTATTTTTTTTTTGCCATGTTATGGTAGGTAGTTTAACTTCTGCAGTCCTTTGGTCATCCTCCCTCAAAAGTTGCAATTTGAGCTAAATTTGAATTCTGGCATCATTTTTTCAATTTGATTGAAGTTATAGATGAGTGTCGATGTCGATTCGCGAATTCACGCAAAGTTTGTGATAAGACATTTTTTTATTGTGAATATTTTCCAACTCAAATTTTCCATTCATTATTTTTCGCATAAAAACTCATAAAAACTAGTCGTTGCATGCCTTAAATCAACGAAATTTAACGATAATTGTCGAAATTGTGATAAGACATTTTTATATTGTGAATATTTTTCAATTCAAATTTTCCATTCATTATTTTTCGCATAAAAACACGTAAAAAGTAGTTGTTGAATGCCTTAAATCAACAAAATTGAACGATAATTATCGAAATTTCAGAGCGTTATATCGCGATTAATTTTACATTGATTTAAATGGGGATGTCAAGGGACCGGAAGAAATCAGCGTTGTAACGAAATCAGCGTTATATCCGAAAGCGTTATAACAAGCTTTTACTGTATATGATGAAGGTACGCAGCCTAAGGACTTCAAAGCAGTAAACTTTGTACCAATACCAGAGAAGAACAACTCGCAAAAATGCTCTGAATATAGAACCATTGCATTAATGAGCCACACACTGAAGCTACTACTCACCATCATAAATGCCAGAATTGAAAAGAAGATAGATGAAAACCATAAGCGAACACAATATGGCTTTGCAGCAAAAAAAGGGACGAGAGATGCAATTGCTCTGCTGAAAGTGATCATTCAAAGAGCACTGAATGCAAACAAGGAAATCATTGCTTGCTTCATCGATTATGAGAAAGCATTTGATTGTGTCAACCCTGAGAGGATGTTGGAGATCCTGAAGAAATACAATATCGATGACAAAGACCTGCGAATAATCAAGAACCTGTACTGCATGGGAGCAGAGCGCAAACATCAAGTTTGAAACTGAGTACTCGGAGAACGGATGTGGTATAAAGAGAGGTGTGAGACAAGGATGCCCCCTCTCACATAGATTGTTCAATGTGTACGCAGAAGAAATAATGAGAGAAGCGCGAATTGAACAAATGGGATTTAAGATCAATGGCAAGTGAATAAACAAAATAAGTTACGCAGACGACAAAGTGATCCTTAAAAGAGGGGGTGAGAGAGGTATTTGAAATCTTTTCAGATTAAGATTTGAGAGTCCTAATGCTTTAATTATCAAGAGGAGCCTCAGAGGAGGAGAATAATTGAAAATTTCAAAGTTTGATTAAAAAATGATAAAAGAGAAGGACGATTTGGAAATTTTTGCAAAAAAAAGGAGGCCAGAGATATCATTTTTGCTCAAATGTTCAGTTTCTAATAAAATTTACTTATTGATTTTTCGTCAAAGAGGTAGGGTATGAGAAAAAATGTTCTGTTCCTGCAATTTGGAGATTCGGCTCACAGGAGCTCGTGAACTAATTAAATGTTGCTTATGTTACATGTAGAGATGAAAATGATCTACTCTGAGATAGCACACCTTGTATACCTAATGTTCATAAACTCGTAAGCATGTATCTCTATGTATGGTTTGGCAAAATTTGGGGAAGAAATTTTTAAATTTTGAAACGAAGCCAAGTGAAACAAATTAAATTGTTCAAATAGAATGAAAGATATCCTAATCTTTTTCCTCGGTATTCTTTTCGCTTTCGAGCAACTACATATAACCGTATAGGAAACTAGGGTAGAAGAGTTGAAAATGTAATTGATTCGAAAAGAATTATCTTTCGAATTATATTTTCTTTTTAAATACACTACACCATAAATATATATTTTATTTGGATGGCTGACTTAGCTATGGTACCTACACTTTTTATCCAATTTTATTGCGGAAATACGATTATGAGGAAATATAACGAGCTAAATTGTTTCCCTCGAGTCAATTTTAAAGTATCATCTTCAAGTTAAAGCAACCCAGCCAAAAAATTACCACACACCAACACTGTCTGCCTGTACATACGAGTATCTACGATATATACCTACCTATTCACGAAATCATATGTGTGCGTAGAACAACAAACTTATATCTATTAGATACTATCTAGTCCTATCATCAGCCACAGGCCAATACAACCAATTACTCGTTGTTAATTAACAAACAAGCTGCGGAGGGTGGGGGAAGGGTAGGTAGGTATTCGGCGTTCGCGAGATTTGCATTATCGAAATACGTCATCGTCATCGGCAGTGTTCGAAAGTAACGAACAATCTAATAAACACCGCTGTCGGGAGTTCTTTCGATCTTATATGAATTGCAAATTCAATGAAGTCTCGTTTACTTAGTGTTAATCTAGTAAAATAAGAAAGATAAATTCAAATCCGACTTGTGTACCGAGAATCGGCCCAAAATACACATAAAACATGTTATCGTGTGCTTCATCGTTATATAAATTAAAATATCTGAATATTCAGTACCTCGCCGAAATCTTATTACTACTATTTACTCTACATTTTAATTAAACTGAATGTAATCAAGTGTGATTTGCAGAGAATGAATTTTTTTTTACACCGAGTTATGCCATTTCTGCTTGTTTTAACTACATATAGGTAGGTATATTATTACATAACAACAACAACAACAACGGCAAAACCGTAATTGGTTTTTTCTTTTGACTTTACTTCATATTATGTATATTCGTTTGTTATGAAACTTTATCTGATAAGTATTTTTTTTTCAACCCGTTTTCGCAACTATTTTTAATATTTTATACATGTATAAATAGAAGGGAAAAACTTTTTATGGTGAAAGAGTTTAAAAATATAGCGTTTCGTTTGTGTGCGTTTAGGTTTTTTTTTCACTTTTGTTATTTTTTTCAATCGTTTGATATCATTTATTCAGCATTTGCGAGCAATATTCAATTTAGTTATCATTAAGCATTTTCAACCTCGTATATTCCTTTGGGATCGTTGTTAAAAATATATAAGAGCAAGTAAAGTGGTACTAGTTGTTAAAAGCGCGCCGGTATTTATTTATTTTTTCACAACTTGTCACACTCAAGTTCCTTGCTCGTGTTAAAACAGATCACCAAGGTTTACAAATGCGCTCCTTCGTATAGTTTAGGTATTCTAAAAAGCTCTATGATTGCATTAGACGAACAAGGTTGAGAAAATAACCGCTATTTCAGTCTTTTTGCATTCCCGATGTAGGTACTTGAATAATAAAGTAATCATCAAATAAGGGCAAAAAATGTGCAAACACGTAGGTTAACGTGTGCTCGGTTTTGATATTTGTATACCTACTCATGTGAGAATTAGATAAAGGAAAAAGGAAACCCTTTTTCCCGGTTTTTTATTAGAATAAACTTACAGATAAGTGGAGGAAAGAGGGTCAAAATGTATTGCAAAATAATATCTAAAAAGCATGGTAAATAGCGCGAGTCACACATTCGATGTTTACCTCATATTTTGGGGGTGTTTTTGAAAAATTTTCATGACCAGCATAAACAATCTGTTTTTGAGGAAAAAATGAGAGAAGTGAGTTGAGGTCATAATTAATTTTCAGATTCTAACTATCTAATCTCTCCAACTGCTCTTTCCAGATTTTACTCAAGCACGTTGAAAATGCTCAAGTACATTTCCACATATGTAGATAGGTAGAGGTACTTGCATGTTAATAAATTCGCATAACCAGTTTGCCGTAAATATAGCAAGATTCACAATGAGATCTGGGTTTACACTTGGAAGCTTCGGAGTTGATATTTGCAATGCATGCGAGGTAGCAACTAACGAGAAACTTTCATGTGGAAAGTTTCAGACTACATGACTCCCCCACCCCCGTCATTTTTGAGAAATCTTCCTTTTCCTGTTACAATAACATTTTCATAGATCTCAAATTCTCAATCTAATGAGAACCAATTTTATTCAATTTTCTAGTACATATTTTGTAGACACCTGTAAATTAAATTATTATTAGTCATTTTGCAACATACCCCATTCAAAAACAAAAACAAAATCAGTAAGTAAAAACATTTCAACTCGTTTTAGTCCCCTCGCTTTTCACTTCATTTTTAAAAAAATTTTCTTTCACACAATAGGTAGAGATACCTATAATATTATCACTTAATTCGTAAACTTGTTTTTTAACGAAGTTGTGTGGACTAAAAAAGTTATTTATAGTAACAAAGGAACCTCTCAAGGCATCTATCTTCAATTTGAACAAGGCTAAGATCTTTTAAAACGGTATTTAATTAAAATTTCGGCTGCCCAAATAGGTTTTTCGAATTTTGGCAAACTTTTAAGAATTCAAAATTGACAATTTTTTCATTTTCTTTTCTTAAAAGTACATAAGTATAAATTTATTTATAGTAGTTCTGAATGATGAAAGTAGGCAATATTGAAATTTGTATGAATGACTCTATCTATCTTATTATTTAAAACAACCCTCTTGAAAACGAATTTCACTATTTTCAAGCAATTCTGAAACCTCCAACGTGGTTTTTTATTCGTCCAAAATTTTGGAATTCTTATAGAAGGTTTAGATGAAATCAATTTCGGCAGCTAAAAATCAAAATGTGGCTCATTCTCGACCTGTTTAAATGAGTGTGTGTGTTTTTTTCATTAAAGTATGTACATATTTTTAATAAAAACTGGAGAATGCTGGTCAAAAAACACCCTGGAGATGTCCAATCTGAATATACTCTTTACACAGGTCAAGCATAAGCCACAAATCTATATTATTTAGCTGCTCGAATTAATTTCCACGCTTTTTGGAGAAGTTTCAAGATTTCGAAGAAATTAAAAATCATGCTGGAGGCTCCAGCATGACCAGAAACTGTAAAACTGGGCTTGGAGAAGTTGACATTAGTTTCAAGACTACTTTTTCCATCATTTTTGCTAAATACCCAAATGCATGTTTTGTTAGGCAGTAACTATTTTAAAAATGATAAAAAGAAACATAAGTGACCTGTTCTGACAAAAGGGACCACAAGTCGGATTTTTCATTTTCATTTTTTGGCCATTTTGAAAACTAGACATCATACCGAGTCGAATGAGACCACTCCCAGCCTCCTAGCTCATTTTCCCCACCTTTTTTCATTTCTTGAAGTTGAAGGATAGAAAAACAAGATTTTGAGAAAAAGGCATTTAAAGAAAAAAATTTATGAAAACTGATAATGTGATGTTTTCCGAGGAAAGGTACATAATGTTTCAAAAAATGGATTCTGGTACTTGAAAGTGCGTAGAATAACATGGAATAAGTTAAATTTACGATAAGAACACGTTTACATTATAAAAACGCAAAAAAATAAGATAAAATGAGAAAAAAAAATTTTAAAAAAATTGAAATTTTTTTTTCGATTTTTACTTCCTTTTGCAAATATATCGAAAACTAAGCCTCCTAGAAAAAAACTAATGGCATTACGTCGATTGGAAATTTAATTCTCTACAATTTTTCTCGACATCATTTTTCCGTAGAATGCTTTGTTCCGCCTCCAGAGAGCTTTGAAAGTTTTGAGCGCTCAAATTTTCGACTGCCAACTTCAAAATGCGCTTTTAACACGTTTTTCGGCCAAATTACGTGTTGTGGCTGTGTCACATGACAGTTCACATATCAAACAACCAAAATCCGCGAAAAAACAATTTTTCAAAATTTTGACCTATTTTTACACTTTTGCCTCTACTGTAAAAAAACGTTTTCCGACTTGTGGTCCCTTTTGTCAGAACAGGTCACGGTAAAAGTTTCCATGAAAATCTGCTTTTGGTAAAGTATCAAAAGTGCTTGTAGATGAGTAAAAATTCTTCTACTAACTGACTTTCTTTCTTTATTTTTTTGAATTAATTAAGTACAATACAATTTTGATCTTTTACTAAAAAAATTGTATTTTTTGTAGGTATCTAATCTTTGGAATTTTTGAAATCGAGAACGTGAAAAACAGTCACTGCAATATTTTGTATTATCTATTCCTGTTTATCAGCATAATGATTCAGGACAATTTTTTACGAATTTTGAGTAACGAAAACAGGGAAACAGAAAAAGTATTTTTTTAAAAAACTTTTAACAGCTAACTTTTAGTTCCTACTTGAGAAAACTGAAACATTCACTTTTATGCAGAATCTCAAATTTCATCTTTCAGAATCAAGTTACGTTTTGTCCAAGGCAGGTTAGGTAAGGATTGAAGCAAAAAATTCGTGATTTTTCCGAAAACGCCTCATCTCGAGGGCCCATACCTTTCTTCAGGGACAACTTCGAACAATAATTTTTTTAGGTGACTTTCAACTCAAAAATAAGATTTCAGCAAAATTTTGTCAAAGAATGTGGACGTACCTATTCCAAATATTTATTCTCACGATCTACTTTATTTCGCAATTACTTATGGGTACTGTACTTATTTGCAAATAAACTATTTTTACAATACCATTTTCTTCCATCAACAACAGAAAAAAAACGAAACAACGCAAACTTGAAATAAAAAAAAAATAAAAAATGAAAAAACACACCAAAATGAAACGATTGTAAAAAAAACATCTCTCGTATAGGTACGTAATACGTAATACCTTTCATTCCGTCTGCAACACTTGTTCGTTCGATCGACTCATTCGACGTACCTATAAATTAGGGGAGATTAATTTCAAATCATTCTTCACCTTCAACGCAAACTTCCCGCTACGAAATAAAGTATTCGAATTTATTCCTTATATCCCGGCAACAGGTTAAACTTAATCCAAAAAATATAGTTCGATTTAAAGGCAAAATAAAAAAAGAGAGAAAAAATACTCACTAAAAACCTTTCACTTACTCATGAATAATGACTCGAGTAAAACGCGAATATATCTCGAGAAGGAAATAAATTAACCTCAATGGTAAACTCGACAAGCGTGAAGTCTTCGCGGTTGTAAACGAAATTCGGTAAGTATAATTTTTTACCTTTCGTCGATATCAGCTTAAAAATGAAAATCTTATACTACCTACTCTAGATTGTATACCTACTTCGAACAGACGTCGTATTTGTCTCGTGGGTATGAGTGAGTGAGAGAGACTTCTTTACTTTAATTATGTTATAGGTACCTATCCTATCTTTATATAGATGTATCTACGTAGCTGCCATCGAGTAGAATTTTGATGAGGAGTAAAATTTCTACCCCCTCGTCGTAAATATTGTTACGCTATAAAACTTTCTTCTTCGTAGCGTAGGTATTAATTTATTCGTTTAATTTTACGGTACAGGTTTATGGAAAATACATTTATATCAAAATGATAAATGAAACACGCTCGCTTATAATTCTATTTTTGGTTTTTCTTATAGCATAAGCATGATATAGGAATATTTATATTACTATAGGAGAAACCATCCTAGCCAAATTAATATGTTCGCTTACCTCGAAATGAAGAAATCCGCTTTTCGATTGATCTAAAGTACTAAAAACGTAATGCGCGTATTGACTCGTATTGGCTGAAACAAAAAATTGAATTTTATACATTTTTTTTTTTTTTAATACCCGAGAATTCGAAGAATTTTCATATCGACGAAAATTACTATAAAAGCTTGTTGAATTTTCATAATAGAAAATTTCCTTCACAAAGGGTAAAATTATTTATAGGTAAATACGAGCCAAGGTATCGAGCCAGGCGATAAAAGAGTAGAGAGGGGTATCTTTGTGTAAATGAATCATATATTCGAGAAAGGTGGGACGTTATATTGAAGGAGTTTGATGAATTACCTTTTTATTACAAGCCTGTGCTCCAAACGCCATTAAATTCCTTAAGAAAATTTTCACGTTTTAAAAAATAGGTACATAGGTTTTTTTTCTTTTATTTTTTTCGTTTTTTCTTCTCTTTCTCCCCTTAACCAAAAATAAACGCGTAATATAAGGTAAATTACGTGGGATCAAAACGACGTTTAAAATTGTTTCGAAGCTACTTTTTAGCTCGGTGTTTTAAAAGGGCGGCAATTCTTGGCAAACTGAGCGAACATATTATTTACAGCGAATTCTAGTTGGAAATCAGTGTTTCTTAAAAAAAAAAAAAAACGCCATTCGAGATATTTTTCCTGTTTCTTTGTTTCTTTCATAATGAAAAAAATTCAAAGATATTGTTATTATACCTACTAGATTCGAATATTAATTATAAAAATGAACCTTTTAACAACCCAACTTCAGAAACTGAATAGGTGTAGCTCTATCGATGATTCGACAGTTTATACCTAGGCCTACTATTTACGAGTATCAATCTTTGTAAATCGTCTTTTATATAAAATTATGCCCTCTTTTCTTTTTACTTTTCTTATCTCAACTCGTTCGTTCATTTAAAAACCGAACGTGTCACTTGAGCGCTATTAACAAGATTTCTCAACTTAAATGTAGACATTCGCTATCTCGAGCTTGTACAGTTTCAACTTTTAACAACTCAGTCCTTTTCTTTCTTTTTTTCGCTCTCATTTCTTAATCGTGTAGGTTGTAAGTTTCATCGTGAAAAGCGAAAAGAAATTTCCACCTCTTTTCACAACGAGCGATGCTCCTTTATCTTCAAGTCTTGTTAAATCAAACGCGGAAAACTTTTTTACCGTGATTTTCCATCTCGAAAAAGAATCAAAGTTTAATCAGTTTCATACGCAGTTATTTCGATGGCGTTTTTAATATCCTTTTCAGGAGTAAATCTTTCATTCATATCTCACATGGGTAATATGTTTTCTGAAGTAGGAAGGTACCTATCTACATCCCATAGAGCTGCTGAGAAAGCAATTTCAAATTTGAATTTGTGAGCGGAATTTTTCAATTACTCGAATCTTTTTGGTTTTTCGAAGATATTATTTTGCTGTCAGAAAAGAAAAATGGGATAAAATTTCAAGCTTTACAGCATAGAAATTTTCGAAATAGTTCATCAAGGAACTGAAACTTGGCTGAAGCCGCCACTAATGTGATCTAATCGGAATTTTAGAAATCAAGATTCGAGTTACCTACTATGATAGTGACGAATTGGCACCACTGCGTTCCAAAATATTTCCAAAATTTCAAAAATGATATCATTAAATATTTTGGCATACTACTTAATTCAAAATATTTGCAAAGAAAAAATTTTTAAAACACGAATTTGCTCAAAAATAAGCGATTTGCAGATTTTCAAAGTATGAACCCTAAAAGATTAGTAGTCCTCGATTTTGACGTCAATAGCATAGATCGACGCAGAATCTCATATAATACTGTAATTTGGGACTGAGACATTTCTCCCAAAACAGGTTGAATAGCCAGAGCGAAAAAACCACGATTTTTTCTAAAATGGCCTTTCTTTACTCCAGGGGAGCCTCCGGAAGTTAAATTTGTTCTGAGTTCCTTTCAACTCAAAATGAAGGTCTCGGCTGAATTTGGTCAAATTCCACTGACTTTTGAGCGATTCACCCTACGGTAGGTAAGGTCAATTGGGATAACTGGAAATTTTCCAAAAAAAAATGACTTGCTCTTTCAAAAATTTGTTCAGCATAGCTCTTGGTCCGGCATATGGCAGATATGGATATGGTGTAATTGCACCACCCCCGATCCTCTGGGACTACTTTTTTCTTAAAAGGTATACCCTAGGTCAGTCGAACACTAAAATTTTTGAAATGGACAGAACTACATAGATCGAAAAAGCATACAAAAATTCATTACCAGCCAACATGTCAAGAGCTCACGTGAATTTTTCGATTTTTGATGAATTTTTGAAAACCAAATTTAAGCCAAAAATGAGGAAAAAATCGAAATTTTACCAAAACGACCTAGGAAAATCTATTGGAAACGATTTCAAACCGTTTTGAGCAGTTCTGGAGCCTCCAGCAGATTTTTGAAACTTGAAATTTCCACAAAATTTCATCAAATAAATTTGTAAAACTAAAATTCACGCTGCATCACTCCAACTTAAACACTATCAAGTTGACTGTTGTTGAGTTTAAGTCATTTTGGAGCCTTCAGCAACTTTTTGAAAATTCTTTGATCCTCCAGTAGATTTTTGAAACTTGAAATTTCTACAAAATTCCATCAAATTCAGTTGGAAAGCTAAAATTCATTCTGTAAACTAATTTCGATATAGGTCAACTGCAGGTAGATTTCAAGTCGTTTTGGAGCCATAGCACAGTATACGTGCTAAAGTTAATTCGGAGAGATTTTGTGGAATTTTTTAATGAATACCTAGTCGAAATCGCCTGCAATCCTCCTCGGATGAATTAGGTATGTCAAAAGTAGTGTAAGCTGAGTGTCATCTTTCTACCTCAAACGGAGGCAGAAGGGTAATTTTTCACACTTTCAAAGAAGTATGAAATCAATGGAGTGAAAATTTAAGGTTGTCAGTCTGCCTGTCTGGCTTCTTAAGGCTATTGGCCCGTCTGTATGGCTTATCAAGGTCGTCTGTATTCCTGCATGGTCTTTATAAGATCGTTGACCTGTCTGTATTGACTCCCAAGGTCACTGAATCACCTCGAAATACATCGTATTCCCAATTTCCTTACTCCTTAAAAGTTCGTTGGGTAATTGTGAATACTTCAGAAATTTTTTAAATCAGTTCTACGGATCACGTACAATCATCTGATCACTCTTGAAACTGAATTAACACATTGAAACACAATTTTATACGCTTACTTATTTTTCTATGAAGCTTCAAATAGGATACCTAATTGAAAAAATCAAAATTTCACAACATAGTTTTTCTTCAGTAAAATTTTGCATCACAGAATCATTAACGACCTCGAACATGCATCAAAATGAAAGCCAGACGTTTGAACTTCATTAAAGGAAGCTACATATAATACATATGTAGAGCTCTTCATATGCACTTGGGAATTGTTCTCAATTACCTACTCCATGTTCCCAATTACCCCAATGGACCTAACATCATCAAATTGAACAAAATTTATGAGGCTACAATTTTTAAATAGGTATTTCTTTAAACGAAAGTTCAAACTACGAAATTGGTAAATATTTATCTACCTACGTCCTACCTACATTAATTTAGGTTGGTATATTTTTAACAAAAAAAACTTCTAAAAATAATTTGCTTTCCATCGTCTTTATTCCAATCTCCCGACCTAGGTATTTTCAAATTGAAATTTTATTTTTTTCCTCGCAAAACAAAAACAACTGAATGAAAAAATCGAAACGAACCTCAATCACAATGATTCGTTCTAGAACACGTGGTTTTACAAAGAAAGTGTTCAACCACAAAATCTCTTTTTTTGGAGTACCATAGGCTATAGTTAGGTATATTTTGTTGAATCAGCAAAGAATACATTTTTTACCTTCATTGTTTCCCAACAGTTTTAAAACATCAAAAAAAAAAAACAGCAACGCGATAATTATCAAAACGACAAAACACCACTCGTAGCAAACCCCTATATCTCTGTATACGAAATCCTATTAATGGTTTATTGTTTGATCACATTTTAGTTAAAATTTTGCCGACGCGTAAAGGATTTTTACAACAATTACTCATCGTTATGGGAACAAAAAATACTTGTCAACGTAGCATCCGAAGCGTGAAATTAACTCGGCGAATATATAAGTTAGGTATATCTTTTATTCTTGATTTTATGATTTAAGATGGTGTCAAATTCGCACAACGAAAACTTACCTCCTTGAGGAAAAAACTGCGAGTAGATATTTTTAAATGCGTCTTCTTTAATGATACCAGTTGGGCATTCGGATTTGAAACATCTGTATATTCGTTTTAATTCTTTTTCAGTGAATTTGGTGGTTTTACATAAAGCTTTCAGACTGTGAGGTCTATGAATCGGCTGAGTTTCTAAATCTTCTAATTCAGAATCTGTAAAATGTAAATGAAAAAAAAAAATTGCATGAGAAATACATACTTGATTAAATTGATGGAAAATATAATTTCGAAAAAAGTTTTTTAAAAAAAGGGTGTGCTTTGGTGAAATATCAAAGTAGATAGAGCACTTAGAGGTGTCAACTTGAAACAAGGATTTTCAATGTATCGGTGTCAAAGTTTATATGGCTGTTTCTCTTTTCCAAAGCGGGACGTCTAAAACTTTATTTTCGTAAATGAGAAGTGCCTATTGATAAATAGTTGGAGTTATATTGGACAGGTTTAACTTTACCTATAGGTACTGTGATATTTCACGTGCACACAACATTCACCTTTGTAATCTTGTTACTGATGAAATAAACGCTTTTGAAATGATTTTCACGATGTATTTTAATATTAGCTACTCTTATTTACAACGTTATTTACGAAAAAGCATGGTTACATTTTTAACGAATATGAATATTCCAAAGAACAAAAATTAGGCTACAAATAATTAGATCGCGATTCGCGAATTGAAAATTTACAAAGTTAGAAATTCAATAATTTGATTGATTTCGCGAACGAACGAATGAAACCGGTCGATTTCGAGAATTACCGGTATTAACGACGTAATTAATAAATAACGATAAATACGCGAATTTTGATTATTTTACGACGTCGGCTGTTCCGAAATAAAAAGGAATAATAGGTAGGTACCTACTGAAAAGTCTAAAGTTATTCATACATGTACATACGTTACAAAAATGACACGAATAAAAAGCAATATAAGCAATAACTTTTGACACATGCGTAAGCGTTTTACTGTCAAAAGGTTTTAGTGAATTAAGTTATAACAGACACAAGGTTTTAGTAGATTTTTTAAAATTTTGTTTTGTCGTCCGTCGATTTATGAAGTAGAACTGTAGCTGTAAGTAAAGGCAATTTTTTGTATGTACGTTGAAAGGCTGATGAAAATTGTATATCTCATTCTCATCCATGATATTTAAATTTTTCAATCTATTTTGCTTTCACCTTCTCCACCATCCATGAGAGTCAGGCTAAAATCGCATCTATACGAGTGATATCTATGTATTTATATAGGTACCTACCTATTTCTTTCCAGAGGTATCTATTCGGCTATTCCTAACAAATTTAAGCTACTTGCATTACAAAACGATTTCTCAGCTCTAAGAGCTCATCATCAACTTGACTTTTTCGATTCGAGTAGGTAGGTATATTTACGAGTAGGTATATTACGAGTAGGTACATAAAGCAAAAACACAAATAAGCTTTTAAACATCGACATAACGTGAAAGTAAAATCTAATTTAAAACCCTCGGATTAAAGTTATAACCCGAATTAGTAATAAGGACGACGAGATCCACGAATAGGAAAATTTTTGACAGCGAAATTTTTCGTGTCAAGTTCTATCACTGAGAGAAGTGAGAGAGAGCTTGAAAGCTAAGATAATTTCAACTTTCCATAGGCTTATTAACGTATCATCTAATTTAACCACGAAGCCATTCGTTTCTCAGCGGGATACCGTACTGTGCTTAAATTCAATCGCATCGCCAATCCGATGACCCAATATTGTATAGACATAGCGACGAGTAAAGGAAAAAAACAACTACCTACTTTACGATGTACTTACCTAATGAGAATTTAACTCCTGTCCACGTTTGTTTTAGGAAATTAAATACACGTCTGAATAACGATTTGGAGGTGTGGTTTGGCCGTTCTGGACTCTCGACGTTTTGGTTTTGGTGGTTTTTGTGGTGACCACTGACCATACCGTACATCTCGACATCATCATAAACCAGTTCTGGCAAATCCACCACCTCCCCAACAAAATCTTCTTCAATCAACTCAATGATTTTTAACTAACTTGTAGCCAGAATCATGTCACGTTGTTGTCTCCTTTTACGAATCAATCGATATCGTACCAGCATCCATCTTCTGCGACGATCGTGCCCTTTTTAGCGGCGCCAACGCACGCATTTGATAACACCTTGTGCTGAAAATTTAATTATGTTTAGATTCGGTGTTTTTTTTTTCGGTTGAAAATGGTGCCCATAACTGTGGTTCTCGCTCGTATACTTCAAATGAGTAATATTAAATTGAAAAAAAAATGTAGGTAGGTACCTACTGAAATTCTTAAAAATTCTTTTGTATACAATTTCAAATCGAGATCGTTTAGAAAATTAAATTAAATATTCAATGCAATTATAAAAATGCTTTTACTATGTATAATGAACTTTTTCCTTTTCCTGTAATTATCGAGTTACCTGGTGTTCCATACCAGGTAAAGGTCAATTATTCAAAGCTTTTCAACTTCTTGAATATACGAATAGGTAACAAAGAGGCTAAACATTGCCATAGGGGATTCACCATTTTTAATTTTTTTTCAAATGTAATAGACTAAAGAGCCCAGCAAAAATTTATGGTCAAATGACCTAAACAAGATCAGAGGTGGACTGGACTATACTGTTGATTGGCGATCATCAGGGGCCCCAAGACAACAGTGGCTCCCAATCCCGTGGCCCCATATTTAAAAGTACAAATATAGGTACTATTTTAGTAGGTAGTGGAAATATACCAATTCCAAGCCAGGACAATAGTCCACCTAGTCTATGTTCGATCGACTATAGTCCATGGGTAAAATTGGTGTTAAAATGTGTAGGTATGTATTTTTCAGTAGAAATTACAACTTTGGCAAATGCTAGTATGGACTAGTAACACCTAGCTGATGATAATTTAGTTCAGGGGCAGGTCAGAAGCTCAGAACTTTGAAGTCAAACTACAAAATTCTTCAAATCCAAATCCGTAAAATATAGTGAAATACCGTATTTTACCGCCGTATTTTACCAGCGAATAAATTAAGGTAATTTGACAGCCCTGGTTTGGACTACAGCTTCAGACCATAATCACAAGGTCCATAGAAAGTACACTAGTCTAGTCTGGACCCTAGTCTAGAGTAAAGTGAACTATACAGTGGACTATTACACAGGTAATCCCCCCCCCCACAATGACAGCACCAAGCTTTCATCTACAATATGTAACTTTGATCAGCTGTTACTCCCCTTCTAATGAACCAATATGGATCAAGTTTATTAGGTAGGTTCCCATAAGGGTTCTTGACCTGGTAAAAATTTGAGCGCGATTGACACAGTAGCTTTTGCTCAGTGGACTAAAATATACATTGTTCTGACTGACCCCAAATTGGGGGAAGTCAGAACAGGCTAAACTTTGCAGAGGTGTAGCTCACAACCAGAGCATCCTAGAAAAATTGCACTTAGTCAAAATTGTAAAGTAGTTGATTCTCTTTCAGATTACTCTCGTCAGATTTTCACTAGGATGCATGGTTTGTCCGCTATACTTATGTGAAAAACTAAGCAATAGGAAGTCTGAATTTGAAAAAATGAAAACAAATTCAAAACAACAAAATACAATTGAACCAAAGACATCTAAAATTAAACTGAATCGCAAAAATTTTTACACCGTGATGAAGTAGGGGTAGTACCCTCCTTTGACTACATATACATGGACTGCTATCTCATACGGAGATTAAAGGGAATAGCAAAGCCAAAGCAATAGAGGTACTTAATTGGGACATGGGCTCTGAGCATGCGCAAATGGTTGTTGGAACATGGGAGGGTGTTTGTTGCTGGTGATTGGAAGGTGTGAGGGTGGTTCAGATTCCTGCGCATGCAGGAAAACTCCCAATGCTCCCAATTAAGTACCTCTATTACTTCAGCTTCATTGGCAAAACGGAAGATAGCAGTCCATGTGTATATAGTCAAAGGTACCTTCAAGTCACCTTTGGTAACACTTTGGCAGATATAAACCTCTAGGTGCTAGATTAAGTTTTCTGACTTACCCCAGTGCACCTTATATAGATGTACAGTGATATAATTGACTGGCTCAAGATCATAATTATAGATTCTGATGATGATGGACGCTTGGTGGCGTAGTGGGCTGAGTCACAGCTTTCTGAACAAGAGGTTGTGGGTTCAAATCCCACTAGGAGATGCAGGCGTTAACGCGTAATGTATCCATTGTAGTGCATTTAACATCTATTACACGTTAAGCTCCAAGCACCAGAATAGCAGAGGCAACAGAAATGCACATAATCTGTTGCTGGTATCAAAAAGCTGTAACTGATTTGAGCAACTATAGGTAGCGGTGATTATGGAACTCAGGGTTGTAAAAACTTAGCTAGTGATGTATGAGCTACTTTGTAGATAGCGTAGAAAGCAATGGGAAACTACTACGTGAAAGCTCAAAACAACGTCAATTCCCCAGAATAATCGCATCTCACCCTGTTAGGGTACCATAAAAATGTGATTTCCAATGTCCTGTAAAGGACAAGGAACCATGATGACGACGATGATGATGAGACACCACCTATTGATAATGATTCAGATGACGACCCCATCATTACCAATGGAGGTGATATTAGATGATGATGATGATGATGATGATGATGATGATGCAAATAATAATAAAAACAAAACTCAGGTGTAGGCACAAAAGTAATCCAGCGAGGTGAGCCAGTCAGATACACACATAATATCAAGTAATGATGAAGGGGGTGATCATACCCACTTTCACCAAATACAGAAAGGTGCCACAGTCAGGTGAGTAGTGAGTAACTGCCACCTTAACAGTCAGAGAGCTTGCCTGAAGAGCCAAACTTTCTCTTTGAGGGAGCAGTGTCACTCCTGCTTGTTTGCGAATCACTAGGTGTGGACATCTTGTATGCCTTAAATACATAATCAAATAGTTAGACATCAAACTGACCTGTGGTCATTGTAGATCACAGCCTAGGTCTTTGTCTTGTCGACTTATTTCCACAAAATTGAATAAAAAAGCAAACATAAAATCTATTGTACTTACAACTTGCATTCAAGTATCCCAACCTGAGAAAAAAAACAGGAGGAGAAAGATCCTGAATCGGGAAGGGGGTACAATTATTGGTGCTTTCAATTTTTAAACGCGCAACAAATTGAAATCCAATTCACAGAACTTTGAATACCCTACACAAAACATTACTTCCCTAAGTATATTTTGTCTATGTCTGAAATTGATGAAACTGCTGAAACACGTTAGAAATTTTATTCAATCATAGATTTTTTAATTTTAAACTTTGACGGGGATTGAAAGTCAATTTGCTGAAATTTTGGTTTTTCTGAAATTATCATGCATTTCAAAATTTAAGGAAATCCATATTACTGAGATGGAGTTTTTCTTATTTTGTCGATAAAATTCAAACTTTTCAAATAAAGAAACAAAATACTTCAACGTTAGATGAGTAAACGAGGTGAAGAAGCTGACCTTCAAAACTGATCTTTGTCCTATTGGATCCTCAATTTCTCTCTCCCTCTCATTTACAACATGCGTTCAAACTTCCAACATTTTTGAAACATTGAAGGAAATTTTAAAAATTTAATGCCAGTTAAAGGCTGATGTATTTGAATAAAACTAGCACATAGCTCAAATTCCGAAAAAAATAATCGAACCTCGCACAGCCCAGCTGACACGTACTGCTCGGAAACCTCCAAAGTGAAAAACTAAACCTCCCCAAAGTAACACCATGTTACAAAAACAAGACTCAGGCTTCGTGGTGATGATTTAGACACGAATATAAACCAGACAATTTTAATACTTTTTTTTTTCATCATTAAAATAGTTTTGTTTTGCTTCTGGTGTGAATAACTTTTTGAACATATTAAATACTTTTTACTTCTTTGACAGAATGTTGGAAGGAAAACTTTTGACTTTTTGCATTTTCCAGCTTGGGAAAATTTCACGCCAGGAAGATGTAACCGTAAAGTTTGTTTTTAACAGGTTCGCATTATAATTTTTTTATGTTGTTTAAAATTAAATTCGCAAAGTTGGTAAACTTTTTAAGTGTAATCGTAATTTGCTTAAAATATAAATATTTACTTTGAATATAGAAATAACTACGAGTATACCAAAATCGCATTATATGCTAAGCGTCACCTTTTATACTCTGTCTGTATCACTTTATACCCGGAAAGTCTTGTTTACTAGCTTCCTGATGAAATTCGAGTAACGTAGTGTGTTGTGAAAATGAGTGCTTCAATGCTTCATATACAAAAAAATAAATCCATTAGCCTACCAGTAAGTACTCACGTAGGTAAACCTATTAGGTAAAGAGTACCTATATCGTTAGCCTGAAAATGCAACTACGTAATAGAAAGCAAGTACGTATAGGTAGGTACCTTTAAAACCATATTACCAACCCTTGTTATATTATACTTTCAATTATAACTCAATGAGATAGGTATTGTCATAGGATCGGATATTCTATGCAGTTTCTCTGCCTCTTGTAGGGTACATGAAACCTTTTCCAACTGACATCGCCCGGAGAAATTACACCTTTTGTATGAAAACTCGAAATGGCAAATCATTAAAATATCTCGTTCGCTGCACTCGCACTTCACAATTGCAGTTCACTGTTTTTAATCCCGTTTGGCCAAATAACACCCTCGGATTATCTCCAGTTTTCCAACCCCTGGCTACATTATTCACTAAACGTTGAAATATACGCGGCGATTTCTCGTCGGTTAATGATTTTCAAAATATCAAATGAAATCTCATCTTTCTCTGATTTATATTCGTTAGGAAAATTAGAAGCAGATTTAAGAAGCTCGGCAGTTTTTATTTCCCTTCTGAGGAAAAAAAATGAAAATAAGGGGAAAAAGTAGTAACCCTTATAAACTTAGAATGTTAAGATATAAATTATAACCATTCAGTAAACTTTTTCAAATTTAAGTTCCAGCAAAAAATTTATAGACCGAGATATTTACCGCATTTTGATTTTAAATTAAAAGTTTTAGTTCATTAATTTTTTAATATTTCATATTTGTATTTTCATTCTAAAGCTTATTCTTTTCTCTCTCGCTTTTCTATTTTTTTCCACTCTCCTATATTTATTCCAGTTTCATCGAGTTTTTTCTTTCTTTTTTATTGAAATTTTCCGCTAGTGCTCGCGTAATTACTTTGTGATTCGTTCGACTCGAGTGGTTCGACTATTACCGTTCCGTAAGGTATACATTTCAACGATATAAATTGCCTAATTGAGCTCTCATAGCTATATTGAAAAAATTCAACTGGTGGATTTTTACGCTGAAAAATACCCATCTACTGCTGCTCGTCTATATTTAAACGTTTCCAAAGTTGAATGCCGAAGCTATTAAATTATTAAACTTTTCAGCTCGGTATTACATAACTAACTCGTTTATAATTTTCAGCATAACTGTTAGGTATATTATTTACCTACTCGTAAGTATAATTTTTTTTATTACTTACTCAAAAATAAACGTTAAAAAAAAAGTTGATGTAAATAGGCATTTTTTTGCTATTTTTATTACTTACACTACACCGAAACATCAACAAGAATTTAAAACTTTTACGCTTTGTAGCGGCTTTTTAATATAGTTCGCAAGGCTAAATCTCTGTGTAACTTTTCTCGCTATTGTTGTTATGGTTAACCATGAAACAAAAGTTACGTAAAAATTTACCCTTAAGATCAATATGCGTATATAAAGGGGTTTTATTGGGGTTTCAATTTTCATAAAGATTTCAAATTACGTTTTAATGCAATAGTTACACGAGTAATGTGCTTTTAACGGTGAATTATATGGATGGAAAAAATCCAATATTTTTTGTTTTTCAAAATGAGTGTTTATGCAGGATGAAATTTTTCTTTGCGAGTCCCTCTGATTTTTTTTCCAAAGCTGCCAAATTACTGGATAACATCTTGGAAAATTAAATTTTTTGAATAAACTGTCAAATAAAAGTAAATACTTATCAATATTTTTTTCCAAATTGAGCAAAAATACATCATCAATCAAAATTTCAGGCGTCAGAGAGCATTTTTTGATTTTTACTGAGCTTTTGAAAATGAAATTTGGGTTGCAAGCAGAAAAATAACCAGAATGCTCTTGTAAAATTACTTGCAGTTGGCTCACAAGCTGTCCTTTAGTACTCCGAATGATGATCTTTTTAGTGCATAAGCAATTTTTTATTCGAATCCTGGGGGAGGGCAGGGGCACCTTCAAAAACGTGTTTTTCAGGGGTTTTATAATTAGGTATTATGGTATTATTTCTGGCTGCATTTAACCAATCAACTAGAAACTTGGTGTGAAGGTAAAGGTACCAGAAGGCAACGACCGACATTTTTTTCATTTTTTTTAACTTACCTCCATAATGTTATTGAAATCCACTTTCAAACTTTCAAACCACGTTGTCAAGGTGAGTCCCAAATTACGAAAAAATTCAACACTTTTTTTGCATTTTTCGGAGTATTTCCTAGCATTAACAATATAGGTACCTATTTCAAAAATTTTCAAATGGTGCCTGCTTCGTTATGCACAAAAAATCATTTTAAAACGTGATTTGTCGCCATCCTAAATAAAGCAAACCACATTTCAAGCGTGGAATTCCATTTTGGGATTTGTGTTTGGCGAATTTTCAAAAATAAAAAATTTACCAATGTTGCAAACTGTCAACTCTTTTACGATTTTTCATCATTTTTAACCTTCTCAGCTGAGAATAAACACTTTTAAGTAATTTTGGAGCCTCCAGTTTCCTTTTAAATTTTTTTCAGATAGGTAGGGTAGGTATATCATTTTATAGCGCGGAGGGACCTAACATGAGCTTTAGTCCCTATAATTTTTATTGGAGTTTAATGGTGGCCATTTCGATAGTTTTGAGCAGTTGTCGCAGAATTCTAGGCGAATCAACTCTAATTAGGTAATTTTTAATCAACATGTAGATTGTAGATTTCAGAAAAAAAATAGGTTGAATTTTCCAAAACGACATATCAAAAATTGCTCGTTCATTTAGATTTTGTCCACTTAATTTGGTTTGCTTGGCCCTTCCACACTAATTCGAGATTCTTGATAAAAATTAAAAATCTGCTGGAGGCCTCAGAATTTTTCAAAAGTGGTTGTTTTTCTGTGGAGAAGATAACGAGTTAGTAGAGTTCATTTTGTACAGTTTTCATGGTCCTTCTTGAAAATCTGAAGTTTCCAAAATATGTAGAGAGCTCCAGAGCAAGTCGAAAGTACATCCAATTGACTCAGAATTTTCAATTGGATTATTTAACTTTTCGACTTCATTTGGTAACATTTTATTGAAATTTCAACTCTTAAGTATCTTTGAAGGCTTTAAGAACTGCTCAAAATGGATTGAAAAAGCTTTCAATCAATCTGGGTGGTGGTACGTACCAAATTTCAGAATTTTAGGTCAATTTTGTGTCATGTGGTTTTTTTTTTTCGTTTTCTGTCTTTTTATTCATGCACAAAAATTCACGGAAAATTTAAAGATTCAATTTAGGTGGGAATCTATCTGAAATTCTACTGATAATGTATTTTTTGTCTCCTTTTTCGATTCATGCAGGTTTGTGTGGTAAAAAAATGTTCTCCCTGATTGGGATATTATCTTTCTCATCAAAAAAAATTTGAGCCACCCAACAGAAAAATTGAGCACTTATTACATACGCATTTGAATTTTTCTGAAATATGGTAGGTCTGAGCTTCTTAACCTTTTTTCTCCATTTTTCAACGCTTCAGTACCTAGTACTTTTTCAAAGAAGCCGTTCTCTATATTTTGTTCCATCCTCTTAGTTCTATGAAAAGTCTCAACTCCTCTCAACTTTTTCATTGCTACGGAAGGCTTTTCTCATTTTTTCCCAGCAATTTTCTATTTTATTCTACGTCCTTGATCTTTTCAAACAGATCTAAGAGGATTTGGCGCACTCAATTGTATGCTTCTCATAGGGTTTTGCACTTTTCAATCCTGTATCGTTAAATTGGATTTTTCATAGCTACGAGTATCTTGTGTTATGTATGAAGCAATTTGACAGAAAGGAGGTAGTTACCTATTCTATTTTCATGAAAAATAATCGAGTAAAATTGGGAGAAAAAATGAAATTGGGAAAATTTGAAAAACCTTGAATTTTTTTGATTAGACAGCTCAAATTTTTCGCAAGCCATATCTTTGGATTGGATCTTCATATTGCAGCTTAAATCTACTCCACATTCCACACAGTAGATATAGGTACTTAAAGTATCACAACGCAGACTTAACACTAGGTAATACCTTACAACAGATGCATTGGCTTCCTTTATATCACAAAGCAAAAAACTAGATCATTTCTATCAACACGAAAGTATTTTTTTTCTCTTCGGATACATCAAGGGCACAGAGCAAATGGTGAAAATGGAACACAAAACTACGCGAATAATTTCCTGGTATAAGGGAAAAAGTGAAGCAAGGACAGTAGGGAAGAGAAAGAAAGACGTTACTTGGAAGCATTCTTTCTACGTAGAAGGATTTGTTGAGCGAACGATTGCTTTTTATGGTACCAGAATTCCGAACGCATCAAACACAATAAAAGTAATTTCCTCGTAGACAGAGACGGTGGGTGTTGAAATAGAAGAGCAAAAAACATTGTCGTCACAAAAAAATAAACGCACTACGTACGTCCTTTTCCCATCAAATGGTGTTAATTTCGTTTAGTGAGTTGCAACTTTGTATGTATGTAGAACGCATACCTACATCAGTTTATTAAATGTGAAGAGAAGTGGTGCCAAGCTCGAGGTATACCCTAATTAAGTTGAATACTCTTACTTTTGCTAGAAAATTTGATTTATCGCAGGGTTTAAGGGTTGAAAAATATGTATATCCCATAATATAGCAATATATGGTAAAAACTGAACCTTATATCCGCGATAAATTAGATATAATTATCAAGTTATCGATTTCATGATACATAATATAGAGAAAGAAGAGATGAAAGGCTCAAAAGAAAATGATACCTATGAAAAGATGGCAAGATGTTTAAATACACGCGATCTTTTACATATTGAAACACTCGGTATGGGTTAATACGATAGCATATTAGTTAGTATCCTGCAACACTATAGGTATACTTAGGTTATGCACAAAAGCCGGCCAAATTATACGTTCTATTTAAGATGTGGAACGAATTTATGGCAATACTAAGTACCTTTCGTACCGAATACAGGAATATTTAATGAAAGCCATTAGTCTTAAGACGTTCTACAGAACATTAAACATCAGTTTAAAGCGAGGGCGTCGATGGATTATTTAAGTTTAAGAAGTATAATTTATTACAGGCTTACTAAAGAAGTTTTAACGCCGAACCAACACAAATTAGTTATTTAGATATTCGCCTATACCCCCCTGCGTCCTTTTTATTCCGAAATCAATACCGATACTCATTAATTTACACCGATAATTGAATCGATTTCATCCTCGTATGAATAAAAATTCCAACTATTAAGCATATATGGTATACATATAGAATAGCGTCTAAAATCGTAGTGTTTGTAAAGGTCGCGAGGATCGAAAGTGACGAAAACTGCGAACAATTAAGCCGCTTAGAATTTCGTGGTCCGAGGAGCATATTGTTGCTGGAATTTATACCCGAGAGCCCTTTAATCTTATCTATATTAATTGACTATTTGGTAGGAATATTTTAAGCTGCAAGTGGAACGTCTTATATTAGTACTAGGCTACATATTTTTGAAAGGGTAAATTGTAAACATCCTACCATAGATGATAAGCTCGATTAATATGAAGATTATTTACTTTGAGGACGGCTAATTGAAAATGAGAAAACAACGGGGCTGGATATCTTTTAAAATTAACTTTTAAAGAATCGAATGATAATTTTTCATTGCACTTTTCTCAACATCGAGTAAGGTATTACTTCCTTATCTTACTTATGCACATTGTTTCTTGTTCTCTTGCATAAATCATTTTGCAGTATTTTGAAAACTAATAATAAGATGAAAAACGATTCAACTTCAAAAATATCCTCGTCTTGAGACGAATCGCGTACTGATCAAATTAACTCACGATCGTTGCCTGCGATATTCAGCGCAGAGCTATAAATTGTATTATCAAATAACTGTATTTTCAATATGTGTGAAAAATTTTCCCAACAGAATGTTCCTTTTTGAAAATCTCGTTTCACATATGGAAACACGACAGATGTGTTCATCTCATTTTTTATTCGTCGTGAAAAATCGTCCGGGCTAAAAAAAAAAAGCATACGTTTTGTTTGAACATGAACACATTTCGTTCCTTATAGTTAGGTACATAAGTTGCATATATAATTCGCCTTTAATATTAATCTATTCAGTAGGCATCGCCTTAGGCAACTCGTTTTGCATTCTTGTATTGCAAAATAATTCATAAGTGTCAAAAATGTTGCATAAGAGATGGCTTATTTTTATAAAAGGGCGTATATGTAGTTACGTAACTTATTCAGTTTCTGTAGATCTAATAGGTCGATTTCCCCAGCACTGCCCTTCTCAAATTTGAAGCTGAAATGTGCACCAATCGTTAGTGCATAGTGCAATTAAATGCACCAATTGCATTTCATTCGTGCATACCCTCCCTTCCTCCTTCGAAGAAAACCCTGCATAGTGCTTTTGGTTCGATTCATTGTTTAATTTACGATTCGATTTGGATCTGATTGCAGTACACATAGGTATAGAGTGAGAATGAAAGAATTCTGGTCGCACATGTATCAAGGTATTAAAAGCTTAAAAGGGTAAGAGATTAGGAAAGTTTGAAGTTTACATCACATATAATGGGTCTGAGGATTAGTGAATGTGTCATTTGGTCGAAGCAGATTTTCTATTTGTGACGTGCAATAAACAAAACTCAACATGAAAACCTAATGAACCGTTTGCTAACATTTAGCCATCATTTTGAAATTTATTTCGGTAACAGAATACACATCTACGATTTAGTTCGATTGAAGAAATTCGATAATTATTTCTGATTTGATACTTGGGGTTTTCACGGTTGTCATAGTAACTATATAAAATATTTTTAGTCCTTATAGTATTTCAAAGTGATAATATTTTTTCAGACGTTGAAATTTACGATAAAATGACAAAATTAAGCTACATCCTTTGGAGGTTGATAACAAAACGCTTTATAAAAAACCTAACGATAAATTTTTCGAAACATTGGAACTTTTTTTTTTTTATTATTCAAGTATCTGTTTATAATCCCTTTTTTTTCGCTCTCTTTTCAAATACGGAAAAAATATAATATCGCTATAATCGTTTAAAGGGAAAAAATTTACTGGCGAGGACATCGTTGTTAATGAAATTCAAAAATTTGACGAATATTTTAATCAAACTGAGACATCATTTTGCCCGAGAACGTGTTGAAAATTACTTTAAACGTTAGTACCCATGTTCTTGTGGAGGGAAAAAAATACCGTTTACAAACTTTATTATACGAGTTTGAAATTTTCTTTTAATTAAATTTTCCTGTAGTAGATAAACAAAAGTGGATTTACTTTTTTTTTTCAGAACGCTGCTACCGCCGCTGACGCAAACAAGTTGAAAATATTTCACTACGGTCGCGGTTTTAAGATATTAAATTTTAAATTTCACATTTAATCAAGTTTATATACGTTAGCCGAGCGTCAGTATCGTGCAAGTTGGTTGTCGGTGATGTGCGCTAATGCCGTATAGACGGCAATGAAACGAAATAATCCGACATTGTTTGGCGGCGTGTCGTTGTTGCGTGTTTAATTTGGTTTAACTATCGTCCCTGCAGCGATCGCCTACTATTCTTTTTTTTTTCAAAATCCTTGGCTGTAATAGGTACATAGAGTAAAGAAGGGTTCGATGGTGATGCTGTGTGGTGAATTGAATGAAGAGATGTTTCCAACTTTTGAATGGAGTTTTCCAAATAGATGTGGGATGATGATTTACAACATGTGTTATTTTATTTATCCAAGTACATGCTGAATAGTTTTTTGTACGTGGCAGATGAGTTGGCGGGAAAAACTCCTGGCGCAGTAGCGATAAGACAAATTTATCGGTATATTCTGTGTATTACATGGACTCGAACAAAAAATGAAATCGAGTACCTCTTTACTTGGATTTCAGTCATTTTTTGTACGAATTTCCTTCGCGATGGTCAAGTAAAATAATAACCATGAATTACACTTCTGATAAAATACTGCAATTTTTAATTTAAAGTAGGAAAATCGCGAGTCCGTAGAATGGTATAGGAAGATGAAATTTTTACCCGATCATTTTATCGATCAAACTCGACTGCGCTTGTGTACACGTTTTTCCTGTCAAATCAACTTGGAAACAAATGCTCGTAACGAGTACCCCTACCGTCCTCCGCACCGTTACTGTAGAATTTTGTATGTGTTAATAAAATTGCATAACCAGTTTGCCGTAAATATGAATAACACGTTGGACGTACCATTTCTGATTTTATGCTTTTGATTTTGCCCAAAAAATTATAACAGTTGGCCATTTGATGGTCAAGTGAAATAACCAACATCATTTCTCTTCCTTCCCTTCAAACGGTTGGGAGTGATCATCGTAATTTTCACACATTTGTCGTTTTGTTGAGACATACTGTCCAACAAATCTCTAGTGTTCAACCCTTCGAAAATATGTACATATGTACTTACTCGTGTGGTTTTTAGATCTTTCAGACAATACCATATTTAATCGTCTCTTTCTCTGGAAAAATCTTGAACTTGAGTAGTGAAAAATTTCATTTTTAGGTACCTATTAGGTAATTATTATTATTATTATTTTATTTTTATTCTTTCATTTCATGGAAATATCTACGAACTATCTACACTCAAAATGGATGAAAGGTAGGACGTGCATGGGGAAGGAAACTCTCCAGATCCAGAACCGAGATTTTAAAACGAAAGTGATGATTAATCAAATCTGTTGAACATTCATATAAAAAGAAATCAGATATTTCCGTATCATTTCCTGGTGCCTTTTCTCTTCAAAAAGATGGAAAGTGAAAATGAACCTAAAAGTATTTTCGAAGTGAATCCACTAGGGTTATTAATTTTAAGTATTTTTTAAAAAGTTTTGAACTTTGAGACTTGATTATTTTCTGGCGCATTCATGTTTCAAAAATATTTTTTTTTTACACAAAAAATATAATTTTCAAAACTAGACGAATATTTCAGAATTGCAGTGGTTTCAATAGACACTGCTGACAACTTCAAAAACTCTTAATTTGATCAGTCTTAGCCTTAATTTTTTGGAAGTGGCAAAACTCAGTGACTAAAAAATTGGCCTCACCTATTTCAAAATATTCATTCAGCTTAAAAAACGATCCCCTCGGATATTTTAGCACACATACCTGAATGTACTCAACGCGTAGGTAATAACTATAGGAAAGAAAATATTTTTGATTTGTGAATTCTCTACCACTCAATAGAACGCCTGTAAAGGGACGAATTGTAGCATTTTCTATCACTTAGGTGAGAGAAAATTGTTCTGTATTCAGCTGCTTCTCATCTTACTTACATAAAAACGCATTCTGGCAGTTTAGTTACATAAAAGCGCCATCAGGTAGATTAGTTTTCTCTTGACAAATGAGTTGTGAGAGCTCAGAGCCACACTTCAGTCATCCACGGACTCACCATGCATAGCATGGGCATTTTATCCATTCACCAAGATAGGTCCATGTCAGGCTTCCTATCTGAGAAGATAAGACAAGTCAAGGTGTGGAGCCTTGTCTTTATGGACATCATATTTACATAACATGAACTATTGGCTGTGCGACGGATACATAGAGCGCGCTGCTACGTGCCGAAATGTAAAGTTAAAAATGGGTCTAGTTGTATGTACCTACAGAGAGCATAGGGAGAAATCACATTTTTTAATTTTTACGCAAGAACGGTAGGGTTCTTTCCTATTATGTATAGAACATTATTTTCAGAGAATTTAATTTCCGATTTTTTGGTGTAAAAAAAATTGATTATCGATAATTTCTTTCACAAACTTTCAGTATTTCAGAACTTTTTAATTGAATTTCTCCGTGAGTATTGATGCTAAAGATCTGGTGATTATATTAATGTAAAGAGGAGAAAATGCTGATTACTGAGAACATTAAAAAAATTGGGATTTACCGATATACTTACTTATGTTTTTGTGAAATGCTGAAAACAGGTGAAAATTGCTACACAAAAACTGAATTTGTCGCGTTGGAAATGGTCGAAGTTCATTTTTTTAAATACCAAAAAATCGGAAATTAAATTCCCTTTAAATAATGCCCTATACTGTAGTAGTGTGGGGTGTTACCGCACTTGCCACTTGGGTGGACTAACTGCTACATGTATCGGAGATGCTACTTGGTGTTACAAATTAAGGGTAGCTATCTCCGATGGGGGAAGAATGTCGGGAAACACTCTTTTACTAGGCCAAGGCTGAGGTACAGCTGCTAAGATCGTAGGACGAACGCGACACAAATAAGTTGATACCGGAGGTACTTTAAGACGCTTTATTACGTGTGTCAGAGACAGCTTCTCTACTAGAATCTGCTCTACTAATACATATAAACGACTACACGAAATATACAAGCGAATGAGTAAAGACACAATTACTACAGTATAAAAAACAAGTCCCTAAGTTGAGCTTACTCATCTGCATAGCAGGGATTCAGTCTCAACGTTGTGTAGCAAAGCTAACGAAAAACATACTGATGCTGCTTTCACAGCATCCGATCAGTGAAGCTTCTTCGAACTACACCGCTAGATCGCGCCGCTAATGGAGCTGCGCGATGCTACGTATATGGGCTCACAACTTCCACTTATGGTGGTAGCTGCGGGCGCACGACTTACCGGTACAATACAATTGGTAAAAAATCCAACTGTTTTTGCGTAAAAATTACAAAACGCGATTTTTTCCTATGCTCTCTGTACAACTGGACCCATTTTCAGCATTTCAAGCATTCACCGCTAGATGTCAGCCACTTTGCGTCGCAGTGCCAATTCACTTGTGACCTGTTGCGTAAATATAATTGGGATTCAAATACACAAAGTTCAAGGTGGCTCAGGTGTTACGTATACTATCATCATTATCTAAAAGCTCTAAAAACAGAGTCATGGACAATGAATCTGCTCTGTTTGTTGACCATGCCCTTCATCCCCGGGTGGTTCATTGCACATTTTCACAAATACCTAGTATTCTTTCCTCTTTATAAATCGTACATACTTGTAATACTTTAATTATTGGTATTTCATAACAACACAAAGATTATAATAAATTATATTGATTGTGAGCTAAAGAACGTACGATAGTTACAACGAACACTTTATTACTGATTAATACATACATTGTAACTGTACATCAACGAGAGATAAATGTTATCTTTATTCGATTACATACATATGCGCTAAACGCTACAAGCGTCCCCCTTTTTTTTTTTTTTTTTTTTTTTTTTTTTTTCGACTATACTATACAACTTAAAACTAATGGTAACTTTATTTAAAAGAGGGAAACGACAATTTCAAATTAAAAAAAATTTTTCAAGCATAAAAAATATTAGAATAAAATTAGGTAAAAATATCAGCGAATAAAATACAAATTAAAACATAGAAGTATAAATAATCTAGCAACAACCATCTCCAAATCTCACAGGTTTCCGTATGGCCCTACCACTTCGAGTACGTGGCTGCGTAGGATCTGGCGATGGAGGGAGAGGCGTTGAGGCAGGAGAGAGGGGAATGGATCGAGCCTGACTTCGGACATAAATCGATTTTCGGTTCGCTTTGGTGTTCCTCAACGTTTCCTCCTCTGCCTGCTTGACATCGTAACCTCTCACAATATACTTCTGTGGCAATTCAGGCCCTTTGTCGGCATTATCACTAGCCAATGAATACGCAGGCTTCAACCTATCGATGTTGACCGAATCCTGCTTACCGTTGACATCAATCAGGTACCACTTTGGGGTGCGTTTTATGACGAGGTATGGCCCCTGGTAAGGTGCCTCGAGCGGCATTTTGACACGATCAACACGTACATACACACGATCGCAGGACTTCAAATCCGGATGTACAAACACGTCAGTGTGTCTTTTTCGGACTGGTGCAGGGCGGATACGTCGGAAAGCATTACGCAGATCGGAAACATATGAGAAAGTATCTGCAATATGCTCAGAATTTTCGAAAATTTCGCCTGGCAATCTCAATGTACGACCAAATGCCATTTCCGCACATGATACACCAGTATCATCTCGAGGTGACGAGCGTAAACCCAATAAAACTGCCGGTAGCATAGTGAGCCAATTTCCACCTCTGCATTTGAGTGCATCTTTCAATCGGCGATGCATGCGCTCGACCATTCCGTTGGCACGGGGGTTGTATGCAACAGTTTTGACTTGCTGTGAGCCCAGCAGTGTGGAAACTTGAGAAAATAGCGCAGACGTAAATTGGCTGCCTCGATCTGTGGTCAAATACGCAGGTACGCCATACCTAGCCACCCACTGCTCAACAAAGGCTCTTGCCACAGTCTCCGCAGTAATATCACGAAGTGGTACAACCTCTAACCAGCGTGTTGCGCGATCTACAAAGGTGCACAGGTATTTGTAGCCATCAGGAGTGGCAGACAATACAACGATATCCATATGTAGGTGCTCGAATCTGTCACTAGGTGGAAACACACCAACTGGAGCTTTAGTATGCCTTGTAACTTTACTGCGTTGGCATGGTTCACAGGCACGGTGCCAAACACGAACGTCTTTCTTTAAACCAGGCCAATAGTATCGATCAGCTATCAACCGTTGAGTGGCTTTCAGCCCAGGATGTGCCACATTATGTATTTTTTGAAAAACCGTTTGGTGAAGTGCTTTAGGGACGAGTGGCCTGTGCTTGCCTCGAAATAACGAACAAAGCACACTGTTACCATCTATATCGAACAGCTCGCCAATTTGGTGGTCATGTAGGCCATTTCTGCGGATCCACTCCATGTCTTTGTCCAACCTCTGTGCTTCAGCAAATTCCTCCAGGGTGAAACCAAACTGCTCGTTGACTGTAACTGAGTCTACTTCTGGCCTACTCAGACCATCGGCCACAACGTTGTCAACCCCGGAGATATGCACAATCTCACTAGTGAACTGTGAGAGGTAATGGGCTTGTCTGGACCTACGCTGCAGTTTTATGTGTTTTTGAGTTTGAAAAATAGGCAGCAGTGGCTTGTGGTCCGTTGCCAATACCAAGCGTCTACCCTCGATGAGGTATTCGAAATGCTCAACACCCAGGAACAAAGCATATAACTCTCGATCGTAGGTGGGCCACAGCTGCTCACGTTCGTCCAATTTTCGTGAAAAAAACCCTAATGGTTCTCTGGTACCATCTTTCGTAATCTGGTCAAGGGCCGCGCCAACTGCAGTGCCTGAGGCATCCGCAGTCAACACCAAAACAGCATCTTCTCGAGGGTAGTGCAACAATGTAAATGTAGAGAACAGGGTTTTGGCATCTTCGAATGCTTTTGTCAGCTCGGGGGTCCATTTTACGGGAGTTTTATCTTTCCGCTTCGTTCGGCCTTTTAAAATTGTGTTCAAAGGGGCGAGGACCTCAGCCGCCTGCAGCTTGAACTCACGGTAGAAATTGAATGTGCCAATTACGCTGCGCAGCGCCTCTATCGTCTTTGGGCATTGCAATTTGCGGAGGTAGGCAATACGTTCCTCCGTTGGTTTGTAACCATCTTGAGTCACACGATGCCCAAGGAAGCAAACCTCTGGAGCGCAAAATGTAGATTTTTTTACGTTCATACTAAGGCCATACTTTGCCAACCTTTCAAAAATAATCTCAAGGTGACGATAATGCTCCTCTACAGAGTCTGAGAAAACCAAAATATCATCTAAGTAGATGAAAACGAAAGGTAAATCGCCTAAGATCGAACGAATAAACCTCTGGAAGGTGGCAGGCGCGTTTCGTAAGCCCAACGGCATCCGGTTATACTCGAAAAATCCGGCACATGATGATAATGCAGTCTTAGGGCGATGAGGAGGGTAGATGGGTATGTTGAAATAGGCACGAACGAGATCAAGGTTTGAAAACACCTTTTTTCCAAACAGACTCTGAGTAGAATCGCGCATATCAGGCAATGGGTAACGATCAGGCAATGTACACGAATTCAACAACCTGTAGTCGCCAGCTATTCGAATTTTGCCGTTTTTTCGAATAGGTACCACTGGAGAAGCCCATTGTGACTTGGAATGACTGATTAGGCCGGACTCAAGATGAGCATCCATCTCAGCTCTGATCTGTTTGGCAATTTGTGGCTGAACTCTTCGTGGTTTTTGGTACACTGGTGGTCCATGAGTCTCAATGAAATGAAGGACATCGTGAGGTGGACTTGCATGGTACTGAGGTGGGCGCAACAGTGATGGGTACTTTCGAAAGAGGTCGCCTAAAGGGCCATCAGGCAACTCGCCATTGACTAAATTAACACTGGCCTGAGACGTTTCAACAGTTTGACATTGCGCACTCAATAATAATTTCCCATCGAACAGGCGCTTGCGACGTGTATCAGGCAGCAGATGGTAATATGATAAAAAATCTGCACCCAAAATTGGCGATGTGACATCTGCAAAAACGAAATTCCACGAGTACGTAGTTAACATGCCAAAGTCCACCGTAACTACCTCTGTACCGAAGGTATCAATTTTACTGCCATTAGCTGCGGTAAGCTTATACAGGTATTTTTCTCTGGCACAATGTCGCTTTGGCAGGAAGTTGCGAGGTAAAATCGAAATATCGGAACCACTATCCACCAAAAATAACGAACCAGATTTTTTATCGCGTATGAATAGACGAGGTGAATTAGTATGAGAGGTATCGGCAGCTCCGGCGCAGCTGGGGGACTGTATCGCTGCTTTACGTGTCCCCTCAGCTAGTTTTCCGAGTTTTTCTCCTTATATTCACTGCAACCTGCGTAACATTTACGCGCATTGTTTCCCCATTTATCATGGTACCAACATTTACCATCAAATAAATCACGTGAATGGTACGGTGATGGAGAACGACGGCGCGAACGTGAACGATCTCTACCACGGTGACTCGAATTCGATCTATCCCTCGAGCGGCTGCGATTCATAGCGGCGATTTGTTTTGTCAGCTCGGTAACGGCAGCCAGCAGCAAAGTGTCGGCAGTTTGAGGTGCTGAAGCTGAACAGCACTGAGTATGTGCAGTTGCCGATGCAGGTAACGTGGCAGTTTGCGGTGCTGAAGCTGCATAGCACTGTGTATGTGCAGTTGCCGATGCGGGTAACGTTGAAGGGGTAAACGTACTGCTCGTAGATGGCATGGCAGAGTTTGCCATCAAGGAAAACACGGATGAACCTTGGCTCAACATGCCACTAGCTAACTGCAAATCCATAATCGTCTCAGCCTGCTTTGCAAGCTCGTCGAGTGGTAAAGAGAGACTGGATGTCACTGCCATTCTAGTTTGAATGGGAATTTTTGATAAAAACATCTCCTTAATTGCACTATCCGAAAAGGAGTTACCAGCCAACGTGCGAATCTGGTCGAGAATACGAGTAGGTTTCGTTTCGGTTAATGTGTGGGAATTGAGGAGTTTTTGCAACTTTCGTTCCTCAGAATCACCATACGCCTCTAGTAACTTCGTCTTCGCGTCTGAGTATGGCGTAGCAAGAGTTTCAGAACTCTTTATGATTGAACTAATTCGTTCATATTGAGCAATATCTAAACTCTGTAGAAGATGAGAAAACTTTGTCTTTTCATCCTTGACGTCATTGGCGGCGAAAATTGCATGTGCCGCAGAAAACCATAAATCTGGAGAGGTTTCCGAAAAAGGAGCAATACGTAGCTTGACAGGTGCAGAGGCAGGAGCGGCAGACGGAGTTCCGCCAGTCATCTTTGCGAAACACAACAAGCGATAAAAATGTGTAGAACGTCACAACACGAAATCGTGCACAAATCCGCCGATAACGACCGTAAAAAACACGCGAATATACTCAAAAATTCTCTAAACACACCAGAATACTCAAAAAATGTTATTACGCGCAAAAATACGCAAAAAATTGCAAAAATTTTCACCAAAAAACGTTGAAATATACAGGTTTTTAGCTGAATAACAATTATTTCGTCACGGTCGCCACTTTGTGAGCTAAAGAACGTACGATAGTTACAACGAACACTTTATTACTGATTAATACATACATTGTAACTGTACATCAACGAGAGATAAATGTTATCTTTATTCGATTACATACATATGCGCTAAACGCTACATGATAAGTGCTTTAATAAAGCTGGTGTATTATAATTGACTGAGCTTTATCTTTTATTATCATGTATTTATATTCATTATATGATTGATATTTCATTACCAAAGAGTAGGTATTGAGGCGGTCATTCACCAGTGCTTATGTGTACAGAGGTAGGTAAAGATTCACTTCCTTGAAGTAGGGTGGAAGATGAATCATGTGTGAAAAATAGGCACAGAGTGGCAAAGTCTTTCTTTACACGCTAAACTGGTTTCCCAAAATAGATAAGGTAGGTGCTAGACCGGAAAAAATCGCAATTATTTCAAAAATTTCCTCCTCTGGTCATGAAAATTTTTCTGGCTGACTTTCACCTAAAAATGTTGTCCACTGAGTGTGGTTGAGATTTTCTGAAAAAGTTTTTCTTATTTCACTCTAATGGACAGTTGGAAACTATAAATTATGGTGGAGTGAAAAAAATTCTTGATTTTGACGAAAATTGTCCAGTAAATTCATTTTGAGTTGGAGACAATCCAAATCCAGACAACTTTTTAGCCTCCTAGTGGACTGAGCAAAACATTTTCAATGCTTGGTCATTTATTTTCTTTAAAAAATAATGATTTTTTGCTATTTTGGGAAGTGTAACTTTTTTACGATCATTTCAATTAATTTGTACGATTTCCTTTTTTGCTCTGATTTTTTAAAGCACCCTCTAAAATGAGTAAATAACTGTGATCTTTTAAAATCTTATAAAAATCTTAACCTAACCTAACCTATTGATTGGGCATAAAAATCACGAATCCACCAAGCTTCAAGTTCCATTTTGAGGACTAAAAGTTGTATCTATCGCATTTTTCAGTCAATTTGACGTTTAGAAACTTAAATTGCCTTATGCCCTTTTGGAAACTGGACGAGGTACTGCACATTGGTCAAATTGCAATTATTATTTTCAAAACGACCAAACGATATTTTGTCTAAAAATACCATCCATTATAAAACTGGTCAAACATTTTTGGCTTTTGAACTTACACTCCTCGAATTTAACGTTAACCGCCTAAAACGGTCGATAGGGTATCCATTAAAATAAGCATTGACCTATGTTATAGGTGCTAAAATCAATTTTTGACCTTTTCACAGCAATGAAATTTCTTGAGAAAATTTAAAAATCTCTGGAGGCTCTAGAAAGGCTGAAACTAGTACATATTTGTTGATGTGTGGGAGTTGAACATATGGAATTATTCAGTTATTCACATAGGTTCACTTCGCTAAAAAAATTATATTTTTTGAAAAAATTAAAAATCTTTCTTCAAACATTGCTTTTTAATTTTTTTTAATTCTCAAGAATTCGCCAAAAATCCAAAAATGAACTTTAACACCCAAAATTTCCTTTACGGATTAGAAACTGTGAGTTGAAAAGGTTCCCTTCGTCAAGAAAAAATAATTGGTGCGGTGAAAAATTGAGCATTAAATCTATCATCTACCTTACCTATTTGCTTGAGGATTGTATTCGCCAATTTTTTACCTGACATTTTGTGAAAGAAAAAGAAACTTCAAAGAGCGAATAAAACTAATATTTGAAAATACCTATAAATTAATAAACTCAATAAAAATAAAGAAAAATAAAAATAAAATAAAACAACACCCATTCAGCAGGAAAGAATTGATATCAGTTGCTAATATAACAATAGATACAGGGCCAGTTTTCACTCTACACGTTCGATTTGTTCGAAAATTCCAAACTAATGTTACAATCATAACGTTAATTTTGTTCAGCTCGTTTTGCTGAGCCAATAAAAACAAAACTTATAATAAAGTCTCGTTTTCGTTGAAATACTTGGGGAGTTGAAACGCGATTGTGAAAATTTTGTGTAGGTATATAATGGAGTTTTCAATGCTTTAGATAAGACGTTCGCATTTATCGATAATAAAATTCGTTAGTGAAGCAGTTCAGTGCATTTTCATGTTGAATTCGGCCGTTATATCATGCTAATTCGCATCATGAATAGAAGCTTAGAACGTAAGATCTGGGTATATTTTTCATTTGCTGTTTTATAAATCGACTCGATTTGCATGCAGAGGTCGTTAAAAAAGATCAAACTGCAACATTGCGAAAGGATTTGGCTGGTTTAAAAGAGCTATTTGAGGTCAAAGTAACATTGTAAGGCTTAATTATCCCGATATCTCTAAAGAAATTTTCGGTTATATAAACGAAATTACTGCAATAATTTCTAGATGTAAGTAATAGGTAGACGAAAATATTTCTTGGGATGATTTCAAAAGAACTACGTGATCTTTCAATGATATTGAATAATTCAAGATTAAGTACCATAGTCGTTACACATTCGAGTTACCTAAGTATTATTCTACGTAGGGCTATAGGAAAATGCCTGAAAATGGTATAATTTTCAGCTTCATTCGTTCGTCCCATTCAACTAATTGAACCATTTGTAAAGTTAATTTTTAAAATAGTCGCATTCGCGAGCTAATCTTTTAGCACAGTTTGTGTAGTGGAAAATGAAGAAATTCGCTTTTTTGTCTCAACGTCTGCCTATAAGACGAAGCAGGAAAAAATACGTCTCCCGTTGAGAGGTATTTTCCAAGTGTAATTAATTTTTTCTTTACTGTCGACGAAATTAATTACAATAAGAAATCTTGCAAATCTACCTCTCATTCGTTAAACTTATTAGAAGTACTTTTTTTTTCAAGTTTCAAAGTTTGCAACTCGCAATATACAAACGCATTCGCGAATATTTTCAATAACGATAAGGTAGGTAATGATTTTTTTCAATTAAAGTGCTTATTAACCGAGCTTATTACCAGCTTCCGACACCGCAAAACAATTTGCTTTGAAAATGGTGCGACGGAACTTTCCGTGAAAAGTAGCGAGGATTAAAAACCAATTATCGCTGTCACCCTGGGTATATACAGTAAATACCTAAGCGAGTTGAAAAATATAGGGTATCAAGATATCAAGGTGATAAGAACGACATCATCTCGAGTAATTAACGAACCTTTGACGACGACGACGCTCCGTTCATAGCCTTGAACTTGTGTCTACCTACCTATTTACGTGATGAAAATCATTTGTTTAAGTTTACGAACGCTGCTATGTAAATTATAAAACCAAATTATCCTATTAGCACGCGAATTCTTAATATAGGCTTTTACTCAAGACAAAGAACCAAATGGAAATGTATAAATTCATCTCGAAAACTTAATTGATGACATCGCGAAAGGAATAAAGTAATATATATGCAAATAAATACCATTAGGTATTCATTTTTTTCCTCCTTAGATTAACTTTGTGGGAGATAAAAAAAATAAGTGCTTTTAAATTTTTAACAAACTTCCTGAATCATATTTGAAAAAATATAGGTTACGTCACTTTTCAAACTAATTAGTCTTTGAACATTATATTCTGTAGAGAAAAAAAGCTGCGAGAAGCTTGAACTACTAAAATACAAGGTGTTTTAGGGTGGAAGTGAAAGCGCGTAATATTATTTTAAATAATCCTAAAGCTACAGGAGCGAGACTGTGTTCCTCAAAAATTTTGATTTTCAATTTTTTTGTTTTTTAATTTAATTTTTCTCCTCTAGTACACCCCATCTTCCTTCTAAAAAGACCTGAACGGGAACTGTTTATAGAAGATGAGATGGGACTAGGATTGGACTAGAATTGGAACTCATGTACTTTTAGGAGTTTTAAAAATGCAATGTTCCTCGGAAAGTGAAACTATAGAAAAAAAAGAAAGAATGCGAGTTGAAAATTTTATGTTGGAAAAAATAGAAAAAAGGAAAATTTTTTAACAAGAATGAAAAAGCGAAGAAAATCGTGAAAATATTTTTTACTGCAGAGCAATACATTTGAAAAAAAGAATTGACGAGAGTTATTTCTTTCAATGCTTGAAAAATGATACGTAGAGTTGATTATAGTTTTAAAAACGCGAATATAAACGTTTAAATTTTGAAGTAGTTGGTTAAGTGCTTGAACATACCTACATTTCACTGGTGACCGAAGAAAAAAATTTGGCATCAACCTTTTCACTATATATTTCTTCTTCCTTTCACCTTTTTGAAAAGTTTCGCAGTCTTTAGAATTTTTTCAACTTATCTAAAATGTATACTGAAAACCCAACATATAATTTTATTTTCCAAAGTTATTTGAAAATTTCTCCAACAAAGTTTCATTCTCGGAGTGTGTTTTTTTTTATGCCTCTCTATTTGATCCATAAATCACTCTCATAATTGCATGATGGACCTTGGAAGTCTATTAGGTACCTATTTATTGGCCGAATAATTATAATATGCGCGAAAAGAAACGCGAAGAGAAAAAGAAAAATTTTGATTGCTTTCGAGTGATTTCAACATCCCTTTCATTGTTTGAAATTTTTTTGTGTATCTCCTTGAAGACTCGTTATAATCCTGGTAAGCTATAAGGAAGGGGAAAATTTTGAATGCTTCATTCTTTATTCTACTTGTCTGCTGGAGTATCTACTTCCAATATCACTTAACCTTTTTACAATTTTTTTCATATTGCCTATTCGTTTTCAAGGCTTATAATCATTATATGTAGTTGATGGGAAAAGAAAATTCCTGAACAGGCCGTTTCACTCTTTTACTCGAGTAGATACTTTCAGTAACCCCGTAATTTTTTTTCTTCAAATTTTTAAAATACCTATTATTTTTAAAAAATAATCTCACGAAATTTCCACCTCCGATTTAAACGAGAAAGAGCATTAGGTACCTACCTGAAGCTATAATTACCACAATTTCAGCTACCCAAATGGATTTTTTTGATTTTTGGCAATTTGCTTATGCTTTTTTAAAACAATAAAAAAGAACATTTAATTAATGAAACTGATGGAAATTACTCGTGGAACTAATATTAACACCCGTTCGAATCGAATTTCACCGTTTTAGATGATTCTGGAGCCTCCAAAGTTATTTTAGATTTCTCCGGAAGATGTATGAATTAACTTGGGAAGCTGAAAATCGAGTTTTGTGGCTTATTCTGACCTGTTAAAAGGGCTCATCCTAATTTGAGCCGATTTTCAGGCAGACACCTCAAGAGTGTTTTTTGTCCAGCATTTTCCAGTCATTAGGTAAAAAGGCGCACTTGAGAAGCCTCCGATGTCCACTTGGAAATTGAGCCAAATGTAAATAAACTCGTTAAATAGGTCAAGAATAAGCCACAATGCGACTTTTAGCTGTCCAAAATAATTTACAGTATGACACAAAAGTAGTGCCCGGTGGCTTTTATTTCCAAGTGAAAAGAGCTAGAGAGATGAATGAAGCGGCGTTGAGTAGGGAAAAATAAGGGCTTTCAAAAATGTCCTTGAAAATTTCAGGCCCATGCACGTAGGATGTCCACAAATTGAAAAACCGGTTTGGTCAAAAAATTCTAACTGGTTTTTATTGACGAAATGTATTCTACACACTAAGGCAATAAAAACGTGATATGAATTTTTTGAAACTGGTTCATTAATTTGCAACCAGTTATCAAAAATAACCTAAAAATTGGAGATGGAGAAAAAATCTTGAAACAAAAGTTGTGAGACATGAAAAATTACACCATTCTGTTCAATCATATTTTGAAACCGGTTAATTGGTTTGCATTTAGCAACCAGTTTTTTACAATCAGCTAAAAATTGAAGATAGAGAAAAAAGTTTGATACATGAGTTGTAGAGTGTGAAAAATTGAACCATTTTTGCTGATCCGATGTTGAAACCGGTTCATTAAATCGCCGCAAGCCATCAAATGTTACCTGGTTGCAAGTTAGCCATTTTCAAAATCCGATCAGCAAAAATGGTTCAATTTTTCACGTGCTACAACTTTTGTTCCAAGCTTTTTTCTTTATCTCCAACTTTTAAGTGATTGTTAAAAACTGGTTGCTAAATGCAAACCAATGAACTGGATTCAAAATGTGATGAGACAGAATTGTTTAATTTTTCACCCTCTACAACTTTTCTTTCAAGTTTTTTTCTCTATCTACAATTTTTGGGTATTTTTTGATAACTGGTTGCAAATTAATGAACCAGTTTCAAAAAATTCATATCACTTTTTTGTCGCCTTAGTGTGTAGAATACATTGCGTCAATAAAAACCAGTTTGAATTTTTTTGACCAAACCAGTTTTTCAATTTGTGGACTGGGCCTGCAATTTTCTAGGTCACTTTTGAAAGCTCTTATTTTTCCTTACTCAACCTAGAAGCTGCAGAACAGCTTGAAATGCTGAAATTAGGATTCTGAGGATTGGTTTCAAGCATTTCGTCATTTTTACTGAATAAATGAAAATGTAGGTGTCAATATTTTTTGAATAGGAAAGATATGGTAAGTGTAAGTGAATCGCTAAAAATAGTCAATTTTGTACTTTTAAAAATTTTCTAAAAATATAAAAACCAATTTGAGCAGATTAAATTGAATATGGAGGTTTCAGACCATGTTTTTCGCAACATTATAGTACATATGTTCGTAGTATAGGTAGGTAGGTATGTACTTTTTTCCATTTCTAATTCTTACGGAATGAACGACATTTTTAAAATCATTTATAATCAAATTGTTTATAATTTATGAACAAACCATTTTTTGTTTACTGAATTGGATCAGTCGTTAGTAGCTGTCTCAAGTGGGTAAATAAATTCCGGAATGAATCAAACCATACGCATGAACTCAATTTTAAAAAGAAAGCCCACCATATTGGTTCTTTCGTCACTGCTTGTATGTACTTACATTAAAAAACGTGTATAATAGTTTGCCAACTAGGTTTGCCGTAAATACATAGGTACGTCGTCTGCATTCGGTGATTCTGATTTTGATGTTAATAAAATTGCCTATCTTGTTTGCCGTAAATACACATACAACATTCTCACATTAATTTAATTGCACCATTTAGGTACCTATGCATTTTTTTTGAATTTTTATGAAAACTGGGATCCTTTGCGCTCCCACTGATGTTGAAATTGTATTTTAAAAATTATTTCGTTGAAAAGAGAGTAGGGTACCTAACTAGTGTCCTCACTGTAATTTCTTCGAATTTACAATAACACCTTTCAACTTTTACACTGAACTGAAACGTTAAACCAAACCCTCTTCTGTATTCAGAAAGAATAGAGCAGAAAAGACAACATTTTATTAGAACATCGAAAAGAATCTCGTAAAAAATTGAGCAAAATCGAAGGACTCTACTCCATTTTTGATTCGAGTAGGTATGGAATAGATCCAGTAGGTATAATGTGCCTTTTACATGCATTTATATCAAAATTACAAGATTTTCTCACCCTTGACGAAAAAATTTTTCCAAGGGGGGAATAATCCTGGTTCATTTTAAAAATTAATTTTCATAATATTCAACAGAACAACCTGACTGTCCACTTTGTTGGCCCGTTCAAAACGGTTCGTTCAAAGTATTATTCAGTCTTCCAATAATGAATGAATGAGAAATGAGTGAATCATTTTTTGAACGATTCTTTCACGAAAAATCTTTCCGAATGCAGTATTTGAGAAGAAAGGAAACGCTGATTATAGCTATGAAGAAAATCTGTGCGTCCAATTTCACTTGACATTTCGCATTAATGTAGGTAGGTAATATGAACATGTAACATGTATGTATGTACTTAAGTGTATTCTGATAAAAACAATTCTATTATTATGTTTTCGCTTCATTTGATGACATTTTCCTCAACCAGATTGATACTGTAAAGAAGAAAAATGTACCTACCTTACCCACCAAATATAGGTAGGTACCTACTTAGCTAATCTTTTGCAATTTTTGGAATGTTTTACATATGTGAAGTTTCGAATAAAACTGAAACTCTAGGGAATATGTAAATTATTCGGTTTGTTGAATAATCATATTAAAGGTAGGCACTCGAGTTTCAAATCAAAATTCAAACAGCCGACCTAATTTGGTGACTTTTTCTCAGTCAGAGCAGCCGATATACGAGCTCGGGAAAACTATAAGGAGAAATTTATTTAACACATTTCCTGTTATGTTTACACGATGGCAAATGAATTACACAATACAATGCTGTCGAACGAAAATGGTAAAATTATCAATCACCGAGGAAAAGGAAATTGCCACGAAGACACATTTTATCGAAAGTGTACCATTCGGCTTTTCTTCGACGGTGGTGGCGGCGACGACGACGACGACGACGATCGAAATTATGGAAATTGGCAACACGGTTTGGTCGGTTGTCGTTGTCGTCGTCGTGGTCGTTGTTGTTGTCGTAGTCGCAGTCGTCTGTCGTTACACTATGGCAAAGAACTAATTTAATTATGCGTGTCCATTTTAAAGGCAGCCAGTTTTCGGACTTAATTAACTCTCGAATCTTTTAGTACGAAGAAAAAGTGAATTACGAGTCGAAATGGATTTCCGTACGGAGTAATTTTCATCATAAAACTTTCAAAACAAATGAAAATACGGAGTAATTTACGAGCTCTATCTACCTCTCTGTCACGTCAGCGTCGAGTTTTTCTTTTATTCGATTAATTTCTATCGAATTACTCGCTAAGTATCGAATACCGGTCCAATTACCGCAAAAAGTTTACTCCCATACATATTTGAAAAAGGTTTCACGCTGTCATGTTGTCACATAAAGTTTAATAAGACATGCGAAACGACCGCCACGTACCCAAAATAGCCTACTTCGGTGTAAATCCAAACAATACGAAGATTGTAACACCTTTAGACCCAATACTACTCAACATTTTAACCGCCACTTTCGTGACAAGCTTTTAATTAAAAATACAATGCAACTGGTATCTATGTATACGTTACTTCGACCAAATTTTCCCCACGGTAACATACATTTTAAATAAGGTATAGGTAGGTCGTGATGTTTTTTTTTTCTAAGCTGTTTTTGGTTTAGCTAGTTTGTTTTTTTCCTATAGGTAGTAAGTAAACCAAACTTCATACCACAAACCTAACAATGCGACGTACGAATTTTCAGTTTTACTGGGTGAATTTTTTTTTACGACGCAGATACCTCAGTGCCATTCAGAGCTGCGCCTTTATTACGATAAAAAGTAATATTTACATTGTGTAAAATGTGTTCAGTACATAGCTTTGTTTCAACAGTGTTTCTGCGAAACGTATTCAATTTCCTTTCTCCGACTGAATTCCTATGTCGGTGCTTTTGCAAAATATCGAAATACATTTTCAACTTTAATGGCAAATGACGCGATGCCAAATGAAATTGCCACTTTTGAGTCAACTTCCAGGTCGAATTTTTGCACGGGGTTCTTTTCCTTTACGTGCGTCTTCGTTTCTGGATTTTAGTTGAGCTGTAACATTGCGAGTCATTTAAACGAGATGATGGGAATTTTTAGAGGGAAAAAAATCATCTTATTCAAAATTACGCCGATTTTTCAAAAAAAAAAAATCCAACACAATTTTTAGGATTCTACTGAGCAGTTCAAAATTTGCAAATTGCTTATTTTTGGGTAAATTTGAGAGAGTGTTACATATATGCCTTAATCGCCTTGGCGGTTGTTAATAGAACTCTTCTTTATACTGGGAAGTATGGTAACGTGGGAACTATTTCACCCTCCTCATGGTGAGCTAGGTAGGGGAGAGGGAGGATGTTTTGGACACTTTTCTTTGATTTGAAATTACAAGCGATAGGAAACACCTAGAAAGGTGGGGCTGGTCTCATTTGAAAGAGGATCTCAATGTGCACATTTTGACTTACTAGAAAAATTTTTAAGTTGCAAACTGAACAAACCATTGGACTTTGAAAAAACACCATTTTGGGTGGATGTGTTGGACACGATAGGTGGATGTTTTGGACATGCTGAGAAAAGACGTTTTTTTGAATGTTTATTTTTGGAAATCCCAAATTTCAAGCCATTAGAAATCAATTGTCAGTATCTGTCCACAATTTCACACAATTTCAGTTGACTCGGATTGTTTTTAATATTAGTGTGGCGGTGTGGCAATGTTGAAGAGTCAACTTTTTTATGCCATATTTTTCAGCCAGTGCTGGCGTGCTCTATTGACATATTTTCAGGAGGCAACTTCAAATCGTTCTTGATTAGCATTTATCATTCCAGACTCATTAAAAGTCTTTCCTGGATTTGTCGGATAAAACTGAGGCATTCTTACACCCAAACATAGCAAATTAACACGAATTTATCGCAGTGTCCAAAACATCCCCACTATGCCATTTCTACTTAAACTGGCTGTGGGAAAAAAGTATCAGCTTTTCACGAAAAGGTAATTAGTGATTATTAACAAGAAGGAATCAGAGATTTCATTTTACTTGGGCTCTTAATGAAATTCCTCACAGTTATTTTTCAGGAGCTCAAAATGTGAGACAACAATTTTTTCCAAAAACAGCACTTCAAAACAAAAGCTGAAATATTTTTATCACACGAGTTGGTATCCGGTAAATGTGGTCAAATATCAGTTGTGGTACGACATTGCCACATAATAGTGAAAACCCCGTCAAAAAAAAATCAAACCAACTCATCAAACCAGCAACTGTCCAAAACATCCTCCCTCTCCCCATCGTGATGCTCGCTGTAAGAATGTAAGAGTAACTTCACTTAGCATCGATATCTCGAGCTCCTCGGTACTAATGTCACCAAGACGTGTATTTCTCAGATGTATAGGTAGAATAGGTCCCCCTCTTCTCCTCTTTCCTAATTTTGCCCACTATGTAGTGGATAATTTGTGCAATTTAACGTGGTTTTTTATTAATTATTTAATCAATCGCGGTACATTGAATATTACTCCGATCCTGCGGGCCATCAGAGGTATTTCTCGTGGAAAAGGAACCTCCAGTTATCCATTTCTGTCGCTGCTTTTAGCATGAGTAGAGCCCCCGAAAGAGACAGAAAATATGCACAGTGTGGGTAAGTGATGAAATGGCACATACCTTGAGTTGAAAGACTCAAAAGTAATCTAATTACAACTTTATCGTAATTATATTCGACGAATATCTATCTGGGTTTTGTGCATAAGCTTTTGACCCAGATTGGTATCAAACTAGGGATACTAACTACATCATATAAATAATGCTTAGTTCATCACCTTCGATTAATTTAATAATTTATAGAATTATTATGCTTCTAATCATTAACGCGAGTCGTATATTAGGGACACGCATCCCTAGTAATTATAAAGTAGCTGCAAATATTTTACCTATATTGATTCCCCTTATTTGTATTTTTATGAAGAATAAATAATATTGACATGTTGGAAATATCCATTTATTCTCATTTGAACCACAAATAGTATTTGATGTGCATAGGGTGATTTGGTCTTACCACAAAAGCTCTCTGACTCAACCATCTATCCGGCATTAGGTAATTCTCACTCTCTAGGGAATGAAAAATAATCTCACTCGTCTAAGTAAAAATTAAAATAATTCCTCTCTATATCATTAATTCCTACCTATCTTCACCCTATCAAATTCATGTTTTGAAAATTTTTTCTTCTCAAATATTTGACATAAGTAAGTAATTCATGTTAGAAAAATGAAAAAATATTCTTTCTAAAACTGGCAAAGTATTTTTTAACCATGCTAATTAGGTCATTACACGTCAATTCGACAATAAAATGGTAAGGGAGAGGGGTCTCCATTTTTTTAAAAAATTTTCCTGTAGAAAGACCTTCCGAAGGGATCTGTATAAACTCACCACAAAAAAATCAAAATTAGAAAAAATTCAAAAAATAAACGAATTTTAATTTTTTTGCTATAAGTTGTTTTTTTATCAACTTTTTCATGAAATACATCAGAAAATGGTCAAAATAAGACGAACTGAATAAATTTAAACTATTTTTGATGTTTGGAATTGAAAATTGAATTTTTTCAAATTTTGATTCTTTTGTGATGGGTTTATTAAGTGAAAGGCTTGGTTGAATTGACGTGAAATGACCAATTTCAAAAAATTAAAAAAATTTGGTTAGTTTTTGACCATTTTTCTCGATTTTTGAAACTGTCAATTAGCTTGAAAACTGATAAGTATCTTTCGATATTTTTTGAAAAAAAAGTTTAAACACAAATTTTTTAAAGAAATGAGAAATTTGCACACCCAAATACGTCGAAAACCAGCTAAAATTTTCTGACACCAAGGTCCGCAGGTTCAGGTTAATCACATTTTCGACTTGGGGAGTAGACTGAGACAGATCTTTGAGGAAGGGGCGTTTTAAAAAAACAAAAAACCAAAACGGACATGAGACATGAAGATTATAGAAACACATTGAATAACATTTTGAAACGTGGTTAATCTCATGTGCAGCGATTGTAGTTAAAGTATCGTAAGTAGTACCTATGAACAAGATTTTCATTCATTTTTTGACAATCTGTCCATTTTTTTGATCATTTTTCAGATGACTTTTTTTCCTATAAGAATCTACGATCTTTGAATTTGCAAATAGTGGATTTTCTGCAGTTCGGTCACTAATTGTTTGTACACCCTGTACATAGACGGATACCTTGTTGATTTTCTATTAATATTAATGCATTCAATTTTAACATCAATAAAATTTGATTCATTTCCGAAAATTTCACGTCCTTAATTAAGTAGGTAAGTACCTATAAAAATATCAAATGTCGAATCAAATTACAACCGACTGAAAAAATAATAAGCTCTATTCAACTATAACAATATTCCAGAATCCTTTCATGTAAAAAGTCAACAAACAAAAAGAATATTCCGCAAGCACGTCCAAGTTATCGCCCCAAAGGTCTGCTTATACACAAGATTAGAATCATGCTAGCATATAAGAAATGTCAAAAAGCACTTATCAGCTGAAGGCAAAATTTACATAAATGTTGCGTTTTAATACAATTTTTAAAAAGTAGTACTATTTATGCAGTATGCAAATTATAATGTTAAAAATATATTCATCTCTTAGAAAGTTGGATTTTAAATATGGTCTTTAAAAGAAAAATATTGCACACATATAAACGACGAATCCCCTAAGAAGAACTATAGTACTGTGCCAGCAAGATATGTAGAAGGTCGGAATATAGGGAGAACGGAAAAACAAAACAGTTAAAATTGGCATTCTCTTCTATGCGAGTGGAATATGATATTTTCAAAAGAAAATGTACTACATAGTTATAGCGAAAACACACGCGTATAAATAAGTATTAAACTCTAACGAGTCGCGAGCTCGTACAATGTGCGTTGCTCTTTATATGTATACAGCGCACAGAGGCAAACTGCTTTAAAGATATACGAAAATCCTTTAAATTTTCCCAGCCAAAGAATAAAATTCCATTACATTTATGTGGAATTTTATTAGGATTATTGTGGAAATAAGGCTAACACCTAAGACGGATAGAAAACCAAAATGAACGTTTCACTGTTAAAAATCAGCTTGGCCAGGCTCAAAATCAATAATAGTCGAATCATTTTCCCATGCAGGGTTTTCCAAAACCCAACTATCCTAATTTTCTTCAACGAGATGTTCGGTTCGAGAGCAAAAAGAGACAATTCTGGTGAGATTCAATTTCATCGAAGAGGATTCTGTTTGCGGCCAGTTCTCTATATAACACTTTTTATGGTAGATACGTATTTCCAGAGATAACTTATAGGATTTTGAAAAATTGCGTTTGTTTATAAATGGCTCGAAATATTTTCGATTTTGAGCAAATGGAAAAAATACTAGGCGATTTTTACGACGCCACGGTCTTGAGATAATAATTTACAAAGCCTCGTATGTAAAATAAAATGTGCCTACTTATTTCAATTTTTCAACCCAAATAAACTTTTACGCGAAAATGTATTTTATAAGATTTTTTTTTTGGTTGTTTTTTTCATCATTTTGTCGTGTTTTATCTCTATAGATACGTTATAATTAAAAATTATCAAAATTATATCACCCAAAAGATGCCATAGCTGTCATATATTTCAAATTTATAAGGTTTAAAAAGTTTTTGCATACTTGATCCTTCGGTATCCAAAGGCTTTCACGTGTTCTTTCCCCGATTAATGTGAAAACCCTAGAAAAAAAACCTTTTCATTCAAAACTTTCATATTTATGTCCCAACGGAGCGTTGAAGTTGAATTTATTTTTTCAATCTGCGAGATTTGCGTGAATGTTTCATATTTCGTTGTATTCTTCTCTTTAGTGGTAAAAAAGGTGGTATTTTTAACATAGGTAGGTACAGGTGACTTTGATCTGGTCTGGGTTTTCTTTGTTCGAATCCTATATAGACGAGTCTGGACAACCTTTGCTAGCATTCTAACGAGACTATATGATAAACTGTTTCAAATATTTGCGCGATGATGCCCCCAGTGTAATATATTCACTGTTCAGTATGAATGAGAAAACTAGAATGGAGATTTTTGAATTTTTAAAAATCTAGAATTGGCCATTTTTGTCAATTTAGCTGCCATAAAAAAAAGTTCATTTAGGTAAGTAGTGAAGATGAAGGAGTTTAGTTTTGAAAGTGATATCAACTCTTCGGAATCAAATGTCGCCATTTTCGGTCATTTTTTTGAAGCCTCTAGCACGATTTTCGATTTCTCCAAAACTTTATAATTTCCCCAAAAGAAATGGAAATCAATTCGGGCAACTAAAAATCGAATTGTGGGTTATTTCCAACCAGTTCAAAAGGGTTTATCTGCACTTGAGCCGATTTCCAAGTGAGCATCTGGAGTGTTTTTTTTCACCAGTAGGTACCTACATTTTACTCAAGTATGAAAAAAAACTAAAAGTTCTCTGTTCACAGTAAAATTTTTAAAATTTGTGCGGTTGGCGGAATCTTCCTTTAAACCAACTCCCCTTCCCTCTCCATCCCCCGCGAATCAGGATTTCACTATTTCAAGCAATTATAGAGCCTCGAGCGAGATTTTCGATTCCTACAGAACTATGAATTTCTCCAGCAAGCGTAGAATTTTAATTTTGGCTGCTGAAAATTGTACATATTGTACTAGTTTATTTTCAATTTATTCGACGAATTTATTCACATTTGGTAGGTATCATTTCCAGGCGGACACCTCGAGCGAGTTTTGTTGATCCGAACATTTTCCATGATAGATATAGGTTACTGGAGAATGGCTGTTCGAAAAATACCCTCAAGATGTTTGCCTAGAAGTTTAGTTCAAATGTAAATCAACAACTCTTGAAAGAGGTCGAGAATAAGGCACAATTCAATTTTGAACAGCCAAAATGAATTTTTGCGCCTTCTGGAGAGATCGAAAATCACGCTGGAGATTTCAGAATGACAAGAAAGGGTGGAATTCGTTTTTAAGGACTAATAATTTTACTGAATAAATACACGTGGGTACCTACCTATTTTCAAAGGTCAATTTTAAATTTTTAAAAATCCCCCAAAAATCTAAAAATCAATTTGAGCAGCTGAAATTTTGGTTATGAGAGTTTCAAACCAATTTCATTTCAAAAATTGCAGTTTCCTTCAAATTGGAGGTGAACACCTCGAGGGTTTTTGTTGATAGTTCGATTAAAAAATGCACACTTCCAGGAAATTCCAGGTAGAGGATTCAAGTATGCATTTTTTAAACCACTCCAACACTCGCACGAGTACATATTATTAGGAATAATAAAATAAGAGAATTTCAAAATTTCTGCTTTTCTAATCATTTTGGAGATTTTTTAAATTCCTACAGAAAATCGATTTCATGCTAGGGGTTCCAAAACGTCTCTCTCTAAATTTCAAAAACAGATTTCTTTGACCAAAAATCAGTTCTCTGATATATTTTGATATTAAGTATGTTCAAAATTCTAAATCTTGAGAATATGGAATTTCAAAGAAATTGAAAAGAAATTAACTTCAAAAAATAACAAATATTTTGTTTAAACATTTCAAAATGGGGGACGGACGGGCTGTACCTGTCCTCTCAGAGTTTTAAAAATCCATAATTTTTTTTCAGACTTTTTAAATGAGGTTTCAAGATATTTTTTATCATGAAGAAAGTTGAGTTGGTATCTTACTGAACATTTTTCGTACCTACCAACAATCTTATGTCAATCATTGATGGCTCTCTTTATAAGTCTAAAATGAATTTATCTCCATTCGAATATTTTTTGGAAGAGCGCTTGATTTTATTAAATAGGTATCATTCTATTCTTGAAGATTTTTGAAAATCTGTGAAAATTTCAGTCTAGCCGTCTAGACATAGAATGTAGGTAACTACACAGTTTGAAAAGTTGCACCTTACGAAATTCAAACAAATCGAATTTTCAAAAATAAATTATCTACTTCTGGTAGAAACATTGGAATAGTTAAGCTATTGAAGGGCTGTGAAAGAGGGAGGTTCGGAAACACAAAACACAGAAAAATTATTTTGAAGAATCGCAAATCGAAACATTTTTTTAAAGAAAAAAATATTTCTTCAATACCTGAAATTTCATATACAGTAATGCAGTCATTTCCCCCAAAATTTTGCAGCTGCACTTACTCAGAGTAGGTAAGCTCTTTTTTTCCTTCGCTGCGAATAGTCTGTTTAAGGCAAATTTTCGGCTTCGATTGGCAAAACGAAGAATGAGAATTTTAAAAGCTCGGCCATGGTTATAAAATGGACGTTATTTTTACGATCTCGACGTTATGTGAATTTTATAACGAGATCTATTCTGGTAGTGTTCATTTTACCCTTCTAGTTCTATACATTTACGAACGCATTCGTCTTTGTCATTGGCATATACCAGGGTCATCTTCACCATAATTTGGCAATTTCGAAGAAAACCTCCAAGAACGTATATAGCGTGCAGACTATGAAGGTGTTCATTTTTATATGTCTACGAGGTATTCATCATTCTCTGTATGGTGTATAGGTACCTAACATTTCACACCATGTACCTACCTATAACGGTACTTACCTACTAGTAAATACTCATTCAACAATTACTCTGTTCGATATTCGCAAAATTTTATACAAAACTTTAAAAGTTCGATTCTCAAGTAATATAAATGCAGAGTATACATAAGTATTTTTATTGAATTATCATAGCGTGCTTATCTTGTCTCGCTAACTGCATCCAAGTATGTAATTTGTTCTTGGTAAATGTATACGTTATTTTCGCGACGAATTCCAGAGTCAGCGTGGATTTTATGTAAATTTTATCGAGTCTTACTCATAGTTTCGCGTATCTTATTAGCATTTATAATTTTTTTTTCAACGGAATAAGTATTTCCATAGATCGAATGATGGCTTTTAAAAATGGAATAACGATTTTCAGCTTATCTTGAAATGTACGTTTCGACTGAAACCAAATCATTTTCCGTGTCTTTTTCATCAATTTTTTTTTTTTTTTTTCATTCGGTATGAATGTTGGAGAAGTCTGTGAAGTTATCGTTTCCTGTTCATTGAAAAAATTCTAATTGATATTCGTTCTGTCAATTTGAATTTCACCGCGTATGTATCATTCGTAGATTGAATATTTCAAAAGCGAGGTAATTTTTTTTCTTTCATGAAGCGATGCTGACAAAATTTTTACTTTTGAGATGGAAAAATACGCGTACTATGTCGTTTGTTATTTTATGTAGTTCATTGAAATTGTCTGAGATGTTTATTTTAATGTGATGCTTGCAGAGTGTAGTATTCCCCCCAATTGAAGTAGGCAGTTTGGCACACTTCTTGCTGCATTAGGCACTGAATGTTTCAATTTAAGTTACAGTCGAGCTGGTAATTCACCCCTTCCTCCCCTCGGGAAGTGGTTGGTGAAATTTTCATAGATTCATTTTGAGGTCAGGGTATACAACTTTGTTGTTCTTCGCTCATTCAATTTCCCAAAACAGGTGAAGGAGAGGGGAATCAGTCTTTTAAAAATACCTACTTCACTTTTTTAGTGAATTTTTGTTTCTCACAAGACATCGGACAAATACCTACATGCAAATAAACTTTTAAAAATACCCTACGTATAGATAGATACATTTCAAAATTACCAAATAAGGTATGTAGATACGTTGTCGCGCATCGTTGACCTCATTGATCAATAAAAATTGTAATATTACCTACTGGTGATTAAGCTCCCAAATACCCCTGCCAACCAAAGTTTAAAAAAAGTATGTATAATAGTTTTTCATCATAAATGATATCACCTGATGCATTCCATTAAATGTAATTTTATTTTTCCGGCTCATTATCATTATACGAGTTGAAACGATCGTATTTCATTACTAGTATCATTATGCACCATTTGAACGTCGTATAGTCATTCGTCGAAACAATTACCAGATTAAATTCGAGAACTGGCGAATTCGTCAACGTATATATATGTATTTGAAAGCTTGAATTTAATTAAATTTCAAAATAGACCGCAATTACAACAAGGCTTGAATTTCGTACATCTAATTTAGTCGAACTTGGTCGCAGTAGTTACCCCGCTATCAACTATTAAAAATCCTCCATCTGAAGTACGAGTAATTTCTCACTCAACAATACCAAAAGGGTTAAAAATCACTGAAAAGCTAACGACTTGCTTACTTAAACATCTCAGACAGTTTTCTAGCAAACACTTTATAGGTTTCGATTTTCATTCGTATCCTCAAAAAGAAAGAGATTCTTTTTTAGAAGGTAACACATTTCAAAGATTTTTTTTATTTTATTATTTGCGAAAAAAAAATCTTCTTAGATGAAAACCACAAGTGAGATTTACGTCTTTATTTCTCAACGAGCTTATTTTTTATTTACTTTTCCTTTCTTTTTCCTTTTTTTTTCTTTACTCGGTTACTTTCAGAGAAGCGGAAACAGACTACTTTTGCGCTTTGATAATTGAGCTCGGAATCGTTTTGGATTACGAAAGGGTTCTATTGCTGGAAATTTTCTAAATATGTGCACGTTGTAAGTGAGTATCTCTATCCATACAAGAGTATATGTCATGTTTGCGCTCAGTTTGCGAACCATTGAATTGTTTGCTGGTATTTCTCTTAATTTAGAAATCACCTATTGACAATTTTACCACAAAACGGAGATGGGAAGCCTATCTAAACACCAAAATTTTCCACGTATTCGTGAATTATACACTTGAAAATCTAATTCTATCGCAATGGAAAATGTTTTACTGTTACCACCAAGGACAGAGGTGTTTTTGGGTTAGGTTTAGATATGTCTGCTATAAGTAGTGTGAGTCTGATCGAAAAATAGAAAATATAAATCCGAAAAAATGTGAGAAAAAAGTTGTTGTTTTTTCAAGATTTTGGAGCCTTTTTTATATGTATACGCGTATTATTAATTTGAAGTTGTCATAGTAAATTTCAAGGTCATCTTCGAAATTTAAAAAAATCAAAAAAATCATAGGCATTATCCTCAATGATGAATATAGCCGTAAAACGTGCCAAACTGGTGGTGGTGGTGGAGGAGGAGGAGGAGGAGGAAGAGGGGGAGGGGAGGGGTATTTCACCCCCTTCCCCTGCACAGAAAAACGTTGGAAATTTTTTGGAAAATTGAATGAGTTAGGAAATTTGAAAAAAGTTGGGAAGAAGTTGCGTGAGTTGGGAAAATAGAAAAATTATCAAAAACTATTGTTTTTTACTACTTAAAATTGAAGATGTCATAGCAAAAAGGACATATGTGTGAAAGTTGTATTCTGAGAAAAAACTGTTTGAAAGTCTGAGTGCTTGTGAAGTTTAGAAATGTGCATATTTGAACATGGTGACGATTTTATCTTATTTTTCCACTATCTAACTATATGAAATGCTATGCACCATTAGTCTGGAGGAAACTGTGTGTAGCGGTAAGCGCTCAAACATTTCAAATTATATGTCCTTTTTGAAGCGAAAAATTGGCTAATTTTTTTTTTTTTGATTTAAAAATGTTTTTGAGTAAATTTTTGGATTTAAACCAGGTAAATAATGGTTGACAACACAAAATCGACCATGAGTAACCCATTATCTCTGAAAAAGAAAATTTTTAATCGGCTTCGCAGTTTTAAAATGGCGATATCTCACTGGTTTTTCGACTTTGTGAAGTGGGGGTGGTCTCATATGATAGAGGAAGGTCTGAAGAATAACAATATGGATTTGTCTCAAAAAGGACATATGTGTCATATATACCCCTTTTTGTTATGACATCTTCAATTATAAATCTTCAAAATCTTTCGCTCTCATGTTGCTTGGGTTAGATCAATTTCCTGTTCTCTGGCAGAATTAAGAAGGTATAAAAAAATAAAATTAACTACTTCCATCAAAAATAATCTTGTTTTACTTCCAAAGAATTGTGAATTTTCAAAAGCTTTTGCCCTCTTAAAAACTGAAATTTTTGAATCCTGAAAAAGGAGTTTTTAGCTGCATCATCAGGAAAGGTGTTGTTTGCTACATCTCATATTATCAATTTTCCGCTGCTTTCACTCTCGCTAGTCTCGCTTTGCTCAGGCTAGATCATTCTTCTTTTATTTTCTCTAATCGAAGTTTAAGTGTGAAAAAACCAACTCCTCACATTAAAAATAATTCATTCTCATCACCTTAATTGAGAAACATAACTTAGCAAACTCTAGATAAACCTCATCATTCTGGGTGTGATAATCTAGTAATTAAAAACACCCCCCCCCCCAAAAAAAAAAAACTTTGCACAAAAATTGTGAGGTAGCATCCATGCCAGTACATGATACTATGATCGTACTGTATTATTCTCCTCCTTGGTCTATTGGTCTATGTGTTACCTCCCATTTAAGCCAAACCACAAAGTGACTGGAACAGTTAGAGGCTTCATGCACCAAACTGGAACTTTCTCTCATTACTGCATAAGTAGCTGCGGCGAAGAAATACAAAGGAGAATTTGGTCTGTTATGCTTAGGTATGTATGTCCTCCCACTATAGGTGACAAAAGATGGTAATCTCGGCTACCTGATCAATGCTGAGCCCTTTGTGCATGCCATTGTTGTTATTATATGTGATTCTATTAATTGTTGGAATATATGTTTCTTACATTAAGCCCTTAAATTGTTGTGATATATGTTACTATTTCAAAAGGTCTCCTGCTAACACGGATTCCTTCTCATGATTGTTGTGGTATGTGTATAGTCTCTATTAATTTAGGATACAGTTAGTTATAGGGTAAATGTGCCTAAGTTTGCGCACCTAATTTTCAAACAGTCACTACTTTTTATGAAAAGGAGCTAAAATATTGAAATTTGTACAGAAGGTTCTTCAAACATTTGGCTATGATTTGCACCAGAAATAAAATTTTTAATCAATTTAGTTTTTGATATTTTGACCAAAAACCAAAAAAAGTCAAGTGCGCAGACTTAGGCATATGCCTTCCTAAGATTGCGCATCCACCTTCCCAAGATTGTGCACCAGTGAAAAACATAGGAATTCGTCAATATTGTTTAATTAATGATGAAAGCAAACAAAATGTCTCACAAGAACGTGCATTTGAAACTTCTGAGTGAACCACACTGGAAATGCGCTCATATCTGGTATTTCCAGCATTACACCCATTTTTCCCTAGCTTTTGACAAGGAGTAAACTCGATACACATATAGAAGGTGTCATTTCATCCAAATAAATTGAATTCTTAATAAAAATTTCGAAAAGTATCATTATTATTCTAGAAAAGTAGCAAAAAATAAAAATCGTAATCTTAGGCACAGGGGTGTTTTTTTAAAAAATTGAAAAATTGAAACCTAATTAAAGCAGAAAATACTTGAAATATGTGCTTGTTATAATCCCCAGTCAATGACGAATCTAAAAATAGCTTATTTAGATCTCTACTGCCATTTCCATAAAAATTGTCGCGTGCGACTTTTCTTGGAAAAGTTATAAAAAAATTTGAAAAAAAAGTTTTTCGCTTGTCATTTGGCAACACTTGGTGCTACCATCACCAGAAAGCGTCAAGTATGGTCATTTTAATTCTTCTTTCAAGTAAAGGTGGTATCAATGTTGTAACTCTCACTGGTTCTGAGAAATCGTTCCTGCGCAATCTTAGGAAGCGCGCAAACTTAGGCACATTTACCCTAATTACATCTAGCTAATCTGTATGTTGAAATAAGGTGTATATTTTTGTAAATTTACCGCAAATATACCGATACGAGTGTAGATATAGCAGTTCCAAGTTCTTATTTTGTTGAAAACATCTACAATAGAATAGACACTAACTAGTATATCAGTTGTGAATATTGTCGAGCCTATCCTATACTTGGTAGTTCAAATAGGTGAGACTACTTTAATGTAGGGATGAATCAAGGAGAATCCCATAAGCTATCCAGGAAAACTATAAGGGACGATACGTCTATTCTTTGTGAATATATTCTGACCTTAACCACCCCTCAAACTAATCATAGAAACAAGCCCAATAACATTCTCTTCTAATTTACCTACTACAAAATGATGCTTTATACTCTGAGTTATTATCGATTTTTCACAGCTTTTAAAAGCTGTGAAAATTTGATAATTCGAGAGTGATATCACTCTCCGTTCGTCCTGGCAGATTTGAATTCTATGTACAGCTAAAATTTTCAAACATTTCCTAGAATGGAAAAATCAACTCTGAGAAATTCCAAAAACCTTAATCCAATTCAACATTTTATTGCTTCCCTGCCCAATTGGTCGGAAAAATCAGTGGGAGGAGGGTAGTTTGGGAAAATCTAGCGAGAAAACTTGGGGCAAATTCAGTCTCACTTCCCCTCCATCACTTCGTCGCGCCACCGATACAACCAAATATAAATGTATGTAGGTATAGCGTACAAAATCTGTTTTGAGACATACCTACCCCCAGGACGAGGATAGAAAACCGGCTATGCGTTTGAAAATCATCATTCAGAAGTAACTTACTACAAGAAAGAGCATAAAAATCAAAATATCCGAGTGGAAAGTTGCTTGGTACAACAGAGCTTTTGTTAACATTTAAACTCATTACAATTTACCTGGATAAAATATGCTCATGGTGAATTTCCACTGCACAATAATTAGGTACCTACCAGAACTATTCTAAAGAAAACCCAAATAGGTACATATGAAGGTATATGTGTAGAATGTATAGATACTTACAAATGCAAAGAGGTTTCATTTGATCTAAAAGCTTTCCCAAAGAGTAAGAATACAATGACGAAATTGTATAAGTTGTATACCTAACTCGAAAAGATCTACATATCTAGGGTAATGCTTTTACACGAAAAACGTGTTTACCGGATCTTTTTGCGTATATCGAGGATGACTACCCGTGGTACGATATCTAGAGTTAAGAACTATATGCGGAAAGGAAACTTTCATAACGTTTTTCAAAAACGAAATTAATACATTTTGAACAAGTTTTGCGATAAAAATTCCCTAGAAAGACTTGTATTTTTTATACGACCGAGGAGGATTTGTAAAGTTATGAAATTCTTTTCATCACTTTCGAAGCAACGCTGAACGCTCGCTTATATTGGCTGAACAATATCGAGAAGGCAAGACGAGTACGAGCTTTTCTATGAAATTGAATCCGCTTAAGATGTGACGCGTATTGGTTTGGACCTTTGAGATGAACACGACCGCCACGTAAACGTCACTTTGAGAAATTGTTAATTTTAAAGCCAAAACTAGTTTTCTAAATTACGTGAAAATTTGCGAAGCTGCGTCTCTCGAGGACACCGCTGCGCGCTTACGTTCTACTTCGGTATTCGTATATCTCTACTTGGTATGAGAAGATATAATTTACCAAGGTATATCGTAAAAATATTCGCACACTAGGAATTTTTCAACACTGCTGTGCTAAATTTAATCATTTGTCCCAATTACCCAGTGCTCTCCTTAAAAAATAAACCCTTTTACGAAACGCCGCCGCCGCCGCCGCCGCCGTCGTCGACTATTTAATACTCGTCGTAGTATTTAACGATAGCGTGGCATTAAAAAAAAGAGCAAGCATTTTAGTGTTGGAATGCGAATAATGTTTTTGAATTTCATTTCTCTCGCGTATAATGGTTTCGTTCAAAGGCAAACCTAACGCTACATTTGATTCGTCGTCGTGTCGAAAGCATAGCGTCATCGTTTTGTTTTATCATATCTTTAATGAGGCAGATTTGTTAAATATTAAATATCCGCTCTCGTTTCAGCTTTCTTTGTAAATAATTGATTGGTAAGTATTTCGATAATGGTTGAATATTGTTACAGAAATTCACGATAGGATGGGTATTTTTAAACCTGATTTCGCTGCTCTTGAAATTTCATCTCTCGTTCTGCGATAGAAAATTTTCTGTTTTTTTCTCGTATCGCAAGCTCTTCTCGCGTAGGTAGTCCTATTTAATATTTTTTTTCTACGTACCTTTCCGGCAGTATTTTAAAGTAACATGGCAAATGAAAGCTTACACCATGTGCCATTTTAACGAATAAATCTCTGTGTAACAAGGCACAAAGAACAGTATTAAAAAACACACTGAGTTTTCAACTGTGCAAATGGCTTTTGCAAAATGTACTTCTGTGTCAGTAGTATAGGTAGGCGTTCGTGCACGTGATTTGTTTTTCATCTTTAAACACCGCGCGTTTGTAGGTTTGAGGAGCGTTTTACGAATAATAAGGGTCTGTTCGGCACAATTCGAATGTGGATGTGGTGCTTTCTACGCGAATATAATTGGTTGTCTAGGGATGGAAACCTCGCACGCATATCCTTTCGGCTTTCTTATACTCGTACATCGACGAGGTGTTTGATAATTCGCTAGCATTCAATTTGTTTTCAACCCTGCTTAAGGCGTTCGATGATGGAAAATTTGACAACGAAATTGACAGGATGTGGATCGAAAGTAATTTTCAAAAGGAATAGATTGAGAATGAGTAAAGGTCTGACAAAGGTGCAGAAATTTCGAAATTTTTCAGTTTCGAGAAAAATAGATTACTTTGGTAAAATATGTACCCACCTATAGGTCGTAGTGGGTGTTGGTACCTACCAAATGAAATGGGGGGGGGGGGGTTCAAGGTAGAATTCTGTGAAAGAAAATATGAATGAGATTAGAGATGTCAGGTGTACGATGTAAAAGTGGATGTTTTTTTCTTAGGAATTAGTCGACTGTGAAACACCAGATTGTGTCATAAAAATTCAAGACAAAATAACAAAATTACTTATTTTAACAGTAGGGTTACAAGTTTTTTTTTTCAACTGCTTTCAGCCGAAAATAATTTTTCTATTGATTTCATTTATTCATTATTGTACTTACTTATTTGGATTTTTCATGATTGCAGATTATCTGATTTGGTATAGGTCTAGGTACCCAGATATTTTTATGAGCATAATGATTGTAACTTAAAAAAAAGATTCCGATGAACGAACCAAGGAAAATTTGACCGATTGACCACTCATCATCATCGTCATCGTCATCATCATCATCATCATAAGTAGCTATAAAAATCATAAAATTTGGTCGATAAAGTTTCAAATACTTTCGTATTTTTTGGTAGATATAAAAATTTTAAAAATATTAGCACCGCTTTAATATGTATCTACAAATTTTGTTCAAAATGCATGAATTTCAGAAAATCCCATTTTTGAGGAAGATTTCTTACACAACAGTTTAAGGCAAGCAAAAAAATGTTTGCTTGCAAAATAGCCTATCACTGAAATTGAAGGGGATGTGTATAAGCAAATGATTTTTCAGGGGTGTCCCAAAATTTCTGTAAATTATTCCCATATAGCTCCTTTAATTTAAAAGGTGAACAATTTCACAAAATGACATTTTTTGCTCGTTTTGAGAATTTACACTAAAATAGCTTTCAAAATTGACAAAAGTGGAATGTTTTGAAAAATTTTAGGAACTTATTATCTTTTAAAAAGATTTTTTTTTAAAAATATAATTGCTTATAACTACAGCTCCTCCAGTTCAAAAGATAGGAACTTGAAAAAATATGCCAAAACGCACGGTCAGGACTTTCAAATAATGCAAAAGAGCACTTGCATCAGAATTTAGATTTAAATAAGTAGACAACGTACATACTTACTCATATTATTTTTCAAAACTCTGGACTTCTTTAAAGAGTTTAATTTATATTTCAGGGCCAAATGATTAAATCAGAATAAGAATACATGCATCTGAAAACCCGAAAGGTTTCTAGTTTTGAAGACAATATATTATGGTTATCGAAATCAGAAACGGGTGTCCTTAAAAAATCTAAGCTGAGACATTTGAATATTTACTAAAATTTTGGGTTTCACTTTCTCAGTTTTGATTTTAAGGCCGAACAATTTTCAGAATCGAAATCAGAAATTTCAAATTTTCATTATTTAATACCCATAGGTAAGTAGTTTTCACATTTTTCGATGCTTAGTTTGAAATTTATTCATCGCTTTTCCCCTCACTCTCTTCTTTGAGAGTTAATAAAAATACCCAGAAAAATGTGGGTACGAAAAGTCTCTTCTCCAAGAGGAATTTTAGGTAAATCATGGTTGGACTAGGGACCCACAAAAAAAAAAACAGATGTATGTTTTCCCCCAATTTAACTCAATGTTTAACTACTGTTTTGAGATCCAAATTTTAAAAAAAATCTGACAAAATTCAAAAAGTAATTAATTTTTGAAAGTTTGGCATAGTTTTAGCTATTAAATGTTTGGTTTTAAATTGTTAGAAATCAGACTTTATACTAAAAGTCCACTTCAAATGTGAGTAAAAATGTCAAAAAATGTTTTTTTTTTTAGAAAAAAATTTATTTGGTTATCAATTTTTCCAAAGTTTCTAAGGGTCTGGTAGATAATGAAAGAATTCTACATCTTTTCTCCAAGAAAAATCCTGAACTTTTGATTTTTAATTTTAGCTAATTGATGACAGAAATCAAATGACCAATTATTGTTCTAGAAAATCAAGTTAAAATTAAATTCTTTTTAGAGGCTCAATTTTGATATAAGTATACAAATAGTATTTTTGAGGGCCTCCAAGAAAAAAAATCTTCAAATGTGCAATTTAAGAGCTAAAAACAGTAGGAATTCTCCTATTGCTAACACGTTTTTAAGAAGCACTTTCGTCATATTTCTGGCCACACATTTCTTCCAAAAATAAATTCCAAAATTCTTGACATTTTACAGAGGGGTTGAAAAAAATAGACTTTCAAAAACGGTATTTTCGTCACCTATGTTTGAATTTGGTCTCTGAACGTTGACTAGAAATGAGATTTTCCAATTATAGTAACTATAACCATTCAAAAATGTAAGTAAGCTCAAAATTTTGAGAATTTTTTCGATCATGTATGAAAAATATACACTTAGAAAAAATGCGTAAATACCTACATGTTATATACCTGTTTCTGGACTATTTTGATCAACTTTAAATCTTTTAGGGAGCCTTCAGGTAATTTTCTGGTTGGACAACTGAACTGTTTTTGGAAGACACTTTATGAGGTTCCATGCTATGGTAAAAAAAAATGAGCAAACTCGATGACAGAATGACAGAGAAGTTTTTTTGTATTGAGTCCTGTTGAAATAAATTTTCAATTTAAACAAAATTCTCTAAAAAATTAAGAAATCAACTTGACTGAGTGCCCACTGCCCAAATTCAAAAGTTTAGAAGTTTTTAACGATATTTCCCCAAAAATTCGTATTTTTCTCCTATTTAATTCTATCTGTAGGTACGCAAATAGATACCTATATTATGAATCTTGACCCTATAATTTTCTACAGTTAAATTCTCCATTTATGAAATATTGCACCAATCTCGTTAATCATTCGAAGAACGTTGAATAGGCGCGATAATACACCCAACAACACATTTCACTCGGTTTAGTAAAACAATTCTTGTTCTATTTATCCTTCTAAAGCTACCGTCAACTGGGGTGAAATAGGACGATTTTCGAGGTTTTTTTTAATTTACTTCAAAACTAATGAACATATTGAGCCAAATTTTTTTTTCGGCGAATTCGGCATCCTTTGGCTACAAGTTGACCTCACCCCCAACCCTCCCCTCCACCAACCAAAATTTCCAGGAGCGCTCAAAGTGAGCAAGTTTGGACCCCGATTTTGGGGTGAAAATGGACATTCTTAGATTTTTTGAATTCATTAAATATTTTTGAAAGGTAAGAGCTTTATATTATTATACACGTATAGAGCAATGCATTAGCTACAATTTCTTTTTTAAATGATCAAAATTGGTCCATAAATACAGCTTCTGCGATTTTTATAAAAATCGTAAATTTTTTCAAAAATTTTACTTGTAGTAATTTTTTTATTTTGCTTTTTCAAAATGGTTAGGGTGTGTAAAAGTAACAAAGGGTCAAGATTTTTGTAAGGTATTGACCCTTTGTTCATTTTATGCACGCTAACCATTCTGAAACAGCAATATAACAAAATTACTATAGGTACCTAACATTTTTCTGACAATATTTACAATGTTTTCAGACAGAAAAAAAATCGCCGAAGCCGTATTTATGAACCGTTTTTGATGATTCAAAAACGAAATCGTAGCTAAATAATTGCTCTATACGTGTATAATAATTTAAAACACTTACCTCTCATAAATATTAAATGAAGTCGAAAAATCGGCACGTATTTTTAAAAAAACGAAAATTATCAATTTTAATTTTATTTTTTCGTGGATTTGTATATTTACGAAACATGCATTATGATACACAGAAAAATTCGTCAGACATTCCACTATCACATGAAAAAAAAAGTAGGATCCTATCTTCATAATTGCGTGATCCGTGACGACATATAGCCAAAAAAACGTGAAGTGTCCATTTTCACCTCACTGTCCTATTTCACCCCAGTTGACGGTACACGAAAAACTGAGGATTAACCTTAATAGCAACGTGGATGTTTTACTAAATGAAAAACAAGCCTGCAAAGATACCACCTACCTACCTACCTACTTAACGGAAAGTTTTTTTGTTTTTTATTTTTTTTTTAGTGCGGATGCAGCTTTTGAACATAGAGACGACGACGAAGATGAAGCGAACTCACTGATAAATCAATTTGGTTTGTAATGAGTTAGGTAGCGAGTATAGTACCTACTTGGATTATCAATTTTAACAAGAGGTTCGTCTATGAGTACGTAGCTTTAGGTAAGAGGTAGGTACATTGCGCCTGTGGTACTTGAAAATATACGGTTGCATTTTCCAGGTCAGCGATCGAGTAGAGATACTTGGGACTTTACGACGATAATCTTATTATTTGTAAATTGGATGTACGTTAAAATGATCACATCTCTTATATCAAACAAGCTCTCGGTATATAGACTACCCGTATTTCGACGCTTTAATTAAACGCCCCTGTATACTACAAATCAAACGAAAAGAAATCAACACTAATGACAAAGCTCACTTCATCAAAGAAACAACGAGAAACCGAGCAGCGAAAAAAAAAGAAGAAACAAACCCGAAACATATTTCTAAATTTAACTATTCAGCTCGTCTTATTGCTTCAAATGAAACATAATGAGAAATGTTTTCGCCGCTCAACATTTTCCTCATACATTTTTCTCTTACTTTTCAGCTTTCGCGCAGAGCAATCCAATTTTAGACGAGAAAGCTGCGCTACTTAATTTTTTATTTCTTCGCTACAGGTCTTTTTTTTCACAACTCCTCCAGCCAGTCGTTGCTTAATTTATCCCGTCTTCCTAGTTAATGTACCAATGTTGTATTTCATTTTGGTGACGTTATTTTACGTTTAAAAATTTACTCCTTGTAACTTGATGATTTTCGAGTTAACTTTTTTTTTCCTCGTTTAATGAACTCGTTTTTACTAAGGTAAATTTTCACGAGGTTTTCGTGCTATGGTCTTTAGCAGGCTTTTTTCGCCATTTTCTCGAGCAGGTGTTAGGTTTTGAATTTTCATCGCCTTGGGTTAGTTATTAGGGTTTTTAGCTCTTTTTGTATCAACGATTCAACGAGAGTGTGCCTTGAAAAGCTGGGGTTGGGAAAGAAATGGACCATGAAATGTTCGGAGATGAAGCTTAGATATTTTCAAACCCCTTTCGACTTTTTCTACTCTTTTGATGAAAATTTTTGAATTTTATAAATCATAGAGAAGAATCATAATCTAGATTAGAAGCTTTACAATGGTTTGAAATTAATCCTAATAATTTCAAGAACATTGACCTATTTTGGAAAAATAGCCTACCCAATATCAGTAAATCACATTATTGGTATATTCACAATATGCCCTGAAGTAGGTAATTTTCAAATCACTCTGCTCATCCAGTAGATACCTAATTATTCCATGATAGAGATACCTACGGTCATTTCCCAGAGCCCGAACTCGAAAATAAATCAGCAAAAAAACGCGGAAACTAGCCACCAAAAAGCCAGCTGAAAAGCTCATTTAGAGTAAAAGTACACTGATCAAACAGTAGTTTGGTTTTAATGAGTCTCGTGCGAGCTGTTTTCGCGTCATTATTTAAACTAACCCCATTCACACATCGACATGTAGACTGCGGAATTAGGTAGGTAGTACACAACACACTCGACGAATAAAACAAAACCTACATTTTAAATTACCTGGAAGTAAACTCGGATGTAAATTTTTGTCGGCTGAAAGGAAACAACATTAATAAAAGGTAAAAAATTGAGCAATGTTAAGGTTGTCGGAGGTTGGCAGAGTATTCACATAACTCGTTCGCCTTTACGAACCCATATTACTAATTAACGAGCGAAACGAGCAACCCCTATTTTATGTATAGTCTTATGACCTTCATTAGTCTAGCTGTTTCTCGGTAAAGATTTTGAAAATTGTATAGTTCTAGTTTCTCGCATTTGGAATCATGGAGTCTAATAAAATAGCACTGGAAAGAATCAGTGAGAAAAATTTTACTTCCGGAAAATCAGTGATCGAAATTACTAGAAAATTGAATAAATTCACTAAATCGAAATGCACTCATTTATTTCTGTGAATTTCATGAATACTTCGGTAGATATTTTTATTTCAGTGCTAGTTTTTGATCAATTTTACTAATATATATGTATTGGTCCTCAGAAAAAAAAAGTTGACAAAATTTTCCTATTTTGTGCGTAAACATTGTAAAAACTCAATCTCACAAGGCAACCTCTTGAGGTGTCACACTCCGATTTGAACGGGACCACAATTTTTGGAAAGAGCATAGTCTAAAACCCCCAAAACCAAATTTTAAGCTGCTCAAGTTCATTTTTCGATTTTTGGCGAATTTTCAAAATTGACTGTTTTTGGCGATTTATGCTTTTTTTAAAAAAGTACGTACTTGATCAATGAAAATGGACAAAATAAGTCCCAAAACTAATATTAACTATCCAAATCCAAATTTTACCATTTCCAGCCATTCTGGAGCCTCCAACCCGATTTTTTAAATTTCTCCAGAATTTTGAATTTGCTCCAGAAGGCGTGAATATGAAGTTGGGCAGCTAAAAATCGAGTTGTATATACATACACTCGACCTGTTTAACGATTTTATCCACATTTAAGCCGATTTCGAGAGTGACACCTCAAAAGTGGCTTTTTGATCAACTTTTTTCAAAATTAAAAAATCCAAAAAATTAAAAGTTTCCCGTTTGTGTGGAAATTTTTAAAATTCACGTGAATCGCTGTATTTTGTCCAAAACTAACCTGCCAAATCCAAATTTCACAATTTCCCGCCATTCTGGAGCCTCCAGCGCGATTTTTCAATTTCTCCAGAATTTTGAATTTTGAATTTGCTCCAGGAGGCGTGAATATGCAGTTTTGGGCAGCTAAACATCGATTTGTGTATTACACTCCACCTGTTTAATGAGTTTATCTACATTTGAGCCGATTTTGGGAGTGACACCTCAAGAGTGGTTTTCTGACCAACTTTTTTCAAAATTAAAAAATCAAAAAATAACCGTTTGTGAGAAAATTTTTGAGATTTGCGCGAGAATATACGTCTTTTATTTCAATTATTATAAGTTTTCAACTCAGTTTTTTTGTATCATCAAAAGTGGCAACATTGTTTTTGGCTCCGCACCTACTTTATCAGCCTTTAAAATGTGGAGCAACTCCTCCCTTCAAAAAAAAAACCTCAAAGCTCTGAGTTGATCAGAATCCTTGTTTTAGGAATTTGAAATTTTCAATTTGTGACCATCTTGAACATTTTCAAAAATGCTTCTTCAGGTCGAAGATCCTATTTTGGCTGATTTCGTTGACTTTGACAGTAAAGTATGGAGGAGAGGTAAGAAGCAAATTAACCCCTCCCCTAGAAAACATCAAAATTGCGTTTCAATCTGAATAATAGGAATCAAGAAAAATAGATGAATAATTACATTAAGTATGTATTATTACCCATCATTATCATTTTTTGAAAGAAATGTAAGTTTTTTTCCTTTCCAGAAGAAAAATGAGAAAAAAGGTGTTGAGTTGAAAAAAATTGATTTTTGTGTAAAAGATTTTGACCCCTGCTACAAGTTATTTTTTACAAAACATCTCTAAATATAGATGATTTATCCCCCTCCTGTATTATCGGAATTTACAGAAAATATCTCAAATTGCGAAGTTCTAGAAAAATTTAAATTTTTGAAAATAAGTATGAATAAGCTGCTGTTGATTCAAGAGAAATACCTAGGTATAAAACCCATAAAGAAATGAGAACTCACAAAAAAGTTTTTTTTCTCCAATAAGTACTGTACATACTTCCTCATTAAGTATATAATTCGATCAATTTTGATAAGAAAATTAGAAGGAAGGAGGTCGAGTCAGGTGCCACAAAATTTCCTCACTTTTTTTGATATCACCTCACAACCTTTTGGGAGTCTCCTCTCTGCATATTTCAATCAATCGATGATTTGAATGATACAACTGAGTTATTTTCCAATTTAAAAAAATAATTTTTTGATCTACTGCAATGTTTTTTTGGCATTTCTTTTTCAATAGAAGTAATCCATCAATTACGTAGAAAACAGGTTGAGAACATTGATAAGGCATTTTAAAGTACATACGTTGAGCTTCGTGAAAAAATCTCAACAGATGGTGCACAAAAAGGTATAAAAGTACCAAAAAAAAACACCTTCACGTTTCGATTTATCGCTCTTTCTCCCTCTTTTCTCTTTTATTATTTATTTAATTTTTTTGCCCAATGATCGAAAACCAACGAATATATGTAAGCATTTCTAAGAAAAATTTTTTGAATTCAGTCATCTAATTCACCAAGCAAGAAGAATTCTGCTGAAGTCACCACAATTCAAAGTACGAAACGTACAGAAAAATGCCCTGCGTCTACTCTAAAAAATAATACCTTCGGTGTGGTAAAAAAGCACGTGCAAGAGTCATTGAAAAAAAAACATACCTCAGCTATATATAAAATTTTCTCTCACCTTTCACTAGGCTTAAAATTTATAACCGACAAAGATAATATTTGGTGGTTTAATATTTTAAAAATATTTCTTCTTTTTGACATCCATTAATCATTCTATTTGTAAAAATTAAATCCGTTTTTTACTGGCAGAATTTGTCGAATCACGTTTAACGCCTTTGTTTTGAGAAAGGGCGCGGGTAGAGGTACACTAAGGAGGGAAAAAAATACGGTAAAAGTTTCACGAATACGCATTTAATCCTTTGGGTACATTTTACTGAATTTATTATACTATTGGGAGAGCAGTTAACTTCCTGCTTTCTATATTCCGGAAACGTGATTCTTTTTATAATCATAAAACACTATCTGTTATAGAAAAAAATTCCGAAAGTCGCTCTTATTTCTCTTCGTTTTAACAATAATATTAAAAATTGTAATTAAAAATTTCGCCTTAATGCGTTAAATGATCAATGAAAAAAGCTATTCGCCAATTTTTATGCACGAGATGAGAGGTACACTCTCATTTTTTCCTCCCCTATTTCCACGCCGTGTCGATGGTTTAATTCTTCGCATTACGTTTCTCAATGTATAATAAAATGGGCACCCAGGGTTACCTTACCTACCCTTCGTGTAAGAAAAAAAAAACTCGTCGCCCTTTTTTCCTACGCCTTGTTACGATTGCGGAATTTATTTCATCGTCGTCGGGTTTCACCCAACATATAAATTCAAACTTTCAAAGATGAAATTTCAAGTGTTTAAAGGTAAAAAGTTTCCTTCTTTTTTTCACAATCGTAAAAGAAAGGTCGGCTCGAGGAAAAAAAATACTTGACAAGGGTATCCGTAGGTAATTCCTAGAATAGTTTACTTGTCATCGCGTACGTATTCCACCTTATATGTAGTCGTTGGACGATACATTTTTTCGAAATACCTTTTTCTCATCGAATATTTGAAAATAAGTAGCTCGACGATGTATTTGAATTACTTCTACGACGATACACAATGATATTTTACGAAACCGTAATAATTTTTTTCGCAATCTTATGATGAACTTTCAAGTACAACTCGGATCTAAGTAAATGGAAACTTTTCGTCTAGGAATGCGTTTCGATGATATTCTTTTAGTTTTATTCGAAGTAATTTACTTAAGAGGATTTATGTTACTCGGCTTTGTTCAATGAAAAACGATTCCACAACTCGATGTGTTTTTTTTGCCTTTCGTCCTTCTTTTTCGAAGGCATGGTGGGGGAGGAAAAAAAAGAAAACGAGTCGAGTCTATCTTAAAAGTTCAACTCGGTACACAGACCTTATTTGTTTTAGCAAAAGACAAAAAAGTACCTACGTATACGAGATGTGGGCTTATTTATGACGTTTTTGCAACATTACACTCCAGAACCGGAGCCAAGTCGTATTTTATATAAAATTTTGCCAATTTATAAAGTAAAATGATCTTTTCGGTAGGAAAAATATTATTTCTCAAAAATTTACCCAGCCAGGTTGGCATTCTCCTCATCTAAATCAAACCTTCTCTCTTTTCTCTGCTCTTCTCGTTACGCTACAATGAACTAATACAAACCTGGTCTGGCATATAAGTTGCATAGAAGCAATTCTTGAAGGCAACATCAATTGTATCACATTTTCAAAGAAATTAGACCATAAATAATGCCAACGTGTCTTATAAGTTGCGTTTAAACTAACTTTCAGGGGATTTTAACGCGAATCGGCGATACGCCAACGATAAATTATGTCGTCTTTTTTCTAAAGCAGAATAATTTTTTATTTTAAAATATTCTTCGTATCTTATCGCGTATAAAAGGGTGAAAAAAATTATCCCCGGGTAAAGGTTGACGTTTTTGTCCCTCGTAACGCAGATAATTTTCGGCCTTCTTCGACGAAACTGTGCAATGGAAAGGTTTAAATCGTTGGCAAAAATTACTAAATCAAAGCTAAAACACGAATACGATTGAAAATGAACTCGAAGCTAGCAGCAGAGATGTGGGTGTGGCAGAGGGTGTAATAAAATACGATGTTACATTCAACGTGAATTTCAAAGAAAATTCAACACCGAGGAGAAGAAGGCTTACTTTCCTTATACCTATGAGTATTTCGTTGGGTCAAAGACAAGGAATAGGTATAGGAAAAAAATTCATTTTATACGAAATTGTGAGCTGACGTTTGAAAAAAAAGATCTCGTTTAACAAATTTGTCAAATTTTGTACGGTAAGTACTTTCATGTAAGAAAACTTTGATCTTTAAGTATTTTGACCTTTGCCTGAAAAAGTCATACTTATCTCAAAAACTCTTTATTGAAAATATTGAGTAAAAAAGGGTTGAAAAAGAAGTGGAATGTGTAATTCATGAATATATAAAGGGACCATGATGACATCGAAAAACAGCTTAGACTTCGCGACAAAAGTCAAAGCTCATATCTTATTCCAAGAAAGCAACTATAGAATCACAGAGAGGAAAATAAATTTTGGCCAAAAATTGATAAAAGTAAGTATACGATTTTCGTGACTTCGAGACGTTCAATTCAATTTTTGTCATTTTTTTCATCAAATCTAATCACTCAACAACTAAGCACTACATTTTCATCTAATCCCCAATCCTTTCAAAGAATAAAGAAAGAGAGAGAGAGTCAGAGTGGTAATGCTCTGAAAATTAATTTCACAATTTGGAAGTTCAATAATGTACTTCAATATTTTGTCAAGTAAAAGTGCTCATAGTTTCAAACAAAATTCCAAGCTGATATGCTAATGAATCAGAAAACAGAATAAACCATAAATTAATCTGATACCTGAAGCTTACTCGCATTATTCGGTTTAAATCTCAAGAAATTGAACCCCAAATGTGGGTAAGTACCTAATATTAAAAAAATAAATTCAAAAGATCAAAAAATTAAAAAAAAAATGAAATACTCAGTGATTTAAAATGGAATAAACTACCTACCTACATGATGGATATCTATGCCAGGGTTGGAAAAACTCTTTCACAAAATGAACTAACTCTTCAGTCGATTTGACTCATTTTGAAGTGACGAAATGAAAAAACCAATAACTTGACGCTAAACTTTTTTTGAAAAATAATCGAACTCTGAATCGATGGTTCCTTCAAAAAGTTAGATTTTCAACTCTTTCTTAACATTTCATCGCATTTTTATTTTTCAAGGTCAAAGATCATAATCAGAGGTATCCAGATTCATCGCGACATTTACACAGTTACAAATTCAGATTTCGGTGAAAAACTTCAAATGTGGATAATGAACTTCTATACTGAAAAAAAAGTTGAGCAAAACTAATTTTTAGTTTGGGAAATTGAAGAAAATTTTTGAATTATTTCATTTGGATCTGAAAAAAGTCGATGAATTTTGCATTAGGTGTAAATTGAAAAACTAGAGTTTTTATCAATTAAATTATTACTTAATGTTTTCAATGTTCATCTTTCTAAGGAAGCTAAGCCAAAAAAAGCTGAAATTTTGGATTCAAGTTGGAAATTTTTCAAACAGACCAAACTTAAACAATTTTTTCAAGTAAGTTGGAAAAAACTGAGCATTGCAAGACATGAAAAAATCAAGAGGATCATTTAGTACCTACAATATTGAACTTATACATCAATAAGTAATCGAATTGCATTTTTATCAAAGCCATGGAGGTACCAAGTTTCCTTTGTGTTGAAAATGTTCCATAAAAAATTTGAGACCTTTCAGTCAAAGAATGAAGGAGCTGTGAGTCCTTAAACTGGGGTAAATAGCAATTACATCTCATACTTATAATTTGGTGCAAGAAATCATACACTTTTTAAAATCTCCTTGGCCCTTCAGTCAACGAGAACTGGACGTGTTAAAAAGTTACGGATCGTGAAAGTCAGAATTTTCCGGTATGTTATCTGCAAAATAATACTTTTCAGAATTCATATGTATTTTTCCCAATTTGCCTTTTTTTTTTAAATTTTCCTGGGTACAGCGGCCATTACGTGGTCTATCAATCAAACCCCAATTTGTCCTTGAAATTCAAGAGAACAAAAATTTCAAAATGTGAACTAAGAATTTTCCTCTTCACTTCTCACAGCTACGCTGATGAAATTTTGTCAAAAATCACATCATAATAATTTGAGATTTTGAATTTTTTGGAAAACATAAATTTTTAAATCGTTTTGACGTATTTCGTTTGTGGCAGATCGTTGCGTAGGAATAAGAACGACGATGACGAGAACAGACAAGGACAAGAACGACGAGGACGTGACATGACAGAGTGAAAGAATCGAGCATAGTAAAAAGTCCTGTCCTGAGGAAATTGAATTTGAATAAATAAACAAAGAAACACATTATTCGACGTCTCAAATCCGTAAATATGATTGAATAAAAGACTTTGATACCCAACAAGCGTAAAATTTGGTGAAAAAATCATCACGTTTCAAAGATTATCCAACCAAGAAAAAAAAAAGCTTTGATATATGTACAAGAATAATTTCTTAAACAAAAAAGAAAACAATATACTCGATAAAACTATCGAAGAATAATAAATAATCATCGCCTTAAACTTGACGAGTATGCAACTTGAACGTCCCAGCTGTTTGAATCTACAAAGGCTCACTCGTCAGCCAACAAAGATTCGCCAAACACATCGTATACTATATCCGTTGTAATTTAAATACACGATCACACTTTTGAAACACGTACAAACACCGGAAAAAGGAAATACGAGAAAAAAATACAAAACTATGCTATTCACACTGTCCACAATAGAACTTCTATTTGGGATGTTTGAAAACTTTGGTAAATACGTATATTTGCGAAACGATTGACACGACGCCATTTTCCAACGTAGGTATAAATACAGAAGCACTATACAGTTGAATTTGTTGAATTCAGCAAAAAAAGAAAAAAAAAGAAAGCGTTTCATTGTTGTCAAAAAACCAGAGAAGAATATCACCCTTTTTTTTTGGGAACCGTTTGTTTCGCCGCGGACGTTTCGCCGCGGACGATTCGCCGCGGACGTTTCGCCGCAGATCGTTTCGCCGCCGCCGAAAAAACAGGAAAAAGGTCATGTTTAAAAAAAGCGTTCGTTTCGCCGCCACGGTGAAATATTACGTAATGATGAAAAATGAAATTATGTTTGATAAAATTATAAGTACGTAGGAGGAGCATTCAAAAACAACTGAGACCAAAGCCATAAAACATTCTAAAAAATGCATAGGTATATTTCAAAAAAATTTTAATAACTTGAATAGCACTTCCCCCTGACTCTGTGCCCAAATTTTGGTGAGTCTACAACTTTGCGAACGTGTTTGAGGAGCTTTTAAAGTTGACCTGTATGAAAATCGCGTATCACATTTTTGCAGCGGAACTCAGAATCATTACGGTATTCGGATCCAAGACCATTATTTGAGACATGTTTTTGAATATTTTGGGTCAGAGTCAGATGAAATAAGCAGCCATTACAGAACATCTCTCATTCACCATGTACTTATGTACTTCTCATTCAGTTCATTTCATGCACGTACATATGAACATATGTATATTACATAGGTATATTACATGGGTATCTACTTCCCATTCACTTGCATTTTATGTATGAACAGATGTGTATTATGTAATATATCACTGTGGCGGCGAAATGAACGCTTTTTCAAAAATTACCTTTTTTCAGCGGCGGCGAAACGATCTGCGGCGAAACGTCCGCGGCGAATCGTCCGCGGCGAAACGTCCGCGGCGAAACAATAGGTACCCTTTTTTTTTTACACATCTCTACCCATTAATGACTTGATTGATAATCACGCCAACTTTTCTAGTAAGTTTGACCATTTTCACGTCAATTTCGAAAGTTACTAACAAGGTTGCTCTTTTTTCTATAAATCAGAAAATAATTCAATTTATTTCATCTAGTTTTAGGTACTGGTATTCGATCACGAGATAATTCTATCAAATTGTAATACCACAACGAACGAAAAAAAAAAGAGAAAGAAAATCAAAGTCACTCCTCTCTTTTCCTCGCTCTGTGCGTTGAATACGTGTAATGTAACTCGAGAAAGGAAATCTAATGGAAGAAATTTCCACAATGAACACGTGTAATGTTTAAAATATATCTGCCAGCGTGTATATGTGGTGTGTTTTACCAAAAACCTTTACAGTATTCAAGACGCGTATGACACGAAGAAATATCATTTGCGGAAAACTGGACTGCGAGCTATAGAATTGCGCGGATGTGGGACAATTCTATTAAAAAATCGTCTACGTCAAATGATTAACGAGATGAATCCGCAAGCTCGATACGTTTTTTCTCTTTTCCACCACTGAATATCTTCGAGCTCAGTTTCGAGCAACGTGACGAGAAATTTTATAATTCTCTCGATAATCAAATCATCACTCGTATTAAGCGAATTATTTTTTATCAACCGACGTTAGAAATAATGGAAGCAATTTTTATTACTTTATTTCCAAGAAAATTTTTTTTTCGATCCTTGATTTGCATAAATTTTCAAGTTAGAAAATATCACGTAGAAAATTGTTAATCGTTGATTAGTCGGAGAAGACAATGAGAAAATTGTGATGTTACGTGTGAGAAGTTACGAACCACAGTACTTGGGCTGACCATTCAAAAGAGAAGAAAAATTACTTGTAAGGTTTTCAAGCCACGCGAGCACAACACTGATGAATTTTCGCCATAAGGACCAACATAGTTGGGCGCGCAATGACTACGTTATATCGAACTGATATGAATATATTACACGAGAGCTGATAACACCAGCATATAAGAACAAGATAGAAAAATTACCGAAAGAAGATTTCAAACGCGGGCGAAACGAAAAATTCTAGACTAAAAATTAATCAACGAAAATATGTACGAAAAAATAACAACGTTAAAAACACATCCGAGTAATTTGAAAATCAACCGTTACGAATCGCAAACTTCTAAACGCGTCAAAAAATGATGTTCGAACCACTTGTTATCATGAACGACTCGTATAAACCACTATAAATGTACTCGGACGTAGAACAGTACCAGCAAAGACGCCTGGCATCCGTTACTAAGCAACCGCCATAACACCTTGTACCACTCTTGTCAGTCAACGCGCCTTCATTTCGCCGAATCTGCTACTCTTCTAACGCTATAGGAGGCCTCGCTTTTTCATCTTGTAATAAATTCTGTTCAGCCGTTCGAAATTTGATTTTAATTAATTTTTGTACAGAGGACCATTTTTTTCATCTAGACCTCCTCTCGACTCTTTTGCCCGCCATCGAGTACCGTTCTATGATAATTGCTCAAAAAAAAATCACAGTAGTGTTTTATTGCCCGCCAAAAGCGTCCAATTTCAAACTCACTGGAGCGGAAAATTATCGAATTGATTACTTCGACGATATAAATTTCCATCGATGATCGCGAATTCTATGCTGAGGTAATTTTTAGGTGAGAATTTTTAACGTTCGTGGAATAATTTAGGCGAATCTTTGAGATTTATTTACCCAATTCAATTTGCATAATTTCTCTCTATTACCTCAATTTTTTGATTTAACACAGGTCTTCAGCAATTGTAAAATGATGCGAAAATTTTTCTGTTGAAATTCAAGAATTGGCTGTGTGACATTGAAAAATTTTTTGAACATTTATTCTCATAATTTTTTAATTATCAAATTACATATTTACTCGTACCTATTGGAGAACAAAGTCAGATCCAAGAATAAAGAATAATGTACCTATACACAACAGAGCCATTTTAACTCGACAAACCTATCAGAATGTCGCCCTATCTTCTCAAAAATGTCCAAAAAAACTGTTTTTTTGTTTTTTTTTTAATACTTACTTTCAACAAATTTAGCAGTACTAGAAAGAAAATATAACTTTGTTCTGTTATTTTTAATCAAAATTACACACAACTTGATTCATTCGAAATCATCTTTTAATTTTTATCCAAAAATAAATTTTCCTTCTTTAGATTTTAAAATATGAAGCTGAAAAAGTCTGTTCTGCCCTAGTTTTATATTCATCCTATGCTAATAGCATATTTTTTCAAAATTTCGAAAATTTGATTTTGAAATTTACATTTAGAAAATCCAACTTGAAAATTTTTCAAGGGGCATTTACCAATTTTCGAAATTTAAAAAAAAATATGTATTCTGCGCTAAAAAGGAACAATTCAACGTTGATTTGTTTTCATTGTTTATTTTTTCAACATTTTGAAAATGTAATTCAAAAATTTTTTTAAATGTGATTTATTTTGAAATTTTGAAAAAGTTTGAAATATTTAAATTTTGAAAATCCAATTTTTTGCATTTTCAAAATTAAAAAAAATTTATGGTACCTATGCTAAAAAAACAAGAATTAACATGTGATGAGCAGGTATGCCTTAACTGCTGTAGGTGGTTCATGACATAATTCCTCTATGGGAAATATTAGTGTACTCCTTCCATATTAAGAGTGGGAAAAACAGGTACATATAAGTATGTATGTGTTCAATTCTTACGATCCATGGCTCTGAGCACGGATCTTAAACCAACAGGAATCACACTTGGTTTGGCGTCTCACAAGTAAGCCCATGCTGATTGTTGATGGTGAAAATACAAAGGCAGGAGAGGGCCACCCCCCTCATACCCTAGAAGTCATGTAGTCCATTTTATTGGTTAATAAGTGTTTGTTTTTAACGTATGTAGGTAAATTAACGTAATGTTGATTTGATTTATGGTTTCTCAGCGATCATCTCTCTATTATCCGCACATAGAAGAGATGTATCCAGTTTTTACATGTCATCTTTCTACTTAGTTTCTACTAATAGCTGCCACCACACCTAGTATTAGGGGATACAAGAGAGAGGCAGTCAACGTGTACAGTGTTAGGGGGAAGTTGAAATACCTTTCCTACTAGTTGCATTTGCCCATCCTAAATTAATCAGGATATTGCAATAGTGAGTATTTATCAGTCATTAATTTGATACCTATCTGGTCGAGAGATGTGATTTTAACGCATCTCTGATTAATCTGCCATACCTTTTTGTGCAATTGCCAGGTTTTCCTGTGGATGTTTTAATTGATCTAGTCAGATTGGCCTCTGACCATAGAAGCAAGGAATTATTTGCCTTACTCACACATAGAATAATTATAATTATGTATTAATAGTTATTTGGTATAATTAGCTGAACTGTTTATAGTTATTACAATACTTATTTGGTATAATTAGCTGAACTGTTTATAGTTATTACATCATTAAAGGAGTATAAACTGTTCTGTTGAGGTGTTTTATTACATTTCAAGACATTTCTGGTGTAGTTGAGACTTTGTATGATCTATACCCTACCCATCTGAGCTAGTCAGGTAGAAGAGAAATATTCCCTCTCTAGGGAATAATGCTTGGAAAATTCCCACACAATAATTATGATAATTCTTACCATCTCAGATCATTCTAAGCCCTCTTTACAAACATTAAATTATTTTTTTATTGCTAATTTTTTCAAAATTTCACTTTTTTTCATTGCTTATTTTTCTAAAACTGTTGAAAATATGACTTTGAGTTTGAAATGTCTGAAACTTTGCAAAATATAAGTATGTTTTTTTCATCATCTATATTAGAATTAAGTAATCAATTGAATGATGATCAATGATCATGATCAAGCTGCGTGCTGAGTCTCTTTTGATTCAATTTGTTCATCTCTTTTTCAGGTTCCACCACCTTCAGCTGTGCCTCAGGCTTTGAAAAAGCTTCAGGAGTAGCTACCTTCAAGCTCTCTCAGAGGTCAGAGGTCTTTTCGAAAGCTCTGAAGGCGTTTCAGATCCTGCCTCCAGAGAAACCATCTCAACTCAGAAAGTTTCTCTCACTTGATTTTCTTTTCCTTTATGATTTTTACCACGTTTTTTGATTATGAGAAAATTAGCAAAAAATGTTAGAGTTGTTGATTCAGGCAGATCATCGCCATCGCTGAAATATACTCGTAAGTAAGTTAAGGGAATTTTGTCGATATCCACTAAATGTTTGAACATTGAACAAAATTCTCAGCTTTTATTCTTCAATTTTTGATTGAAGTTCTTTTAGCTTCAACTCTTACAGCTCAATTTCAACTAAAGTATGTACCCTTGCCTCAACCTGCAAGACAACATTCTCAAGAGTGGGCTTTCAGCCTCCATTTTCAGCTCTGACTTTGGATGCATGTTTTTATTTTGGTTTGATCATACAAGTATGTAGACAAATGTATGTATGTACCCACTTCTCTCTATTCATCTCAAAGAAGTCAAATACATAATATGCATTCTGTTGACATTTTACTTTATTTTATTTTTTTTAATGAAATGAATGTGTAAATGCACGTTTTTCTATCTTTTCAGACTCACGAAAAAAAAATCATTCTCGACTCGGTGAGTAACTTCCCTCTTGGATTGTTTTCTATATCTGCCGGTTCGTTTTTTTTATGCTTGAAGTATGAAATTAGCAAAGAACGTTCCTAATTCTGACACAGGTAATTTTTAGAATAATTTTTCATAACTTTTTGGTAGGTACCTATTTATTTAGCCCGCTAAATTTTGCAGCAAAAAAATTGAATCGCGTCTTTTTCCAAATTGCATGTTAATTTTCAGACATCAATTGAACCAAATTACCATTTTAAATGACCCGATGCAAATTTTTCTCACATATGCCTAACAAGTTGCATAAAGCTATATCATTTTTGTTGGAAACACAGACTCAATTATACGAGAGATACCATAACCTGCAAACGAACATGACGCTGACGTACACTCGTACGAGTTCTTCTCTTCGGTGAGGGAATATTTCGTCGGTTTATCCGCTCGACGATAATTTGCGAGATCGCGTGCCAAAAAAAGCTTATTCGTAGCTGCTTAGAATCGCGTTAAGGATTTACTATCGTAGTATGTGGGAAGTGCAAGAGGTAATTTCACTTGATCAGCTTTCTCGCCTGCGGCCTGCTCGCGTCTCTCGTCGACTAGCAAAAAAGAAAGAAGAAAGGTAACAAAGGCCTTAAAAAGCGCGCCATATATATCATAAAAAGGAGGCATTTCTTACGTATAAGACAATCAATCAACGTCCCCGTATAACGCTAATCAATTCGACGAGCGACGACCATAAACGTAAACTGTTAGCGCCATGTCCGAGTGAATTTTTCGTTAAATACTGACCTTTTTCCCCGAAGCTATGAAGAAAGTAAGAGAGAGAGAGAGAGAGAGAGAAACAAAATACTGATGAAATTTCTTATTCACGAACGAATAAGTAAAAAGGCGGGCTTTTATCCGAAGAGTTATTTTTAAATATAATATTATGTATGTGTACGTATACTGTGTGTGGTACATAACTGTATGATATACTTGACCTCGCTCGCACACATACACCGTAGGTACGTCGAACCAGCCTTTGAAAATATAGTTCAACAAAACAAGTGCCAATTTCATGGCCATCTTAACACCATTTCCATGTATCGAGTATTATCGACCATAATATTGAAACGTAAATCAGCCTTACCAAAGTGAAATTTTTACGTCGTACACCCAGAGAGAAATTTTTTTCAATGACTCTCCAAATTGACATGTCTATATATGTACTCGAGTATTCACACGTTAATATTCGTTCAGAGAGAAAATATCGAACGATTTGTTGTCGTGTGTATTCGAAAACTAATGCATACACTTTGTTCGTTCAAAATAAGCATATCATTTGAACATCCACGTTCTACAAACACGAATCACTCTCAGTATTTCATAAATCTTGAATTTCACCCAAGTTTTCCTCCGCTAAAAAGTTTCTTTCTTCGTTGATACCTATTTTTTTTTTTTTTTTTTTTTTTTTGGTTTCATAACCAAGGATGCGTATTTTGAATTAGATAAGTTTTTCATACAAAAAAAAAAAAAAAAAAAAAACATAATTCATTTATACAAATTTTTCGAGCTTATAAATACAATAAATGGTGTTAATTACTTATACCTATGTAAGCCTCAAACGTTCGTAATTATTCGCAAACATTCAAACTGTTTTTTGTGAAAAAAAAGAGTGCTGTGAAAATCCTTTTATGAAAAAAAAAAATGGTGTTATTCCGAATGTAACGTTTCACATGTAAATATATTATTCGTCAACGTTATTCCCACTTCACATCGAGCACCTTCACAAAGAATAAAACCATCAAAAGACCCGACACACCATTGTTCATTTTGCACGTGACATGAAACATATTGTAGGAAAAATCGAACTAATCAAAAGGAACACTTATTTATCACGCCAGTCCTATTGTATAGACACTCGAGTAGGTGTACAGGGTGTCCGGGGAGTAGGAGACCAAATTGGAAATATGGATATGAGCGAGTTGACAAAAAAATCAGATGAATGTGTTGCTTATCTCGAAAATTGAAGGAGTGAATGTGGTTTGAAAGGAAAAAGGTGAAATGAGTTTTTGATCATGAGAGTGGTCACGTTGTCAGTATACCTACCTATACAAATAAAAAATTATCACAATTTTAATGAAAGAGTGTTTGGATAAATTGCAAAAAATTATTGTATGTAATTTGAGCTGGCGAGCACAAAAGGGAAAAAGTTACATTTATGACAACTTTTTACATATACATTTTTTTGAATTTGCAGTAAATCAACTTTGATCATTGATGATTTTTTAAACAGTCTTAAATTTGCTGATTCTTTCTCAATCATTTTTAACTATCCTCACAAAGCAGGTAATTTAAAAAAAAAATTGTATTGGTATTCCTTTCGAAAAATTCTCAAGTTGGGCAAAAACTCATCTAATCCAATTTTGCTCACTTTTTATTACTTACTTATTACTATTTATAATACATGGTGTCTATGCATTCCCCGGTCACAAATGAAAAAAAAAATTTGTCTACTGAACGCAATGCTTGCCCCTTCAATATTTTCACTTTTCAGTTTGATAATTCTCCTCACCAGGACCATGTTTAAGCGTTTTCCACTCAAAAAAATTGTTTCTTACGCTTCCTCTGCAGAAAAATGTTTGTACTGAACGAAAACATCTAAAGGGCAAACAAATATTTAATACCAAGCCTTTCAGGTGCATTGATTCATTTTTCAATTTGGCCAAATTTCCATGAAAAAAAAAATCAAAATTCAATTAAATCGGAATAGAACACTAATACATTGAATGTTGATCTTATTTTTGATCTCCCAAATCGATTTACGGGAATTTCAAGTCCAAGAGTTTCCAGTAAATTTTTGGATATTCCCCTGATGTGAGAATACTTGAATTTCATTTTGGCCATTTTTTTTGACAATTTTTCCAAAAACTAGAAAATCTAAAAATTTGCTGGAGGATCGAAAGTGCTCCAAAACTACTATCAATGGATTTGGGAGATAAAAAATGAGACATAAACCAAATTTCAGCTTTCTATCTTTTTTTTGTCAATATTTTAATCTTTTTCGTGAAGATCAGATCTTGGAGTATGTCGTCTAGCTTTGACTTTTTTTGGAGGGAAATTGAAGGGAAGATTCGATAAAAAAAATTGTGAAAGTACTTCATAAAGATTGCAGAAAAATTCACATTTTAAAAATTCAAAAAAAAGGTTTTTCTAAAAAAAAAAATGTTTTGGCGATGATATGTAGATTATTTATATTTACCTACTTTTGAAATAAGAACACAATTTTCGAACATTTTTTCACTTTTTCCGGACATTTACGTCACCAATCATGCAAACCTCCTACAAAAGTGAAAAAAATTCAGAAACGGTTTTCTTACTTCTAAATTGATATACCAGGGGGGGGGGGGGTGGAGTCCACAAAATGGTACAATTTATATTATTTTTTTCTAAAAGTTCTACTATAGTCTCATCCATTGGAAAATATGGCCCTGCTTCTTCTTCTTCCTCATCCCCTCAAAAAAAAATTATGATGATACCTCCGACTTAGGAAGTATGTAGATAAACTTCACAATACAGGGTTCCCAATGTTGGTTGGCAGCATTGAATCAATGTACAATATTTTGATATGACCCAGCGCTGTCAACTCACATTTTCATCACGTAAATTTTCGGCAACTACGCTCAATATTATTCGAGACCTTGTAAGTAATACTTAAGTAGGAGCACACTCGAGTAAAATTGAGTACATAGAGTGATAATTTCTGTAGAAAATATCGCCGTTTAATTAACACCATTTTCGAGTAAAGTATTTCTCTCATGATGTAACCCGACCTTGGTTGATTAATACGACGCATAATATACCTTTCATGTAATGAAATTCATTATATTACTCATTCGTGTAAGATAAGTTGCCTACTGTTGCCAGGTATTTAACAGAATTATCTGTATACATGGAAAACTCGAATCTAGCGAGTGTTTAGGTAGTTGAAGAGCCGTTGTAAGTATATATATGCGAAGGTGAAGCATCGTCCTTCTGGTTAATCCGTCTGAACATTGTTTTTCATGCTCATAGCGAACTTTATATTCTATAGAACATTAATAACCACTATCTTAAGGTACCTATCAAAAAATTAGGTCGAATACATAAATATTCATCTTTTACATTGAGTTTGAGATTTTATCTTATTCATTTAAATATAGTCTAGGTATGAATTTTAGCCCACTTGGGTCTCCCAAAAAAGGGACAGGAGTTCCCAAAGTGGTTCGACTCAATTTTTAAAAATAAAAATCATAAAACACGATGAAAATAGACCAATTTGGTCCAAACTCAGGTTAATAAAATAGTTAGGTACCTAGTTGGATTTTAAATGGGGAAAAGTTGATCAAAATTGGCGACTTCTGATGAATAATGGTGAAAAATCAGTTCTACCGGGGGGGGGGTTGAGATCACAAAATTGACTTCCATCGACTAATTTCAAAATCCCAACCAACTATACTCTTTGCTGAGAAACACGTTGATGTAATACTCTTCAATATTTTATCAATAAAATACGTAAGTACATTTATTTTGACAATATACGTTTGCCTCAATTCGACATTTTTCAAAAAGAAATGCATTTCTATGACTTATGTAAGTACCTGTATTCTATCATATGCTTTAAGTAAATTTTCAATACATTCGAGAGTCGATCATACCAGCAGACTCGTCAATCGAAAGCCTAGTGACCGTGTAATGGCACGACACAAGCTATACAATATTTTTACCCTTTCTTACTATATATATACCTAGTACACGTACGTAGGTAATAGAAAATGGAAAAATGATTATTATTTTTCCCACACAAGTACCCATACAGATATCTAAATCAGGTGGAAATTCGCTGCGCAGAATTTAATGGCATACGAAGCTCAGTTCTCAAGGAACCGCATAAAGTAATTTCTACCATTACAATTCACATTTACCAAAGTATAGGTACTCGCTTCTTCCTCTATTTTTTCTCGAGTTGCTTTCAATAGGAAAGTAGTCGAGTATACAGATTCTTGTAAGTAGAATCTCTATCCTTTCTACTTTTTGTGCAGAAAAAAAAACTTCTATTCAACGCATCTTATCGATCAATCTAGTAAAAAAATAAGCCAACCATGAACTGGTGTCACCGGCACCATATTACCATATTTTAATTTTGCTGACGGCCTTTACACTTTTGAACCGGAACATAGAATAAAAGTAATGTAGGGTGTATATAACATATCAACATTTCCTTGTTGGATGTATAGTTCGAGACGTGTATTATTTTTCTTTGCTGGATCTTTTCATCAATATTCTGCATTTTACGAAAAGCCTCTGTTTCATATTTTTGGATCACGTCTTCGTCTCACTCAAGTTGAACATAATTTAAGAATCTCTGAACTGAAGTTGAAACAGATCTAAAATCGAATGTACAAATCTTCTAATTCAGAACCTAAATATTTATGCAAAAAAAATCTATTCATAACACATGTACAGTAGACTTCCGATTATCCGAACTAATTGGGGAATTAGGTTGTCCGGATAATCGAAAATCCGGATAATACAGATTAATATTTTTTGGTTGAATTTTGGTAGAAAATGACTGTTTTTTTTATGATAATGGTGTATTTTTTTAATTTTTTATAAAAAGTGCAAAGGATTAATTTTATTTCTTCACAAAATGGAGAAAAACAAACCAAAAACAAAGATTACAAAAATTTTTGACTATGTACTTGTAAATAATTTGTGTATGTTTGTCCGGATAATACGGATTTTGTTCGGATAATCAGAAAAAACGGATAATAGGGAGAATTTTTTTTCGTTCGGATAATACGGCTGTTCGGATAATCGGAGGTCGGATAATCGGAAGTCTACTGTACTTACATTCTTTATATTGGAATTACGACTCGCCGATCAAAATGTAATTTTTGTTTCAAAAATACCTGCCTGGCAGCCTATACTAAATCCATTTATAATATTTCCGACATTCATACCTAACATAGGTGGTTTTCATTAAATCATCTGTTCGAATTGAAAATATAAAAAAAAAATAACTAATTTGGAAAAACGGTAAAACAATTAGTCACGAAAGAAGATTAAATTTTTTATCGGAAATTGTATCGCGCCCATTTATACCGAATACACAACGTTATGATCATTTTATCGGTTTATCGCTTTCATTAATTCTGCTGTATGATCATTTTTATCAGGGAATAAAATCACAGCCCAGAGTGAAGTGAAAGGGATGGCTTGTCCTGGGAAAAAAATTACGCACGGTTAAAAATTATTCATTGTTTTAAAGCGGGTTAATATTTAAAACACGTTTTATCCTTTCATTTTAGGACGCGTTTATTAATGAACAAATAAAGGTTAGCGTTTTACGCGAGAATCGCAGGGAGGAGAATTTTTATTACCCAAAAGGATGAAAACTACAAAGAGGAGGTTAAAGTTAGAAATAAAAGTACGGGGTTAGTTTAATGGTTCGTGTAATGGTATCGCGATGACCGTGCTAAAAGTGTAAAAACAAAAATATCAGCCATATCGTCAAACCAGACCACCAGAGCATGTAACCGCCTTTGAATAAACATTATTACGCCAGATAGAACGGTTTATGGATGAGCTTACTCGTTTTTTGATATCAGCGTCGATGGAGCTTTGGAAATTATTCGAGAAAAAAATTCAACCTTATCGATTAATGCGAACATGCACACGTTTAAAAAATAACAATTATTTTTAACGTGTTTCAATAAAAACGTCCGTGTCTGTTTTCGCCTTTCGGCCTACTCGAAAATTCGACAGTTTAAAGTGTAACTCTAGGTAGAGCGTGGTTTGAATTTCAAACAGACTAATCTCGGTATCGTTATAACGTTTGATAGGCATTTAGCTATGTTTAGACACCTACAGGTTTGACTTATTGTACTCGGTAGATAATTACGAGTAAAAAACCTTTAAAAGCATCATCTCACACCTCGGATTGATTTATAGGTAATCACTTTATCTTTGCAATTTTCTAGGTGCGAAATACAATACTTAATACGTGTAGGATGGTTTGCTTCTTTTGAACATTGAAGGGACAAAATTCAAGGTAGATAGTACCATTAAGGAAACGTTTAAAACTCATCAGCTCCGATTGAGATGAAATTCAGATCTCTGAAAGAGCATGCTACTTACACTCAGTGGCAGACTGGGTCAGTTTGGGGCCCCTGGTGGATGCACCGAATGGGGCCCCCAAAATTTTTCCCTTCCTCCACAAGAATCTTTCTTGTTCTGTTTTTTTTTCTCAGGTTTGGATACTTGAATGGATGTTGTGCGATTGATTTTTACTTTAATTTGTCTTTTTATTCCATATTAATTAATAGCAAAAAGAGGAGATTTTTTGAGGGGGGGGGGGCGAAGGAAAAATTTGCCATATGAAAAAAATACCAATTTTTAAAGTGAAAGTACCTATTAAAATATGAAATGGAAATTTTGTCAATTGATATAATTCACATTTGGGCTTATGAATAGAAACTGACCCGAGCAAAGCGAGGGCAAAAGCTTTTAAAAATTTGTATTTCGAGAGGTAAAAATACGATGTTTTTGAAAAATTTGTTCACTTTTTTAGCTCAAAATTTTAAAACTTGAATGACTGTTGTTTTTTTTTGAATTTCAAATTTGAAAATGAAAATCAAACAAGCCCAGAGCGGAGTGAGAGCAAAAGCTAGTTTCGAGGAGTAGAAAAACAACGTTTTTTGAGGGTGAAAATTGTGTTTTTTTGGTAAGAAAATTTCTTAAATTTTGAATACCTACTTTATAGATTTTTATAGAAGTTTGATCTTAATTTGAAAAAAAACACACAGGCCCAAGTGAAGTGAGGGCAGAAAATTTTAAAAATTTGAGTGTACTAAAATTGAAAATGTAGATTTTTAAATTAAAAAAAAAGAAAACTGGCCCGAGCGAAACGAGGGCAAAAGCTTACAAAAATCTTTGTTTGATATAAGTGAAAATATCATCTTTTTTTTGGTTAAAATATGGTCCCGGTGGCCCCTTGGTGTTTTTGATTTTGAGGGGAAGGGAAAGGTTCCAGTAGTGTTCAATAAAAATAGATGTGCTCATTTTAGAATTTTTCAATTTTGGGCGAGATTCTGAAGTGGTAAACAAAATTTATTTCAACCATCACCCTGAATTTGTATTCAAGTTGATCTTATTGACTCACGATGTTGAACTCATACAGGAATTGAATTTTTTATTATTTCTCACTAGATGGAAAACGATTGCATTCAATTTTTTCTGAGGTTACGGAGAAGGTCGATTTGGTGTAAAAATCCATTGACAGATTTTTAACTCACTGTTTACGAGGGAACGTGAACTGGCATCCTCTGATTCGAACGAAATCAAGGTATATCAAAACTCAAAAGAACATAGAGACCTTCATTCTGAGTTGAAAGTTACTCACAAAAATTCGAGCCCCCAAAGTGCCCCTAGAGAAGAGATATGAGGCCTCAAAGAGGGGGAATTTTCGAAAAAATCGCGTTTTTTCGCTCTTGTCGCTACCTAACATGTTTTGGGGGGAAATGGTCCGGTCTCAAATGAAAGTATTCGAGATTCTGCGTCGATCTATGCTAACACCGTTAAAATCCGATACCTTTTTTAGGGTTCTACTGAGCGATTGAAAATTTTCAAATCGCTTATTTTTCGTAAATTCGTTTCTTGAAAATTTTTTCTTCGCGTAAATACATTCGCATTAATTAAGCAAAAAATATATGGAAAGATAAAGGGAGGGGGGTCTGAAGGGTTAAATTTAAAAGTCAAAGTCGTGATTGAAGCTTACTTGAATTAGGCACTCTCAAATTAATAAGAATTGAGAAGAGCCCTTCACTTTTATAAATTTTTTGATCTTTGATTGGAATGGGAGATTCGTGGCTCCTCACACTTTTGAGGTTTTCGGATTTCATTTCAAAAATTAGTATGTTGAAAAGGAATTTAAAAAGAGCTTTTACTGTGGTATACAAATTTAAGCTTTTCAAATTTTAAATACCTAGGATGAGTTACCTCAATTTTGAATTTTTTATTCGTTTTACTTGGAACTGCCAAAAAAAATTCTCCAAAGTTGAATCGATCTCAAATCCTTCAAAAAAAAAAGAGTGAAATAATTTGGAAGACTTGAGATTTTATTTTTGCTCGAGTTTATATAAAAGGGACAATGATAATATTCAGCAAAAGTTTGATTTTTCATTACTTCCTGAGTTCCTGTAAATCAGATCTAATAGTTTCCTGAGTTGGTTTTTGGTAAATTTTGAAATAAAACCCTTCTTCAAAAATCTGATTGAAATTTGTTCATCATTTTTAAAAAAAGTTAAGCATCCAGCAAAATTCTGATTTTTTTAAAAATTTCAGAAACCTTTTCGAAGGTTTGGAAATGAATCCGGAATGAATAATATGTAGATGGCTAAACATTTGGTTTACAATTACGTCCATTTTCAAGATTAGAGGACCATCCAGTAATGTGTAATTCAAATGAATTATAGCCTGACATTTCAGGTATCCTTTTATTTAAAATTTAAAATTGTAGAAAAAGGTGGCATTTGAAAATAGGTATAGGTAGTCAAATTCGGGTCGAGTTTCTCAAAATTAGGAGAAACCAAACTTTTAGCTCTGCATGTTGAGTTTTCACATCTTTACTTTTCAGCTGATTTTAAAAGTCTACCTTACTATAAATATGAGGAAAAGAAAATCTCGCCAGAGTCTTCAGACTGGCTGGTAGATAGAGATGAAATTCAGAGTTGGAAAGTCGATAATGGATTAATTTTCATCAGAGTCGCAATTTTAAAATTTTTAAAAATTCGTCGAAAGTTAACAAAAAAAACACAATTTTGGTGAGCTGTTTCGGTTACAAAAATTCGACAAATCGAAATAAATGCTAGCTCAGTATAAATATAGACACACAATATGTTGCCATCCAAATATACCCAAATGGACCGCATTTAGAAGAGGATTTTCCATTTCCACTCAACCCTTCAGTATCAATATAGGTAGGTACATACATATATTTGCATAGCTATAGTAAACCCCCATATTTCGCGCTCGTATGACGCCACCATAGGAAAAAATTATGACCAGGGTCACGGTACCAAGTTGTTATTTATATTACGTAAGCTTCAGGCATCCTTGATAATTAACTTCCATTCATATATTATCGGTCAGTTTATTTTCTAATTAATTACCCGTCGAACTATAATTTTCATAATGTTTTCAATACCGCACTAACGAATGACAAATAGCAATTCGCCGCAATGGGCGGATCGTAAAAACTTTAAAGCTATTTTTCAAAGGACTTGGACGAAATATAGAAAAAAAACAGTACCCTCAAATGTTGTACCCGTATTTAAAATAATGCAGCTTCATTAGTTTAGCATCATGAAACCAAGCATCGTGGTTTTATTTCATATAATGAAAGGGTAGCTGCTTCTAGCTTATTTATGACGTCATTTAGTAAAGCGTTTGTACGCTAATATATACTTACATGTAAATAAAAATAGGGTTTTTTTCTTTAATATGATGAGACTTTTCGATTCGCAAAAGGTTTTTTTCCCCTACGATTCGAGTTACTTACATACTCGTATATAGGAAATTTTGGATTTTTTGCGGCATCTTTTTTTTCTCTGATTAGGGATTATTTTGAAGTCGGCGGCGTCCTATATAATTTATGAGCATGTTTTTCTTTGGCAAATAACCCTATAACACGATTGTCCACTTTCTCGTCTCTTCTCGGCGTATACATAGTACACGAAGTTGTATAATGGGGTTTATTTTAACAAGCTAGTTTCCCTCTAGAGACGAGCTTCACATAGGCTTTTCGAAAATACCAGTAAAATCACGGAATTAATTTTCATTTACTCGTAGTATAAATATAAGTGTACGAGAGAATGGCGAACTAGGCGCCTTGCTTTTTTTTCCTTCTCCAAATAAGTTACCTATCAAAATACCTGAACGTTTAAAAAAGATGGAGTGAAAAAAAAGGGGAAGATTGCACAACAGCGGAATAATTAAATATAAAATCTATATAAATCACCTTAAGTTGATTAATTACGTGAAAAAAATTTATTTGCATTTCTTATCTGACAAATCGTTTCCATTTTCATGTTCACATTGTCGAGTAACCCGGTGGCTCGACGATAGTGGCAAAGGCAGCAGAAAACCCAGGCAATTGCGAATACAGCGGAGAAACAAATCATTCGTTGTTTAATACGGCGGAAAATCGTTTATAAAAGTTTTCCTTTTCTTTTCAACCATTTCAACTTCCTCGCCAACAACAAAAAGCGCTGGTATAGTCCTCACACAGTAACGGTAATAATCCTCCGCCGGAAGGGATGACTTCAGTACTACATTTTAACTTTTGAAACGACTGCTGTTGTATCTTCAATATCATATAACCATTATTCCGCATTTTGCTTTTAATTATTCGAGGAAATTTTCATACTTCCAGATTTTTGTTTTTTTTTTCTCTCCTACGCCGAATAGTATAAAATGTTCCATCGCTTTTTACACACAAACACGTTTACACGCTGATATTTTACTTTGATTCGCCATTTCCGTAACAAAGTTCAGCCATTGAGCCCAAATGCGAACAAAGGCATTTCTTTTTCGATTTTTTAAATGGAACTCGTTGTCGAGAGTCGCTCACAGAACGGTAATGGAATATTTTTTTTATTAAAATATAGTAATTTGGAAAATACAAAATTTCCTTCTTTGTTTGTCTCACTTCATCCGCTGATATTTCTTCGTCGAAATTATTTTTTTCCAATTGGAGAAGCGTAAAATCACTTGAAACATTGAATCATTTTTTTCTGCCAGGTGATTTTTTTTTCACCGTTGATTTTTTCATTGTTGCTCGCTGCTCTCGTCTGTACGACGCTGTCATTCACAGAAAGCTGCGTTAAATTATTTGAAATATTGGCCGGAATTTTCACGGTGAAAGTTCTCACGCAGTCATACGGAGAGTGATTTGGAGGAAAATTGGATCTGTATATTTAAATTATACTCGTATCTTGCGGCCAATCTCAGTGATGAAAGATTATGATGAAAGTAGAACACACGAGTAGGTATACAAAGATGTGTTATGTTGTTAGTGTGTGTTTTAGAAAATTGAAAATGTGTAGAATTACATTGAACTTCTATAGAGGCCGAACTAACAAATAGGATGGATCGTTAAAATCATTTTGCAAATTTTTATACCAGCTGATCTGACTGTGAAGTTGGATTTATTAATCCTAAAATTATGTTTGTTTGTTCGTTTTGTTTGTTTTTCTAATTGTTTAAAATCTATTTCAAAAGTATCTCAACCAGCAAAAAGATGTAAGACTTATTGTTAGATAGAAAACTAAAATGGCATATGCAAAAATAGCTAGTAGTTAACTTGAATTAAAGTTTCAAATTGACGCCTCCTAGAAAGTTTTCAAAAGTAAATTTTGGACCAATAAAACGTAATAAATTGCAATTAATCCATTTCGGAGTCTTCAGCGAATTTTATATCTTCTCAAGGGATTTCAAATTGCTTTGGAAAGACGAAGAATAAGGTAAACTTTAACTTTGGTGGATGCTCATATTAGACACCCTCTCGATTGCTACAGATGGTTCAGGTATCATTTGCCACTCACATTTACTCAAAGAAAGTGGTGTTATGATGTTGAACGTGATAAAAAAAAAATACTCAATAGCAAAAAGGCACTAAAATAACTCCGTCTCGGCAATTATAATTTATCATGTAGGTACATCAGTCTAAAAAAATTTCATCTCGATGTCATATGTAGTACCTAGTCACTTAAGATCAACTTCCACTTGTTGGTTTCAAAATCCAGTTGAGGGGCCATTTCACAATTCGTATCCAAGTGGTCTTTTCAACAGAAAATGGATTAAAAAATTCAGCTTTTTTGAATTTCAAATAAAATGTTTAACAATGAGTAGGTATCTAAGTTTGTGCCATCCCAATTGACAATTTTACTAGCAGAATGCTAGCGTTAGTAGCACCCACCTAGCATGAGTAGCAGGAAACTAGCATGATACTAGCGTTATGCTAGCATAAAATGAACTAGCATAACATGCTAGCAAAATACCAGCTTATTACTAGCACGATACAAACTAGCAATGAGCTAGCTACACGCTAGCAATATAACTACCGAATGAAGCTAGCATTTTCCGCTAGAAAAATGCTATCATATATCTAGTATGAGATGAGCTAGCACAATGCATGCTAGCAATATGCTAGTTAAACCTTTACCCCTTAATTACCAAGTGATGCTAGCAGTTCATACTAGCATGATGCTATCATATCGCTAGCATGGGGTGAGCTAGCAAAATGTATGCGAGCAATGTGCTAGTTAAACCCTCGCCTCATAATTATCTAGTAATGCCAGTTGTCCCTGCTAGCATGATGCTATCATATTGCTAATGTAAGATAGCTAGCAAAATGTATGCTAGGGCTATGCTAGTTAAAACCTCATCCTGTAATTATTACTGAGTGATGCTAGCATTTCCCACTAGCAAAATGCTATAATATTGCTAGTATGAGATGAGGTAGCAAAATGTATGCTAGCAATACGCTAATTAAATCCCAGCACCATAATTATCAAGTGATCCCAGCAGTTCCTGCTAGCAAAATTCTACCATAATGCTAGCCTGAGATGAGCTAGCACCATGTATGCTAGCAATATGCTAGTTATATCCTAGCGCCATAATTACTGAGCGATGCTGGCAGTTTCTCCTAGCATAAAGCTACCACGTTGCTAGCTTGATATGAGCTAGTAAAAAGTACACTAGCCATACACTAGTTAATCCTAGCAGAATAATTATCTCATTGACAATTTTACCAGCAGAATGCTGGCATTAGTAGCAGAACACTAGCACGGTGCTAGCATAGAATCAACTAGCAGATTACCAGTAAGAATGGTGTTAGCACTTTGCCAGCAGACATTTTATTGAAAAATTCATCCTAGCATAGAACTGGTATGGTGCTACGTGCTAGCATGAGGTGAACTAGCAAAAGGCAGGCCAGCAATTTGCTGGTTACATGCTAGCAGCATAACCACTGAGTACAGCTAGCAGTCACTGCTAGAATATAGCTAGTGCATTGCTAACACCCTGTAATGGTGCTAGCATGAGGTGAACTAGCAAAATGCATGCAAGCAATCTGCTAGTTACATGCTAGAAAGACAATCACAGCCTCACAGGTAAACTTGCACTAGTCTACTGCTAGCGCTATTCTAACCTTGGTAAAGCTAGCAGTCAAAGTACTAGCATGGTGCTAGATTTTTGTTAAAAGACTTCTTATCCAGGTGCTAGCATAATGCTAGCAACTTGCTAGCGTTGTTCTTCATCATGATACAGTTAACTTCTCTTAGATGAAGTATGTAGTCAAGTGGAATATACTAGCTCAATGCGGTTTCTTGTTTAAATATAAGAAGAGTGAAGTTGGCCAACTAATCACTCAGTTTATACTAGCACAAGATGCTAGTGCAATGCTAGTTCTGAACCAGCATTGTAGAGCAACTGCCCATTTTTGGACATTTTTGGGGAATTACATACCATTACTTAAGAACACCCTATAATCTTTTAGAGAAATTAATATGCTAGCATAAGCAAGCAAAAAGCTAGCAAGAGCATGCTAGCACCAGTAGCACCATTTTGGGCACCTCAACTAGTTCATTTGCGAGAAAATTGATGCTAGCGCAATGCTAGTCTCCCTGCTAGAATTATGCCAATTGTATGCCAGCAGATGACAGCAATATGCTAGCATGATCGTGCTAGCACCGGTGGCACAATCTTGAACACCTTACTAGCATATCTGCTAGCAAACTATTGCTAGCATAATGCTAGAAAAATGATGCTAGCGTGGTGCTGGTACCACTTTCCTAGCATTATGCTAGCAACAGTTTGCTAGCATGCTAGTAAGGTGTTCAAAATGGTGCCACCGGTGCTAGCATGGTCATGCTAGCAACGTTGCTAGCATTCTGCCACTTGAAATTGTCAATAGGGATGTGATGCATGTAAAAAGTGAAAATGAGCTCAATTCACATTTTCAAAGCCTTTAGCCATATACCTAGTACTGCATGGTGATTTCTGAAATTCACTATCAACTTTATAGTTGCGCAATGCACACGGGTCTCATTTCATCATAATGCCTCCTCCACCCTGTGTACCTACTCGATGCTAAAAGAAAGACATAATTTACTCGTATGTAACGAAAAAGACGTGTTCATATCAAATGACGCGCACGCGATCATTATTAGACTACATTGTGGTTTTTTAACTGTACATTATTACGAACAGGTACCTAAAGAAATCGCGAAGACAACTCAAGCTGTAAAATCACATGAACTCTGATTACGCTGAATGTGAATAAAACTGCAGGAAATTTTGGATACTTATACCCAACACTTTTATCATTGACGGACAGTTCCTGGAATTCCTTGCGCAATAAATGGTGTTACAAACCATGAAACATTTTCATTTTTTTATCAATTTTTTAAAAAAATGTACGCATCATATTTTATATTGAAATTAGACAATGTATGTAGAATAACATGACATATGAGTTGACGCAATTTAAAATGGCTACCAATAATGTACCCTATAAATAAGAGCGTTTCCTCCAACTAAAGTCATTGTAGTTTTAATTACCTAAACTTGAGATACCTAGTAAAGAAACACTCGTTCATTGAAAGCGAAGGTTTTTTTGCTGTACCTATATATTTAATAGTTTTCGCGTGGATAAAGTACTTTATTGAAGAGTCTACAGCAAGAATCAGGTGAGTCTATAATTATATATTCTTCAGTTTGAAGTGAATGAGTTTTTAACGATTCAAAATCGTTGTAAGGTACCTATTTCAAGGTGAAGTATTTAGGTATCGTAAAAAAAAAAAAAAAAAAAAAATGTTGGAGGATTTCTACACTTTTTCACTCTAACATCTAGGTACACAAACTCGATTTGCATAAAAGTGATCCAGTTTTTAGGAAAAGAATCATTTGCGATTCTGGGTCAGTCTAGGCCATTGCCATTAGAATCCCAGACCATTTTTAAGATTTCATTGGGTACCTCCAAGGAGTGTTGAAAATTTTATAAAGCCTCATTTAACGATAAATTCGTGTTTTGGATTTAAGTAGGTATGCGTATGCTCTTTCCTAAATAATTCGCATCCATTACGTCAAAGCATAAAAATACCTGATTTTTGAAGCTAGAAAAACCTTTTGGAATATTGTGCTGCCAATTTTTAAACACTATTGTCAGTTTTAAATAATCAAAAAAAAATCATAGGTACCTGCTACCTAGTATTTTTCTAGACTTTTTAAAATTAGCAATAATGGAAAGAAATTGGCACCCTGCATTCCAGAATACAACATTTCCCTAGTTTCAGAAATTATATCTATCTCTGGTTCGACATAATTATTGCAAAATACCTCTTTGAGAATATAGAAGAAAATATTTCTGAAACACAAATTCATCGTAAAATACGCCATTTATAAATTTTCAACCACTCGCCACATAAGCGTAAAAGTAGTCTCGAATTTTGGTGGAAATGGCCTTGGTCAACGCAGAATTTCAAATTACTTACCGAGTGATTACTATCTTTTGGAACGGGAAAAACGAAGTTGAATAGGCGCATAGAGCGGAAAAACGACGAGTTTTTGAAAGTGTCCCATTTCAGGACCCATGAAAACAAAAAAAAAATGTAAATTTTAAAAATGCTTGATTTTTTTATTTTATTTTTTATTTTACATGCAGGATGATTGCAGAAACCCCCATCATATTCGGATCATAACAATAAGCTGCATATTGTTGATTTTTTTCAATAACGTGAATTTTTCGATGGCGGCAGAGACGAAATACGATAGTTGTGACTATGGAACATGTCAAAATCTATGTGCACAGCAGTATCCAGGGTCTATTGCGTTATTGCAACAAGCCTCAGCAGTTTGCGATATCAATAACTTCTGTCAATGTTACAGAATTAACAGTGATGGATCTATACGTAACTTAAATTATAATAACTAACGAAATCACCAAAATCAGAAAGTAAGAAGTTCAACTATGAATCTATTTTGCTGCGTAGATTAACATTATCAGGTACCTACCTACATTAGGTATCTACTTAATTACGTACATATTAGCTGAATTCATGCACATGTAATTTATTCCTTCGTTATAGAATTAAACCGCACTTTGAAAATTATTATTGAATTATTTTTCTTGGTCTTCGGCATAATATCACTTCATGTTCGAAACCCTAAAATGACAGCAAATGTAATATAGGTCACTTGAAATTATAAGATAATTTTTCTGTAAGAATTGCCCTATCAAGTCAAATTTTCCTTTACCAGTCTCATCCCCTTGATTGCAATACAAATGGTAGATTCAAACCGAAGGACGATGATCGCCCTCTTAGTTCATTTTTATGAAATCCGGGCGAAATTTTACGAATTCGCCCTCACCATGGCACTACAATGAACTTTCAGAGTAGATTTTTGATCACAATTGAATAAATAACGGTTTGGCTTTGGTACCTCCTCCTTGGGCCGACGGCTGCTTCCCAGATTTTATTGAATTGGGTTTTCATTTTGTTCAGTTCTTTGAAGGGATTGAGATTTTGGAAATTTTCAGCTTGGGTGGAATAACAGAGAGTGAGATGTGCAGAGGTACTAAGTGAGGTTATGTGTGTTATTTTTGATACTATTTTTGAGCGCGTATGAGAGCACATCCAATGTTACGCTAATAATGGCGCATCAAAAATACAGGCGTGCAGAGCGAAAATTTTGATGGGCGCTCCCTTATTGTTAGCCTAAAATCAGATGCGCCCTCATACGTGCTCAAAAACAGTGTCAAAATGTCGCCATCATTTATGCGAAACTTTTTTTGCGTCGTTTTGTCAATATAGCCCAGTCAAAATGCAATTTGACCCAAACATGGGATCAAAAGTTTTTTTGGTGAATATTGTCTAGAGTGGTGTGCTGAACAACATACTATAAATCCTCGCCCCTACCCATTGAGCTTATCCCCCCACATGGTGGATCAAAGCCCCCCAAAATCAGTTTTTCGTCAAAAACTCCTGAAATATTGAATTTTGAGTAAAATGAGCTCAGTGATAATTTCATATCCTCTCCAATACTTATCAAATGAGCTATCGACCAACTCCCTAGCCTCAAGGGGGTGGTGCTACAACCCCTCAAAGTGACGTGATTTTAATAATTTTACATTTTTTGACTTGGGACTTGTAACCTATTCTAATCGATAAAATAAAGTCGAATTTGGGGAACGGGATTCTTTTGGGGGCTAGAGTTGACCTCTGGAGTGGGGAGGGTCAAAGTTGAAAATTACAGAAAGGTAATTTTTTTGGAGGAGCATAACATGACCCCAAATAGATGAAAAGGGCCCAAAATCATACCATCGGACAGTACCCCCATTGCAATCAACATATCCAAATTTCAGCTTCGTAGGTCATCCCCACCCCATTTAAAGCGGAATCAAGTTGAAAATCCCCTTATTTTGTCCCTATTTTCGGTTTTTCCATCTTAAACGGAGTGGGAATGACCTAGGAAGCTCTCCTCCCCTTGAAACCGAAGTACACCAATTTATGAAGAAACTGAGTTAAAGTGAAAATTGATCAATTTTTGGATCGGTAAGGTTTTTTTTAAATTAGTGAATGATGCAAATATTTAAAAAAAATAAAATCGTTGGTATCTAGATATCTACTTTTATATTCTTCAGTGCTTAAAATGTGTATTTTTCAACTGAACTGGACGAAAGTAGGTACGAACCAAAACTCCAGCTATTCACGTTGATATTGATTTTTCCGTTCGTGAAAAATTTGAAATTCTTGGAGAAAATTACTTTTGAGCTAGAAGCTCCAGGAACGCCTACAGAATTTGCAAAAAATGGATTCGAGAAGTTCACACTAGCTAATGGTCGAAATTTATGCTTTACAAAAAATATCAATTATTCCACAATTTCGAAGCTTATTTATTCGCCAATTTTCGAGTGTTTTTGATGTTTTTAATAATTCATCTAAAATCGAGGAATGAACTTCAAATATGTACGATGGTCATAATATCAACTCATGGATCCATGTACTAAAAGACATACGTACCTACCTAGCTTGGTCATCTATAATGATGGCTGATGCATTTGTTGTCAAAATGTTATAACGAAAAATGTTACCATACGAGCGACGCGACGTTTTATGCACTCGAAAAGTTGACTTAAAGGTCAAAGTACCTGTAGGTACTGCACAATTTTCAATCAAATTTACGGTCGACCTTTAATAACGTCGGTAAGTTTTAGGAACGGAGTGGCATAAAGTAGCATTTTTTTTGGCCTGAAAGCATCTTTTTTAATTACTGTAGTATGTTTTGCGAACGAGTTTTTGTAAACTAAAAGCTGTTCGTTTACAATTAAAATACGCGACAGAGTTGTTCTTGACGTAGGTACGTCCTTTTCCCCACAAGAATTAAATGCTTTATTTATGCGATGCTGGATTTCAGCCAGCTTCGTGTTAGTAGACTTTAACAATCGTTAAATTGTATTATACTACCCGAAATATTATACCTTTGCTTTATAAAATGTGTCAGACAATGCAATAAAGTCTAACTCATTGTAAATGTATGTAAATTTTGTATTTTTCTTTTAAGATCGCCACGATTTTTAGCCCCTTTTCAAAATCCTGCCAAACGATAATTTCATCCCTTTTTTTTCACGATGACGTAATTGACCGGTAATACGAAGCGGTCTCCAATTATCAGACGTTTCGTATTTCCATGCTACTTTTTATTGGTGTAAATTTTCAGTAAGTACATACGTATATAGGTACTCGGAGAGAGTAAGTACCTAGTACATATCCAGGTTTTTTCTTGGGGTGAAAAATAATATCAGCGTGACAGTGTCTCGTTTTTCCTCCGAAGAGTTGACTTTTAAGCAATGAAGATGAAGTTCCAAAGGGATTGATAAAGCAATAATGCATCCTGTTTAGTATACCTATGTATGTAGAGTAGGTAAAAATGACTTTCATTTTTTTTCTGCTTCCTTCCTCTCATTAAAGAGGGTCGAGAATATTCGAGAAAAATTAAATAACTGATACTGAATGAATTTCCTCGCTGGTGGTATCACGTGTTCGAAACTTTCCAACGACGTTTCTTCCCCGTTCACTCTCGCAAAAAGTAAAATATACGGTTAAACTAAACTTCCGAATAAATTGTTTGCAAATTGTAAAATTTTCATAATCTCCAACATGTACCTGAATGTTTTATTAGATGAATTTCTCTCTGGCTGCTTCCAGCCAACCTTATATGTACCTACTTGTGTACGAGTAGATATACTAACATTCAAAAACAACCTTTATTGTGATCCCGCCTATTTTTGAACTTCGCTTATTATGAAATTCAAAAGTTTAGTTTTCATTATAACTAAAAGGCGAACTCATTCTCATTAATTACAATATTACGGACACTTCCACATACATATATACTTGTGTGGTATATCGTATGGTCTGCCTCTGCCACGTATAGCCTACCTTTATATAGAGAGAGGGAGAAAGGTCTTCGTCTACAACTTGGTAAAAATCATTTAAAGGTTTTTCTTGTAGCCGGGTTTTTGTTTTTAATGAATATATAGTTACGCGAGTTTTATCGATTTTTCAACATTTTTGCCCCCTTTCTTTGGCTTCTTCGAGAGTAAAATTTCTTTTTATAGGTATCCACCTTTATAAATAGTGTTTAAGTTCAGACGGAATGAAGGCAGCAGATCTTTACGAGGATAGTTTTCCGGGTTTTCCTTTTCCTCGATCGTCATCGTGCATAAGGGCTTCTTAAAATACTTACCTAAGTAAAATCGTAAGTTCTTCTTTCCTTTTTTTTGAACCAAAATGATGGTGAATTATCTAATAATATCTACTTAAAATTCCAATTTAAGGGAGAAAAGTAGGGAATGGTTTTATGCTTTCAAAATAGCTCACTGATTCTTTTTTTTTTTTTTTTTTTTGTTTTTAAGAAAGAGTTTTGATGTTTTTGAATAGGTAAATGCAAAGGCAGTGGTATAAAGATAGATAAATACGAAAATATTTTTGAGACTGAGTAAGAATTACTATTGCAGACGACTGATGAGTTCTTCAAACTTTAGACGTGTGCGTAAAATCAATTTTGAAATTCGTTATATGGATGCCATTCAAACTTGAAAAATTGATTTGAAATTTTGTAATTTGAAGACCATGTAAGCTTCAAAAATCAAATGAAAGATTTGTAAATTTGGAGGCAACGGAAGCTCCTTAAGTATTAACTTTTTCATGCTTAGTTTGGCGGTCATGTGAATCCCTGAAAACGATTTGAAATTTTGTAATTTGGAGGCCATGCAAGCTCCAAAAACCAAAGCAGACGACCTTTAGAGCCCGGTTAAGAAGACAGACGAAGCGAGAGAGACCAGCTGGACAGACAATGAGACAAATAATAACCTTGAGAAACCCAAAAAGCAGGTCGATGACCTTAAGAGGATCAACCAGGACACAGACAACCTCGAGATGCTGGACATGCAGGTCAGTGACCTTGAGAAGCCAGACAGGTAGACAGACAACTTTGACAGTTAAACAGTCAGGTCGATAACACCGAGAGAGTAAACAGATGTGCAAATTACCTTGAGAGGCCTCATGCCTTCCTGGCTTCCCAAGGGTCATCTGTTTAACCGTTTAAGGCCATTGACCCGTCTAACCGGCCTCTCTAGGTCATCTGCCTTCCCATCTGTCCTCTCAAGGTCATTGACCTGTCTGTGCAGCCTCTTGAGACCGTCTGTCTGCCTGTTGAGTCTCTTATGAGGTCATTAACTCGTCAGTATGGCTTCCCAAGTCATCCATGTGCCTGTTTAGTCTCTTAAGGTCATTGACCTACCTGTCTAGCCTCTCATGGTTTGTCTGTCTGGCTGTGTGGCCTCTTATAAGGTCATTAAACTGGCTGTCTGGCTTTTCAAGGTCGTCTGTCTGGCTGTTTGGCCTCTTGAGGTCATTGACCTATCCGTCGGGTGTCTGTCAAATTTAATCAAATTCAGACTGCAGAAAGTGAGAAAAAATCAAAATTTCACCAAATTGATCAAGAAAGCTGAAATTTTGTTCATCCTCTTTCTAACTGTCCAAATCGATTTGAAACCCGTTTCAAACAGTTTTGAGCAATATTGAAACGTCCAGAACATTTTCAAAAGATGAAATTTCCGCAACATTTTACCCAATTGAAGCTGAAAAGCTAACATTTACTTTATAAACTAATTTTATCACACCACTATTTTAGAGATTCCAGATTTTCAAAAAGTGTCATAAAAATTGACCAAATCCCAAATCAACTTTGGCACGTATAAATATGATTTGGTGCTTGTTATATTGACTCACTAAGTTGATTTCTGCCAGTTTGTAACTGCAGATTTTAAATTTGAAAAATTCACCGCACACCACCCAAGCTGCCGTTTATCAAAAAAAATCTGAAATTCAGTCAATGATCTATTTTTGACATTCTGAAGGTTTTGAGCCGTTTTAGAGCCGCCAACAACTGCTGTTGAAATTAAAAAATGAAGGAAATTTCAAGTTTCAAATATCTGGCGCGGAAGCTCCAGAACTGCTAAAAATAGTCCGAAATTGTCTCCAAAATCGATTTGAGTGGTCAAAAATAGGTTATATAGATATACATACTAACTTCTTGTACATACCAAATTTCAGCTTTCATGATCGATTTGATAAAATTTTGATTTATTTACTTTTTCGGTCCAAAATTTGATTTTTCAAAATTCACCAAAAAATACATTTCAGCGCCTGAAATTTTGATCAATGATTTATTTTTGCGTGTTCCTTCAAGTCAACTTTGTCCGATAAAACATTTTTCGACCGGTCGGGATAATTGTAAGTAGGTATCTCTCTTGTTGGAAAAAAAATATTGCCCCAATTTTTTAATTTTTAAATTCATTTATTTTTTAATGGTAGGTAAAGTAAAATATTTCCTCGCAGTTTTCTCTCGCTGATTTCATAAAATCGAGTACCAGAATTTCAGTTAGTTACTTTAGTTGTTTCCAAGGACCCTACTTTCTGCATAAATCGTATTTTTCAATTTTCATGAACAATCTACCAAGTGACACGAAAATTTTCAACTTTTATGCATTCGAATTTTCAATGCTATAAACCGTTGATGGTAAGGTACCTATGTAAAAGATGGTTCCTAATTTTTTTCAGAAATCACGCTCGCCATCTTTCACGTGTGTAGTGCACTTTTTTCTTTCTTTAACTTTTGCATTCCTATTGCAAAAAAATGAATACAGGTAGGTATGAAATGATTTCTTTTTTTTTTTTGAGAACTGGGTGGGTAATGATGTATTCGCTGCTCAAAAATCCTCATGTCTTTGATACAAATTTTCACTCTTAAACTCGTAAGTACTACGGCTGAAAACATAAGCTTTTCAACACACTCTCAAATCGTCACAGCTCTTAACTCCAATATAATTACACGATCTCGTCGCATTAAGGTGCAGCTTATACGCTTATAGTACCCACGTAGTATATCTACGAATACTCCGGAGGCTCTTTTTGAACAAAGCGTAACCTCCCACGTTGTAATTACAAGCATTTAGTGTCACCGCGCTAGCAGAGAGTGTGATTCAAAAGGCGAAATTTTTTCCTCCTCCGCGTTCGACTAATGTCAACATATAATTAATCACCGTTCTTCGCGGGTTTTAAACGCGTTTATTAAAAGAACTCGAGAATAATTCGAAGATTTTTCTCAACTTTTTACTGGAAAAGAAAAAAGGCCACGAGGAAGGAACTCTATAAATGTAGCCAAGTTGATTAATTAAGAATAATTTTAATTATAATTGCCATCATTAAGTAACAGTTTTCATATTAAAAAAAAAAAAAAAAAAAAAAAATGATGGCGAAGTAAACTGTGTAACGGCGTAAAAAAATCTCGAAAGTTTGCCTTTTCTGTTATCACAAACCGACAAAAAAATTTCCGTCAAGATCTCATTTAATTAACAAATTGTAAACGTTTAGCTTCTGTGTACGTTAAAGAAGAAAAAAACTACTAGTTTAATCGACCACAAAATTAAAATAATGAACACTTGGCGTTAGCTGACGAAGTTTGAAAATTTCAAAAGTCAACTTTTTTCCCAGTAGGTTTTAGCTTTAGATACACGTGTTAGAAGGTGTTAAAAAAACAAACGAAAGGGCACACACACGTTATATTGTATGAGATGAACTCGTGTATAAAATACGTTAACTCACTGTTTTCTTGGTAATCATCATAGCTTTCGGAAGACTTACTGCTCATGTTTTTTAATCTACGAAAATAATATGGAATTACGGACTCGAAGAGTGATTATATTTTGTTTTTAAATTATAACGTCTGTACCCGAATCGGTTACATTATAAATTAGTGAAATAATTAGTGGAAATTTACGATCGATATTGGTGATTTTTTTCAAGAATCATATAGGTAGGTATATACGAGTAGAACCGCGTCTACCTGTGTTTGTGTCCTTGATAAGGGCCCTTCCTTACCTCAACATTCTCAGGTATGGTAATAAAAAGTATAAAATGAAAATTACCTGTTACATTTATTGGTTAGTTGTATTTTCATGATAGAGGTCAGCATTCGTGCTGATTCCGAGTACAGATAAAGTAAAGAAATTGGAATTAAAACACAACCCACGGTTAGGGTAATCGAAAGCCGAACAAACACTATAACGTAACATGTTTCCGATATTCGTTTTACGATGATTTTGTTGATCGAGAATTGTGCCAAAATATAAATCTATAAAAATTGAATTCTCCATCCGCGCACACCGCGTAATCATACGAAAAAATACACAGACACACACACAACGACCACACGTTTCAGCACCACATTATCACTTCACCTCGTAATACCGCAACCGCAACGCGAAACCTATATACGAATTTTCACGCAAAAATAACGTTTCAAAATTCAAGAGACAAATTCAAATTCGATGTAATTGAACTGACAATATACCGAGAATATTATTTCACGAAGACGTTTCAACTCGTTGGAAATGATCCAAAAGTAAAAATTACTCGTCAACTGTGTACGTTCATACATAACCCTAACGTTATCATACATTAAAAAATAAAGAACTTTCAAAACCGGTAAGCTGCACAGCCTGTAAAATAGTTACTTATTGAGCGTAACAGTGATTAAAAAATTGCGCCATCTAGGAGGTCCACTTTACTAACCACGTGTTTAGAAACCTAAATAAAAAAATAACGTCTTGGATGAGGTTTTTGCGCGGCGTGTGTTTTAATGCATGTAAGTACAAGACTGCTTTTAAACATAATTACGATTCCTGAGAGCACTTGTTCATTTATCTTCATTTTTATTTGCTCTCGTGTATGTAATAGTCTAGCAATTTTAGCAACCCGCCGAAAACGTAACGCATTAGTGGGAAGGTCGAACTCTGGACTCAAATTTTAGATGACGACCCTTTAATTAAACCTCGAGAATTTCACTGGAATTAAACATGCGTTGCTTTAGTTTTACAGTACCTACAAAACGGAACGATTATTTTTTGAGGTTTTAGTTCAAACTTTTTTCAATATCTACTACTCTTTCAAGTAACTTGAAGAAATTTGAAGGCCCACATAGGGTAGTAGGTAAATGAAAGTGCTCATTTTTATCGAAAAAAAAAAGTTGACGAAGGTTTTTATTTTTCATCAAAATAAATATCGAGTGGTAGGTAGGGGTTCTCAAAATTGTTAAAACAGAAAATAATTTGTGTCTAAAACTCATACGCGTACGATACAGAGACGGCAGACTGGAAACCTCAAAAAATCAGAAAATATTTTGGAACAAACCAAAAAATCTGATCAGGTAGGTATGTGATTTTTTGGAAACTTTCCCCAGGAATTCACAAACTAATAAAAAAATTTTACTTCTGAATTCACACAATTGAGATTTCGTGATTAGTACATAACAAGCTAAAATGGTCAAGAAAGCCACCAATAAGCAATAACCAACGTTACAAGAACTCAAATTTATTTTTCGCCTTCTAGAGTGGTTTGAAATTCTCAGAAAACATTAAAAATTTACTAGAGGCTGCAGAATGCAGAATGACTCAAAAAGGTGACCATTTTCATTGGTTTGGTTCATTCGAAAAAAAAGCCATCCACTTATTATTCAAAAAAGCTGAAAATTAATCAAGTAAGTACGGGTGGGTCGTACCTACACAAAGGTTCTCTATTTTTTTCTCAGTGATGAAACAAGATAAAGTAAAAAAAAAAAAACTAATACATTTTCGGAATCTACGAGTATGTAGTACATTCTTTCAGCTATTTTTTGACATACCTACCTAATAAGTAGTGATACTAAGCGATTAATACAATTATTGTTGTCACATCTTGGTGTAAGTTTTAAAATATCTCCTCCTAAAAATTAGATTCAATCATTCAGTAGGTAAATCACCCTGAAAATCAGATGTAGTGATTCTGAGGTTCTTTCTGACCATTCTATCAATGTGCAGCAAAGCATCTGTCAGCGACAAGGAGGCAACTGGAGCGCCTCTTTGTCTTCCAACTTCGTGACCTTTCATTTCACCAACCAAAGACCACTACTTACCTACACACCTGTTAAAACTCTCATAACCATACATCCATACTTCTATGTCAACTGTGGATGAATTTCAGTTCAAGTTTCACCATCAAATTTCAAAAATTGGGTGATACCCTGAAATACTTCATTGGATGGAACTAAGATGGTACACTTGTGATTAAATGAGCAAATACACTAATTTCTTGAAATATAGACACTGGATGATGGGCTAGGCCCTATTGGACGACATCAAACTGCAGGCAATGGGGAAAAGGGACGGTATCCCATTGGGTGAAAATCTGCAGATGATACGTGACAAAAAACGCGACAGGAATTGCAACACTTTCCACCAATACTTTTCTGCTCATTAATCAGTACACACATATTTTTTTACGCGATAAATTCTGCCAACGTCCAATATTCATGAAAAATGTTTTGGCTCTGCAGGGGATCAAACCCGAGTCTTTGAGTTGGAGAGCGGCTTTTCTACTTACCTAACTACCAGGGCATGTGATGGAATGAATGTAAATATTTCTATACTATGCTAAAACATTCGTGTAAAATACCACATTTACTCGTGTTATTTAGAAAAATGTGAAAGAATACACCAAAAAACAGGTTAGTGGAGTATTTTGTAGTTGGTTTCTTCCAGCGCGAAGAAACATGCCATATAATCTGAAAGCGCTGTGGCCTTACGCAAGAAAAATACGCTACAAAATATTCACATAGCGTATTTGTTAGCAGATTTTCTTTTTGGTAGACCAATCCGCCTTCTGAACAGCGCTTTTCATGAGTATATTCAGAATATGTCAATAAACCAGCTCATTTTGGCGACTTTTTCTGCTCATGGGCAGATTTTCCCCAATGGCGTACTACCTAATATTTTGTGTCATGCCAATTTCTTTCTTTCGCTGAGTACTCTTGGCTATGCTGTACTTCAATCTGCAGGCAACAGGGAAAAGGGACCGTAGTGAAATTTTGAGCAGAGCCAATTTCTCCTGCTGGGTGCTCTTGGTTGCGCTGTACTTTGTTTAAGAATTAGACAACAGCGCAGCCAAGAGCACCCAGCGGATGAATTTGGCATGACACGTGTAATTTAGCCAATATGGATGCTTGTTTGATGTCTTCCTGTAGGTCCAGTGTCTGTAGCTAGAAACTTGGTATTAGCTTCAAATGAAAGCCAAATGATGCATCTTCACCCCTTCCAAAAAGCACATTAATTTTGGTTGAACATGGTGGTAAAATAGCCTAGTGTACAACAATGGTCAATATTCAACATAATGATGGAAAAAAGATCAATTAGTTATTTAGTAAGTATAGGAATCTTCTGTCCATAAAGAAGCCAGGTTATTAAAAAATTTTGAAATTTTTTCATCATTTTTGATACATTGATATGTCATCTTGACAAATGTTGATGCGAAATTCAGTGCTCAAAATTTACATCTACAACAACGAGTATGTCGACCAATTTTTCAGGATTAAAATTCTATTTTAGTGTTTGAAAGTCTAGCAAACATTAAAAAATATGAGCTTGCTTAAAGAGGAAAATACATTTTTTATGGTACTTGTACGTATTAATAAATTTTTATTCTTTTTTCCACAGTTTGAAGTTGTAGATGATATGTTGAGTTGACATGAAAGTTGATTGTCCACAAATACATCAACACCAACCTTGACCAAATTTTCAATGATTTCTTAAATTTAGAAAATGACGTTGATATTGTGGATGTATTTTGTTGATGTCGAATTTCACATCAACATTAATATCGACCTGGTGTCGATATGAAAATGTATTAGATCAGTACTCTTAGATAATGTATTGCACCTTTTTCAATATAAAGAGTTTGTGTTCACCTTCTACCTAATTTCGCGTTGATGCTGCTTTCAGCTTGAGCAAAGACCACCTTTGAAAAATTTCCAATTTTGGAACTAAAATTTTATAACTGTTAAGTACATATGTACTTATGTAGCAGGAGATTGATGTAAATGTTGATGCCAAGGTCAATCCATCCACATCCGTCACTATTAGATCCTACATGTGGATGTAAATTTTGACCCTATGTCGAGCCAAATTGTCGACATGAATGTTGATCAACATCGACAATAATTGGCTTCACTCATGGTCGAAATTCACATCAACATGTGGGATCAATAAGTGACGGATGTGGATGGGTCGACATTTACATCAAAATTAGCACAGTTATTGTTGTAAAAGAGGGAACCTCGCTTCTTAGTTATTAGACGTCCCTCGTAGATTTTAATACCAGACTGATTTCTTGCATCAAATAAAAAAAAACTTCAAACGCCCAAAAATGAACTTCGAATTTTAAAATTTTGCTTATGGAGACTCAACAAGACATGCTCTTCCAATGCAGCTTAGCTCTGTTGAAATTGAATTATTGGGCCAATCCATGTGGTTTCCTTACTTATTAGTATGAAATCGCACCCTCATATTCTCAATTAAGAAACTATTGAGTTGCTAAAAAATTTCAATTCACCTACCTGTAATGTAGGTATGCTTATTATTGCTAACACCTTAATCTTTTAAATACTTACTGCAACCACCATTACCTACACTACAATCTGTAAAATCTCATTCAAAATACCTTCAGGGGTTACACGATTTTCTACGTTATCTTATCCTGAATACGAGTGAGTACCAGTATTAAGGACCCCATTACGAATATCTGCACTTTTTATCAAATTAACCAACAAAGAGTTGAGAAATTATCGACATTTTGGTTGGTTTCGTCTGTTGAGTAAAACTATAAACGAGAGGAAATTTCTTGTTAAAACAATACTGCAAACTGGTGCGGTTATCTAGAATAATTGACACAACTAGAATTTAAATTAGTTTCTACTGAAAATAAAGGTACATACCTACTCATAGATAGGTAGATCTTCTTAAATAGGAGCACGTAACGTATTTTTTGTTGAAAAATTCCACCTTTCTCAACACCTTTTGTATAGTCTGATAAAACGAACCTCGTTATATTCCTAATTTTTTCTCTGTAGGTAACGAAATTCTCCATAACAGAAGCAGATTTTCATCCGGAGAAAGTTTTAATAGCGTTCCATTTCATTAGTGGATAGGTATGTATAGTAAAAGGCTGTACAACAAAAAACCCCTAGAAAAAGGCGATCCAACGAGGAGAGTTGTTATTCAACGTAGAAAACATTCTCGCAGGTCGTAATGCATCGTTTTAATGTATGTGGGAACTTTTAGTACCAGTATACGCGAGTATATGAGGAAAAAAATGCATATACCGCGTGATAATAGCAATTTGGACCAGCACCAAGTTATTTTAACATAAGCAATGGGCTGAGCGTTGTAACTTTTTCAATATTTAGAAAAATGTTAAATTATCGTTATTCTCGTTAAATTAATGTAGTGAAACGGTCCGGCAGACGACGACGACGGTTTGCGCTGATAAAATTTTCTTCAACTTGAAAATTTTCCGCGCTAATGAATTATGACCATTAGCAGCACACGCCGCAGACATAAGAGAGGGTCTTTATCGAGAAATATTTTCAACTTGGTCGTACCTTACCGTAGGCATAACGCTTCCTAGATTGGATTTTTTTCTTTTCGATGATAGCTTAGTTGCCTATTTACTTAATTCAAGGAGGCACAACGTCTACATAATCGAACACACTGCGCCTTTGCATACTAATCGTCGAATTTACTTGCTAAAAGAATCTGTAATGTGGCGTTTACACTCGCTCGAATGGATTTCAGGAGCAAAAAATATTATTCTGGTGTATTCACGATGGTGAAAAAAAATGATTACAACGTTTATCCACAATGTGCCTAACTACCTATGTTTAACTTATAGAAACGCCAGTATTTTTTACTTATTTTCAAAAAGATAATATTAGGTGCTTCAAGTTTGCTAAACATGCAGAAATATGAGGTACTTATACTGAGAAAAGAAAAAAAATGAACGATTTTGTCTCTTAGAAATCAGATATTTTAACTTGGACTGTTCATTTCGATAGATATACAAGTATGTACATAAATTTGACATGAATTTGATTAATTTTAATCTTCCACGTGAAACATGATCGTACCTACTACCTAGGTACGTAGGTATTGTACATAAGTGTTTATTGTCGCATTTTAATGGCATAATTATTTTGATAATTATTAGCCTGGCATAAAAAATCTTGAGTATATTAACGACCTCATAAATCCTTTCTTATCTGATAACAAATATTTTTCGGTGTAAGTATCAACAAATAAGCACCTGTTTGAGTGCTTGCATCAACTAGTACTGTTTCACTTGAAGATAGAGCAAATAAAAAATGAACTTCGAAGAAAACAGAATATGGTGGCTGATTCATTACCTGTAGATAATTCTACCTTTCGTCAAATTCTAATTATGGATCCTGCTGATTCAATTCGATGTAACCGTCCTGCGTTTTACCATTTTTTGATAAAATTTGGAAATTTTCGTTTGTTCTTCCCTTAAAAATTGGAAAATTTCAGCCAGGGAATTTTTTATCCAAAAAATGTTGACCCTCTCTCCCACTTCTCAAATTGAAATATTTTTAGAAATAGGTAAAGTCTTTGGGACAGTTCTATCCCCCCCTCCGAATAATTTTCGTAAAATCTTGAAAATTTCTATCCCCTCCCTCCATCCCTCTCTTTTGAAAAATTGAAGTACTCACTTAAGCAAATGAAGAAATTGTATTGATTCTCCATTTTTTAAAATCAAAAATTTGAAATTTTCCGTTAATTTATTTTCTCTTTCTTTTGAAATTTTGTTGTTTTTTCTTGGTCACGTGGAATTGAATTGAAGCAATTATCAAAAATTTTGAATCTCCTCCCCTTTTCTAAAAAATTGAAACAATTGCAAAAATGTTCTGTTTTCCGCATTTTAAATCAAACTTCAAAGTTTCGGATTTATTTTCTCTCTCTTTTTTTTTAAATTTGTATTTTTAAAAATGATTTCTCAAATGGAAAAAAAAACAGAAAATTTGAATTTAAATATTTATTTACCTACTTTTTGGATACGATATAGGTACTCGTAGTTCAGTGTTGTGTTTCTCCTACTCCTACCCCAAATCAGAAAAAAACCTAAGTACCTAAGTACCAACAAGCCACCATAAAAATTGTAGAGTGACATGTAAATTCCAATTAATTCAACGTCTCTGGGCTCAAAAACATTTATTCATCTTTTGAATTCGATCTCTCAGTACTTCTCCAACCCCTAATTTTTTGTTTTAAAAAAGGTACTGACAATATGGGAGGACTTTTTCCCATTCATTAAGCAACCTTAACGCGGATATTGTGTGTATTAAAATAAATATCTATCGTCGAAACGTGAAAAATAATCAAAATAAATGGATGTGCTAAAATGATGAGAACGTTATCTATCTTATAAGATAGAAAATAGGTTTACGATTGTAATAAAAATACTTATGTCGCTTTGCCACTATTACTTTTAAAGACATTACGTCGGCAATAAAAACTGCAACATCTAAATGCTAAAACAATATTATTGTTTTTCACTATGAACCTAGTACGTACATACAAATGAAATAAAATAAAAAGCGCCAAGTTAACGCATTTCTGGTATACCATCGCGTCTCGGCGCTATTTCTTTTCTGGTTGTTATGCGAGAAAAGCACCCAAAAAATATCGGTTAATGATGGTCGTTACAAGGTGGCGCGATGGTTCAACGACGCAGCGCTGCAATTGTGGGTCTGAATTTCGGCCGAAGTTGGATTCGATCCAAAAATGTGTATGAATTGCATAGACTGGTGAACGCGGATGCTTGAAACCAATTTCATCGATACAATGGATATGAAGTGTAGGTATACAAAAAAGTTATTAAAATTTACATAGGACTAGGTAGGTTTCTAAAAAAAAAATAAAAACACAACAGTTTTTGTTAGGTAATTATTTTCCAGATCAGAATAACTTAAGCTTAATTCCGAATTTGAATGGTGCCTGGAGGGACAGAGGGCGAATACACCTAGCTAATGGACATGAAAAATTTCCTTTTTGAATTTATGGTAAAACCAACACAAAAAAATTGAAGAAAAATTTTCTCTTCACCTTCCTTTTTTTAAAAAAATAGTTTCATTTTAATCTCTCATGCTTTCAGATATGATTAACTCGATGAAGCCTTCTATCGTACGAAATTGCCTTTTTCGCTCAGGTCGAACGATTCACTCCATTAGCTAATCCACTCGTACCCCATGGCCTATCTGAATTCAAACGTGACAAAGTTGCATAAATTAATCACATTCATCACGAAAACATGCTTCTCGCGATGATCTTCTCAACAATGTAGACACTGAAAAGGCGCGAACGTGTGATAAATCGACGAAAACGCGAGCAAGGAATTTCTATATACACGCAATCTAAAAACAGGTTCCTAAAATAAGCTATAGACCAAATTGACCATTCGCTTATAATGATGCAAAAGTTGTAAAACCGGAAGCACTATAACCTCAAGAGATACAAGCATCGACGAAGGCAAAAAAAAAAAAATACACGACTGTCGAAAATTTTCTCAATACTCGACTTTGTGCCTGTGGAATTTACTTGTCTAATTTAAAATCTCATATCCGAATTAATTATCGTCAAAAACGAGACGAGCAATTTAGCCGCATCTGGGTATTACGTTGGTACGGCTAATTAGCTGTAAAAGGATTAGATCGGCCAAACACCTCGCCGTATAAATACTGACGCCACCACCATCGCCACCACGTACTGGAATTAACTTCCTGCGTGGAGACGACCAAGCTGAGCTGTTCTGTTCGGTATTCGTCAAAATCTATTTTTACGTTGCGATGGCGCTGGCGATTACATTTCGATGTGGGTATATTAGGTAGATTTCCTTCTTTTTTTGGTCCGCGTGGTGAAAAAATTTTATGAGTAAGTCAACTCGACCCGACGACACGATTTCTCATCTCCCACATTTATTTGATCCGTACCTACGTGAAATTTTCAATAAACTGTGCGACGAAACGATGAATTCGTCCGAATTTTCTGCCAGCTATTTCGGTAATATTTTGTTATTTTTGTATCGCCATAAGGCTTTGGGTTTCTAAATTGAAAATTTTTTCAGTTACGATGCAATTCTAAGATGGAATCAATTTGTGAAGGTTATGTAGGTCTAGGTACATATGTACTTTTTGTATTGAATATTTTTATGCTGTCATTTGCCCAATACTGTCGAGATCAAAAAATAAAATAAAATTTCAACTTCCAACAAAGCGTCGAATAAAGCAATCATCTTCTACATATAAATTGATAAAATATGAATCAAATTTTTAACAAATTTCATGCAATCAAAAATATACGTACACTGCAATGAATCTTCAAATCTTAAAGTTTTTACTCGAATTTAATCCTTTCCCCAGTTAATTTTGAAATTTTTAGCATACCTAAAAAGATTGAAAAATAGACTGAATGAAGCACCAGGCACCTGACTTCATACAATAATGTCACATTAAACTAGGTATAGGAACAACTTTTAAAAGAAAAAAAATTGAATAAGAATAATAAGAACATTGAACTGTTTTACGAAAAAAGAGAAACACTGATAAAAATTCAGCAAATGCTGAGAAAAAAAAATAGTGGTTTTGAGCTGTTCTAGAATCTCAGCTGATTTTTGGATTTTCCAGTTTTGAAAAATTCTTAATGAAATGAGCTGAAATAAAATTTACTTTTTACGATCTAAATCAAAATCCGTTTTTCTTAATTCCTGTCTGAAAATTTGGTACAATTTTTTTTTTCAATGAAGTAACATTTGTGACATTTTTGACCTCGAAAATCGATCCATAATCCTTTTAAGCTATTCCAAAGTCTCCAGTGGATTTTGTCAGTTGAAAAAAAAAGGATTTGAACCAGTAAAAACAATTTCTGAAAATTTGTTCCTAATCTGAGCTATGGAATAGCACTTTGGGGTGGTAACCACAGCCTACTCCATCGTGTACTTCTAATACAAAAAAGAGTTCTAAGAATAATGTTTCGAAAACATCCAAGAGAATCCTGTAGACCAGTCTTTATTGAAAATAAAATACTGCCAGCTCCATGTGAGTACATTCTTCAATTATGTATTATGGTAAAGAATGGAATAATAAATTTTAAGGTACCTTCTCATACTTACATATGAAACACGATTTAGAAATTTGGCCATAAGTGAAAATTTAAGAACGAAAAATATGCAAAATAACATTGATTTCATATACCACAGGAGCTAAAAAATATAGTATCCAAAAAAATTTTTAAAAATAAACTGAAATATTGGCTACAGAGATATGCGTTCTACAGTGTTGAAGAAATGTTGCAGCTAGATTATTAAGTTGTTTTCCTACTGTAATTTTTATAATCTCTTGTTATTTAAACTTTTTTTTTTTTTGTGTGTGCTATTTTATTTTAAACTTTATATTGTTCTCACAAAAGAGTATTTTACTGTTTTTTCATGAGCTGTATCTCATAATATGTTTTTTTTGGTTTTGTGTTAATTTTCCCCTTTTTTTTTCTCATTTCAAACTTATTTTCTCACAAAAGAGTATTTCTTAATATCTTATATAATTTAATTACTTATCTGTATTTTCGATCCACCCCCCGCCCCCAGCAGTACCTACTGTGTTAATATTGTAATTAATACTATTGACATTGTAAATACAGCAAAAGCTGTCCACTGCAATAAAAGATTTGATTTGAAAAGGTCATAAAGCCAGTAATATAAGCTTATTTCCTTTATGAGAGCTAAATTCATTTCGATCTTTTTAATGGGCATTTATTTCAAATTATTTGAAGATCAACAAATCTTCTGGATGCGGAACGCTCAGGGATGAGGGCTCGAACGATTTTTTTCGGGTTCCAGGTTTCGGGGCTTGGGCTTTCAATCAAAAATTTATTAGGTCTTGGGCTTGTATTGGGGCCCAGGGAATTTTGGGTTTGGGTTTCAGGGCTCAGTGTCCAGGGCTTGAATGAAGTGTTCAGGTCTTTCGGGGCTTGAAATTGAAGGGTTCCATGGAAAAGGGGCCTCAGTGTTTTTTTGTTTTTTTTTTCATTTACAATTTTGAATGTAGGTATTAAATTTTTTTTTTATTAATTTCACCGTATTCAGTGATATTGAACTGTTCTTCCATGAAAAAAAAAAACGAATTGGAAAATCTTAGCTTGTAAAAAAAATTTTCAAGTCTTGAACTAATAAAAATCAGTGAAAAAAATTGACCAAAGCCCTTTTCCATGAAGTGAAGCCCCTCAATTGAAATTTTAATGAGGAATAAATTATCTACCTAAGATCGTATTTGATTTTCTGTTGAAAAAAAAAACTAAAAACATTTTAAGGGCAGATTCCAATATTGCTTTTTTCAAAATTATTTGAATGGAACATTTAAAAAAAAAAAAATCAGAATTAAATTTTTTTGGAATTTTTAATTATTGTCTAAATTTTTAAGTATCATTTTTCAAAGAACAATGAACTACCTACAGAATATTATAAATAATGTACCAAAAACCCCTTGAAATATTAAACTTTTTGCTGAAGTTGTATGTTTTTGAAAATAATCTTTTTTGACTTTTGAAGTTGTGAGATGCACAGAACAGTAATTTACGAATAGTAATTTACAAAATTTGCACAAGCCCTGAAAAGCCCCGAAAAGCCTTGATCACAGTTTTTGGTTTCGGGGCTCCCGTTCGGGGCTTGGTTTTCAGAGGAAAAGGTTTCGGGCTTTGGGCCAAGGCTTTGTAGGTTACAGTTTTTAAGGTTTTGGGGTTGGACATACGGGCTTCAAGGATGAAATAATCGGGGCTTTTTCGGGTTTCGGGTCCTGGTCCTGGGCCGGGCCTCATCCCTGGGAACGCTCGAAATCAGCACCAATGGACTGAAGATTTCAAAAATGGGAAGTAACCAAATTCATGTTTCTTACCCTTACCTACTTCAATTTGATCAAATTCAATTTCTTTTTAACAGGCAAATTTTCAAAAATTCACCAAAAATTAAGAACTTACATTCAGTACCTGAAATTGGACCTGTTATTGGTATATTTTGGATGCTCTCTCAATTTTTCTTTTGTCAGGTTTAAATTTTTTTCTCCAACTTAGGATGCCTCGAGTGGCGTTTTGGAGGGATTGGTGAAGGGGGCCATCGCCTCCTCCTTGAGAGCAAAAATTCAAAATAAATCGTGCAAAAATGGACGTTTTGGGTTTTTAGGGCCCATTTTTTCGAAAAATTTTCGCTTTAGCGAACTTCATTTTCATAAAATCATCACACAATATGAAAGGTTTTCAGAAAATCACCTCTAATTTTTATTTTTCATGCCTAAAAATCTGGGTTTGCCCCTTCCTTGAGAAAATTCTGGCTACGCCACTGGATGTCTCCATACTTGATACAAATTTTTCGATTGGATAAAAGTGAATTTACCTACATTTTTTGTAAACTTTTCGTACCTAGGTACTTCATTTTATTTTTAAATTTTACGGAGATTACCTAATAAAAAACATTATGACCAGATGAATAACCTCCTCGACAAGAACTCATAGTTTGAAAATTTTAATTTTCTAAATGTTTCAAAAAAAATTTCAATTTTTTCGGTTTAAGCAGTCTCTTATGTATTCTGTCGGTAGTTCCACATCATTACGTTTAAACCCTTAAGTTTATTTCTGTCGAGTTCAGGAGTTCCCAATATAATAGTTCCTTCCCTCAAAACACAATAATTATTAGAGTTGTACAACTTTATTGAATGCTACCTGTCTTAATTGTAATGAAGCAATTAATTTACATTCATATGCTTGTGAATAGGGTATCAAAGGATCATACATAAATCAAAAAAAAATTGGAAATTTTGTTTTCAAAGCATAAGAAAAATGTTTAAATCATGCAAACTTTTAGCTCTCAACGAGGGAAAGGGTTGAGACTTGAAAATTTGAAATTTTTCTGGTGCCTTTTTGAGGTAATTCGTTCATAATTTTTTTCTAGGCTCATCAAATTTTTAAAAAAATGGAAAATGACCCATCATTATATGCGTTTTTTTGAGAGGGACAGCTTCTTAAATAAGCCGACCAGACTTTAAAATCCATCTCTACCCATCTTGGTGATTGATTGAAAAACTGCAATGGTGATGATACTTTAAGACAACTCAATAAGATCATTTATAATTTAGCGGTGTAAATTTGTTTGTTTGCTCGCCCCAAAACTTCACGAATTCAGAGTGCATCAAAGTAGGGAACGCTGCGACGTTGCTAACCGTCTCAGAGTCGTAGATTTTGACTTTTGAGCATTTACAGTTTCCTTCACCTTTGCAAAACTTTGGAGACAAATAAGTTTTACCTAGCCATCAGAGGCTAGTAATGTTTAATGGACGAGTCGGACGTCGAGTCGAAAAGTTAATAAATCGAGTAACTTAAGGTCGGAAAGTTTTTGCATATTGTCACGTCTACGATGCGTGACGAGAGTGTGGAGAGGGGAGGGGGTAGGGAGAACGTTACGGTATGCGGTGTTAAATTCAACACTAACGTCTAACACGTGCGTTTTAAAATTTTGTTTTTCTTTTTTCAATCTGAATTCGGCTAAAAGTTTATAATTTGTTGGTTATGGTACGGTACGCGAGTAGGCAAGGCAAGTTACCTTTTTAAAAGTTCAGCATGAGATCACATACTGCGTTGGTTGGTTTGGTGGGTACACTCGCTCTACACACAGACACACTATACTCACGTAGCAGCATATGTATGCAAGCCTGGCCAGAGATAAAGAACATTCGACGAAACCCACTGGCAGTTGTCAGTTTTATACGCGCGGGTAATTTAAACGACGAAGTGTGGCCGACCACTTCTTTTAACTTCTTTTATAACTTTAACAGTACCACGCCAATATTCTAATTACTATGTATTTCGTTTCTTCGCTCGTTTAACTAGTTTTTATTTAGTCTGGCATGGCATATTATCAAATATCGGATTTCTTCATTCTTAGAATTACACGAAGGTCGTAACAAACATATTCGAAAATCGGTTCGTCGTAGCTCGGTGCTGCTGCAGTTGTATGCGCGAGTTTTACACGTTGAAAAGTTCGTTCGGTCTTCTTCGCGGCGGCGTTACCGGTCGGTGTGTCAAGTGTATTTTGAAGTTTTTTGTGCGCGTATTCACGTATTGCATACTTACCTTATAACTAAAAACCTACTGGACAAATAGGTACGATTCGTTCGCAGCATTAAATTGCATTTTACTCGCTGTTTGCCTTCAATACCTACTCAAGCCCAGCGTCAAAGGTAAATTTAACATTCCTCTAATTAATTGTTCCTATGTATTATGTGACTTACCTATGTTAGTAATTAAATACTTATACATGCATCATTAGCGGGACGATTCTAATCGCACTCAAACGTCTGTGCAATGTTATAACGCAATGCATTGGTAAATTCAACGTAGGTAAGTATCAGTAATAGACCTATTACAATATTCATACCTACCTATGGACTTGGTAGGCAGATCGATAGCGATAGTCTTGTAGTTGTACATTGAACAACAAACAAATTTATTACTGTTATGATTACAATTATTGATCGCAAATAAGTACTTACCTACCTAGTACCTACCTACCCAAAATATGAGATATTTTTAGAAATTGATTAAATCATCATTGTATAATGTAGGTACCTGCAATTGTCAAACAGTGGTGTATTGTTCTCATTTGCAAGTCAAACGAAACCTTCAGTTTTAATACAGTAGCAACAATAAAATCGTAATTAGAAAACACGAATGTTTCAATCTGTGGTGTTATCGTTCAACTTCCTTATTTCGTCCATGATTGAAATTGAATTTTTTACGAAGAATGAGACCGAAACATATCAGCACTCCTTTCCCCTCCTTGGTAAGTTATTTTGACTTTGCTGCGTTCAAATTGTTATGTTTGCTTTCAGAAAACGAAATTCTGTCAGAAATAGTATTTTTGTTTACCTACTTCTTGAAATGGCAGTTGAGTATACCTACCTATTTTTTGGAATGCATAAAATTAATTTCAAAAAATTGAAAATAAACATTGGAAATTATCTGAAGACGCGTTGTCTTGTTGGGTACAATTAATTTTCCCTATCTATTTACAGGCTGCAAAATCTGCTTAAATGAAAAAATGCATAGGTACTATAAGTACGACGATAGGTACTCCTCTTCCCCTACTGGGTCTTAAGGGGTGAATCAATCTCTTAATGATGACTCACTCACAACTATTTATTCATCATTTACTTATTCAGAAAAATAAGAAGATAGATTCCGATCATTAAAAGAGGAATTTTATCAAAAAATCTTAATCAGCCAAGAGAGTCAACTCTTGTTACTCGTTATGAGAATACTCGTCTTTGTACGAGTTTGTTGTGATAGAAAAATCAATTTTCATCCTTTCGCAACAACCTAAAAGTTTTAACCAACTTTTTCGAAAATTCGAAAAATTTTATAGCTCGAAAATTCGAATTGAGCTGTCTTACGTAATATTGTAGTCTCATTTAAAGCAATTTCACGCACAAGTGTACTTAAGTATACTTAAATTGTTTGTTGGCATTTCTAGGAATAGGCACTTGAAATTTGACGAATTACCAGATCAGCCCATAATATTATCTCATCGATTTTGAACAATACCTACCGTGATTAAGTATTTCTTGTAAATTTTGTTAACGTACTTGAACGGTATATTTTCGGGTAATTCATTGTAGTGTATTGAACTTGACTATTATCGTTCAAGCGTTCGATGACAGACTGAGTCATTCGTTCTGGGATCACTTCAATCAAGTAGTTCATGGAAAATGAAGCTTGATGAAGAAGATTATTTTCAGTTTTAAAAGTGTGTTCATTTTTTTTTTTTTTTTTTTTTTTTTTTGGTCTTAAATGTATGTATGTACAAGCTTACTTGCAAAGGACGGAGAGAGGTGTTGAAAAAAGATTAGGCATACCTACCTAACTAATATTAATGTTTTGTTAGGTAAGTACATACATAAGGAAAAAGACATTTTACCCAAAAACGAAGTCTCATATATGTGCATAATTTTAGTGGATGAGAAATCTTTTTCTCGCAGATAAGTGAATTTTCTAATAATGAGCAATGAAGCAATAGGGTGGTCATATTTTGTACTTCTGTAATTTTAGAAGTTGTGTTAAAATCTTTGTAGAATGTAAACTTTAATGATACAAAATAGATAGGTTAAATACTTGAAATTGTCAAAAATGTAGGTGTACTAAAAATTCACAGAACCTTCTTAAAATGTGAGCGAAATTTGGTAAATAAGAAATTAAACTGTTGGAAAAATTATGACAAGAAAAAAATAAGTTCTTGGGACTTTGGCAAAAAAGCTAGATTCTTTGATATTTTTCCTGAATTTTTGCAATTTTGACTAAAGATGGGTCTGTTTTACATTTTTTACGATAAATATAAGTGAAATTTTTTGAATTTTGGTAAAAATGTAAGGTGAAAAAATTGATTTTTTTCAAAATGTAATTTTAATCAAGATAAACGGAATGAAAAATGGAAGACTTTTTGGAAATTTTGACAAAAAATGGATTTTTTTTACTTAAAAATGCAATTCTGATCCAAAAAAAGGACAATTTTTCTGAAAATTTCGACCAAAACAAGTTTTTTTTTGCAATTTTGGCAAAAGAAACCGAGATTTTGTGGCGATTTTTGATTTTAAAAAAATCTTTCTTTTTTTTTATTTCATTCTTTCTAAAAATATAATGTTTTGAGAAAAAATGGATCTTTTTTACAATTATCACAAAATTCTGACATCAAATACTTTAAATTCTTGCAAAAAACAAAACTTCTAGAGAAGTTTGACCAAAAAAAAATATGTCTTTTCTGAAATTTTGACAAAAAACCGAACTTATGCCCACTTTTGTGCATTCAGAATAATGGGGTTCGAGAAAAGTGGATTCAGGAAATTGGTCATTCGGAAAACTGGCGATTTGAATTTTTCCATTCAGGAAAACGTATTTGGAGGAATGTCCGAGAATCTAAATTTTTCCATAATATATTACCAAAAAAAATCATAGTGATGTGTTCAACTAACTAGGTACCTACTTTATAGAATTCATAAATTAGTTAACAATCCGCTAAAATCGTAAAAATTGATCAAAAATTTGTTGAAATACTTATCATGAAAACAGTATAAATAAAATGAACATAGTGGATAAAATATTGCCAATATCTCAAAAAATGCATGAAAAATATAAATTTAATTTTTTTTAAATTGATCAAATATTATCGAAATGAATAAGTTTTGCAAAAGTTCCCTAAAGAGCATAAAAAACGGTAAAAAAAGTTGAGAGCTAATGTTTTAAAAAAATTACCTACCTTGTACAGTGATGACACTTTTTCATTTTTTTTTTTTTTTTTTTTTTTGCAAGAAACTGCTCTTGTCATTTTTCTGAATCCTCCTTTCCCCTCACAATGCCTTCAAACATGAATACAAAAATACATTACCTGTATAGGTACATAATATATTGTACATTTAAAAAAAAATGAAATAAAATAAAAATGACGTGTGACACATAATCAAAAAACATCTTAACATGGCATGAGACTTTTTTTTTTTACTTGAAATTTTACAAAAAATCATAAAAATCCGAATCGTCTGTGTTGTGGGTAATCTCCAAAAATTGACCAACATTCAAAAAATGAAATTATTTTTGAAAATCACACATGTTGATGTATTTTTAGGTGCTTTTTTTTCAATTTTTCATGGTCTAGGTCCAGGCATCTCCCCCTCCCCAGGGTAGCATGTTTCCTCTTTTCATCCTCCATCTGTTCTTGTTTAATTTTTCTTTCAAAGTTACCTACACGAAAAAAAATCTCCTGAAATATGTACTAGGCAAAAAAAACACCACAAAGAAAGCAAAGACGCTGCGAATAGAACATCTGATGACCTGTTGCCTTTTTTTTCACTCATAAGACCCTCCACACTTCCACATCGTATCAAGCTGACTACGAATAGCTATAAGTAATGTGGTGGTATGAAACTCGTGTATTTTATAGAATCGCTGTCGGACATGATAACCTCATCAACGAGCATTTCGGCTTTGTTGATAGAATTCTTGTATGTTATTTATATTTATTAATACCACTCCGGCTTTCGCATCGCCGTGGAACTAATTAATATTACGTTTATAAGAGTGCTATAAGCGTACAAGCGCGCTGAAGGCTGATAAAATATGTGACATGATGTTACACCGAGCATTATCGTTATAGCACACATATTTAAAAAAAAAAAAGAACCCGCGATTGTGGTTGGCGAAAAATATTTTTTTCTATCAACTCCATCCCATTAAACCCTCGGTGCTCGGGTACAGGCAAATCTGTGGAACAAACAATCGACACCATAACGATCGAAATTACTCGAGCGTTAAAAATTCGTCGCAAAAAGACAACATTACCGGTACAGGCGAATCTACGTATCACCAAGACGAAAATAATTAGCGATAACAGCGTCCTAGCTGCGATAACGAGGCAGAAAAATAAAAACAGGCTCCTAAGAAAACTAGCGAATGAAAAAAGAAAAACTATACGCCAGCCATGCACACCGAGAGGATACAATGAGCGACGAGTAAAAATGGCAAAAGAAAAATGATTTTAACGAAGGTGAAATTAAACTGAAACTTACATAGAAGAAATCCAAAGAAAATAACTTTCTTGCTGAGTTTAAATTGGTAAACTTCTAGTCGATTATAAGTTCTGAAATTAATTTCGAACCTACATCGAAAATCAAAACTGATTCGCTTGCATGAAATCATGCATTTCTTCTACCATAAAACATGCATTTTGCAACTGTTGATAATAAATAAAGTACAGAGAGTGCATTCACCGAGTTGGAGAAAAAAAAAATCAATAAGTAATGTAATGAAGTACCTAGTTTTTTTTAGTAGGTAAACAAAAAAAATTATAATAAAAACTTTTATACAACCAGTTTTTTTTTTGTAGCTTATTATCAACTCTCAATGGAATGATAAGTTAATTTTTTACAACCCAGTAAAAAAATTACTTCTAGCATTCAGCTCATGAAGGGCTAGTATTTTAATACTAGATTCCTTTAATGGCAAGTATTACACAAAAACTTCTTTAAACAAACTTTTCATTCGGATAAAATAGTAAAATAAGTGAAAAATTCAACTTGTAATTGCCGAACGAAACGTTGGTTATTTTTATGATAAAAACGACTTTTTCCTGGTTATTTTATAGCTTTCAAGGTTGTAAGAGAACGAGCTACCTAATCGTTTGATTTTGTTCCTCTTTATTTCGCGAGAGTAATTTGAAAGAAAGGATAGTTGACGCTTTTTTCCTCGTTGAAGGTTTCCTGCTCATTTTTACGACTATTTAGAAGTCGACGACGATTCATATAGCGATAAAAATTCTAGATAACAATACTTTCAGAAATACTTACCTACCCAGTACATCTTCGCATTTCTATGAAATATTTTTCCAAACGCTCGCAGCAGCATAATATCTGTTGACTAAACACGGCTGCGTTTGCCTTATAAATACGAAATATGCAACTTATTTCACATCCGAAATGGGTAAGTTGCAGGTGTGCTGTACTGATTGCATAAATCAAGCGTGAGTTGGGCGCTTCTAGTCAGATACTCGTTAAAACGAGAAAACCTCCGCCATCATTTTTATACACATACGAAGCCTATAGAACGGAAATTCAATTTAAAAAACTGTAACCACCTAAGAACGTTATGCCACGTACGATATTTCCATAATGGTAAACAAACACTTGAGAACGTGTAGGTTTTTCAAAAAAACAAAAACAATGCCGAAGTCTTTAAAGTAAAATAAAATTCGATTTTAAAAGCTAAAGAAATATTTGAAAAGGGAGAAAAACTCTGTGTTTGGTGCTGGTTCACATGAATATCGGGTAGGTATAGATAGAGCGACCCGAGTCAGCCGATCCTTTTATATTTTTGATAAGAAGATTTTTCTTTTGACAAAAAAGCAGAAAAAGAAGAAAAGAACGATTTAAATTTTTGCTTTGAACTTTTTATTCGGTTTGTGGAGAAAAAAATTCTCAAATTACCAAATTTAACGACGATCTTAAGCGTGGACTTTATCGATGACGTGATGAAAATGGTGTTTTTGCTTTGTGTAAGGCGACGACTCTGAGAATGTTTTTGGTGTTGGATAATACGGTAAGAAATAAAATGAATAGGTGAGTTGTGAAAAAAGCTGGTGGAATTGTTGAATTTCATGACTGTTTACCGAGTAAATTGAAATGGACGATAGAAGAAGCTATGTATTTTCAAAATTGTTGAACTTTTCAAAGTGCTATAAGGACACTCAGATTTTGATGCAACTACGCAAGATCCCGGGGGCGTATCCATAAACCTCAAAATTAAGTTTTTAGCTGAGATATAAATTATGTCGTTAGTTTTTATAATTTTTGGAAATTTTTGAATTTTGGGCTTGATATGTTTTTAGCTGATATCTTACTTATCATCTAGTGATCATGTCTAAAATTTGATGAAAGTTATAAGTGTCTAGGTTAAGAATATGGAGCTGATTTGGCTTTTAGAATCGATTTTGAAATTAAGTACCTACCAGGGACGAAGTGAAGGTGGGCTTGGGAGGCAGCTTGCCTCCCCCCAGTGTTTCGCGAAAGTTGGGAAAAGTTGGGAAATTGTGAGCAATTCAAGAAAGTTGCGAAAATACAAAAATTCCGACAATACTTATTTTAGGTTCAGAGTTTTCAAAAATTAAAATTTTCTACAATCATCAAAGTTTATTTATCTGGGCAATCACTACATATGTATTAACAATTTTCCCAACTTTTTAAGCCAAATCTGGTTCTAAATCTATGATTTTCCCAACAAAAATTCACAATTTTTTTTCAAAAACTTTTGCCCTCGCTTTGCTCGGGTCAAATTGTTGTAACTTTACACATCAAAATTACAGCTGTTTTGCTTCTTGAAATTACAAATTTTGAAAATCTTTTGCCCTCGCTTCGCTCGAGCCGATTTGGTTTTTTTTCACGCTTGAAAATTTAAAGAAGCTATTGATAGAATTTTTAAAAAGTAGAGATCAGAAAAACCGAATTTGTAACATTACATTTGATGTTGTTCTACTTTTTGAATTACGAATTTTCCAAAGCTTCTTACCCTCGCTTCACTCGGGCCAATTTGTTTCTTTTTTTCACACTAAAAATTTCACTAAAACATTGATAAAATAAAAAGAAAGTTGAGATCAGAAAAACCGAAATCTTATCTACATTGAAATTGATGTTGTTCTACATACTTTGCAAACTACAAACTTTTCAAAGCTTTTGCCCTCGCTTCACTTGGGCCAACTTGGTTCTCTTTTACAGGGTTACTTACAATTAAAAAATCGATGATCGAATTTGAAATATGTTGAGATCAAAAAACCAAATTCTTTCATTAAAAATGATGTTATTCTACTTTTCAAATCATAAATTTTCCAAAACTTTTGTCCTCGCTTCGCTCGGGCCATTCAAAATTCTGTTTTAAAATATTTCAAGAATTTGAAAACTGAACAGAAAAATTCCTGAAATATTCATAATATTTAAATCATTCAAGTATATAAAAATGCTAATTTTTCACTTCTTAAATGTCGTGATACAATCCCCTCACCACTTGTAACTTAAATACCCTATTTTTTCACCCAACGTGGGAATTTTCAGTCAAATTAGTTGGGAATCTTAGGATTTTTGCCCCCCCCCCCCCAGCACAACCACTTTGCTACGTCCTTGGTACCTACCCAGTGAAAATTAGTTCCGATGGTATTACAAAAACTTCATGATATAATTTTTGGATCACATAAAATCCCTGACCCCTCTTAAGGATGTGAAATTTCAATTCTCACTAAACAAATTTATTTTAGAAATTTTCAACCAAATTTTCTTAAGCTTGCATGAAAATATTTGGAAGTTACTTCAAACACGTCTCTTCATTAAAATCGAATAGAATAATATTTTTTATCTTTTAAAAAAACTTGCAACATTGAAAAAAACTGCCCAAAAAATAATGTTGAAATCTTCAATTTATTTAGACATTTATGCGAAAGATGGCCGTATTGACCATAACTTTGTTCAATTGTCTATACCTAATTTTGTCCCTTCAGTTTTTACAGCAGGCAAACTAACTTACACCTACGTTGTTTAGGGTGCTGGTGCCTAGAAAAATGTTTGAAACCTACATTGAAAAACTGAAATGCCACGCACTAAATTCAACCCCCCCCCCCCCCTTCGGCTGTAATAATCTTGTAATTATGAACACCCCCCCCCCCCCAAAAAAAAAAGATTCCTTACCAGGGAAGCATCCCAATAGGTATAACAATAATTTTTAGATCCGAAAAATCCTAAATTCATTTTTCGATTTTGGGGAAATTTTTAAAAACTCAAATTTGGTTTATTTCTTATGGAAAAAAATAAAAAATTTGATTGAATTGATATGAAGTGCTAGAATTTGTTTTTTTACCCAATTTTCGACCTCCCAATTTGATTGGTGGTAGTTTTGAATGGTTCTAGAGATTCTAGAAAATTTTCGGATTTTCCAGTTTTCAAAAAAAAAAAAAAAAAAAACGATGTAAGCAAGGTGAAAATAAAATTCAGCGCCTATAAGTTCGGATTTAACACTTTTGTAATCCTTCCGATCGAATTGGCGGATATTTTCAAATTTTTTCAACGTCAGTTCAATTTCAAACTTTTCGATGTTTTGATTTTTTTATTTCAAAAATACCGTAAATAGGTACGGTACCTACCTAACCTAACTGCTAGAGAAAATTTTGGATTTTGAACAGGCACAAAAAGATTTCAAAAATATGTGCAGAAATCAATCGAAAGTAGGGCCATGGTCACAAAGATTGCAAATCCGAGTGCTGAATTTCATATTCACTCTATACTTACCGCGTTTTTTCAAAAACTGGAACACCTATCTGAAAATCCTTTGGGGCTCCGAAACAGTTCTCCAAACCATAATCAATCGACTTGAGAGGTCGTAAATAGGATACAAATCAAATTTCAGCTTGATTATGTCAATTTGATAAAATTTTCATTTTTTTTTTTCATGAAAAAAGATGCCAAAGAATTTTAAAACATTTTCCACAAATCAAAAAATGAATTCCAGAACCATAGGTATCTACCTGAAATTTCTTCCGGCGGTGTATTTTAGAATTTCTCTTTCAATTTCTTTTTGTACGGTATACAATTTTTTGTTCCGGTTGGAATACTTCTCTTGTTGGGTAAATTCAAAAAATAAGGCCTTTTTTCACATCAGAAAAGTTTAGTTTCATTCCTGCTAGTTGATCATGATCTAGAGCACTGATTTTTGATTTCTGTCCTATTTTTACTCATTTTAAAATTCATACTTCATCTTCCTTCGCCACTTTTCAGCAATTAAAACATACGTGAATTTTGGGTAAGTTCATCTATGTATACACTCAAACTTTTTAAATCCTACATTGCGCTACTTAAACCAAAAATTGAGAGCCTCTTGAGAGAACATTTGTTTTTTATAAGCCTCCGATTTTGATGAAATAATTGCCCTGGAAAATTATAATTTTTAAATTTCCGGATACAAGATTTGAATTCATAATACAGATTTTCATATTTTTGGAGGATTTTTGAAAATTTAAGAGCAAAATAAAATCATCTCAAGTTTATAATGCATTTTTTTCAAAAAGTATATAAAAATTGAAAACTTGCAAACAAATTGTTATAAAAATGATGCCATTTTGACATAGGTAGGTACTCGTACGATATTTCAGGTGTGATTTTAAAATTGCTAAAACTGGCTTCAATTTTCAAAAATCTGTTAAAAGGGAAACACCCATTCTTAAAAAAATGAGATAATTTTTAAAAATTTTCAAAAATCAATCAATGGATTGAAATCTTTCAACTTTAAATAGACCATATTGTACCTACATATATCGGAAAAATTTTATCAAAATCTCTTGACTGTCAGATAACGAACATCCTTGGTATATATTTTTTAATTTTTGAGAAAATGTTTGCACATTTGAGTTCAATCTTCATAACTTTTGATCCTCCCTTCTTTTTTTAGAACTTTTCAATTAAGTAGGTAGGTGTACTGGTTTAATAATTTACATAATGGCACACAGAGATCAGTATAGCAAAGATTATGAGTTTCAAAATATAAGTACCTACTTAAAATTTTCTACTTATTTCGCAAAGATGTTTCGAGAGGCGAAAAAATAAGAAAAAGAAGCCAAATCCTTCCAGTATACAAGCATTTATAAGGGTATGAAACTAATCGGATCAACTTTGATGTAGCGATGTCTGTTCCACCATAAATAATGACACCAAACAGTTTCCACAATTTTACTCGGTGAACGATTATAATAATTCTCGAACGAATGTGCGACTAAGTGTCGGGAAGAAGGCACTGGCGGTAACGAGGAAGTGAAATCATAAACAGTTTTCGTGCACATAAGTATACCTAACAGAACTTTGCAACTTTATATAATATCAAATAGGCTGAAAATTGGAGGTAAAAGTTGATAATGACTAGATACTCGCAGTTGTAACTTAATTTATATTCACTTTGTTGGCACCGATTTAACCGCCGAGCCGGTTAGCTTTTCTCTTCTTTTAAATAATTTAAAGTTATACGTTGTTTTGATAAATCCACCAAGTACGTACGTGGATGGTGGAAGTGGATACATATTACACATGGTATCATACCCTGTACCTACCTATGAGTTACCTTAGCACAAAATGAAAATGCAGGGCTGGTTAATGTTTATTTTTCTCGTTGCACGTATACTTATACCGCTTGCAATAATCTCGCAGTTTGTAAATAGAACATCGCAAGCCCCTGCGGATATTCGAATGCAACTCATATAACTCGAGTCTTACCGGTCATATCAACCTTAGGCAATTCTTTCGTCGCGTGTGCATCGATGTGTACGAGATACAATTTCGTACTGGAAGGTCGTATTTGACAACTTGATGCTTATTTGATGATGCCTGACGTGAATAATACGCAATTTATACTACACCGTTGATTCGAACGCCTGCAAGAAACCTGCAAGGCAACTTATACAACAGAACAGTATTCCAATATCGAAGTAGGCGTTCGAGAACCGTACCACTACCGATATGTAGGTACCTATAAACTCGATCGTTAATTTGAAATTCTTCCAGTTAATTTGAGAACCAACGTGAATTTCTTATCGAAAATTTTTCAACGTTCGTGTATTATTATTATGCATTGGGATTTTTAAAATATGGAATTAGGGGATTTTTTATTCTTATGTTATAAATATGTATTTTTTTCGTAAATTCAATTTAGTTTAAGTTGGCCCGGATATTACTAGTTTTTTCTCGACCGAAAAAGGAGTACTATCGTATTCGATACGACATAACAAAATGTCATTTTAATTTTATTCATATATTTGCTTTTCAATATCGCCATAGAATTAAATTAAATCTTTATATATATCTCGAATAGTCAAAAGTTAATCTCATGATCCAGGACTCATTTTTATCGATAAAACCAAATTATATTCTATCGTCGAATCGACGCGACGGCTACGCAGTCTTGTATGGAAAATTTTGTAAACTTCGATTGTTTTTATTGAAAAAAGCTTAATCCTCCGTTTAGAGATGTCTGTTGGCTACCTACCATAGAAGATACATTGATCCGTGTTTTGAATGTCACAATGATGATAATCTGAATCACAAACAAGTCGTTATTCAAACACAAAATAAACTATTTTGCGCTAGTGTATGAAGTGTGTGGTGGTTAAGCTTAGGTTCTCCTTTCCTTATAGTAGGTCTATATGTAATTGATTACTATCATTTTACTTATAGATACGCGTCAATCTTTGATCTCATTTCATCAAACAACACGTATTGGGTAAATCGAAAAATGCTGAAAGTGGGAAAATGATAGACAAGATCAACCATGGAAATCATTATGACGCATGATGCAGAGTTAGTCATTAAAAATTCCGTTAGTTTTCAATGTTACGTATTTATTGCATTGCATCAATCTTTTGTAGATACCTGGAAAAGGTTTGTGTATCTTAGAAATTTGGGCATACTTACGTACGTACCTATATTAAATTAAGATTTGTATTTGTAATATGTTTGGTATTTGAACACGTGAACGTGATGCTGAATCGTAAGATCAACGTGCGCTTGAAGCTAAATAAAATTGCACAAAATTTCATCTTCGCGTGTTGTATTTGATTCGAAGGTCGTATTGAAGGTAAAGGGGTCAAATTTCTCACTTGCTGAGTGAATTTTGGAAAAACGGTGCTCAAAAAAATGATCGAAAATAATATCACTCCCTTGCTGAAATGCACTGTCTCCCCTATAAATTTGGTTACATCCTTGAAACTAGAGGGGGAGGGGGCCGGAGGGACGTTCATCTCACTATATACTTGGAGAGAGGATCGCATAAAATTCTGGAGTTTTTTTTTTTTTTTTTTTTTGTTTATTCTGTGATAGATTCAGCTAAATAAAATCAGGTAGATTGATTTTTTTAAAAAGATTAAACGCGATTGACTCACATAAAACAACAGAAAAACATCGGAATAAACTGTAATTTCAGCTAAAAAATTGCATTTTAATTTTTCAAATTATAGGTATTTTCCTCTTTATTTTTTCTTTATTTATTTATGTTTTCCAAATACTAATGAACCTCATACTAGATCTGAAATATCTTCTATGGGCCATATTTCAACTACCATAACACGTTTTGAGGACCACTCACCACTCTCAACATCGGTAAAAAGATATATACTTTATGGGGCACGAATTTTTCAAAAGAATTTCACAAAATTTTCAATTTGGACAATTGAAATGCTTGTCTGTTTTTACTTTTTTTTAGAAATGACTTTCCTATCAAGGTCAAACCACATGCACCAAATTTTCCTGGCCTTCAACCCTTTTAGGAGCTATGATCCCTTATGATGGCTTCATTGGCTTCAAAACTTCAAAAAAAAACAATTTTAAAATTTTGTTTTAATCTTTCAATTTTTTTGGTCATATTTTGTTTGGGTTAAAAATGAATAAAAACCACCTTCCAGTTCTTGAAAAAAGAAAAATGAGTTGAAAAACTAAAAAAATATCGTAATTTTCATCTCGAAAACTTTCTATTAATTTGTACGGGGTAAATCAGTCAATTTTATTTGAAGCTACTGAATTTTTTTTTTGTAATCTTCCACTTTGCACCTATTTCTCTGAGAACGAGAGGGGGTGGTTTTTGGCATCGATATAGGTATATTTTTTGCGTCTGACCCACCTCACGTTGACTTTTGAAAACTTGGAAAAAAAATCATGATTTCTTTGAAATTATGTCACTTTCAAAAATTTTGAAAATAATCACAAATTTCTGGAATTTTTTTCAAATTGCAGCAGGTTGACTTTCATTAGGTAATTATCAATTAATGGATTATTTATACCTAGTCAAACTTTCAAAAATGACTTGATGAAAATAAATCATGTCAGATTTTTATTTATTTTTTATTTTGAATTCCAAGTACCTATTGAATTATTAACATACCTACCTACTTAATTTTCATTGAAAGAATTTTTTAGTTTTTTGAAAATTCAACTCGTCATAAATGAAATTTGCAATCATCTTTTCCTCCCTTATCTGTTGCTCGTATACAGATTGACGACAGAATTAGATTTACTGCAGCTGCTGAAATTATTATAGACGTACCTACAAGCTCTGGAGAAAAGTCAACAGGCTTTGGATAAATGGTCTCGAACGTGGATGTAGTTGATGGGGTAGGAAGGGGGTGGGCGATTTCACTTCTAAAATAAATTTTCAGATTATTTTGGAAAAAAATCAATGTATATTAAAGGGTCCTATTTCCATAGGGTAAATGTGCCTAAGTTTGCGCGCTTCCTAAGATTGCGCAGTAATGATTTCTCAAAACCAGTGAGAGTTACAACATTGATACTGCCTTTACTTGAAAGAAGAATCAAAATGACCATACTTCACGTTTTTTGGTGATGGTAGCACCAAGTGTCGCGAAATGACAAGCGAAAAACTTTTTTTTCAAATTTTTTTGTAACTTTTCCAATAAAAGTCACACGCGACAATTTTTATGGAAACGGCAGTAGAGATCTAAATAAGCTATTTTTAGATTCGTCATTGTCTAGAGATTATAACAAGCACATACCTATTTCAAGTATTTTCTGCTTTAATTAGGTTTCAATTTTTCAATTTTTTAAAAAACACCCCTGTGCCTAAGATTGCGATTTTTAGTTTTTGCTACTTTTCTAGACTAATAATGATACTTTTTGAAATTTTCATTAATAATTCAATTTATTGGAATGAAATGACACCTTCTATACGTGTATCGAGTTTACTCCTTGTCAAAAGCTAGGGAGAAATGGGTGTAATGCTGGAAATACCAGATATGAGCGCATTTCCAGTGTGGTTCACTCAGAAGTTTCAAATGCACGTTCTTGTGAGACATTTTGTTTGCTTTCATCATTAATTAAACAATATTGACGAATTTCTATGTTTTTCACTGGTGCACAATCTTGAGAAGGTGAATGCGCAATCTTAGGAAGGCATATGCCTAAGTTTGCGCATTTGACTTTTTTTGGTTTTTGGTCAAAATATCAAAAACTAAATCGATTAAAAATTTTATTTCTGTGGCAAATCATAGCCAAATGTTTGAGGAACCTTCTGTACAAATTTCAATATTCTAGCTGCTTTTCATAAAAAGTAGTGGCTGTTTGAAAATTAGGTGCGCAAACTTAGGCACATTTACCCTAATTTTCAATTATATCTATTCGCTAAAAATTGTAAAATCTATACTTTAGCAGCCCAATATTTTGATTCTAATATCAAGAAGATCTGACGTCGTTGACTAAACCGACCTTCAAGTTGGAAAAGTGTTTTTTAGTTACTTATTTATTTACTTACATATTTATTTATTTTGGAAAACTTCCAAATAGTAGAAATAGTGATGGTATTTTTATACGTAGAAGGTGGAAAAAATAATTGTAACTTCTCGAGTTCAAAACACTTTAAAAAATAGAGTTCAATTTTTTACTGGCAAATTGCGTTTTTAATTGATGAGGAAACTTAGCTCGTAAAAAAAATTTTGAAAGGAACCCTGAACAGAGAAAAGTTTGAAAAGTTTTCATGTATCACAACTCCACTGGATCATTCAGGAGCTGAAATTCATCTTTCAATTGTAGGCATCACTTTCCACGACAAAATCAAAATCTAATTAAATTGAATATAACTGAGCGATTAGCCACTGAAGTTCGATTTACATACTTACCTACATACCAACACTGATTTTTTTACCCCCCCCCCCCGTATCTATTAAGGGCCGATTCCGCATACTTTTTTGCATAAGCAGCAGGCGCTAAAATTCACACGTTGCAAGTTTACTTAATTCAAGTACATTTACTTTCAAGTACTTGATCATGTCTGATCAAATAAATTTACTTGTATTTATTATTTTTCATCGTGAAATGGAATGGATAATCCGCCAATTAATTGAAAAGTCAAGTTACTTGCGGTTGTTTGAATTGAATAAACTAGCCACGTGTAAACTCCAGTTGTCACCTTGCATCTTCAGATCTGGAGATCTACTGAACAGAATTGAATGAAATTTAAAATATATATACTTTGAAACAATTAAAAGAAAATGTCGGATGGGATTTTCATTTGATTGAATATTTTTCGTAGAATTTGAAATTGAAAATCAACGAAATTTGAACACTTTTCAATCGTTGTTCATTCCAAAACTATTCAAGTAATTAAAAATCCCCTCCGACATTTTTTTCTAATTGCTTCATAGTATCTATATTTCAAATTTCATCAATTTTCGTCGGATAGATCTCGAGATCTCAACACTCGAAAATCAGGCGGATCGGGTATGCAATCGTGTATGCGGAATCGGCCCTTAATGATAATTTGAAGCGATTCTGGGAGTCCCAAGTAACGAATTTATGCATTTTTCAGCTCTCAAAAAAACTATTAAAATATGAATTTGAAACTAACAGAAATGGATTTAGAGAATTTGTGTTTAGATTGATTGAGAAAATTACAAAGATGGCAAGTAAATTCGAATTCGTACTCCAAGGTGATGGATTTCGATTATTGGTCCTTTTTATGGCAATTTTTCTTGAACTAGAGAATTCGAATATCCATCGAGGCTCCAGCAGGGTAATTCTCAAAAAAACTTTAAAAATCATGTAACAGGTGGTTTACTTGAATACTATTTACAATTAAAATTGTTTTCGGTGGCATTGTCTAGATACCACCTCGGGCATCACGTGCATATAATTCATGTCCCCCAACCACCCTCCACAATGGGTCAAGTCCCCCCAAACCCCGAAAATTCCATCGTCGTGGCTTGTAACCACTTTCAATTTTTCAACTTCATCTTCAAAAATTAATTACACTGTCATTTTTTCTGAGAAAACAAAGGATACAATATATTATTGTGTGATATCCAGAGTAAATGATACCTAGAACCAATACAAATTTTCAGAATGATACTTATACCCTGAAACCGAGGCCATAAAAAAATGTAACCAGTTTTTGCTCCATCGCCGTGGCCAATTTTTGTTTATTTTTTCCTGGCACTCCTATTCGACTTTTTTTGCAGTGAAATGGCTACACTGTATTGTTTCAGTGATAGCAGTGCTGTGCCCATTTCACAACCATCAAGGAAACACAGTCACCCATTCTCCGAATGGTAATCTGTGAAAATTGTACAGATTACCATTTTCCAGATTCATCGCCGTGGCTTATCATTCTCACGTTTAAAAGAGACATTTTTTTTTTCTTGAAAAAAAGAAAATATTCAAATGGTAAGTACATAATTGAAAAATTATTGATTCTATTACCAGTGAAACAAATTTTAGTTCTTTTTTTCTTACGTCGTGGAAAGTACAGTTTGGTATTTCGCAGTGGCTATCGTGATTTTTTGTCCACTGCGAAGGAAAGTACCTACCTTATCATGTTTGAATACTCACATTAAAATGTAACAGGTACCTACTTGATGACCTTTTTGTGAGCTAAAGCTACTAATAAGTAATAACTGCTCCAGTTATACCTATACCCACCCAAAAGTAATGAACAGCCTTTTTTTCAACATGTGACACCGATTTTTTTGAAGCCCCTTACCCCCGCCCCTATTGAAGATGACTAGGGCCTGAAGTCATTTTAGGGGTCCTGGGTATGCCTAAAATCGAGTCCCTTTTGAAAAAAAATCAAAAAAAAGATTTTCATTTTTGAAAAATTTTAGTACTTACTGAAATTTAAACTTTTTTTGAGAATCACCCAGCAATGCTCGAAACCACAAAAAATCGATTTAGGAAGTCAAAAAGAGTATAAAAAACGAATTTCATTTTTTCACCTAAAAATTGAATGTTTTCGTTTTTTTTTTAAGAAAAATGAGCTAATTTAAATGTTCAAAAATTCACCAAAAATCGAAAATGAATTTTAGCTCCTGAACTTTGTCCTGATGGTGTACTTTTGGATGTTCTTTCAATTTTTTTTACCTGTTCGGAAAATTTTCTGCCAATTGGAATCACCTACACATGTAGGCCACTCAACTTAGAAACTGTCGTTACTCACTTAGTTCAAGTGTTTCCATCCTTCATCACCTCATTGTAATTTCTGCCAGTTCATCTAGTAAATACCTACGTACGTAATTTTTCAAAAATATGACACAAGTTTAAATTTATCTCACTCTCCTGGTACTGTACCTTCCACTCCTACCCCTGATAACCTGGTCAATTACAGCACTATTCTTAAAAATATTTAAAACACCCAAACACGAGACCGATATTTTGAATATAGCTATAGAGATTGAACACTATGTCGAGTCGAGTCTGGTATTGGCGCGATGCCATGTCATGACACAGCATAATTTGATTCTGTCAAATGAAAATATATTTCGCCGTCGTCGGAGGTATGTATGTCCAATCCAATGTATCTGTGGTACAACGATACGATTACAGAATGTGCTCTACACGATCGCGGTTTGTCTTGACACTAGGTAATTTTTAGATATTAATTTGTTTCTTTTTTTATTATTTCGACTCTTAATAATAAATTTCTATATATAATATGTACATACTACGAACCTATATCTCTGCATATATTCAATAATTTATATTCAGAGCTTCGGTTCAACAAACTTAAGATGGATGTCAAAGCAACACGAACACTTTATGAGCGAATAAAAAGCGAAAAATATAATACAGTGAGCGTAATTGATGAGTATCACTTATCGAAGAATGCAGTTCAGCAACAATGTAACTTCCTTTCGATGCATAATTTTTTTTTTACTACCTAAGCCTGGCTATATAGCTGTGCACATAAGACCATCGTTATGGATAGGTTACCTATAGGTCTACTTATAATGCATGTATTACATAAAGAAACAGAGTAGGAGTTGAGGAAAATATAGGTATAGGTACCTAATGATCCATAAATATAGTAGGTACCACGGATCGAACAATTAAATTAAAGGACAGCGTGGATCGACTTTATTATCTGAACACTGGGCACTGGGCAGGCAAAAGGTAAATAAAAATTAGCTATACGTCTATGTGCGAAAATCGAGCACTGAAATGAAGATATAGCTTAGGTACGTAGAGTTAGAAGAGCAACACCGAAGGGGAAAAGAGCAACGTGCATGTAAATTGGAAGCTGAAGGAATGCACCGGAAATTCTTTATCGGAATGTGAAATATACCTATAGATATAGGTACTACGTATACGAGTGCCTATGCACGTGGGAAAAAGTCACCATGTAATATATCAAAAGAGATGATCAGATGTTTGGATCTGGATCTAATAATATTTTTAGTGTTTCGTCATCATCTTTCACTCAGAACTCGAATTAGGATCCGTGATGCTTTCGTTGAAATGCGCCAAAACTTGCGATACTTGGTGCAACTTTCGAACCAGTGTAGGTATAGGTAATCCCCGATGCAATGCCGCATGCATCATTATTTTTCCAGCGAACGGATAACGAAAGTTATACGAGCAGACTGAATCATTTTAATGACCTATAAATACAATTAAAATGGTATTTTTTAGGAAACGTGATAGACGTCACGATTACGTTAAAATTTTTTACGCTCGCGTATAACATGTAATTGTACAGCATGGTGCGTATACTAGATCCGTTAGCGAGCTGGAGAGTGTATCTAGTCTATGTAGATACTCGTACTCGTACATTGGGTAACTGGTAAGTTTCACCCGAGAAGATTTTTAACCTTATCACTGCCGTTGAACTTCTTCCGTAGTTGATGACCTTGAAACATTACTTAGAACTTTATTGGATTACTATTTTGAAAATTCATTTCGTCATCAACAGCTTAGTCATCGAAAAGGATATGAGAGCGAGAACGAGACACCTGGAAAGGAAGACGAGGTAGCAGCATCCCATTGATGAACGTTTGAATTTTACAAATTAGCCGAAAGGTGTAGCTTATTCTTATATGCGACGTCTACGTCGTCGTCGCATCGTCGTCGGTCGTCGTCGTCTTCATCGTCTCGTACCCATATATTATTTTTCAGAATGATCTTTTACGGTTGTATCTGTATAAGAAATCGAATCGTGTGTGTGTTTCATAACATTATGAAATGTACGATAGGTAGGATACGAATGAACGGACCTGGGCCATAGCATGGCAGTTTTTATAAGTGAAATACGCGCGTTTAATGTTACGCAGAGCGAGCTATACCGCCTCAGGTTAACCGATAGATACACCATACACCGAGAGAGGATCAAAGAACAGGTAACCATTCTAATAAGCGGTAAACTCCTCTCGCCTTGTTAGTTTATGTGTGAATTTGGCGGTAATTCGGAACGCGTTCACGAGCCTGCGGTCATTGATGAGTCACTAGCACGCTATTAAGAAAACATGCGTTTACTTCCAGATTATTATCTGCGGAAGGTACACGTACACATTGTGTAGCTGATCAAAGCAGTCTAACCAGCCGCTATACTACTGGGTTAGTTAGAGAGGTACCACAAAGTTCATAACGAAGGATAAGGCAACCTGTGCCGCTTTTACTTGACATATATATTCTATTTTTATACCGAATTATCATCAGATTGAATGAATTTTTAATTTTATGCTTACGTATTTACTATATTTACCCAATTTTTTTTAGCTATTTTTAGAAATACGCAGCCTATCTCTTCTCTTGTTTTATAGATTATGGCCGTTTACATTTTCGTCGTGTTGGTATACCGAGATTTGTGTGCTAGGATCGATGCGTTTTTTTTCTCTCTCCCGACGTGTCACTGAAATATTTTTATTAGCAGTTATTTTTAATGTCAATAGTATTTATCGTGGAACGAGTTGAACTACAACGAATACCGCTACCTGTGGAATTTAATAATGTGTTTTCTGTTGCACTTTATTTATTGCACTCAAAGTGGGTACCTAATAGAAAAGAAACTACCTATATCAGAAAGGTGTCTATGTATTTACACATATAATGGTTTGTGCTCAGCCTAATGGCCCATTTTTTTTTGCTCTTTGGTCAAAATTAGGCCTGCTCGTTTTTTTTTAATTTTTCAAAAAGAATTGAAATCATCTTTAGTTTTACACAGTACATACATAGACATACGTACATATAAGGTGAGGTACATTGTTGTAATAAAACTAGGAGACAAAGCTGCAGCTCCAAACTTCAACTAGATAAGAGTTGAATTTCTCGATTTTATGATTCAGACTATCTTGCATTTGAACGATATACGTCGATAAATAAAGAGAGAAGATATTCCATGAACCTCTAAAAAGTCAAATAATTTCAATATTATTCATTTTTAATTTGTATAAAAATTTAAAATAGGTTGCTAGGTCAGTGTTTAATAGGGTGTACTTTATTTTACAAAGTTGGAATTTTCCAGCTCCCCCCTCCAAAGTTGTTACCTCGAGTGAGAAAATAATTCCATATTTTTTATTTTCCCCCATCTGTAAAAAAAAAAGTGGTGTGTTGAAAAAAATCAAAAAAATGAAAAAAAAGTTATATTTATAAAATTTTATGTTTTTGCGCCAGAATTTTTATAAATAGTCCCCTTTTCAAGAAAAAACGTTTCCCGAACCTTCAAACCATATTGGCTGTCTAGTAAGGAGCCCCTCAAAGTTGAAAAAATTACAAAAAATGATAATAAATCAAAATTATGGAAATTTGTTGAAAATATCTCATTTCCATAGTAGAATTGTTCTACATAACCCCCTTTTCAAGAAAAAACCATTGTGGGACCCCCCAAATGATATTGGCTCTCTTGCATAAAGCCCCTCAAATTTGGGAAAAACAAAAAAAATATGAAAAATTGATGTCTGTAGAAATTTTTGGAAAATTTTTCATTTATGTGCAGAATCTTTCTGAATAAGCACTTTTTCAAGAAAAACCTCCCCCCTCGTCTCCCAAATCATGCTGGTTCCCTATAAAGCCCCTCAAGGTTGAAAAAAATCAACAAAAAAATGAAAAATTCATATCGGTATAAATTTTTTGAAAAAGTTTCATTTCTGAACAGAGTACTTTTAGACAACCTCTTTTTCAAGAAAAACACCCTTTTGTCCTCCAAATGATAGTGGTCTCCTTTTATGAGACCCCCAAAATTGTAAAATATCGAGAAAGATGAAAATTATTGATGTCTATAGGTAATTATGGGTAAAAAGTTTTCAGTTCATTTTGCCATGACAAAAGGTGAACAAATGGCAAAAAAAAACTTGTGAAATGGCAAAATTCAGCCAATGAGCGACGAGCATTTGAATTTTGCCTGTGAAATTGCCACAGTGGCAGCACAATGGCAAAAATTCCAGCCAATGAGCGACGAGACCTGACGAGATGTCACAAAACTGACAAAAAGTGAACAAATGGCAAAAAACCTAGTTTTTTTCTGACACTGTGCGAATCAGGCTGTTTAACCTCCACTGTGAAAGCTCAAGTTTTAAGAATTTGAAGGCCTTTTGATGTTGTTAGTATTTCCATACCATTACGTTTGAGAACCATTACAAAAGCTCAAAGATCTTATATTTTTACGAGGATTCAAACATCAAAAGATCACGTAAGCCAAAAAAAATCGAAACATGTTTATTAATTTTTTAGTCTTTGATCTCTCGCTGAGGGAGTCATTGCTCCAGAAATGTGAAATTTTTCTTACGTTTTTTTGAGGTCATGTAACCACGATTATTTGCCAGGCTTCACCATAAAAAAAAAAAAAATTGAAACACACTTGGTATTTTTAAACATTTAAATGAATCTTCTTTAAGCCTATGCCTTTTTCGACCACGAAGCAGATGGGAGAAGTTACTCGTATTTCATTGTAATCGCATTGACGATGAACGTACGTCTCACATTAGAGAGTTGAATTATCAATTAGATAGGTATAGGGTACCCATTAGTTCATACACAGGTTACTTTTTCAATATTCTGGTCCATCGGTCAAAAACAATATGATGGGTAGGTGGGTAGGTACTAAATAAGTACCCTACTTTCACTTCCCCCGAAAATGGCACACACTGTAATGTGTACCTATATGACCGAGATAAGACAGTAGGTTTTACCTAAGACTTAATTTTTATTGTTGGCATCATATTATGGCCAATGTGTTTCAACTTTTTGCCCCCCCCCCGCTTCCCTCACTGAAGTTGTCACCGCTTGTGAGAAAATCAACTCCTGAAATTTTCACGTTTTTACTCGTAATCCTTCGATTAGGTCTGTTTTCATCAAAAAAACACAATGTAAATTCTTCTCAAAAAATTGGAAAAATCGAACTAGATAAATCTGACTCAAAGATTGACATTTTAAAGAAATTCATTCATTTCATTTCATTCAATTTTTTTGATTTTTTTTTTCAACTTTTGGGGACTGTATGAAGAAAGGGGGAAAAGTTATTTGGAGGCAATGAGCTTTTTTTTTCTTGAAAACTGTCAAGTAGGAAAATTTTCTCAATTTTTCATACTTTGAAGGCTTCTACGTGAGGGGACCAAGATTGATTGGACATGCTGAGGGAGAGTTTTTCTTGAAAAGGAAAATGTTTAGATGAAGTCTGCTTAGAAATTAAAAGATTCCAAAAAATTTGAACAAATTGACTACCATTTTTATTTTTTATTATTTTTCGACTTCAGGATGAGACTCCACACAACAGGATCGATATCATTTGGAACACCAAGAAAAGTTTTCTCTATGAAAGGGAATTACTTGGGAAAAATTCTGATCAGGAAATGGGAAATTTTCGAACACATTTACTGATTTTGATTTATTTCTTATTTTTTGATTTTTCCCCAATTAAGGGAAGCTTTCCACTACCAGCCACCAGGTCACTATATCTTGGAGAATAGGGAAAGTTTTTTCATAAAATGGGTTTATGTATTTGACGTTCACTCTACTCATCTCCCAACTACAACAGTTTTTCAAAAATTTGCTCGAGTAGAAGAGATTTGCTCGTGATTCATTTTTTCAAATTATGTGGGCTAATCCCTGCGCGACCCTTTTTCTGACGGGGAAACGTAAAAATTAGAGAATTATTTCTCATGCAGGTCACTCGATATGGAAACTGTTAAAATTCAAAAAATTGAGACATTTTATAAAATACACATTAAAAAGCATAGCGTTACCTTAATGCCAAATCCGAGTATGTCCATCCGGAAAAAAATCGTCTTTTGCGTCACTGATAAGACTCTGGGATGCCCTGAATTGAAAAATTTTCACCCGAATGCAGTAAAAGTGCACCACAGAAGATGCACGAAGCTAACCGATGTTCAATCGGAACTCAACAAACCCTTCCGAGCATATCCGAACCTTATCAGTGATTCAAAAAATCGTACTTTTTTTGATGGACATACTCGGATTTGGCATTAAGGTAACGATAGGTAGATACCCACAAACAGAATTTGGTCGACGTCTTTCTACATCCAAACTTTCACCTTTTTCTTATTTGGACAATAGACTACCTATACCTACACGTGTATACTCGTAAATCAGATAAACATATTCGTATCCTAATCCTTATAAATTATTGTCAAGTGAAACGATAGGGGTGGATTTTTGTTTAGATGTTGAATATTAGTTTTGAAATTTCATCATCCGTACTATGATAATGAGATGTCACGTCAATAAAGTGTTGTTTTGGCTTTCTCAAAATAAAGGCCACTTCTATACCCAAGATAAATAACATGCTCTAATTTACCATACGACGATATTTAAGTAAAGGTATCTACGTGAAGTAAAGGGATTAACGTCAATACACGCTCTCACCTTTGTAACAATTTCTTACTAAATTTCCTTTAAAACGCAACTAACTGAAACGAATACGTCAAAGCATATATGCGGGCTTGAAAAGGAAAAAAACTTGCAAAAAATATGCAAAAGAATCGCTCTCATTAGCTCGAACCCCTGCTGAGACATACCTAAGCTTATAATGGGCAATCGTAGTAGAAACCGTATTAGTTTGTCTGGGTTCTGCAAATAGTTGCAGTTCGAGACGAAATCGTCATACAAAAAACTCTCAACCTGAGACCAGGAAGTTTTCTACGAATCGAAAACAATGAAAGAAAAAGTAAAATTAGGGTAAATACACGACGACGACTTATAAAAGTCATCTTACTATCTACCATATCGTGAATACCTACCTATTTATAGCAACGGGAAGATTCCACATTTTACACACAAACAATGTTATCGTGTTCGGTTTTCCCAGCAATTTTCAAACAAAAAAGAAACCAAGGGTAGGAATTAGGATCATTTCACAGCAGAGGTAGCATCAGCAGCTTAACATGAAACAATAAGATGAAAGACTTACTAGCTTCTTCAAGATGAGCATTTGATGTTCACGTGCAAAGGCTCGCCAACACTATAAGTCGTGTGCCGAGCCATCGAGTTAATCTTTCCGCGAAAAAGAAACTCATCAGTGAGTTGAGACTTTCAGCTACAGGAGGTATACTATCGTTTATCATCGAAGATTTTGCAAATACCTATGTGGGTACTTAGGTACTATATATGCTAAACATATCGACGTATTTTTCAACAGTAAAAAAAGCCCATCGAGTATCCGCGGAGCCATTGGACCGACAGTGTTTCGACATTTTCCGTTAATCTGCTGCGAAATAAAAACAATAGGCACTCGAGTATTCGTCTATGCAAAACCCTGGCTATCGTTCGGTCTGGATACCTGTGGAATGTAAGTATAGGGATGTTTGGTTTCTCTATATTTTTCTTATTCACAAGAGAATTGTTGTGATAGCTGGGACACTCCTTGGTTTACAGAGGGAGAGCCCAGTGCTATTCAGCATATAGTTAAGCCCAGGGAACCCAAACTCTACTGATGACCTTACGAAAGTACATCGAACAGCAAAGGTGACGAAACACCGCATAAATGATCGTAGACCGCAAATGAAAGTGTTCAGCTTTATTGTATAAATCTCTGATATAAAACCGAATCGATATATTACAAAAAGACACACTAATCATTATAAAAAGACACTTGCAATGACGATTGCAAGTGGAAGCTCTGAAATGCATCCGTACCGGAACACCAGTGAAAAAATACTTAACGTTTGTAACGTCTCTAATGGCGGAGTGGCTATACTCGAACTAAACCGACAGAGTGCACTACTTAAGCAGTGCAGCCACTCCGCAGGAACACATCTTCCCTTTAGGTGGAAGCTGTGGGCGCATCCCCTACCGTCACATATGCCCCGCTTCCATTGAACAGCGTGGACATCGGAGATGCTGGAACATTGAAGCCAAAAACCTGGCCAACGGACAACGGACGGGAGGGCCCATCTGCCCCGCTTCATATGAACCCGCAGCTTCCAGATGTTAAACTGGCTGGGTCCATCGGAATCCAATTTCAGCCTCCAACTGCTGACTTTTAAAACGTCTCTGCTATTTTTCTACGGCACCAGCGACTTAAAATTACCTTAGATGCGAACATTTTCTCAAAATAAATTATTTACATTCACAACTTAGTCGCTAAGTGTCCAAAAAAATTCACAAACACATAAATATTTACATAAATAGCAGAGAAAGTTCAAAATTTCAAAAACAAGTCGAAATCCGTAATTACGCGAGAATTACCATAGTAATACGCGTTGAGCTGCTACTATCCAGTTCGATGCAAAGCCGAAAATGCGCAACTCGTGAAAAGTTCCACTGGAAGTGATAACGAGTGTTTACCAACACGAGAGAGACGCTGGAATTCTTCATCTGGAGTACTTAACAGGTAACTTTTAATTAATTACGCGTTCCAAATCGTCTTCCATATGTGTAAGCTAATGAAGAATCGTTTGTTTTCTCTGTTAAAAGTTTCCCGGATCGAATCGGCGTCACTGAATCCATTGGAAACGGATGAAGATGATGTTTACTTCCGGAGCAGCTTCAGTATTGGTACGTAAGTTTTCTCTAATTTTCCATCAATTTTGCGTATTGAACCTCGTTAATCCGTTTCTTTTTCATACCCTAGCTGCTGGACTGAAGAGGATAGCATCTCCAAATGGAAACTGGAGAGTTGCCTTTGTTTTTTCTACGTAGCCGCAAAACCTCATCATAATTGGTGACGGTTGCTTCGCCCGGAAGAACTAGTGAGTTTTTTTCTTATTTTTCTTCACTATGCTGGAACGTCTGACCATCCTCTGAGAAGCCATCTAATTCCTCAGGTAAGTCAGTGAGTTTTCTTTTTCCTTTTACTGCGAAATTGACAATTATTGCGATTTCTCCGCAGTAATGATCTATGGAACGTCTGGAAACACTGGGAGATGTTTGTTTTCTTTTTCCAGTATGCAGGCGTCCATCGCATTCTCCGTTCAGCATCATTGGCAGGAAAATCTCGAATCCCAAAAGTACCAGAGATGTTGAAAACCATTGTAAGAGATGTTCGAAAATTCCATCGGAGGCTCCAGTCTTGAGAGTTGATAACAGGTACGTTGAGTTCATATTGACTCTGCTTCTTTTTATATACGCGAACTAACTTTTTATTTTCTCTGTTATCAGCAAGCTGATATTCCCGTCAATATAATCTCGACGATACGACACTGGAGCCGGAAACTGCTTTAATTCATCTCTGCTAACGTAAGTACTCCGTTTATTCATCAGCTTCCCAATCGCGAGTATTTTTCTGCCTAAAAACCGGTTTTCGCGAACTCTGGTCTCGTGTAGTTTTAATCAGTGCCGCGTTACTGTCACGGACAGCTAGCCACACCTCGCTATCGCCACCCACAGCTGGGAATGTTTACATCGCTATTCCCACTGACAGCTGGCCGGAACTGAATTTTTCCACGAACTTTCATCGCATTTTCTCTGTTGTTTCTGAGACTGGAAAATTTCTCGCACCTTTCTTGACCATTGCTCGAACATATTTTTGAATTACTCTGTTTTTGGCATTTTTTACCAAAATTCTCTCGTTCAAAAATCCTCAAGCTCGCTCATACGACTTTCAACTTCTCTGATCAAAAAACAAAATTTACAACTAAACTAAAATTAAGTCAACTACCTAGATTAGTCATAAATTAAACACAGTCGCTTCTTAAGCTGTATTTTAACCAAAGATTAAAGGAAATTTACACAGAGGCAAAAACTAGTAAATACATAACAATCTGATCCCATAGTGACAAAATAATAAAACAAACAAAAAAAAAAAAATATAAAAATAACAACCTGTCCGCACACGTTCAAGGCACAAAATCTTCGTCTTCGAATTTTTTATTGATTTTTATTTTCCTGGCCTGAGGGTTTTTTCTTGAGTCAAACATTCCGCCGAACATAGATTCTGTCTCCTCGCGAATTGCGTCCTCCTTACCATCCTTTGACAACTGTCGTTTTATTTTCTGGCGAGCCTTCGCTGCTGTTTTTCTCTTTGACCTTCTCTGATATTGAACGATGGTAGATTTTTCATCACTTGATGACCAAGTTAGATCCACGTATATTTTCTTTCTGGTTTTCGAGGTAGTAACTTCACTTTTTATTTTTATAACCTCTCTTACTCGTTTTTCGTATTTCTCAATCGTCTTCTTTTCATCTTCTCTACTAGGTTCATCAGCGAATATTTCGAACCTCTCTTCTTCCAGTGAGACTTTTTCAGGCTTCATAGTCATCACTGATCGGCTGAAATTTACGAATCTGAGCCACGGCGCTGGATTTAACTTGTCCATAGGTGGTTCTTCTTTCTTGACGTCATCAGAGAGTGACCTTACCGCCTCTATTTTTAGTCCAATTTCCGGCGTCACTTTTTCTTCCATCTCTGATTCGTCTATCTCCGAAATCTCTCCCTCCTCTTTTTCATATTTGGTCGGAGCATGAACATCCAACAAGGTAGGGATTGAGGTGAGATTCTTGAACTCAAGCTTTGCAATATGGTCACACACGTGCAGTAAATAATAAGTCGTACTCCTTTCTTCCTCTGGTTCAAGATGACAGGTCGGACACATTACGGATTTGCATCCAATACCATACTTGCCGAATGTATGATTTATCTCCATTCTTTATTCTGAGATGAAATTTTGGAACCGACGCAGACGAGCAATATCAAGAAGGCGAATGCGCGGAGTAATTCGCAAACTAGGTTTATAACTTCTCTGAACAAACTCAAATTTTAATCTGAGTACTTCAGCCATCCGCGAATTTCAGTACCAAAAAATGGAATCGTTGAAAGGCTCTGCCTCTTCTTCGCACTTCTCTGTTTCTTGAGTGTACTGCTTTTCGTAGTGCGTCTCTGTTATTTGCGACCACTCTGATTCCCAATCGTCGTCAGAGTATTGACACTCAGACTGTTCACTAGAGGTTAAATAAAAATCGCGTCTAGCCTCGCAAATACTACTGAACTCACTTGCAGCGTCGTTCCAATAATCGGATGGAAAATCAAAGTCTGGATCAGTATCTGTGTGCCAAGATTGTGCACTACTGGTTTCAACTTCTCTATTTGGAGTCAGACTCCAATTGAGGTCGCGAAAATTCACCCGCGAATCAATAAACGAGTAAGAATGTTCTTCACCGAGTAACCTGCTCAACGTTATTCGTCTTGCAACTATGCGAACATACTCAGCAAACAAAAGCCAAAAGTTTAACCGGACGCGAACGGGCCACATAATCGAACTGTGACATGGAATACTTTGAAAGCTCGACGAAGTTGAGCTTTTGGTTGACTAAAGGTGGGAGACAACCGGTTTCCACTCCCTCCAACGTATGCAGAAAATATCTCACTAAGATAATATTACGCCTCTGTGTAAAAGCATGAAAAATTTTGCCTAATTCTAGATAACATAAAAATACAACTTATTCTATAACAAAGGCGGGTATTTCCGCACTCGAAGCTTTCTATTGTAGCGAATTTAAAAATAACTTACAACTTAAGATAAGAATATATTTTTCACTCACGAGCTTTCAGAGCAGATACGCATCTATTCTTTATCTGCAACACAGCTTTTGACTTGTCTCTGTTTGTTCATATCGTAGAACTTGAAAGCTTGCACAAAATATGCACGTTCGTTCCATTCTAACATTTCGAGGTGTACGAAATTCAATGTCTTTTTGCGCTTTCTATTTCTCTGATTTCCAAGGTCATCTGGTGCATTTCGAGTATGCAAGTTTGAGCTTTCGAGATTAATAGGTACCTGCTTGGCTTTAGAACGCGTTTCATACCTCTCCCGCGCCGCCTCTCTCCTCTCCCTGTACATTTTCTTATCAGGAAATGTTTGTTCGAGGCAATCTTTGAGCTTTCGCTCTTCGGAGGGGGGAAGCTTTCTGCGTAATCTCTTCTTTATTTCTCGGAACGCTGCATCGTGTCTGGATATCTCTTTTTTAGGCATCTCTGATTGGCAAGTTTGGCGAATTTTTTCCAGGGTTTTTTCAGGTTGTTTTCGCGAACCTCTGGGCAAGTACTCTGGATCCCTGGGGTCGTCGACCTCCTCCTCATCGTCACTTTCCTCTTCCAACTTCTCTGTTTGCTCGATGGTTTTCTGCTTTGAATAATCTCTGATTTTTTCCACCAAGTCTCTGTTGTCGAATTTTGATCTCTGCTTTAAGTCATTTTTTTACTCCTCCAGCTGGTTTTTGTTAAGATATGACGTCATTTGGCGAGTATTGACAATTTGCTCGTCAGTAGGGTCAGCCACATTTTTAACCATGTAACAATTGCTACCAACATGCTGTTCTACCGTATAAGGACCATAGCGTTTTTGAAATAGCTTTTTGGACAGGCCTTTTTCATATGATGACAAGCGGTGCGATGTTAACATGACCAATTCACCATTCTCAAAAATAGTGGGAGGCCCATGTAATTTATTGAATGCGACTTCGTTGTTGATTCTTTGTTGCATTCTTTTTTCACAAATAAAATTCACCAACGCCTGCTGGTTAGTCATATTGTCAATATTTTCATCAATGACTTCTTGAGTATAGACTGCCTTTCTGGCCAGTTTGTCTGCTACGAAATTGTTATGATCATATTTTCTCGCTCTGACATGTCTTAACTCGAACTCCTTGAATTTTTTAGACAGTTCAATGACCTGCTGGAAAGCTGCTTTATGATGTACTGGTTTTTTGTTCGAATTTTTCCAGTTATTTTCAATCCACCTTTTCGAATTGTGGTTGACTGCAGTGACTAGGTAGTTGGAATCGGAAAATACTTTGAGCTTCTCTACTTGATTTTTTAAGGCAACTTCCATCGCTTTGATCAATGCAATAATCTCAGCCAAATTGTTGGAATTTTTATAATCAGGGTGCACGACTCGTTCGGAAATATTGAAATCTCCACTGGGTGTCCAACTGATTCCGATACCCGCGATTGCTTCATCAGTGCCATTTTGAGAACAGGCACCATCTACCGCTACCCATACAAATCCTTTCTTATCAATAATGAGCTTTTTGGGGTCCATTTTCATTTTTAGAGCCTCTTCTGATGTTATAGATGGTACATTGTTGGCACGTTGCTCTTCTCGTAACTTTCTCAACTCGAATTTGGCATTTATGCCAATACTTGGCACTGGCAAATCCTGAGCTAAATCATCTCTAATTCCCCAAGCTTCATTTGGCTTCACTCCAAACTCCGTTGGCGTATTGTTGATCTCATTTTCAACTTGCTTGGCATATTTATGCCAGCCATGGTGAGTGTAGTCGAAGTTCTCTGCTGACTGATTTATCTTGACTCTCAGTCTATCGCCAATTATTCTCATTGTTCTTTCCACTAAGCTTGATTGTGGATTATATTTGGTAGTGTGACCAACTTTCACACCGTAGGATTTGAGTAGGTCATTCCAAGCATCGCTCACGAATTGAGTACCATTATCAGTAATGACTTTACGCACTTTGTGCCCCAGTTTCTTGATTTCTTCGAGGATTTCTTTCATCGCTTTAGAAACCTCTTCTTTGGTAGCCACAATCAGGGTTTTTAGCCAAACTTTGGCAGTGAATACACATTTCACAACTAACATGTATTTTGGATCACTGGCCTTGTTAGCAATTTGTCCAATTAGGTCAGCTGATAGTACATCTGCTATGCCATAAGCTTCAATTTGAGCATACTCTAACTTCTTCTTCTGCCCAAAGTTCTTATTATGTTTGCAATCGAGGCATTCGCTTGTGGCCAATTTGGCAGATTTTGGTACATTCGGCGAATAGTACATGCGTCGAAAAATAGCATCGATTTTGGCAGCTCCTACATGGCCGTATTCCTCATGTAGGTACATTATGGTATCTTTATACAACTCATCTGGCATACATGGCACTTTTGAGCCATCTTCTCTGATTCGATGAAGTACTCGGACACCTTCTTCTTCTTCCAAAATGACATATTTTTTCTCAAGCTGTCTCTTCGCTTTTCTCTGCTTTGAAGTCATGTCCAGTTCTTCAGCTTGAAGTCTTCGTATGACCTTGGACCAATTTTCATCTCTGTTTTGGTACAAGTCCAGCCTCTTCAGACAGTCTACCAACTGTTCTTTTACTAGGTCTTTGTAAACAACGCCAAGTGGCACCATTCTGGTCCAGTTCGTCTCATATAGGGTCAGCTCCGGTGCCTGCATTTCCCACCATTTACCAACTCTTTTTGGCAAATCATAAACCAAATCATGGCAATTAAAGTGGGTGATCCATGCTGCTGCTTTGCGGTGTATTTGAGCCAAAGTATTAAATCTGTGCACAATTGACATAATATCTTTTCTGATATGCACTTTGTAACCATGAAGCCACATTTCGAGTTTTTTTAATGCATTCGCCAACGAGTACATTTCTTTCTCTATTATGGTGTACTTCTTCTGATGGTCTTTAAATGTGTTGCTCACAAATAAAATCACATGATCAGTGCCATCTTCTCCTTTTTGGTAAACTACAGCGTTCATGGCATCATGTGTAAAACTGGTCTCAAGATAAAAATCTTGCCCCTCGATCGGAGATGCCAGCTCAAACTTCTTCCGGTACTCAGTTTCCAACTTCTCTAATGCATTCTGCTGCTCTTCTCCCCACTTGAAGTTTTCTTTCCGTATGACTTCATAAAGTGGCACTGCTAACTGCTGGTAATCAGCTATGAAGCGCTTATAAAATCCAACAATTCCCAAAAATGCCATAACATCTTTTTCATTTTTGAGTTTGAATTCACCTTTCTTGTTGGTGTGCTTGGCTTTGAATTGATCAAGCTTTTCGAGTTTTTTATTCTGCTTCAATATTCTGCCAGGCTGGAGCTGGAATCCCAGATGGTTTATTTTACTCTTGAAAAACTTTGACTTCCTTGGATTAAGCCTAAGTCCATTATCTCTGATAATCTTGAGTGTGTCAACAAGTAGTTCCATCATCTCTTCGAAAGTTGCAGCTTTAAGTAGCACATCGTCGACGTACTTAGTTCTGCCTTTTTTTGCTGGCATAATTGTGTTCATCATTTTCACAAACAATGCAGACGACACCTTCAATCCATATGGCACTCTGATAAATTGATGGACTTCCCCGTCAACAATGAAAGCACAATACTTTCTACATGCTTCATGTAACACCATCTGCCAAAATCCTGCCACAAAATCCAGGCAGCAGTAAATTTTGGCACGTCCATCTGTTGTTATAATTCTATCAAGCAATCCAGCCTCATTGTAGTCATTTTCGAGTATTGGATTTAATTCCATAGGATTGAGGCATAATCTCACGTCGCCATTTTTCTTGATATTGACCACCAATGCATTGATGTATGGTGAACTGGAAGGTTCAACGATCTTTTTTGCAACCATCACTCTGAGAGCTTCTCTCACCAGTGGCATCTGCTTATTCGAAGGAGTGTACTTAGGACCATGAAATCTCCTGATGTTTTTAGGATCTTTAAATCTCAGCTTCATAGGTGGTCCTACCCATTTTCCTGGGTACTTGCTGAATATACAGGCAAACTCTTTAAGTATGTCGAAAGCTTTTTTTGCCTGTTTCTTCGTAATGGTTTCTTCATTAACAGCTTGCTCCAAATCTGCTCGCAGTGTTTCCAAAAATATCTCTGGTCCATCATCAACATCCTCAGGCTCTTCTGCCTGGTATTTATCCGCAGTGTTGGCTTTTTTCGAGATACGATCAATTTGCTCAACATTCTTTTTCTTTACTCTGATCCGCCTGAGTGTAATTTTTTCTCTGTACTCCTGCTCTGACATAAATTTCAACGTCTCTGTTTTCTCCTCTCCTGGAGGGCAGCAGGTAGCTTGTTGATTTTCCACATCAGGTTTAATTCCAAGCACTTTCATTGTTTTTGTGCCAATAATGAATATCTGATTGCATCCCTTCAAGATGTAAAATGGGATTTTGAGCTCGCAATTTCCAAATTTGAGCTTCAGCACTATGACATAACGATATGACTCTACTTTTGAATCATCTGCCAAGTTGCATACTATAGGTCTTTTCAGCATGATATACTCAACATTGTCATAGTGGTCTCTGAGTAGGATGTTGGCTGTTTCCTCTGATACTACGTTGGGAGTGGCACCCGTGTCGAGTTGCGCCGGATAGGCGGTGCCATTTACCGTCAGTGGCACCACACATGTATCGAATTTATCTTTTTCTCTGAGAATCTGTTCTCTGACTCGTGCTTCAATTTCTTCTCTGCGCAGCGGTGGTTTCGGCGTAACAGGTGTTCTGAGCGAGTTCAACGAACTTTCGAGAGTCGGTTGCGCACCCTGCGCGTCTTCGGGGATATGCGTTGCCCCATTTACGTGATTAACATTAATTTTAATCGTCTCTGATGCCCCAGCAGGGCCTACAGGTGTTTCTTGCGTCTCTGATAAGTTTCGTTCCTCACCGGGAGGGGAGGGGATTCCTATCTTGTTGAGTAGCTTGTGGAGTGTCTGAGGTTTGATGAATTTTTTGAGCTTCTCTATTTTTTTAACAGCATCAGCGACTTCTTTTTCAATGTTTTTAGGATTCTCTGCTTTTTTCTTCTCTATCAGGGTCTTTTTTCTGATAATTTCATATTGCAATCCATCTTCTTCTGTTACAATTTCTCTACTCTCCTGAGTTTCAGCGCCATCTTGATCAGTGATGATTTCAGGAGGTGTCTTCTTATACCAATCATAATTGTACATTTTATCCATTTCCTGAATCAGCTCTGTTTTGCGTGCAAATCTTGGATAATATCTACCATTTTTCTTGCTTAAATGGAATTTGTGCATCACTGGTATCATGTTGTAATGTTCATCCACTCTGAACTGACGCATAGCTTGATTTTGCTGGTCTCTTTTTAAGTCCAAAAATACCGCAGCAGGTGTCCACCAAAACGACACAATATCATCTTCAAGTGACTCCAGCGCTCTTCTATATGCAAAGTATCTGTCCAGCGAAACTGGATTACTTGCAGCAACTTTTGGCTTAACCAGTGGAAACAATAAAATAATCTTCGTGAAGCCTTTCTTTTTTAACATCTCTAAAACTTGCGACGCATAATTCTTGATAGCTTGTGAACTCATGTCAGAGTAGTTCAGCTCGTATTGAGCCAACGATACAATAGCTTTTTTCTTCGTAAAGCTGGCAGCTTTGGCAGCTTTTAACAGGTCACTGATGTTGAGTTGTTCTTTGAGGTAAGGCTGAGAAATTTCAGGCCTTCGTCGTGGTATTACATTCGCTAAAAATACAGCGAGTGAGTCTCCAATTAACTCAAATTCATCTTGCGGTAGCTCATGGAAATTCTCCACTTGTGCTAAATTGCACGCGTCAGCTACTCGTTTCCCGACGGCATACCTGTTGAGTCGATGGACCCCTCTGGTGATGTAGGGGGGGTCTGTTCGTCTGAAACTTCAGTCTCTGATTGCGTTTCTTCTTTTCCTGTGACTGAATTCACTTGATGAGCATTTTCTTTGTTAGGCTTTTTATACCTGGGCTCATCTTTCTTCTCTTTCTGACCAGTTTTCATCGTCTCTGATTTGGACTGGTTTCTATACTTGTCATACGATTTTTTCTGCTGTTCAGTTGTGCGCTCATTTTTGCTCTCACTGTTGTTGTTGCGAGAATTGTATGAATTAGAGCGCCTATCATTGCCACCAAAACTCGCTCGACGATTTTCAGATCTCTGTTGAGTGTTTCGAGCCTGAGTAGGTCTTTCAGGTTCAGCTGGTCTCTGAGCAAACTCCTCCACTCGAGTCATCGCGTTCAGCCTTTTCTCAAAAATGTTGATATCTTGAAGTTCAATCTCAGTAAAGCGAGGTCTGAGACTGGATGTTAGCTTGTAATAAATCATCATTATTATGTCTTCGAATGGCGAGTTGGTGGTTTTCAGAACTTTCAACCAAATCATTAACTCAGAGCACTGAGTGGTGGATGACGTTTTGCACACTGACATATTCCTGAAGTGATTTCTTGCTTCATTCTGCCTCTGTGGACTCCAAGCGCAATCAATGAAATCCTTTCTGAGTTGATAATAATCAGTGCTGTTTTCCTGAAGATCCTTCCAGGGTGCCATATGTATCAGCTTATCATCGATAAGCACCATCAGAGCATCGCAATATTGACTTTGAGATACCTGATATGGCTGCATACGTCTCTCGAAGCGGTGAATGAAGTTGTAAACTTGGTACTTATTTTCTTCTGAATAACTAACACCAAATTCGCGCAATCTATCAGGCCTAATGTTGGTATTGGTACCGCCAAACTGGATTCGATAATTCAGCCTACGCTCTGGGGGGTGGTTTTGCTGCTCACGCTCAGCCTGAAGCCATCTTGGATCAATTTCGGGCTCTCGATCATCGTTTCGTCGACTGTTTCGATCATCTCTGTTGCCATTGTTGTTATTGGCATTGTAATTGCGATTACTGTTGTTATTATAATCGCCATTTCTTCGATCATCGCCACTACGATTATTTCGATCATCTCTGTTATCGCGATCGCGACTGTTGTAGCTGTCGCGTCGATCACGACGATCACTGTGATTACTGCTACCGTTACCGTCTCGCCTATCGCGGCTGTCTCTGCTTTCGCGTCGATCGCTGCTACCTCGGCTGTCGCGGCTGTCGCGTCGCGGTGTGTTACTTCGCGAACGCGATCTACGGGATCTAGAATCTCTCGAAGATGATCTGTTTCGGTTACCGTTACTCGGAGTGCGATGTCTATTGTTGTCGAAGTTGCTATTGTTCGAATTCGAGTTGCCCCTGGAGGGGGCGGGGGATCTAGATCGATCATTTGAGTCCCTCCTTCCTCGGAAGAGACCCGCTCCTTTACTGGTATTTGCACCGCTGCGACTGGCGGTGTTACCAACGATATTACTATTCACGTTGTGCACAACTGGTGGCACAACAGAGGGCTGGTAGGGTGGTTCATCCGGTTCATGGAGATTTTCGATAAATCCATCCACGTGTTCTTTCCATTCAAAATAAGCAGCACGTTCTTCTTCCATATTTTCGATAAACTCAACATGTTGTAATTGCATCTGATATAATAGGCCACCTTGGTACATATTTCTTTCCTTCATTTTATTCATAATGAGGACGTGAGATGTGAGTACTCTATCGGTGGTTTCTTTGTAAGCTTTAAAAATTGCTTTCATCTCTGATTTCAAATTTTCGATTTTTTTCTCACTTTCTCTTTTCAACTCTGATTTCATAATCGCCATTTGAGCACGCAGCTCAAGATATAGGTTACCTACATCCTCTCTGGTTTTTGAGATGGCTTTTTCAGAATCAATGACTCGTTGAGCAATAACTTTATCGTTGCTATCGTGATTATCAGCAGATGAATAGGCCCATTTATGGAAAATTAGTTCCTCCTCTGTTAAAGTTTTTGGAAACAATTCTTCTGGCCTTTTTTCAATTTTTATTTCTATTTTCTTATCGAAATTTACCGGATCAAAATTGCAAATTTGAGCCATTTTGGACTCTGCTATATTTTTCATGTACTTGTCCGACCGGGAAAGTTCACCTTCAAGTTCATAGTCAGGTTCATAGTGTAAAATCGACGCCTCAGGGATTTCTTCACCTGACGGTTGTGCACCGTTTCCAGCTTTCGCTTCATCAGCACCGCTTGCGTCGATCTCATCTTGATCATTATTCAGGAAAAATAAATCGCCTTCTTTGAGTGCTTCTTGATACTCGATCGAATCAATTTTTATTTCAGCACTGCGCCATTCTCTTCTCTGATCTAAAATATTCTCGTGCAATCTGCGCAATAATTTTCGATCCTTCATTTTAGGCTTGATTTTCGGCGTGGCTTGAATTCCCAATTGATTCCGGCGTTGAATATCAGCATTTTTTGCAGCATTTCTACTCGAACGTCGTAACTGCTGATTGTGAGTATTTTGATTTTTACAGCTTTCATGGTTTGTATTACTCTGATTTTGGAAACCATCGCTATCGTACTCTCTGTTATTTATTTCAGGTCTCAATTCGGTAACACGTGCATCCTGACTGACCAATGGGAAGCTGGATCTACGTGCATTGTCAATTCCAGGATTCGGAGAATTTCGATCAGCCGTCATCTCAAATAATCGTCGCATTCGATCAGGTAAGTGATCCAAAAATTCCTCTGATAAATATTCCGGTAACCGCATCGGCATGTCGAAGCTTTGTATCGTCTCTGTTAGGTACGTAACGTGGTACAAGCTTGCAACGAGCTTTCAACGCTTGACCTTGAACTTTGGTACGAGCTTGTTCCACTGTGCTCGGTTTTTCCAAACCAAAGCTTGTCGAACTTGGAACGAAAGCTCTAATGACGTGATTTTTCGGCACTTTTTCGCGATTCTTTCGAGAAATAAACTCTCACGTACCTTTTTAACGAACGTTGCAGTCGCCTAGTTGACTGATTGACACGATGTGGTCGCCTGGTTGACCAATTTTCGCCGTAGTCGCCTGGTTGACCAAATTTGACCGGAATTCTGGGGTTTGTAAGAACTCTGATAAGTAAAAAACTCTGGTTGGAATACGCGATTCTGCCTGTACTAGGTACAGTTTGCCTCTCTCGAGAGCAGTAATAGCGGTTAGGCTAGAGGTTAGGCTAGAGGTCGCGATACCTCGTGACTTTGCCCTAATTTTGTGACACAAAAAGTGCACTGAAAAGCCCTGGGTACAGTTTACCACGTTTAGGGCGCCAAATATGTGATAGCTGGGACACTCCTTGGTTTACAGAGGGAGAGCCCAGTGCTATTCAGCATATAGTTAAGCCCAGGGAACCCAAACTCTACTGATGACCTTACGAAAGTACATCGAACAGCAAAGGTGACGAAACACCGCATAAATGATCGTAGACCGCAAATGAAAGTGTTCAGCTTTATTGTATAAATCTCTGATATAAAACCGAATCGATATATTACAAAAAGACACACTAATCATTATAAAAAGACACTTGCAATGACGATTGCAAGTGGAAGCTCTGAAATGCATCCGTACCGGAACACCAGTGAAAAAATACTTAACGTTTGTAACGTCTCTAATGGCGGAGTGGCTATACTCGAACTAAACCGACAGAGTGCACTACTTAAGCAGTGCAGCCACTCCGCAGGAACACATCTTCCCTTTAGGTGGAAGCTGTGGGCGCATCCCCTACCGTCACATTGTACTTAGTGAAATAAGGAAAAGTCGTCAGCGACTACTCAAAATATTGTCTTGAAAAACTCCAGGCTTGCTTATATTTTTTTCCTCGTCATTTCACATCAATGCTCACGATTGACTGGCTTATTCAAGGATATAATCAAATATCCATAGGAGACCAAAATATGCAACAAAAAAAATTCGTTTTTTATTAATGATACCAGCTGCTTGTCGCGTCTTCATATCGCTTTTTCCAACTCCGATCTAGCTGTAAAAATAAAGTTATTTTATGTCAGAATGAAGCATTTCTACGAGCTGTGTTTTGCTTATCAAAAAAACATGAAAAATGAACTCGAAAAATATAAATTCTCGAAAAACGTTTCTATTGCTGATTTCTCAATTTCAACCAAAATTCAATAAGTGGGACACCAAAATGACCGGAATTTAGTTGCGGATCTCCTCCCGTTGACAGAATTTTGCTATCTCATTTAGCTCTCGCGAAATTCGCGAAAGAATCTTGAAAAATGAGATTTAAAAAATGCACAAAAAATCACGTTTTTTAAGCTACTTCTGCTCGTGGAAGGAAAACGCGAATACCAATCGTTTCGCTCTAACCGCCATTCGATTCCTCATAAAATTTACCTTCATAATCAACTCCCGAAAAAAATTTTAAAAAGCTATTGTGATAATTTGCGAGGTATTAGTAATTTATTTTTTCACAAAATCGCTCATGCAGCAAAAATCGCATATAAGGCGATCTTCAGAAAAAAGAAATTACTAATACATCGCAAATTATCGCAATAGCTTTTTGAAATTTTTTTTCAGGAGTTGATTCTGAAGGTAAATTTTATGAGGAATCGAATGGCGGTTAGAGCGAAACGATTGGTATTCGCGTTTTCCTTCCACGAGCAGAAGTAGCTTAAAAAACGTGATTTTTTGTGCATTTTTTAAATCTCATTTTTCAAGATTCTTTCGCGAATTTCGCGAGAGCTAAATGAGATAGCAAAATTCTGTCAACGGGAGGAGATCCGCAACTAAATTCCGGTCATTTTGGTGTCCCACTTATTGAATTTTGGTTGAAATTGAGAAATCAGCAATAGAAAAACGTGTTTTTTTTGACTTTTTTGAAACTCCAAATTCCAGTATGAATGATGGCGCATTTCGATAATACAGCTCCATTTTGAAAACCAATGGCCAATCAGCATCGGCTAAGGTCCATAGAAATCCATTTAATCGGAATCCACGTTTAATTACTCCCAGATTTAGAAATTTATAATTATTCATTACTAAAAAACAGATTTTTTCCAAATTGGTGAAATTTCATTTTACAACTAGAAATTTTTTTTATAAAGTAAATGAATGCTTCCAAACCAAAAAAAAGTGTTCCTTGTGGTCAATGATATGATATAAAAAATTCAAAATCAGTTTATTTCATTAAATAGTACGTATTTCCCCAAAAATCTGTTTATGTAGTAGCAAAAAATTGCTCTAGTCTAATAATTTTCACACCACTGTACTTACTAGGTAAGTCTAAGTAGCTTAGATATTACCATATTTTTCTATCGAAATTTCAAATAATTAAAACTCAACACAAAAGGGGACCTCACGAGTGTGCAGTATTAACCAATTCGATCCAATTTTTTTCAAAAGTATTCTTGGGGGTAGCCCACCACAAAATTAGTATAGCTGCAGTTCGTATTGTCCGATCACAAAATCTCAAAATTTTGATTTTTGGCTGGCCAATTCCGCCAATAAAATGAAAAAAGTTGCCTAAAACAGTCAAATAAGCAGTGATTCCCATACATCAAAAGTCAAAAAGTCATAGGATCCATGCAGTATTTTTGAGCCACAATTTTTGAAAAATCGCTGAAAAATGATCGCCCAACAAATCGTGTACCTATATGAATTTCAAAAAAACTGAAAATATTAAATTTTTTTACCTGTGATAATTGCATTTTTCCAAATTTAAAAAAAAACTTGATTTCGATAAAAATGAGTAGAAAAATTTGAAGTAGTAAATTTCTCTGAAATTGAAATATCTGATGTATTTTGAGTTGATATTGGTTCTATAAATGACTTTGGCTTTGTGGGTGATCCGGACGTCAGGCAAGAAGTTCCCAAAATAGCAGCTAGGAATCTTTTAGTTTTTGAAAAAAAACTTGCGAGAATCAACATTTCCCTAAAAAAAGAAATAGGTTTCAATCTTCTAATCTTCTTTTGACCCTTCTTCAGAGTTGAAAAAGACATTTTCTGACCTTTAGAGCAGCCTAAACTATCTCTCCAAAAAACCCAAGCGCAGAGCCTCGAGAACCAATGAAAAAATTGACAAATTTTTCTCTAAATTCGGATTGATAGAGTAGTAGGACAGTAGGACGTATTTTACGATTGCAAGAAAAAAAAATCCGGCCAAATGTTACAAATTTGGGCTAGAAAAATCACGAAAAAAACAGTTTTTCGCAATTTTGAAAGTCTTCCGGGGCACTTTCAGTTGCTAAAGTGCATTTTTCGATTTTTGGAGAATTTTTGAAAATCAAATTCGGGCTCAAAATGGAAAAAAACAAAATTTTAATGAATCGACGTGGAAAGCTGAAATTTGGCAAGTGTTGCTTACTATCGACCCTTCAAATCGATTGGAAATGATTTCGAACTGTTTTGATCAAGTCAGAAGCCTCCAGCAGATTTTTCGAAAATTGAGAATTTCCACAACATTTTACCTAATGAAGTTGAAAAGCAAACATTTACTTGATCGTACTCTAATTTCAGATTGCTGAGTTGATTGGAGGTGGTCTAAGACCATGAAGTTTCCAGCCATATTTTGAAATTTCTATATTTCCAAACAGAACCATAAAAGATTGCCTATCTTTGAAATTGAAGGAGCCAGGCATGGGTAATTCTCAAAAAAAGTTTAAAAATCGTATAATGGGTGGTTTACTTGAATACTATTGACAATTGAAATTTTTTTCAGTGGTATTGTGTAGATACTAACTCAGGGGTCACGTGCATATAGTTTAACGTCCCCCAACCCCCCCTCTACTATGGGTCAAGTCCCCCCAAACTTTGAAAACTCCATCGTCGTGGCCTATAATGACTTAAATTTTTCAACTTCATCTTCAAAAATGAATTAAGTACACAATCACTTTTTCTGAAAAAAAAAAATGGTATACATATTATTATATGATATGAGAGTAAATGACAGAACTGATATACATTTTTGAAATGATACTTAATACCCTGAAACCGAGGTCATAAAGTGATGTAATCAGTTTTTTGTCCATCGCCGTGGCCAATTTTTGTTTATTTTTTCCTGGCTCTCCTATTCAACTTTTTTTGCGGTGAAATGGCTACACTGCATTGTTTCAGTGATAGCAGTGCTGTGCCCATTTCACTACCATCAAGGAAATACAGTCACCCCTTCTCCGAATGGTAATCTGTGAAAATTGTACAGATTACCATTTTTCAGATCCATCGCCGTGGCTTATCATTCTCACGTTTAAAAGAGACATTTTTTTTCTTGAAAAAAAGAAAATATTCAAATGGTAAGTACATATTTGATGACCACAACTTTGAAAATTGAAAAATTATTGATTCTATTACCAGTAAAACAAATTTTAGTTCTTTTTTTCTTACGTCGTGGATAGAACAGTTCGGTATTTCGTCGTGGCTATCGTGATTTTTTGTCCACGGCGAAGGAAAATACCTACCCTATTGTGTTCGAATACTCCCCTTAAAAGGTACCTGGTACCTACTTGATGACCTTTTTGTGAGTTAAAGCTACCAATAACTGCTCCAATTATACCTATACCTACCCAAAAGTAGTGAACAGCCTTTTTCCCAACATGTGACACCGATTTTTTTGAAGCCCCTGCCCCCGCCCCTATTGAGGATGACTTGGGCCTGAAGTCATTTTAGGGGTCCTGGGTATGCCTACAATCAAGTCCCTTTTGAAAAAAATCAAAAAAATGTTTTCATTTTTAAAAAATTTTAGTACTGAAATTTAAACTTTTTTTGAGAATTACCCGCATTCAATTTTAAAGATAGCTAATATTCTTCAAAAATTTGGTTTTTTCAAAAATTCAGAAAAGTTTTCAAAAAAACGATTTAAAAAAAAAATTTACACACCCTATGAAACGAAGTGTATTGGTGATAAGTAGGCACTGCCACAAGTTCCTCAAACAAAATTTAGAGATATTTTGGTGAAAAATGAACCACACCAAAATTAAAAAGATATTTTGGTGAAAATTAAAATCCCCCCTCACCCCATCCTCGACATAAGCTGCTGGATAAACTCGATTGTTAAGTACTCGTTAGTGATCCACTTTACCTACTACGAGTAATTACACTCCATTTTTCAAAAATCGGATTCTGTCAGTTTGAAACCGTGTACTTACTTATTTCTCCAGCAATTTCATAATTGAAAGTTTGAAAAGTATAAACTGTTCTGAACCGGTTGAAACCAATTTCGTAGAATAGATTTGTAATCGGCCAAATCGGTCACTAACATGCACTGCATGAATCATCTTATAATTAGGGTACCTACCTATAAAATAAATTTCAGCATTTCAATTTTATTATTAGGTAGGTACAACTTTTTGGAGATCGTCAATTTTCCAAAAATTTTTGGAGGGGTCAGAACTGCTCAAAACGGGTTGAAACCATTTTCAATCGATTTGAAAGGTCGAAAATACTCGTGGGATACTATTACCACAAATATAGACTACCAAATTTCAATTTAAAATTTTGATTTTTTTGCATTTTGAGCCCGAATTTGATTTTCAAAAATTCACTAGAAATAGGAAAATGCTATTTGGCAACTGAAATTTCGGCTGTTGATGTATTTTTGTAACTTACCATGTTGTACCTATGCTGTTTTGATTCGGAGCTGCCCGATACCACAAATTTTTCGCCAGTTGGGACACTTACCTCTCTCGCTAGACTGTTGTAATTCTGATTTGTACGTGGAAACTTTTAGTAATTTGCAAAATTTTATATAGGTGGCAGAATTGTGAGCAAAGGAAGGGCGTGTTTCGAATTTTTTTGGAACCCTTATCCTCCTGCCTCACCCTTCTTAAACCTTCAAAATTTCGATTCAAGGATATTTGGGTAATTCTAAACAATTCTCAGCATAAATACCTAGGTACTCTGGTTTCAACAGTGTGATGAATTTTCACGCGATTTCATCAGAAAAGCGCCATAAACACCGCCGTATTCTGCACCGATTGTCGTTGCACGATGATGAAAATTCTGCAGGACCTAGTAGATACCACCTAGTTCATTTTTTCTTCAAAATTTTCAAAATTTCTACACCTAGGTAGTTGTATGATACATACGATGGACATTGAAAGTTTTCAACTTGAAATCATTCAAAAATTACCTTCGATATTCTGACCACATTTCACAAACCTATCCCCGCAGCAATCACTTCCTCTTGAAAGGATCGAGAAAACATGTAAACGGCGACACTTTCAGCCGCAGCATCTTCATTATACAATATAGATCTAAATACCCGAGGATCGTCTTTTCTTCGATCAACTCTTTATCTTCTTTTCAAACGATAAGTATCAACTATTCAGCCTTTCAAAACAAAACTACCAACTTACTCGAGTATAAGAAAAATAGTAGGCTATTCAACAAGTAGCCCAGCACTTATGTTCTCGTGAACAGGAACACTAATCCGGCGCTTGAGTCCATGGACCATGTGCCAAAAAGAAACGATCAATGATTCGACACGGTTTGAAAATCTTAGATACCATTGTATAGATACGTGGTATGTACAGATGTATCGTATAGATCTGTAGGATGGTATACCTTAAGTATCTGGTTTATTAACACTAAGCCGACTGTGTGGATATTTTCATCAAGCAGCAAGGACGAATGAAAAGACGAATGTTTTCACAATATGCTCTTGTATGTAGCTATAGACCTACGTTGAGATGGTCGAATATAATATAGATCGCGTACTTCCGTTTTGGCTCAGGCATTCCGCGCTTAGTGAGTCATGAAAGAATTAGGTATGACGACTTTGTTTATATAAAGCGGTTCGCCGCCTGAATGCAAAAAGAAAAGTTCACCGTGCAATTTTATTTCCCTATCTACCTCAACGTAGTTCTAATTAGACGTCTGCGAGTCGGAAATTGTTGACAACAATATCATCGCGGCACACATCACGTAACAATGAAAAAGTTCGCGCTCTCTGTACAATTGTATAGGTACAAGCAAAGAGTCGATTTACATTCGTAACGATCGCAGCATCGTGTGTAAGGTACTTGTAAAGACCACCCGCACAAGACTCGATTTTTTAACTCATTGCCATCATCGCGGCTGTGTGTGTAGGTAAACGCTTTTCCTAGAATTTGTCCGACGAATCAACGCTGGATACAGTTATTTTATAAAAATTTCAAGGCGACTTTCATTCTTTCACTTCAAAAATATATATTCTTCGAAATCGCGTCCAATGCGGCGCGAATATATTAACTAACTATAGGTAAAAAAAAATAATAATAAATAAATAAACAGGTTACGGTCATCTAGACTCAATTATACGACGTTTACGAAGCGCTATGTAATTTGTCTTTGCGCGTTTACATTTAAATTATTACCAATGAGCGATGTAATTTGGATGGAAAAATGGTTGCATGCGTATCGACATTTTTCTGCATTTCCGATTGCGATTTGCGGACGACGACAAAGCAACGCTTTAGTCCTAGCACAGAAAATTGTTCTCATGTCAGGTGTACACTTATAGACTTGTGTAGTACAATGTCGTCGTATTCGCTTTTATTTTTGCATCGGTTATAAATCATTCTGCATGATTGATGTGGGTACGAGGTCGATGGCTCACAGAGTTCAAGTCCAAGTACCTTCTAAAATTGACCATTAATGTTTAGGTCATGCTCTGCGATCTGCTTTGGCTTCTATTTAAGATACCTTATGTAGTTTAAAAATAGATCCGAATCTGTTATCCGAATACGTACCATTGTTATCTAATAACAGCACGTAAAATGCCTACATATGCCGTACACGATTACTTTTCCACATATCGAGTATCATTTTCCCCCCTTGGTCGAGTTCTCTCAGTTTAGGTACCTATAAGGTCCAGGGGTTAGTGGAGAATAACAACTGATCCTACGCGTTGCGAAATATCTACCAAGTTAGACTATTTTCCAGCAAGCGCCTTTGTACGTAATCCTAGATGATATCTACGTATACGTACGTACTTTGGGTCAGTAAACTCTTCTGTTTGGTAAATTTCCATAAGAATCGTAGCTTCTGCTCGTTTAAAGCGAAGATGTTCTATCTTTAGAAAGAATTATACTAAAACGAGCTCATTTAGCCGGCAGCATTGTGTGAGCCCCCGCAGATGTACATTTGGTGGGTAATTTTTCATGACAAAATGGTCCCGAAATTGATAAGAAAATTATACACATAAGACATGTTTTACAAATGTTGTCACAGCGTAGTCTAGCTGACGCACTCGAGTGCCGAATTTTTCTGTTGAAGGAACATGTGTGTTCAACGCCTGTATTATTGCAGATACACATAGAATTCCAGCAGTGAAATATCGTTTACTAACAAAAATACTACCTACGAGTACCTCTCCCAATCGACACAACAATTTTTGAGCTGGACAAAAAGAAATCGAAAGTAGATTCGAAAATACATCACCAGCAAAAATGTTAGATTCTGGAATTCATTTTCGATTTTCAGCGAATTTTTGAAAACTCAAATTTGGCTCATTCAAAATGACACAAAAAACTGAAATTTGGTTGGTAGTGTTTGTACCTTATTTTCTACCTCCCAATGTCGATTAGTGATGGTTTTGAATCGTTTTAGGGCCTTCAGTCTCCAGCCTCCAGCGGATGTTCGAATGCTCCAGTTTTCAAAAAAAAAATGCTAGGTCATTCCACGTCAATTCAACCCAGAAGTGGTAAGGTGGGTCGGCGATTTTTTTTGAAATTTTTCCTGTGGAAAGACCTGAAGAGATGACCAATGGCGCAAATCGCAGCCCTCTGGTCCTTTTTTAAAGGCTGTTGGGGGGGGGGAGTGTATCAAAGCTTTCAGTGAACTTGAAATATCATCCATTTCAGCAGTGAATTACTCGATAACCGCGATATCTACCAAAATGGAACTTTTTTTAATATGTAGTTAGGGGTTTTGAAAAGCTTTTTGGTGATATAAAAATTAGTGGTGCCACTTTTTTTTGTACAAAAAATTAGCGTAAAAAGTGTCGAAATGTATAGTTTTCATATCGTTCCGACTCTCAAAAATTCTGAAAAAAATATATTATGGACAACTTTTCATGCTGAACAACATAGGGGTGCCCATAAGTCACCTGGCAACCTCAAAAACGTTCTCCCTTCACGTTACTCTATACTGCCTAGTAACACAACCAGCTGGGCATAAGTTAGCATGTCAGCAGACCTACAGACAGCAGTTTACCACGTTTTTTGTGCTTGTTGTTGCGTTTTTTTGCTAAAAGAGGAGACATTTGAGTTTTGAGGAAACATTTTGAGTTACGTACGGTTTCATTAAAATTGATCTGGAGCAAAAAGGAAGCGTCCTAAAAAAAATTCATGTAAACAAAGTTGTAGAGAATTAAATTTCCAATCGATATAATGTCCTTAGTTTCTTTCTAGAAAGCTTAGTTTTCGAGTTTTACTCAAAAAACTGAAATTTTAGGAAATGTGCAAATTCCATTTTACTGAAGTGTTCCATTTTTACCTGAGGACCACGTGATGCTCGCTCGTATTGTTAAATCCATCGAAAAACGTTGTTTAAAGTGTATTGAGGTCAACGGTGGCCATTTCGAGCACTTACTCCAAGAATTTTCGCGTTATAATCGAATAAAAGTTGATAAAAGTTGAATTTTGCAAATTTGCCAGCGAAAAAATCCGATTTTTTTATTTAAAACATGAAAAAAAATGTTGATAGGTCAAGTTGACCCATTTGACACATATTTTTACGTATCTGTTGAAAAAGTTTAAAAAAAACCCTTTCACTTGATGAAATAAACTCATCACAAAAAAAATCAAAATTCGAAAAAATTCAATTTTCAATTCCAAACATCAAAAAAAGTTTAAATTCTTCCATTGTCTCATTTTGACCTCTTTCTGGCGTATTTCATGAAAAAGTTGATAAAAATTACATTCATAGCAAAAAAATTGAAATTCGTTTATTTTTTCAATTCACTCAGAATTGTCATTTTTTTGTGATGAGTTCATTTCATCGAATGAAATGGTTTTTAACTTTCAGCTTTGACACCCTCTAGCAGTCTTTGAAAAAAGGCTATTAGAGGGCTGCGATTTGCGCCATTGGTCATCCCTTCAAAAGGTCTTTCCACAGGAAAAATTTCAAAAAAATCGCAAACCACCGCCCTCTTACCACTTCTTGGTCGAATTGACGTGGAATAGATCCTGCTGTAAGATTGGGTGAAAATTAAGCTCATAAACTATCTATAAACTTTGCGAACCGTTTTGATTGATTTAGGCACATACTTATTTTCAATATCTTTTTGAGCCGGTTCAAATCCAAACAATTTTCCGATGATTTAGATACCCAATTTACGCGAAAGATTAAAAAATAGGGTTCAAAGCAAATTTCTATTTTTTTTACACATTTTCATGTTTCTTTTTGTTTTATTATTTTTTGTTTTTAAAAATATGTACTCCTATCCACGTCTTCCCTGGAGACATTTTTCAATTTGAACCGGCACTAACTAATTTTGAAAATATGCGCCTAAATCGGTCGAAAGGATCACAAAAGTGGAAGTTTATGGGTGCTGCTGAATTTCATTATTACGTTAGGTAGGTACCTATCTAGTAGCGTTTTTCCAAAAACTGGATAATCTGAAAATTCGCAAGACTCTCCAGAATGGTTCGAAACCATCACCAATCGACTCCAGATGTCATAATAGGGTATAGATCAAATCTCAGCTTTTTATGACAATTTGATAAAATTTTAATTTTTTTTACAAATAATTTAAAAATGGATTCCAGAGATTGAAATTTTGCTAGTGATAAATTTGAGAAAAATTTTTTGGGAACTTTCTCGATTCCTCTTTGTTTGGTTTGAAAATTGCTGTGCCGGTTGGGATAACTTACTTCCCTTAATAACTTTTGGGGATGATGTGAATAAGTATAGAAAAACGAAACTGCAAAATTAGGACCACTCTAGATCATTCATTAGGCAGGTACTTCGAAAAACGTCGCTTCTGGTCACATTTATAGGTATATAACTACTCTCTAAATTTGAAACAGTCAATTTCACTGCTTAGCAGTCACGACATTTTGCCTTTTTAAAGCAGTAGTTTTTTTTTACTGCAAAACAGTGAAAAATTACTGAATTGGTCAGTAAAAAATCATTTTCACTGACCAATTCAGTAATTTTTCACTGTTTTGCAGTAAAAAAAAACTACTGCTTTAAAAAGACAAAATGTCGTGACTGCTAAGCAGTGAAATTGACTGTTTCAAATTTAGAGAGTATCATCATTGATCAGCAAAAAAATATGCAGTTTTTTGGGGGCCCTTTATTAAAAATATGGTCTAGTCCCTCCAATTTTCTTTCACTTCTGATTCTTACTAAATTTGGGTAACTGTTCTTGAACTATTTTTTTCAGTGAAAATATTCAGCTTCCACTATTGACTAATCTTATGCTGAAACTGCGAGTTAGAAGTGATGAATGAGCTTCTGATTGAAGCCCTCTTGTTCTTAAATTAGGTATATTTTTCAGATTTTCTGTATTTTATTTGGAAAAATGTGACCCTGAAAATATGTACTTACGTATCTACCTACCTACATTTTTTCACTTGGAGCAAAAATTGGCCTGAAAACGCGATGGTTTCTGAAAGTGGCTAAAATGGAAGGTTTGCAAAGTTACAGCTGCCAATTCACGGTTTTTGAAATTTTATTTATTTATTTTTTTGAAAAATGTGAGGACAAAAAAGTATTGACGCTAGACAGCGCAGATAATTATTTAATATTTATCCATAAGTCCGCAGATTGACTATGAAAATGACGTATGCAAGGTCATCAAAGTGGATGCGAAGAGCAAATTCCTTCCTCGGATAGCAAAATTTCAGCGAGAAAAATGAGGTTCTCGAGTCGAGAAATTACAATTTTTGTTTCGTGGAAGTTGACAAATGGGAAAAATTGTACAGAACTGAAAAAATTCCAATGTTGAATATTTTGGATTTTTTAGTATTCCCCCACCCCCGTGGTCACCGGAAATTCTTCTTCAAAGGGTATTCCTGGATAAGATAGGTGAAATGCCCCTGTCCTCGGATTTTCGATTTTTTGATTGAAAATTGTTGGGTACCTCTAAAAAAAATTGTAGACCCAAATATTTGTCCACCATCCTACCCCCTTGTCCACAATGACGAAAAAACGCTTTTTTCGGGGAAAAAATCGCACTTCAACGAGTTTAGGATAAAAATTTTGATTTTACCCAAATTCGAAATTTTTCGGCCCCCGAGTGGCAGATATTGACAAAAAAAAATTGAAACCGCCATACCTCCGAACCTATAATTCTTGTGCACAAAATTTTTTTCTTCTGAAGATACTTATGTTCAGGTAAGTACTATTTTTGGAAATTTTTTCTCCAGGTGGGCCATCTTTAAAAACTCAAAAAAGCTCTTCAAGATGTGGTTTTTGTGTCATAATAGCACCGCCAATTTCAAAAATACTCGTAGTGAAGTTCTGAAGATTTGCGCGTGAACCTTGAAAAACTGTAGAAGATGCAACAATTTCTCTAAAAGCTCATTTTGGGCCCATGGGCACCTCCCCACCCAATTTTGGGTCTGAAAAATGTTGGCAATATGGGTGTCGTTTTCATATAAATTGAGCCCATTGAACACGAATATGAAGTTGGATTTACAGTTGGACCCTTCCAAGGGCCCCATTTGGGAGGTACAGTGCCCAAAAATTGAGTTTTTCGCAAAAAATGGTTTATTTTAGTGCTCGAGTACATAATAAACAAAAAAGAAATTATTCTGCATGTATCAAAATATGACACAGGTACGTAGAAACTAGTTGTTTAAGAATAAGGGTTCTTTAAATGGTCAAAAAAATTATTCCCCTGGAGGGAAGCTGAACAAGTCATCATCACTGCTTTCTTGATCTCTAAAAAATAGGTAATAAATCACTTCAAAAGCTCACTCAACAATACTACAGTGATATCCTCTAGCTCAAGATGTTGTAACAAAAATCGGAGGACAGGGGCATTTCACCTATCTTATACGGGAATACCCTTTTTACTCAACTTGGTTCGTTGATTCCTACTCTCTTTAACCGTAACAAGAGGATATACCTAACTTATTTTGTTTTGGTAAAAATGGCAGTCAACTCTTCGATGAGGATTCACAGCACCTTTGGATGCGTACGTATTTTGGCCTCGTACTTTTTACATATTTGCAATTTTTTATGAAATTGAGGCTAGCTAAACGTGATGTAGATTTGATAGGAGGGCTTCAAAGAAAAAAGTTGGGATATATTTGTGTGAAAAGATCAAAACGGAACCTTCAAAGTGAAAGCTTAAGATCGAATCTACTCAAATCTGACACGCTTTTTCTGCCAAAAGAGATGAATCTAAAAGCTCATTTCAAAAGTCTTAAGCATTATACGATCGTATCCTACTCGTATATTTTCATCCAGACTTACTTACACTTTGAACAGTTATCTGCAGACTTTCACGCGCGGCACGCCGATAGCACGTGCTCGTCAGTGTACCTACGAGTACATCTAGTAAAATCACATCTCTATTTATAGTGCAGGCGCTACCTTACATGCCGTATGCACTTTGAGCTCCCCGCGATCTGATGGCTGATTATTGTAGAGGACATCTCCCTTGATTTAAAAAGTGATGTTGTCGCTCCCCCACGTGGTCCACATTTTTGCTAGGGGGCCAAAACCCCCTCATTTTTCAGTTTTTTGCCATTTTCTCAAAAATGGCTGCATTTAGAGATAAAACACCTCAGAGAAAAAATGTAGAGCATCGAATTTCCTACCAATAATGTTCCATGCATCTTTTCCGTATGTCTGATAGTTTTCGAGATATTGTTGATTGAAGTTACGCGGCGAGTGCATACACGTGTACATGTATTAGGTATGGTTACGTATATCCGTAGTACAGCAAAGTGGCAATTCGATATCAAACAAATTTACAGTACAAGTTTTATTTTAGTTTCATTTCTTACAAGAAAGCCCACTGTAATCATATTGGGAATTCTTCACAATCCACCCCCGTCCGTCCCCCTGAAGCCACTACTTTTAAGAATTCAGCTCTTGAAATCAAGTTTTTCGCTTTCAGTGCATCGGAATCGTTACCTTAATAAAAGTTCATCTACTTATATGAAAAATTCCTACAAATAGCTGTTTACAATTTTTTCGTATGTCCCATAGGAAGGCAGTGGTGGGGACTGGGAAGGGGGGATCTCACGAATGGTGTTTCCTATGTATATATTTGGTGCGCCAAGACCCTTACAAGGTTATAAGTCTCAAAGCTTACGTGCTGATGTATTCATGTTTGCACCTGGTGACCAAAGAGTCCTCTCAGGGGTCCCATACCTCTCCCCTACAATCTTCTGTTCGAGTACAAAAATGAAAAAGATCAATATTTTTCTCCTTTATCTTGTAAAATAAAAATAGAATCAATGTTGTCCAGGGAGGCTGTGAGAAAAGTTTTAAAATTTGGAGCTCTTTAACAAAAATCTTGGAAGAAGTTTCGTACAAAATATTATCACACGAACAGATCAAAAATCAAAATTCAATGTCATTTCACAGCATTGATCTTTTGCATTTTTCAAAATAGAACAGAAGAACTTTTCATTTTCTTTCCACAACACATCTCAAAAATCTCAATGATTCGTTGAAACATATTTCTCTAGCTATCAATCAATCAATCAATCAATCAATCAATCAATCAATCAATGCTATAGAAATTCATTAAAAATGAATGAAACTGATTTTAAGGGGTATTTTATTTTGTAAAAATTCCAAAAGAAAGGAATTAAAAATTGAGAATTTTGGAATAAAATCGCAAATGGGGGTTGAGGTACCAGCCCCTGAGAGGACTCTTTGGTCACCAGGTGCAAACATGAATACATCAGCACGTAAGCTTTGAGACTTATAACCTTGTAAGGGTCTTGGCGCACCAAATATATACATAGGTAGGTACATGTACCTATTCAAACACCATTCGTGAGATCCCCCCTTCCCAGTCCCCACCACTGCCTTCCTATGGGACATACGAAAAAATTGTAAACAGCTATTTGTAGGAATTTTTCATATAAGTAGATGAACTTTTATTAAGGTAACGATTCCGATGCACTGAAAGCGAAAAACTTGATTTCAAGAGCTGAATTCTTAAAAGTAGTGGCTTCAGGGGGACGGACGGGGGTGGATTGTGAAGAATTCCCAATATGATTACAGTGGGCTTTCTTGTAAGAAATGAAACTAAAATAAAACTTGTACTGCAAATTTGTTTGATATCGAATTGCCACTTTGCTGTACTACGGATATACGTAACCATACCTAATACATGTACACGTGTATGCACTCGCCGCGTAACTTCAATCAACAATATCTCGAAAACTATCAGACATACGGAAAAGATGCATGGAACATTATTGGTAGGAAATTCGATGCTCTACATTTTTTCTCTGAGGTGTTTTATCTCTAAATGCAGCCATTTTTGAGAAAATGGCAAAAAACTGAAAAATGAGGGGGTTTTGGCCCCCTAGCAAAAATGTGGACCACGTGGGGGAGCGACAACATCACTTTTTAAATCAAGGGAGATGTCCTCTACAATAATCAGCCATCAGATCGCGGGGAGCTCAAAGTGCATACGGCATGTAAGGTAGCGCCTCGTCTATTAGCAATTCGCACTCGACTGTTTAAGAATGACCGGCAACTAATCGGTAGGTGGGCCGAATACGATCGCATAGGTATACGATATTCGAGCGCATAAACTCGAAAGAAATGTCTTTTACAACGTTGTTCTCGAACTCGTCTGTGGAATAATTTATTTAAACTTTAAAAGAATCTCGAGCCCGACACAAGCAACGGTTCTACACAAAGCCGAAGTGAAGTGGACGTAACAGGATATCCGAGTATTACATCAGTATGCCTAATAATAAGGTGGCTAACTCTTTATCGCGAACCGCCTAGCCTTAGCGCTCACGTGCGGGCATTCGCGTTTTACCTACTACGCTCGGCATGAATGAAAAGGTAGTTCACACGCGTTATAACGCTGTAAATTAGGAGACAAATACGCCTTGCGGCTCATTCATTCCCAGACTACACACATCCTAGGCATATACAGTCTGCTGCGTATACACTTATACGTTATGTTATCCCTATAAACTCATTTTTCGGTTCTTTTTTTAATATCTCCCTCGCTGACGCTCTCTCTTCTAGAAAAATTATCGGTTCGCTTCTACTGCGGTTTCATCATTCGACTATAATACCTAATTAACTTCGACTTTTCAACCTCTTTAAAACTTGATCGTCATCGGTACTCTTTAATTACTTTGTGTGGAGAAAATATCTCATACCTACCCCCGAGTGCACGGGTACGGCGCGGCGTGGGTCGGGTAGGCTTAGAAAAAGGATACCCAGGCTCGAGTATTCTATATGATTGTATGTATAAGGCGAATAGCGCACTGCACAAGATCCCACTCTCTGCAGTAGTCCGAGACCATAGAATACCCCAAACAATAAAAATTTTGCTCGTGTAAAGCCTGAAAATACAATTTCTCCGATAATACCAATTTATTGGATGCAATATTTAAGATTTTTACGCGTTTACAAAATAAAATCATCACCGAAACGTAATCTTCTTATCAGAATTTCTTTTCTCCTTTGGGAGACATCGTAAAATAGACATAATAAAACGTTATTTTCTTTCAGCCTTCATGTCGTCCCGTATCTCTGTGCCTTGCTTTTTCGCTCCAGCCTACATCCCAAACCACAACATCCATCTATTGCGCATTTTCCGACAAACTTTTCCAAGCCAGAACATTCGAACTTGGTACACGTTGTTCAAGATTTTTTTCTCCGATGTCGTATCGTATTATGAATGAATACCTACTAAAACTCCTTTAGTAGCGTTTGGATTTGCGTTTGATTCGCCGAATTTTTTGGCGAAATATTTGGCTATTGCTGTAGATGTGATTTTAAAAATAAGTGGTGTGCATTTTTTTGGTCATGTTTGAGATCATGTGTAGGGGTGCATGTTTCATTATTAGAGACCGGGTTTTTATGAAATTGCATAGTCTTATCCTGCAAATTTGCATATTTTGGTCATAAATGCATAAAACGTCATATTTTCAACATTTTTAGCGCATACTCGTATATTTCCGCATTTTTAAGCAATTTATTTATTCGGTTTTCAGCATTTTTTCAAGCAAGATTTTCGAAAATTTTATAGTTTTTTTCCTTCAAGAAAGCACCATTATGGAAAAATGCCAAAACATATTCAGAAAAAAAATTCTCGAAAAATTAATTTTTTTTTTGGTAAGTTGGCCTTAAGCATTTTTACGTCATATTTCAGCCACAATGAATGCATGTTTTATGTGAATATTTTCAAGTTTTTCGTGCATAAAAATCCGTTCTCTAGGTATTCATCATGTTTTGCTCATACCTCAACTTTTTTGGAATTTTAATGGAACTTACTGTTGGCAAAAAATTATGGCCAAATGACTTCAATAAGGCGTAGGAAAAATTTCAATTTTTTGGTCAACGTTTGCTCCACCCCCCTCCCCCACCCCCGTTATCGCTTGAGCTCAAACTTTCGATAAACATTTTATGTGTTGGTAGTCTATTGATGTCCATTATCTTTCACTTACACAAATGTTAATCAGTGTTCAATTCTGATTTTACCATCTCAAGGAGATGATTAAAAAGTTAGGTATCACATTTTCAAGGACAACCTACAGATTTTGAAAACTCTTGCATTTGGCGAAAATGAACTTTGAACTTTTCCAGTGGCCTAAAAATGATTATAATTATGCAAGTACTTACTTACTTAAAATATTAGGAAACTACCGGAGCTGGAGACAAATGAGACAATTTGTGTTGAAAATTGAAAAAATTAAATTTTTTTTTGATTTTTAAAAATGACAAGGGAAGAATTTTGAGGTGTCTCACTCCGATCTGAACGGGACCGCGGTTTTTGGAAAGAGCATAGTCTAAAACCGCCAAAACCAAATTTTCAGCTGCCCAAATTCATTTTTCGATTTTTGGCGAATTTTTGAAAATTCAAAATTGACTGTTTTTGGTGATTTATGCTTTTTTTAAAACAATACATACGTACTTGATCAATAAAAATGGTCAAAATAAGTCCCAAAACTAATATTGATTACTCAAATACAAATTTCACAATTTCCAGCCATTCTGGAGCCTCCAGCGCGATTTTCAATTTCTCCAGAATTTTGTGTATTATACTCGACTTGTTTAACGAGTTTATCTACATTTGAGCCGATTCTGGGAGTGACACCTCAAGAGTGGTTTTTTGACCAGCTTTTTTCAAAATTAAAAAATCCAATAACAAATCAAAAGTTTCCATTTGTGTGGATATTTTTGAAATTCACGCGAATCGCTGTATTTCTTCAAGAAGTAACCCCCGGAGCGCAAATTCTACCATTTCCAGCCGTTTTGGAACGAGAGTGACACCTCAAAAAACCACTCTTGAGGTGTCACTCTCAAAATCGGCTCAAATGTGGATAAACTCGTTAAACAGGTCGAGTGTAATATACAACTCGATTTTTAGCTGCCCAACTTCATATTCACGCCTTCTGGAGCAAATTCAAAATTCTGGAGAAATTGAAAATCGCGCTGGAGGTTCCAGAATGGCAGGAAATTGTGAACTTGGGATTTGGGGGGTTAGTTTTGAACAAAATACAGCGATTCGCGTGAATTTCGAAAATATCCACACAAACGGGAAACTTTTGATTTTTTGGATGTTTTAATTTTGAAAAAACTGGTCAAAAAGCCACTTTTGAGGTGCTACTATCAAAATCGGCTCAAATGTACATAAACTCGTTAAACAGATCGAGTATAATACACAACTCGGTTTTTAGCTGACCAACTGCATATTCACGCCTTCTGGAACAAATTCAAAATTCTGGAGAAATTGAAAAATCGCGCTGGAGGCTCCAGAATGGCTAGAAATGGTGAAATTTGGATTTGAGTAATCAATATTAGTTTTGGGACTTATTTTGACCATTTTTATTGATCAAGTACGTAACTTTTTTTAAAAAATCATAAATCGCCAAAAACAGTCAATTCAGCTCAATTGAAATGGACGGGTTGTAAACGTTCTCTCGTTTGCAGTTTCAAATTTTGGTAGGTACATATCTGAAATTTTTAATTATTAAAATCAATCTTTCAAAAATTTTTAATAAATCAAAATTTTACCAAGGCATGATAATTATTAGAAATCCTTGTGATTCTATTGATTGAAGGCCGAAAACATTCGGAATTTTTAGTTTAAAAAAATAATAAAAACAACTTGGAAAAGAAATAATTTTAAAAAAAATAAAAAAGAATTCTTCCGTTCAACTTTAGAATGAAAACTTGAATTTTATGTACCACACTCCTTCTGTTCTGAGAGAGTGAAAATCCTCGTTTACCACTCACAATCAGTATTTTTTGGTCCCAGGTTATATTATCTTCTTTCTCTCCGTTTTTTTTTTTTTGGAAACTGATGCCAATTACCAGATCGTAAAAATTTTATGAAAAATTGGCAAATTTTTAGGAAATTTTCTAATTGAGAAAATATTATGATCGCAATAGTTTCGCAGATAAGTAATTGTGTTGTTCACTGAAGAACCGGGTAATTCTTTAAAATTTACACACCTATCTTGAAATTTGAGTGTTCCTGGTCACGTACCGAGGCTACAAGGTGACACATTAGGATGACGGATTTTTTTTTCCTAATAACCAATTCGCAGAAAATTAACTAAAAAATTTACAAATTTTTACAAGAATAGGTAGGTAGTAATGTTTGTTTTGGAAATTTTTTCATTGAATAATTTAATCTGTTCATACTCAGTACTCACAATCTGCTTGTCTTGTTTTTTTTTTTTTTTTTTTTTTTGTGGAAGAAAATTGATTTTTGGGTTAAAATTTTACAGACGTTGAATAGTGCAGTAACGCGGTAAATAGACAATTTTTTGAGACAAACTCTTCAATTTTTTCCAAAGTGAAAGGAGAATTCTAGACTCCTTCTCATCATGTTCAATTCACCTTGCCTCTTCTCCAAAAAAATCAGGGGTTTTAAAAAGTAGGTACATAATCAAATCATTAGGTAAGTAACAAAAAAAAATTGGATCAGGTTAAATTGGGAACACGTGCAGATATCACTTATTTTGAATTTCTCATCAAAGAGACTGTCCCTAAACCACCTAAAAATAATTCAGAATCAACTTTTTTCAAGAGGAAATCTAAGTGAGAGGCGTTTTGCGATATGGGTCCTTGTGGTGATTCGATGTTTTTTTTTTTATTGGCGATTCCGACTTACTTTTTCATGAGAAATCGAATGGTGCAATCAGATTTCGCCTATCTCATCAACTTCTTGTTTTAAAAATTACTTGAACATGAATACTCAAAAACTCACATTTTTGGGAAATCGAAAAACAAAGTTTTTCGTTTGTTTTTGATTTAAAAAAGAGAAAAAAAAAGGTCGATGGAAAAATTATTTTATTGTTGTTACCTACGTAAAATTTCATGGCGAATCCGAATTTCTCGGTATTTTTTTGCGGGGTAGTCTGTAACGTTGTGTAAATTCGGCTGTTCACCACAAGGTCCCTTTTCTAAATCACGGATATCAGGCGATGATGAACGAATTTCGTCAAAATTTCCCATCCAACCTATGCGCAAGACAACACTGCACCCGAAAATCAAAAAAAAAAAAAAAATCGAAAAAATCGAAGCAATTTGATGTTTTCTCTCTCCTGGAAAAATCGAAATATCACCACAAGGGCCCTTATCGCAAAACCCCTCTCAAGTACAGTTTTTTCTCAAATTTTTTCCATTCAAAGCGTGGTTTGAGTTGTTTTTCTTCCTCCTCCTTCAATGATTGATATATATAATTGGTGAACAGTTGTACTGAAATGTAGGTACCCTACAATAGATATCAGGAGTATTTTCAGCATCGTTTGTCTCCTACGTATATTTTGCAATAAATTCCTGCAGCTGAAAAATTTTGAAATTTGAAAAAATTGAGAAAAAAACCAATGAAAAATGATTTTGATATACTGAAAATACCTACCATTTATTTATTTTTTTTACATTTCAGACTTATTTTGAGTAAAGTATAAAAAATACTTTTCTCGTAGGAACCCTTTTTCTGAAAAATCCGTAATCTTCCCTGAGGTTTAGAAAATTGAAAAAAAAAGCTCTCGCCTAATTTATTGTATAGGAGTCTATTCGTGAGCGATTTTACCCCTCTCATCGTTGTATTCCCACGATGTCAACTTTTTGTCATACAGGTATCTCATCCACTTCATTTAGCATAAGTCAAATCATTTATTTAAAAAATGAAAGAAATGAGAAAATAATGCTATTTATAATGATCCTGTATAAATATTTCGTCGATACCTACAACGAAGATCTCATTTAGAGTATATTTTGGTCACATTTAAGTCCACTATGAGGGTCATGTCAACACAAGCCATTAACTGCGACATCTCGTACGTACAAAGCTAATGGGCAACCTACCTTGACGTTGAATGTTGGTAGGTACTAGGTATAGATATTTTCACAAGATTTTGTAAATTGGCACCGAAAAACCTCGTCAATTACGCGCGATTTCCCAAGCTTAACCAACACTCGAAACAATACAATGTGTTTCTTATATTAGACAAATCACAACAAAGAGAGTACCTTATAAAGTAAACTATAGTGGCCAACAAAATGCTGTATCTGCTGTTTAAGAATAAATTCCTCTCGCAGACAGACCAATACGACTTACGAGTATATACTATATGATGCAGGGTTAGCCATGCAGCTTTTGAGGTCTTCTACCTGACCTCTTCTCAAAAAAAGACCTCACTTACTATATGAAAAAAAACGTCGAAAACCTCACAAGCAGCCGTTGACAAGTACATTTATCTTATCGCGTGAAACAGATCTTTAAAGAACCAAAATAAAAATACTCGTGTGTAATTTTTCAACGCGGCAAATACACATAATTTTGTAAACTAATTTACAAAATGTTTGATCTTGTTACAGGTCTGTTAAGAAGCAAGAAGCGACGTTTACCGGATCGTCGGTAAGTGATGATTATTTTTTATTCTATCGGCACCTAGCTAGGTTTAAATGTACAGGCAAGTTGGGATCTTTAAATCACGCACAGGCTCACCACCAAAGTCTATGGGTACCTATAATTTCAAATTGGAATCCGTTTTCTCGTTTAAAATTAGCTCGTTTGTTTTGTTGATGCCAGTTTAAAAGACAATTCCAGTTACACGGTTGATTCATAAGGAACGGTGCGTAGCTCTGTTAAAGGTACTTAATTGATAGCTTATTCTATGGGCGGTAGATTGACGATAACAAGGTGAATAAATGATCGAGAAGCAACACGTAATGCGGAGCCGAACGTTATTAAGAAAATAACCTCGAAAATATTCACATTTAAATATACGAACATTCTTTAAGGGCAGCATTCTGTAAAATATTTAAACCAAGATGTTCGTTGGCGGTTTTTTGTCATGAAGACATTTGGTCTTAAATTAAGTTCTCTTGTCTTCTTTTATTTTTTCTACTCTCTTTCTCGCTATCGTTGCCGAAAAGTTAATTTGCAGGTATCCCCTCGTAAATGTCAGAAAAAAATATATGTGTCGAAACAAGTTTAAAAACGTTTCAAAACCAAACCCATTAAATGCTCGTTAATTTCATTATTGTCATTCTTCATTTTCGCATATTGCACCAACCGTGTGTAATATGGGAAATACGAGTACATTCGAGTAATATACGAATGCCCTGTAAGACAATAAACTACTTACCTATTTGGTAGCTCTACCTACCTACATTGTAGGTCTAGAAGTACCTAACTAAATACTTGTACTCTCAGTAAAATTTTCAACCCCCAACAAAATCAAATTAGGTACTCAAAAAAATATCGTATTGATAAATTTCCCAAAGAGCGATGGTAACTCCTTTTTGAATTTTTCATCCGAATAGTGCGAAATAACCCATAGATATTAAATAATTTAACACATGACGCGTTTCACTCCTCCCATTTATCAGTCAATCAAAATACGTTACCTGGTAATTAGTGATAGATTATGTAGTTGTATTTGACCACAGGGGCTCATTAATAATATACAAAGCGTTAAATTTTTTGAATAATTATTCTACGCATCATTCGCTTATATGGATGAAATAAAAAAAATTATGCTTAATACTTATATACGCTAGCTCGCGAATGGTAGGTAGGTAGGTAGGTAATATCAATTATTTTAATACATGATCGTTTCAAATTAACATTTTTTTCGAGTTCAGCGTGTTCAAAAAAAATGGATCAAATTTCAGGTTTATTTATCTGACGAGATTTAAAAAAATTGTTTCATTCAAAGTTGCTAACGTAAAACCAGAAATTTGGCAACATTGCTAGGACGTATAGTTTGGTGAATGATCAATGAATGAATTGAATATTTATCGTGCGTATCGAAAATCTGCTCATAGTCGCGAACAAGATTTGTATGTATTTTGTGGGTACATGATTCTAATCGTAAGAAAGAAAAAATTCGTAAATTCGTGATTTTAACAAAAAAATTCTTCAATGAGTTTAGTTCAACTGAAAAAGAAATTCCTTCAACTCACATCTTTCGGATTTCGACAAAAACTAGCCAAAAAGTTGACCTTTTTTTACAGTTTTTATTCGAAGAAAATTATTTAGATTGAAATTGAAATCGAAAAAAAATGGAATTCTCGGTAATTTTTACAGAAGAGAGTGCAGACATTTTTTGCTAATTTTTATAAAAACTTATTTTTGTTGCAATTTTGACAAACTGTCTGGAAATTTTGCTCAAAGAAAAGTTTTTTCTGCAGGTTTGAAAAAAGACAAGACTTTTAGCAGTTTTGATTTAAAAAAAAAAAAAAACAAAAACAAAAAAGACAGTTTTTTGGTAATTTTGATTGTACTTGAGATTTTTTTAGTTTTTAGGTACCAAAAAAGTACCTCTAATTTTTTGCAATTTTTATAAAAAATTATTTGTTTTTACAATTATGACAAAAAAAGCAAAACTGTCTGAAAATTTTGTCCAAAAAAAAGTGTTTTCTGCAATTTTGAAAGGAAAACCAATGCTTTTAATTTTGATGAAAAACAGGCTTTTTTGACAATTTTTTGAAAACATGGACTTTTTTCAGTTTTTACAAAAGGTAAAACTTTTTGCACTTGTTGAGAAAAACGTATTCCTAAAAATTGTTTGCCAATTTTGATGAAAAACTGATTTTTTTGCAATTTAAAAAAAAACGAGATTGTCTAAAGTTTTTGACTAAAAAAAGTTTCTTTAGTAATTTTGGGGGAAAACGAGTCTTTTTGGTGATCAAAAGTAAGGGCATGTACTAACTATTTTTACTTGATTAATTTCAAAGGTCAGATCGACAATAAGCTGCGCACCAAATTGCAAATTATTCTTCAATTTGATCGAATTCAATTTTTTTCATGGAAAAGAGTATATACTTACCATTTTCTAATTGAAGGATGATGGAAGTTTGAAAGTTCTGAAAAATTTCTGACTTTATTTAGTCTCATACGAGTAGTTTATTTATCACCATTGAGAAGAGAAAAAGACCCATCCAAAGCCTTACAAGATAGGCACCTGATGTAGAGGAAATTTTTTCATAGATTCATAGTAAACCTAAAATTGAATCTAAAACTGCAATCCCTCAAAATTATTGTTGAATTCTCCCACTCAAAAAATAACTTTCTTCAACGTAATTTTTCTTCGTTTTTTTTTTCCAAGTCGTCATTTCTTCAAACTTTCCTGCGAAAATTGTGATTTAGCCAATCTTGTGACAAGTCAAATTTTCCATCTCATTGCGAGCTACTGCACATTCCATTAGATCAAGTCATTTAAATTACTCATCGAATCCAAGTCTTCAATTAGGTTGATGCTGTTAAGTGTCCATATACGAGTACCTACACCTAGTTGTATCAGTGATGTCTTCGACAAACGACCATATACATCTGAAGCTGGACATTGTCCTTACTTATACATTCATAAAAAAATGACATCACTCTAGAAATATTGCCGAATACACGTAAAATAATTCGACTTGTGATGACTTTCTTTCAGATTTCAGGTAAAATTTATGCTGATTTTACCCCCTTTCTCTTGAACCATAGATACCTATAGAATGCTACCAAAAATGTATAAGTAATAGTCTGGTAATATAGGCACAGGTAGGTACATCGACTGTTTATTATAGTAAGCGTGTGAACAGCGGTTGTTACGTTGAGAAATAATATCTCTTTCGAGGCTTTCTTCACATGAAGGCCCTTTTTGTTATAATTTCCGCGAATAAGCCTATTACAAAAGCTTTCGGGGCCGATTTTAATTTCGACGTTATAATTCTACACTATACTATGTGTATTTGAAATACAAATACTGAACTTGCACCGCTAAAAACCTTGTCTTCTATACCTATATAAAATTACACCCGAGTACAGAAAAGGTAAAAGTACGTAGGTATCTATAATATAAAGTACCTATACCTACGTTTGCGACGAATGGAAATTTCACGAGATGAAATTCGTTTGTAAAATTAAATATTCGGTAGCTGTGCATGTTATCATTTTTTTTCTCCCAACCGATTCGAAAATGATAATAAAATGAAATTAAATGAGAAAACGTAAAAGCTCGGATGAACTTGTTCTTTTTGATTGTTTTAAAAACAAAGGCAACGAGACTTCAGTTATTGTTTTTCAATTTCTTAGACGACACTGCTGTTACACTATATAAGCTTGAAAGATTTACTCGGAGAATAACTTTTTTTTAGTAAGTATTCTTATCGCAAAATTTTTGCCGTTAGAAAACGCCCGACGTGGAATTTTGTCGGAGAATTTGTACTTGTCGTAGTTGAATACTTTTGTTATAATTTTTCAAGCACACAAAGCGCCAAAAAGCCAGCTTACGTTTACATTATTGACGCATCATTTGCGAGATTGTGTTTCGTTTTAATTTAAAAGCAAATCAAGGCAATTGTACCGAGTTCTACGAATCATTTGGCAAAGTGCTTATTTCGTAGCAACAGCTGAAAACTCCATTAAGGTATAGGTACCTATACCTATGTTGACGTCTGGTTTAAGAGAATAAAAAATTATACGAAAAAATTTACATAAACGTAAGCAAATTCGTGTACGTAGTGTGTTTTTTTCTCCCTTAATAGCGTGAATGTGTGTGTAAAATTTCATCCTCGGGTATCATTTAGTCGACCTTGAGTGAATTACTGCTGGACTAGATTTTTCAAAAAAATTTGTTTTATGTGATGGGTGTTTTTTCTGCGTTTGGTTGATTGGCTTACTTGGACACGAATTCTAATTTCATTGGTGGATATAGGTAGCTTAGATTAAAATTTTCATAAATTGAGGATATTTTGATTTTTAGCCAAATTTTTGTAAAAAATTATGGCTATTGCGGTAGGCCCAACTTTGGATAAAAAAGTCGGGGATCAAAAATTTTGATAGTTCTCGACGTTTTGAGCTCAAACTAGACGATTCCCGGCGTGTCAGTTTTTATAGGTTTTTAAGTTTCAGTACACGATGGTGATTTTTACATTTTATGACCTGGAACCTGTTCTAATTAATCAAATGAAGTCAAACTTGGGAAATGGGGTTCTTTTAGGAGCTGGCGTTGACCCCTACAGTAGGAAGGGTCAAAGTTGAAAATTACAGAAAGGTCAATTTTTTGGAGGAGCATAATATGACCCCAAATAAACAAAAAGGGTCCAAAATCATACCATTGGTCAGTACTTTTACTGTGATCAACATATCCAAATTTCAACTTCCTAGGTTAACCCCGCCCTATTCAAGGTGGAAAACCCACATTTTACCTCTATTTTTGACCCCTTCACCCCTCAAATTGATCTAGAGGATCCAAATTTTCAGCATACAATGGCAGGGTGTCCCATAAGTACTTATTGTAGGTTTCAATCTTCCAACCTTATTTGACCTCTCTTTAGGATCAAAAAAGTGGATTTTCGGTCTATTTTTACGTGTTTTTTGACATTTAGGAAAGCCTACAGCCTCTCCAAATTGACCTTGAGGGTTCAAATTTTCACAGTATAATAAGAGGATGTACCCGAAGTGCCTTTTGCATGTTTCAACCTTTCAACCCTATTTGACCCTTTTCAGGGTCGAAAAAATCTTGTTACCATTTTTTTTTTGGTGGGGGAAGAAGCGAGTTGGGCGAAGCCCGAGGGGGTGGGGGGACAAACAGCTGTAGCACAGGAGTGCAGCGAGGGTGAGAGTAGTTCAAGAGCCCTCAAAGTTTCTGGAGCAAAAATTTGGCTCTTACGTAGCGGCAGACTGCTACGACTTTTTTCAATATTGTATCCCATTGTATCAATCTTAATCAATTCCACAGGTTTATGCAACAATACTGTTTACAATTTAACGAGATGATTTTGATGAAATTTCTTTTCGAGTTGTTCAGGAGAAAAACGATGAAGACATTTCATCTAATAAGATTTTCACATAACAATTTTTTCCCCTTCGATTTTTCCCTAATAAAGTCGAGAAATTCAAAAAAAATCTGCTGAAAAGAAGTTTTGTGAGAAAATATTGCGAGACAGGGAACATGCGACTGAAATTAATCTTGAATTCCTGCATAATGGTCGAGGAGAAACATACGAGCCGAGCTTATAAATAAGCAGAAATCATACAAAAAGAGGCTAATTAATGCATCTCAATCTAAAACGGCAATAAATCGCAGAATCAATCAACACGCGTGATTTTAGTTTGACAATAAGAATACAAAATACCCGCTTTGGCCCGACACTTGTCACTCAACTTGTTCTTCCAGTAGCTGACCTTGAAATTCGCAGATGATTCAAACCACACATATAATGACAGAAATGTTGCAAATTTTATGCAGAATAATTTCCATCTCATGAATTTTGTCGTAGGTCGCTTAGTTTTCGAACTAGAGCGCAAAATATGCGATTTCAGTGGACCTGTCAATCAAAATGGCCGCCATTTTGTTAGTAAGGCCAACTTTTTTTTTTGGCAGGTTTGCTTTAAGATGTTCTTTAGGATGCCCCCTTCAAGAAAAAAGTTGTCCCGGTGGATCTGCGAGGGAGGGGGGGTGCAATTGTTCCTATTGTCATATGCCGGACTAATGGAAAATTTTGAATTGTACCTACCTAAGTACCTACACTCTTGCATTTAACCAATTCATTCTTAGAAAAGCTCTCAACCTCGTAAAAAAAAATGGAAACAACGCTGAAAATTCAATATCTCACATACGAGAAAAGGAACAACTGGTGAGCTGAGATAAATCTCTAATTCCGTGCTCAACACCAGATCAGAATCACTTAACCTAAGTATAGGTACTTAAGTAACAAAATCAGACCAGCAATATAAAAGTTTTGAAATGTATACGCACTTTTCATTCCTAGAAAAGCATGCAACCATGTTAAAATGATGGAAACGACACCGAACACTCAATATCACATGCTTACTGTTCATATTACACTTATATATGTACTTATAGCCAATATGATTGTAAATATAATTGCGCAGAAAGCGCACCATTCGTTAAAACTGGATCAGTTCTCGCGTGTGTGGCCCGTTTTTTTTTTTTTTTTTTTTCAACGCAAACTTGAAAACTAATAGAGACATTCCCAGGATACAAATTGCTTGTGTGCCAGATCTCTAATATATATTTTATAGAAAAATACGATTTCATTGGTATGTTGCAGTATCTCAACCACGGCGGTCTTGAGGTACCTTTTTTCTTTTTGTATTGCTACTTACTAGTTAAGTTGCTGTTTTCTACAGTAACGTCTGTTTATAGCAGACTTACAAGAATGTCAAATCTTCCGACAAAGATAGTACCGTTTACAACCGGTCAATGGACAAATCGTCACCTGATTTTTTTACATTTGCGATGGGCAAATTTATACAAATATTCTGGTTGTATGCACTTTTTTTACGGCCATTTTCCCGTTCCCAAAAACGCTTTAAGGTGGACGCCCTTTTGCATTATGGAACATAAGGTGCTCGAGTACCTATACTAAGGGTGAAACCGTGGAATTCGTTTGGAAATGCGTAGGTAGGTAATTCGCATTGGCATGCTGATCTGTACCGATCGTTGGAATTATCTTGCTAGTATTTTCAATTATCCTCGTTATTTTCTTTATTAAACGATGTTTTCTCGGTAGACTCATAAGAATGTTAAATCAGATGTCAGCAAAGATTATTGTACCGTTGGTAACCGGTTAAAGGACATCGTTATTTGATTCTGTTCTGTTCTGCAGTGTTGCTAACGTATTACCTATGATTAGCATAGGCTTAGGTCATATTTTGTCGTATACTTAGCAAAATAAGGTATATACCTATAAGTACCTGCACTATATTTTACTAGCAAAAAAGCATAGGTACTTACTTAGTTCTGCTAAAAATTAAATCAAAAAGTGCTGGGAAAATAAGTGACTCAAAATATGGAACATCGACTCACATTAGCTCAATTTCAGAAAATAATGACTAAAATTCCCAATTGAAAATGTCATTCCGTTTATGCAGGGAAACGGTAGATTTTTGCCTGGTTTTGTGTCCCAACAGTTCTAGAAAATCATGAATACCTACATACTTACTTCGTATGCTTAATAGAGATCATTTCAATTCTCAAAACGTATTTTGACACATTTAATGACGATCTATCTTTGGAAAAAAGTTTTGGATTTGGATGCAAATTAAGCTGGGTTTTAAAGAAATCATTGGGTATCCCGTTGCACCAGAATAGGTATATCCAATGAGAGGCAATAGAATCTGATTTGAACCTGACTAGAGTATTTTGGATTGAATCAAGTCCAATTAGCCAATAGGTCTAATCAGATTTGTTTTGATCCGAACAATGGCACAATAATTCAAACAGATCTGGAGAGATCCATCCATTCTTGGGTCCGATCCGAACAAGATTCAATTTGATGTAATTATGTCAAAATAGCTGTACTCAGAATCAGATCTATTTGGGTCCCATCCATGATTTTTTCACATCAAATTGAATTCGACTGGATTCAGTTGTGAACATCCAATCTAATCCAACTGGATCTAACTCTGATCCAAAGCGAATGCCAGCTTCAGTACTTTCAGCTCCCAGTACAAGAGAGTAGATATGTATATTTTGGCCCCTAATAAATTTTTGCTCCCCAATTTTTCAAAATCAGTGCAAATTGAACTCAATTTCTGTAACCATAATTTCTCATTTCTAAAAGCCGTTCACAGGGGAAAAAGTGGGGCAATTTGCCCCGAGCTTGCGTTTTCCAAAGTTTTTGAACTTCGTACCTATGCTTACTGTATTTTTGGAGAGAAAATAGGTACAAACTTTATTTTGAAAAGAAAATGCAACCTTTATTTTTGAACCAAAAGTACGCATATTTGGAGAAAAACTGAATACTTCACTTCTGAAGGGAAAGTCAAGACTTCATGGAACAAAAGCTACGCATTAAATTTCGCTTTTTAAAAAAAGTCTCTTATGAAAAACTTTCTTGAAAAAAAAAAACTCTACCTACTTACTAGAGAAAAAGTATTATTGGTCGCAAAACACGAAGTTTTCATTTTTGACTTTGAAACTTTTTTCCTGAGAAAATTTTGTTAGGAAGGTTGGAAAAGACTTGACAAAATTATCAATTTTTTGAGCAGGAGAAGGAGTTCTTCGTGGAGGAAAACTTGTGGAAAGTTCTGTTTTGTGAACGACTCATTTTCGACCCCAACTTTTGAAAAAAAAAACATACTTATTTCAGAAGAGGCATTAGGTGTAAAAAATTTTCAGGAGGCCCTCATTTTTTGCCCTGGGCACACATTAGCTCTCGGTGGCACTATAGCCCATTGAACAAAACTTCATTTTTCCATAATTTACTGAAATTCTATATTCAAAATGCTCACAATAGGCTCTCTATGGGCTCCTCAGAACATGCCAATAATATTACATTAGGATATTATAGGGAAAGTGAAAACTCCATTTATGTACCTACGTTTCCTCTTTCGAATTGTGCGATAGAAATTAAAACGTTCAGTTCTTTGAACTGCAAGATTAAGATTCAAATTTTGGTCCGTCGAACCGGAGACTGATTTTTTTTTGCATATACCTAAACGTTGTGAAAAATTATACTTACCTAATCCTATGGGATGAATATTCAACGATGCGGCCTTTCGAATCGAGTTTGGCCGTCGTTTCGAGTTTGTTCCGGAGCCTTTTACTTCATGAACATTTTATCATGGAATTACGAATTTTTGGTCCTCCGGGCCGGTGAACCAGAATTGGCAATCGTCTTTGAGATTTTGACTGAGATGCAGCATTTCTGAATACTCCTTTGATTTTTATTTGCCTAATCTAAGAAATTTTCGGTCAATTGGAATTAGAACTGGAGGAATTATGGATTTTCACGAAAGAGCATAACTGGATAAAATAGGCGATTTGGCCTCATCCTCGGATTTTGGAACTAACCAGCGGTAGTTCTTCCTTGTGGTCCGAAACACGTGTGGTGAAATTTTCAGATCACCAAATCACTTCTATAACCCCTTCAAATGGGGTGAAATTGCAATTTCAGTTCAAAATTTTTAACTTTGACAGTTTTCATTGGATTTTTTTCAAACTTGAGAGGATATTGGACACTTTCAAAGGCTATGTATTTTTTATTAGGATGGTCCTTAACTACATGGGAAAAAAATGTGCGATTTTTTCCGCTCCCATCCCCTAAAGTGGTGTCCTTTGGTGAGAAAATAATTCCCTATTTTTTTATTTTTTCCATTTTCAAAAAATAAAAAAATAGGGAATTATTTTCTCACCCGAGGTCACCACTTTAGGGAGTGGGAGCGGAAAAAATCCCAACTTCAAAAATAAGGACCACCCTAGTATTTATGTACGTAGGTAAACAAATAAAAAAATTCTAGCACATATATTCCATGGGCAAAACAAACATTTTCAACTTTTAAACGGTACTTTTGGTCACTTCTCTCATAGGTGCAATCATGAAAAAATAAATATTAGGTACCTATCATGTATCTCACCCAGGTGCACAACACATTTTTTTCAGAATTTTTCGTGTAAGGTAAGTATGCAGAAAACTGTTTTTGTTCACGATTTTCCCCACCTAAATTTGTCAATTTTGGTTGAAAATTTTTTTCTCGCAATATATCACGAAAGATGCCCAACTACGCTATCAGCACGACTTTGGATCGAACTTGGCAATTTTTTCTATCGTCCCTTTGTTTTATAAATTTATAATGACTACTTACTTTGAGAACCTGTAGCCCTGACCCGAGCCCATTATAAGAGACCTAGATATAGGCTACATAATGTTTCTGAATAGTCTTCAACACAAATTAAACTTTTTCACCAATTTCTGTCAAAATCCACATCACTTTGTTTTCAATCCATTCTAAAGCTCATTCAGAAATAAAATATTATTCGCATTTATGTACCGCTACCGTATTTCCCTCCAATTATTTGCATTCAATCGATGTTACAAATTCATTAATTGTATCGAAGATGGAGGAAGAGGAGCAAAAAAGATGTAAACATGTAGGAAGATGATCAATCTATCAGATAATACTACATCTGGCGGTGTGATCAGATCGGTAGCTCGATAGCAGCCATATGGATTTATAAACACCTGTAAAAATGTTATCGAATTCAATGAACCGAACGATAAAAAAAAAGTTGAATGACAGGTTAATCAGCGCCGAGTAGATGTCAGTGACGGGATGCTGTTGATTTAATGATATCTCCGCAATTTTTTTTTTATCTAATACTCATTTCATCTATGCGAGCAATGGAGATGACTCGAGCTTGTATTCAGGTACCTACCATACCTACTTGCAGATAATATTGACTATAGGCATATAATATGGACTGAAAAAACAAAAAAATCAGAGGTGAGGGGGAGTTGATCTTATAGACCTATCGGAAGAGAAAGAATTCCGATTAATATAATCGTACGGATTAAATAGTTGGAATTAAATTGGCAAATTAACGAGTTAATATTTCGGGATGAAGAAAAAAAAACTAAATCGCGATATACCCAAAAGACCTTGACTTATTATGTAACTATAGCTAATAAAATGTACCAAATAAGTAAGTACCTATATCATATAAGAAGAGAGTTTAATACTACACCATACGATAAATCAAACGAGAGGGAAGAAAACACACATTACACACACGCACAACCGGAAGATGAAAAGTAGCGATTCAAGTTGCACATGTATTGTGAAGGCGTACGCGTGCTTTGCATTACTAATTTAAATACACGTTACGTACGCTTGACGTCGAGCGCACCGTAGAATTAACAAATCATCGTGTAATAATCTATTTTTTTTTTTTTTTTTCAGATTATTGCTCATTGTGAAAATACCGAAGAGGTAAGTACTTACTCGTCGACGTACCTATACGTACTCGTATGTACTCGTACTTTATTGATTTTGCCAACAATACTTAGGCATTCGAACGATTATACAATGACGACGAAGCTTACGTAGGTGTCAGATGACCGCAAAATAGTTAAACCTAAAAATATGTCAATAATGCAGACCGCTTCTAAGAACAATTTCGTTCCCAAACGACCTTTTTTGGAATGCCATGGAGAGATTCTGAGTCTGACGTGCGCGTTGCATTTTACGTAAATTTACATAGATTTGTCATCGCAATTTCGACGTATACCTATACCATAAATACATACGATGGTGTACGAATTGTAAGTGTAAGTAAGTAGAAAGAAGTACATGTAGGTAACTTACCGGATCACCAGTCTCCGGTGTAGCTGGAAAGTGTATACGTTATTTCATCGGAAATGTCTGACGCGGTAGAACGTACACCAGACCTACAGATACGGTAACTACGATGAAATAATCATAGGAGGTTTACGAACTACTAATACGAAGGTTAATAGACTAGTAGGTGTTATCGAACGGAGTGGAAAATTTTTACCTTCTAGGCGGCTTCTTGTCTCGTCTTCTTTAGTGAAGTAATAATCAATTTAGTTGGTACCAGTACCACATTAACCGTTATCATGTTTCATGCTACTAAATGGTTCTAAAAAACGTGTATATTCGCAGCATCCTTGCCAACTATAGTGTCAAATTTTTCATCGACGAGGTACTTAATGTAAAAATTAACTGACAATGGAGGCACCTATAGTTATCCCAACTGGCAGAAAAATGTTGGAATCGGACAAAGCTAAATCGAAAAAGCGGGCAAAGATACACTGGCGACCAAAATTACAGGTGCTAACTAAAGTGCATTTTCCGATTTTTGGTGAATTTTTAAAACTCAAAGAGCTAGTCAAAAATGTGAAAAAATAAAAATTCTACCAAATTGACTTACGTAAAAAGCTGAAAGGTATGCACCATATTTTTGACCCCCTGAATCAATTGTGAACGGTTTCGAGCAATTTTGAGCAATTCGGAAGCCTCCAGTAGATTTTTGGAAGTTGACATTTCCACAAAATTTCATGCAATGAGGCTGTATAGCTGAAATTTACACCCTTCTAACGTGCTGAATGTTGAATGGAGATGAAGAGCTCAATTCCAAAATGTGCTTTGTCCAATTTTTTCAAAATGCGTTTTCAGTGAACGTTAGATGGGACTGTTACGCAGTTAGGTAGGACGTCAGATAGCCTAAAATTCGTTTTTAAACGCACTATCCAGTACATTGAATGCAGAATTTTATGTAAAATTCGTTTTATTCAACACTATTGAACCAACCTACCACTCCAAAATGTGCCAAGTCCAACTGGGTGCAGTAGTCTGTTGCCTAACAAAACATTGTACCAGTCCAAAACGTGCTAAATACCATATTTCATCGTGATAATTTTGGAAAATAATCTGTATGCAGTGCCAAAACGTGCTTAGTCCCATTTTTGGCGACTTCGTACACAGATTGAACAAATAGGTGTCATTTTGAAAAAAAAAAATTGCAGGGAAAATATTCGAAATACTTTACACTACAAGCTGTCTGATATTGAAAATTGACATTAAAACATCTTTGTGTGTTCACGAATTTTGTTTTTGATTTGCCAAAAACAAAAATCTGGGACAAAGCACATTTTGGAATTGAGCTCTTCAGATGATTTCAAGCCGTTCTGGAGCTTCCAGTCATATGTATTTTGAAAATTTTTGCATTTTCAAAAAATGCCATAAAAACTGTCTAAATAAAATTTTGATATACCATGACGTATAAACGTAATTACTGCTTGTTAGTGAACCACTTGATTGATTACACACCATTTTTCCAAAAAAAAATTTCCGACTTGACACTCTAATGACTTCTCCGCCGATTCCATAAGTAGGTATAATTAGAAATTTGAAAAATTCACTGTACCTAATACCTTTACCTACCCCTGCCACAAAAAAAACGAAGATTTCGTTTATACGTATTACGTATGGTACTCTATTTTTGACATTATGCTCTCTAAATTTGAAACAGTGAAATTTCACTGCTTAGCAGTCACGACATTTTGGCTTCTTAAAAGCAGTAGTTTTTTACTGCAAAACAGTGAAAAACTATTGCTTTTTAGAAGCCAAAATGTCGTGACTGCTAAGCAGTGAAATTTCACTGTTTCAAATTTAGAGAGTGAGTCGTTGGAGATTGTTTTGAGTTATTTTAAGTCTGCAAAAAATTTTGAAGATTCTCCAGCTTTCGAAAAAATTACATTAAACCTGTAGAAATAAACTTCAACCATCACGTTCGGTTCAGTGCATGTTGGTGACCCACATGACTATAATTAGTAATATTAATTAGATACACGTCTCTATTTTCCAAAATCGGTTTATGCTGGTTCGAAACGTATACTTTTCAAATTTGCCATTCTGAAGTCACTGGAAAAATTATATTATGGTTTTGAATTGGCAAAAACAAATTTTGGAAAAATTGAGTGTATAATCGATGAAGATGGGTCATTTATGCGCCAATTGCGCGTTTATAGGGGCGCTAAAGTGAATTTGAATAATTTTCTGGAATTTTCAAAATACGACTGCAGGCTTGAAACCATCTTCAATCGACTCACCACTATGTTGAAATTGTGATATAACGTAAATTTTATCTTTCCGTACTTCATTGAGTAAAATTTTGTGAAGATTTCACCTTTCAAAAATCCTTTGGAGGCTCCAAAACTGCTCAAAAAAATTCGAAACCATTTCTAAACGATTTAAGAGATCAGAAATAGGGCACATATACCAAATTTCAGCTTTCTTAGTCAATTTGGTGACATTTTGATTTTTCCCATTTTTCGTCCAATTTTGATTTTCAAAAATTCACCAAAAATTGAAAAATGCACTTTAGTACCCGAAATTTTGACCAAATCAAATTTTTGCGTGCTCTTTAGATTTAGCTTGATCTAGTTCTATTTTTTGTTGATTTATGGGTAGGTCTAGGTACCTCCCTTGTGAAGGAATCATAATAAATTAGAATGACTCCAAATTTACTTAATTAAGCTTCTTCTGTCTGAAATGGTTTTCAACTTGAATTTTTTTTGAAAAAAACGACAAGTTCTGAAAAAAATGTTGAAAAAAATGAATTTTTTCAAAGGTTCAATCATCAATCATCATATGATCATAAATGTAGATAGGTAAATTTTGTTTCTAAAGCAATTCTAGGACAAAAATTCTAAATTAGGTTGATAAGATATAGATATTTTATATTTACAAAAAAAACGTGCCCTTGCTGACAGAAAAGTTGTTTCAGCTGAACAGTGATAGTTTAAAAAATCAATCACCATACAAAGGATATTCCCTCTCCAAATTGATCGGTGGTAATCCAATATTCTGTTGAAGTTTTCAGAATAACTCCAGATCAACTTCTACCCCCTCTCCATCATTCATTCGGGAGGTTGAGTAACTATAGGGCAGAACTAAAATTTCATGTTAATTTTATTCAAAACTTACTTTTACGTTTATATTATTGTTGCTTCATGAGATTTGTATTTGGCGTCAGAAATTTTTATCTGATCGTTTATTTTCAAGTATTTGAATTTTCGATTTCCCTTTGGTGTTTAAAGTTTATGTCCTACCTACTAATAATTAACTGATGAAATGAAAAAATTGTTGATAAGTAGATACCTACTACAATGTTGTTTGATGATGATCTACGTATTATCTATCTCATATCTTTAATTTTTTGGACCCTCAGGAAATTTTGACCTGGGACAGATTGACTCTTTGCTGTTCCCTCTTCTACCATTATGTTTTCATGCAGCTACCCTAAAATGTAAAAATTCGTTATTCAAGATGTTTTTGGGCAAAAATTAATTTTATTATCATTATTGTACATTTCTAAAAACTGAAAAAAAAAAAGGAAGTGCATTCTTAGAAAGGCGTGCGGTGTTAAAAATCCGCTGAACTTTCATTAAAAATAAGAAATAATTTAGCATACTACTCACCTACCTAATTTTTACCAAATTAAAAAATTTCTTTGAAATAACACAACTTGCTAAATATCTAGGAAAGGGGGTGTGGGTTGTGAACAAGTGAAAAATTGTTGGGGCATTTGTTCTCGACAAGGCACACAATCTTTGCCCACTAGGGTCCATTTTACAGTCTCATATTCAGTTAGACACTTAGGCAGATCACTTGATGATGGAATTTATATAACCATGGGGTGTATTCTCGTTGGAGAGAGGAAGATGAAGCTACAAGTATGTAATTACATTAGTTAGGTATACCTATAGATACTTAAAGTCCATCGAGAACATTGCACCTTTACCTATAAGTCTCAAGATTTTTTTTGAAAACATAGATACCTAATGCTGGATTGAATTATTTATTCGAACCATAAACTATGGAATTAATTGAAAACTGAATTGTCTTTCTAAAAACTTATTTTATTAGTTAACAAAATCTCCAAAATTCATGTGTCTTCTTTCTCACCATCGACCAAAAAATTGCAAAATACCTGCGCATAAATCAAATGCTTAACTTACCGGTTTCATTCATATCCCGAAGACACGTGTCTTCGAGTTTCATTCATTTACCTACGCCTTAGAGATCCAACTCAGTCTATCGAATTTGAATATCGATCATACTTACAAAAAATGAATTTCACACCCAGCCTTACCTATAATCCTCGATATAGCTATGTAGATAACCAGTTCAATCTAGTTTACTCTTATTGACTATGAGTAGATAGTTTCCAATTCATGGTTGTTGGTGTACAAAACCTATACTAATGTGTAAATAGGTAGGTACCCACTTTAGATTTGACATACGATGAAATAATGACAATATTATGACATATCATTGCCTTAAAAAGACATGAAATGTTCGACTAGCGTGGGCGTGCGACCTGAGACGATCGGCACAACGAATATTTCTAAGCTGACTAATTAACGCATGGAATGGAAATGTGACCAAGTAGTAAAAATCACTCCGTTTGATAACAAGACTGCGATGACTTATAGGTCATGGATTGATCGAGATTACGTGTATGTTTTTATGATGCAGTATAGACTCCGTATCAGTTAGGTACAAATTGTTTATCGTAAATGTATTCGCGAAACGATTACCTACTTATACCTATGCCGTGCTAACGATGGATATCGCGAAATTAAACCATTTTGAGTAAATGTAGCATCTTGATCTTTCTTCCCTTCAACCTTTCCATATAAACAGTTTTTCAAATATGAAAAATATTCTACTCGTGATAGATGAATGAGAATCAGTAGCGTAACTTGACACCCCTTCTGGAGGGGGGAAGGGGGGTGAAATCAAAATACAAGATATCGTACAAAAAGTGTTTTTCTACATAACGGCGCGGTCGTTGCGAGCGAAAAATTAATTTTTTATGGGTGGGGGGGTTGTCCCCAAACCCCCTCCTCCAGTATTTACGCTGCTGATGAGAATATAGAATCCAAACCGATAAAAATGATTTCACATTGAATCCACCAACTCCGTCGTTGTTTTCCACATTCACTATACTTATTCCTTGCTGACATAGTATATACTTCCCTACGTACACGCCTTGCATAATCTAAACAGCAAAACGAGCCCCGTCATTGAAAACCCAAATCCACGATAAGTTACCACCATCGAAACTCGGCACCCGGCACCGCACGCCTATTCCAAATACGAATTTAATAAAACGACAACGATATCGAATCGACATTAACGTGATTCAGAGCTTTGACAAGGCTGAAAAAAAAATGTGTAACCATATCTCAGGCATTGTGTATCGTTAAGGGTGATAAATTTAATAAAATTTCTTCTTTAAATTGAGATAGGGACAAAGCTGTCGGGAAAATTAATAGTGTTTGGATAAAAATAGATGATTTTGAGAAAACTGAAAAAAAAGACCTTGGGAAAAAAGGAAAGATTATACGCTTACGAAGCGCAACATTCCATGTATTCGAATACTCTATGTAGGTAAGTATATCTACCTACACAGATAGTAGTATTCCGTTTCAGCAAACAAAGTAAGTAATTACTTCTAAAAGCCACATAACATTTGTTTTGACGACATTATATAAATATCTGCTTGTATTCTCGTGCAATAAAAGAACTACATAATGTAGAAGCGAAATCTCTGATGTGTACCTATAACTTAGAGGTTTTTTTTTTTTTAAATCACGCTTTCATTAATTTTTATCAATTTTAAAAGTACGTATTGAACTAGATTTCGTTTAAAAACGCGCCGTAGTCAAAATTTTTACGGGAAAAATGAAAAAAATGATTTTTTTGCATTTCCTATCTAGTCCAGTCAAATTAGCTCATATGAGAACTCAACCTAGCTGGAATAAATTGGGGGAAAATTTTTTTTTGCGCCAAAATGCTCAGGATGGTGTCCTAAATGACATACTAAAACCCACCCTAAATCCGCCTGGAGCTTCTCCCCCCAGACCCACATTTGTGCCCCCCAGAACCGTTTTTCGCGATTGACGTCATATTCGGGCTCAGCAGTATCGAATCGTAAGAAAACGACACGAAAATCATCAAAGTAAGTTTATTTTTAAAATCTTAAAAATTAAGGGGTGGGACTGAGGGGTCCGGAGGGGCTGTGTGGGTGTAAAACAAAATCTGACGTCATATTCGTGCTCAGCGGTATCGAATCATATGAAAACGACACTAATGTCATCAAAATAACTTTATTTCGAAAATCGTGATAATTGAGGGGGCTGAGGGGCTCTGAAGAGGGGTAGGTGAGTGTAGAAGAAAATCTGAGGTCATATTCGTGCTCAGCGGTATCGAATCATAAGAAAACGACACCCTACTCATTGATATTCATGTTTCTCAAAATTTAAAAATCACCCCCAACCCCCTCTAAGACACATTTTTTCAACTTTTCAGCACGGCGCACCAAAGCAAAAATTTTGAAAGAACTACATGATGTTTGGGGGTCAAAAATACATCCAAAAAACGTATTTATAAAATTGTACCTCGCAATCTTGATTGTTAATAGGCATAAAAAAATGAAAAAAACGCCGTTTTGAGGGGTAAATATGAGGGGAGGGGATTGAAAATTTTTGTGGGGGTACTTACTAAGGATATACATAACTCCCAGAAAAATTTTCAAAATCGGTTGAAATGGGGCTGAGAAAAGTGTTATTGAAATTTCAGAAAAGGGGGGGTCCCCAAAAAGGGGAGGGGATGTGGATCTGAAATTTTCCACGCGCAAGTTACTCCATCGTGCCCACCTTCCATGCTGATATCAACTCGAACACTTTCGGGGACCATTTCACCCCTCTTAGGCGCCTATAGCCTTTATGCATTTTTCAGGAAACCCCCCTTTTTTGAATGGTTCCAGCTCCACTCCCCTTGGGGGTAGAGGGACAGTTGATACATCACTAGATCGGAAATTTGACGTAGAATACAAAAATAAAATTATTTTCGACGTAAAGTCAACTGCTCGCGAGAAAATCGCGAAAAACTGTTCTGGGGGGCACAAATGTGGGTCTGGGGGGAGAAGCTCCAGGCGGATTTAGGGTGGGTTTTAGTATGTCATTTAGGACACCATCCTGAGCATTTTGGCGCAAAAAAAAATTTTCCCCCAATTTATTCCAGGCGAAATCCCTATTTGACTGTATTAATCTGAATGTTGACTAAATTTTAAGAACAATCTACAGTCCAAAAATAGAATTTTCATCGCCAAATTTGATTGATGTTTGATGTTTTTGACATTAGTTATTTTTTAAACGAACCCCTAAGTATTTTTACATTCGATTTAAAATGGAGAAAAAAGATTTGATTAAGGGCACTGATTTTTATGATATCACCAAAAAGCCTGTCAAAATCCCTAACTATTGGAAAGAGTTCCATTTCGGTAGGTACCTATCGCGGTTATATCGAGTAATCCACTGCTGGAATGGATGATATTACAAGTTGACTAAAAACTTTGAAACCCCTTAGCAGCCTTTAAGGACGGGCTGGAGGGCTGCGATTTGCGCCATTGATCACCCCTTCAAAAGGTCTTTCCACATGAAGAATTTCGAAAAAATCGCCCCCTCCTTTCCACTTCTTGATCAAAATGACTTGGAATGACCCACCTAGGAATTAACTTTTTTTGTGGTTCTGAGTTTAAATGGGTAAAGTAATCTAATTATTTTTTGGATACGACCACTCAATGCCTCTCCAGCCTTCCGCTTGAAAAAATTTCAAAAAATTCTAAAAGTACACCTCAAGTGTACCCAGTCCTCGATTCCTTTCAAAATAATTGTAAGTAAGTATAGAGATGTGCACTTTTCAAAAAAGAAATTTTGATGAAATGAAAAATGAAAAGTTCATTGAAAAGTGTGAAAAGTTGTGAAAAGTAAATCGTGTGAGTTTCATTTTAAAGCTCTCTGTATAAGAGCTTCAAATTGATGTATTTTTTTTGCCTATCTAAAACACACAAAAAAACAAAACAATTTTTGTCACCTATACTTAATCGAATACTTAGTGGTAGTTTTGAGCCTTTCTAGAGCCTCTAACATTTTTGGGGTTTTCAGTTTTGAAAAAGATGTTGTGAAAAATATCAAAAATGGGTGTTGAATTGCGAAGGTGGAGGAGCAGAGAGAGTGAAACTTGATATTTGACTTCATCAATGAGGTCAGTGATCTCTGATGAGTAAATTGATTGGTCATTCGCTTTAGTAAAAACTGAAAAGTGAAATGAAAAGTAGGAACTTTTCTTTTCAGCTTTTCATTGAAAGAAAAGTGCTTTTCACTTTTCACACTGCACATCTCTAATTGTAAGTATTGCTGTAAAACACCGCGAGGGGCTGATTATACCAAGAAATAAATAAAATACTAACTATCGTGAACTCGTGATTATGAAATCAAAATTCGAAAAAATTCTATTTTCAATTCCAAGCATCAATTAAAGTTTAAATTTATTCAGTTGTCTTATTTTGATCTCTTTTTGATGTATTTCATGACAACGTTGATAAAAATTCCTCTCATAGCAAAAAAATTAAAATTCGTTTATTTTTTCAATCCACTCGTATTTATTTTGATTTTTTTTGTGATGAGTTCATTTCATCGAGTGAAAGGGAGTTTCCAACTTTTTTAACGGATACGTACGTAAAAATAGGTGTCAACTGGGTCAAATGGGTCAACTTCACCAATCAAAACTTTTTTTCATGTTATTAAAAAGTTGTAGGTATTTTTTTCGCAAAGTTTCAATTTTTTTTAAATCGACTTAACGCCATGTCAATTTTTTAATATTTGTTCAGCATGAAAAGTTGTCCACATCATATTATTTTTTTCAGAGTTTTTGAGAGTTGGAACGATATGAAAACTACGTTTTGAAACTTTTAGAGTCAAGTTTTCGTACGAAAAAAATGGCAACACTGATTTTTATGATATCACCAAAAAGCCTTTCAAAACCACTAACCATTGGAAAAATTGCCATTTTGGTACGTATCGCGGTTATCGAGTAATTCACTGCTGAAATGGATGATATTTTAAGTTCACTAAAAACTTTGACACCCCCTAGAAGCCTTTAAAAAAGGGCTAGAAGGCTGCGATTTGCGCCATTGGTCGTCCCTTCAGACGGTCTTTCCACAGGAAAAATTTCAAAAACAAATCGCCGACCCTTCCCCCACCACTTTTTGGTTGAATTGACGTGGAATGACCCAGGTGCCATGATGATGTTGATTAATGTCAACAGTCAACGGACGCGAGTCTGCTTACGTAGGTAGGTATTGTAAATAGGTATTTAACAACTTTTTATCTTACCAATTCAAAATTACGATTATTTCTTCATTTAGAAAATACAGGATTGAATTTGTAAATTCTTATCGGTTAACGAGTGGATTAAATATTTCCTGTTTTTTGCGCGGCTGCTTGCCTACATTCGTCCACTCGTATACTGATTAAAATATGCATTTATCCACGCGAAATTCTTACGATTAGTTGAATTAGATGTAATCCTCGCGTATTGCCGCAGAAAAGAAAGCATTCTTGGCGGTAACGACAGAGAAATAATTTTCCCCGCCGATATATACGAATGGGCGGAGTTTCATTGGTAATAATAAGAGGAAGGGGATCTTAAACATTCGCATAAAAGTAATTAGTTTTCGCATTATTATCACGCGAATGATTCTCAAAGCTGGTTTTCAACAATGTTACGTGCCACTTGATTGCCTTTGCAGGTTGTTTAAATGCGCCAAGTTGACTCTGAAGATGTTTTACTGACGATACCTATAAGGTTGTGAATGGCTTTAGGTGATTTTCACTGATTATCACGTATGTAGGATTAACTTTTTAATTAAATTGTTGCGAGTTTTCATTTTTTTTATCTGTTGAAGTGTCGTAGTTTGAAAACTTTCGAACGTCGTTATTCTAGTGGCTGACTACGAGTATATAGTCAGAGACTGTACTGTAAAGGAAACTGCTGAGAGATGGCACCTCTACCCATAGTCCTGTGATGAAAGATGTAGGAATTTGCTAAATTGAGATATCGCCGATTTTTTTCTCAGAAGATTGCGATTTTTGCAGTCTCGTTGCAATAAATTTCCGCCAGTATTTGTTTGCGCAACCCCTTCCCACCCTTTTTTGTCGCCACTTCGACTGTTGTAGGCTTCGAATGAATTGTTAGGTAGGTACATGTACATATATGTCACAAAAACCAACAACCGACATCGACAGTCCTCTGCAAGGGAGCGGGTAGCCCGCCCATGAGACATTTTCTCCGGCTACGTTTATATATTACACAAAAGACAGATGCTAGAGGATAAAGGGACCTCCTCCGGAATTCGACGTGTGGTCCATTGTCCCTTAGCACATGCCGACAGCAGTACATCTCGAAACACCTTGCTAACCAATGTACCTATACCTTAAATATCGATGTATCTATTATAAATGCAGAGGAGTCCTCAATGTACAGGTGACTTATGCTACGATTGTGTGAATTGAAATTGAGAAAGTCTTATTTGTAATGACGTCATTGATACAATAACCTGGTAATTATTCGTTTTTCCTCGTCGACGTTATGCCTCTTTTTAACACCGCCTACTACGCCTGTGAGCATTGACTCAATTGCGGGAATACCGAGGTTTTGGACTTTGGAATTTTCTTTTCAATATTGTGCATGATTTGGCAGTCAGCCTAAACTGTTGACGAATAAGGCATACTGTTTTCATTCATGTTTGCATCATTATCCATACCCGAGTAGATTATTAATAAGGTTAATGGTATCCCGTCAATGGCTCAGACAATGTTCTAGGCTGTTGACAGCGTGATAGTGCGAATTTTTCGTAACTTGGAACTTCAGTGAGATATTTTCTCCAAGAATCCGTAATTCAGTTGATCATATCATTTTTCCAAATTTAAGAGCGATGTTTGAAAATTAGGTTTTGTCTTGCAGTCTTCCTCTATACCCAGATTCATGTTTCATGAAAGAAGAAAAATATGTACCTATCGAAGTTCGCTGCAATGGATGAAAAATTCAGACTCTCTTGTTAGTCAAATTAAATGCACAGTTTCCATCACCTAAAATTAAATTGATTACGCCATGCTTCAAAACCCCAAGGAAAAGGATTCTCTGCAGGTATTCACTCATCCAACTCGCTGATAAACCACCTTGTTGTATACCTACGTGCCAAGTTTCGTGATAATAATGTTGCTTGAGTTTAGCTATTTTACGTGTTACCTAACTGTAAAATAATTAAATTAAATGGTCAATAATTTTTTAAACATAATCAAGTAGCAGGAATGTAAATATGTCGTGTATAATATCACTAACAACCTAATGGGTTGTTTGATGTGATAAATTTCGATTCAATATTTTTGCACGTTGATGACATTTATGGTAAGATTGGTAAGGTAACAGACTTACTTGAAGTGTGAGCTCAGTTGGATAAGTAAGTATCCAGTTTTACGATTTGGTGATGAAATTGAAATATAAAAATTTTTGTTCATTAAATTACGAATAATAACATTTTATTTTATTCTCAAATAAAGAAATACGTATGATATCTGCTTCTAAAAAAATTTGAGCAATTTTTGATTAGTCATCCAAGGCACTCCTTAATTTCAGAATTAAATTCCATTGTAAATTGTGAGCTTGTAAACCTCATCTCTTAGTCCCTTAATCACACAATATCGTAGTCAGGTTAAAAAAATGAGTTTAAGAAAAAAGTAGGTAGGCACCTATTTAAAAAAAAGAATCACCTTTAAAAATACAAATTTTTAGTTGGTCGGTTGAACTAAGTAGGAGGTAGATATTTGTTACTTTTGACAAACTTTCTGTTTCAGATAGCTTGATGCATTCAGCAAAAAATTTGATTTTTTGGAGCATTAAAATTTTTTTCTGACCAATCGAAGCTTGGTAGCGATTGTTCCAAACGTTTTTCAGGACTGCCTTCACATCTTAAACCCGAAGGTTTAAACGATAGTTGAATCTTGTGCAGCATTGCAGAAATGCAGATGTTGTTGAGGAGAAGGTATGAAAGCATGAAAAAATTCCATTTCAATTGTTCATTATTTTTCAAGCTGTCTACGTAGGTACTTATTTCAAGACCCAAAACTGTCAAGAAAAAAATTCAGAATTAGTGTAAGTATATCTACCTAGGTATTGAGATTGACGTCAAAACTGTTCTCAATCAGTAGAATATTTCATGAAAATTAGATCTGTTGATGAAAATCGTTTCGAGGAAACCTTCTTGTCTCTTTCCAGAGTTTCAGCTGTTTATTTTCACTCTTTGAACTTACATCATGTTTTTTTTTTCGATTTAGGGCACCAAAAATATTCATCATTATTTCGTTGTGAATGAAACACCAGAAAGAAATGACTTTCAAAAAAATAGGAAGGTATACTGTCAAACGTCCTAATTTCGGACACAACTTTTCAATTAATAAAAAGTAAACAACGAAAAAAATGTTAGAAAATTATTCATTTTTCCTTTTGATTTTGTTTTTATCTTTATAAGGCAGCTGAGATATTTTCGTGAGCTACGCACGCAAGTGTTGTGTGTTGTTGTTTTTTTTTTTTTTTTTTAGTTCTCAATTTAAATATTTTTAAAGCGTTCCAGTTGTTTTCCAGTTTTTGAATTTTGAATATTAGGTAATTGGATAAGCTAATGAAGAAGAAAAAAAACACCATCTTTTGACTTGAAATCTCAATAATGATGGGGCTCTTCAATTCTAAATTTTTTTTTTGTGTTCATAATTACAAGATTACTACACCCGTGTAGAGAGGGGTTTAGATTTGATTTATTAGATTAGTTTTTTTTAGTAGGGTTATGAATTTTTGGATTTCAGAAGGGTTGTCTGGGATAGTCATTGAATTTGAGTCTATTTGGAGAGATAGTCTTGTTTGCTGTAATTTAGGACAGGTGAATAGTAAGTGTTGAATGGATGTTGGGTCATTTTCGCAGAATAAAATAAATTTTAATTTTGTCAACTTTTCAAAATAGAAAATTCTGTTTTTTAGGTTTTCTTTTTTGGTCCCAAAAATTCCATACTTAATTCGAATAAATTCAAATCAAGTGATTTGTGTTTGAATATTGTTAATGTCGTAAGAAATAAATTAATTGACATTTAAATTTGAAAAGTAAGTGAGCTATCATTTTAATTTCATACATCTACATTCTTTAAAAAAAAAAAAGTTTCCACCCACAGCATACTTGACTTTTTTTTGTATTATACTTACCTACATACTTACTCAACTTGAATATGCTATCAATACTTTCAAGTTTTATTGACGTGTGAGTAGATACCTACATCTGACAAATCGCAAGGTGAGACGAAAAACAAAATGTTATAATTCCATTTAATTTACCTCTGCGCAGGTAAAGCCTCTTTTTTATCAGCTGATCAACTAGCTTAAGGTACATATTTGACGTAAAAGACTTGATTTTTGAGGGGGAAAATAAATAAATAAATAAAATAAAATAACAGAGTAGATATATAATCATACTTAAATGTCTACCTACCTACCTATACTATCTTCAAAATTCAACTTGAGCCGAATTCTGGGAATGATTGGAGCATATAAGTAATGGTCTCCTTTTTCATTTTAAAACGTTATAAGAAATACTTATAATTAGGTAACTTCTGATTGAGTACCTAATTGATTATAATTACATAGATGGGATTCAACTTTTCTGCAGTGAAAAGAAAGTCATAGGTAAAGTAAATATTTCAAAATTTTGTTCAATATCTTATAGTTGAAAGAGGAGACAACAGATATTCATTCGTCTTCAGTGTCTTCACATTAAAAAAAAAAAAAGAAAAAGGCTATCGATTGGAGTGTATGGATATGATTTGAAAACTAGTATGAATTTTTCTCACACTTTCTCAGTTTATAAGTAGGTAGGTAGACCTATTCTATGTACAAATAATGTACGCTGTACTCCTTTATGACTATAGTATATGCATCACCTGAAGTCTTTCTATGCATACATTTCGCACGGCAAAACCAACCTCATTGAGATCTGTTTCATCTGTTGACTATATACCTACACTTCATGGTTCACGCTATCGAGTCACTGAGACTATAGCTCAGAGTCCCCAACACACTCATTAACGTTACCAAGAGAAAAGAAATACGGCAAGTAGCGTAAAAACGTACACTTTCTCTAGTCATAATAAAAAGAAAAAGAAAAATACACGAAACTTGAGTACAACTTTTGCATCCCCTCGATGACTAGAGATCTTCGTTATTTCGTAATTAAAACGTAAAACAAGACCACAGGTCTACCATAGCTTACACCGCAAAGGATTTTGATTTTACTTTACGCGAAAGAGGAAGGAACTACTGCTAGAGAGTAACGAGCCAGCAAAACTGCTGAAAAATATAATTGTAATAGTTAAAAGTGAATGCAAATTACCAAACTGAATATTCATTACGATAATTATAACTGCGACTGCGAGCCGAGCGACAATATGAGCTTTGGAAAGTTTACCTATGTACGTGTGGTTTTCAAACTGACGACTAATTGATGCAAATTTATATAAAAATAAACCTTTCGTATTTCGCTACCGGGATAAATTTCAAAGTAAACTAAAAGCACTCGAGTGCATTGTGTAGTAACTTGAAATCGATAAAATGTTTACAGCACACTACGTTAACGCCGAGCAGAATATCTAAGGTGCACTCGACACAAACAGCATTAACTTTTGCCTCAATTCAATTAGTAAGTATACGAAGTCGAAGTGCCTACTTAGGTTAGGCACCATCGACGATGCAAAATTAGAGAAAAATGTGTATGTACTTGGATCTTCAACGAGCCGAAGCCGGCAGGATTTTTAGTATTTTGCTTTTTCAGCTGCCTGTGTCGATGTCGTTTCAGATGAACTCGCTCGATTGGGAAATATTTCTCATTTCTGAGTGAAATACATACTTTCATAATTTACTGCGAATTCAATTAATTAAACTAGCCGACAGCTTGGCTTTTACTCTTCGACATTTTCATCGAGTTTGGTTCGAAAATTTAAATAAATATTTTGGCATCGTTTGCGAACGAATATACCTATTTAATTTTACAAAAGACCATGCCTATTCGTATAGCGAGGCTCCTTATAAAATTTGTAATTGGCGTGTCGAATTTTAAAGTATCATCTGAACCCTCGTAACAATAGTTTAGGTGCGTATAGACTGACTAAAATGACTAACTTTTTGTCGGATTTTGGCGTGAGCCTGTATATGTGGGTACCTTTGTACCTATATGTATACAGAATACATTATTATGGAAACAAAACCCGAGACTGTGAAACATATTACCCACTGGTAGTCTTTTATTCGAATTTTATGTGGTTTTTAAAATGCCCAAAACTGGTTCTTTTGTTTATTGAAAAGGACTTTAGAAAATCCAAAGGAGAACTCTTTTCTATAGTGAGATAGTCGAACAGTGGCCGTCAGGTATTGTACTTAGGTCATTAATAATGTCCGCGGACATCGAAGCTGCAGCGAATTGGTCGCGGCAAAAATGGTAAATTATACAAAACTAGACTATTTTGGTGTGTTAATGTTGCTACTGCAGTTTAACCGTTTTGACTTCGCAGACGTCGTACATTTTCTTAACATGATAAATAGGCCTATTACGTGAGTATGTGGCCCACCTACGTTCGTATAGGCCTACTTGAAATCAATGGAAAGTCAAAGCATGGACGAACACTAATTTTTTTAGTTTTTCAAAATTGGCAATAATGACCAAAAAATTTCCACAGTTTCATGGAAACCATATCTTTCGATATTTTGGCATAATTAATGCGAAATTTTTGAGAAGTCCTACGTAAATAATTTCATTTTTCCCAAAACAGATTGAGTAAGGACAAGAGAAAAAACTCGATTTTTTCGAAAATGTCCCTCTTTGAGGACCTCATATCTCGCCTCTAGAAGCACCTCCAAAATTGAAAATGTTGTCTAATGTAAGTGACGTTCCAACTCAAATTATTGGTGTGTATACTTACTGAATTTGGTCAAAATCCTTCAATTCCCTCCTCCCCCCTTCCCGATCAACCTTGTAAAACATGTTGTAAAATACGAATTTATTTTTAAGCAATAAGCAAATAAAATTGTATGGGGAAAATGCATAACTAATGGGATGATAGTCTTTTTGTTAGAGTTCAAGATTTTCATTGAAAATAAAACTTCCCCCTTTAAAGAAGGGGAAATTCGAGGATGATCTCAACTTCTCAAATGTTTTCATTCCTTTAAAAAATTCACCCATACAAACAGAGGAAGAAGAAAGGAAGAAGCGAATGGCAAATGAACCTCTACAACATCAGTTCTGACTGAGCTGAAATTTTAGTTACAGATGATGCATTAAGTACATGTAGATATCGATCATTCGATCACTCAAGACGCTTCAGAACCAAATTTTAAGATTAGGGTGTCGAAGTCAACTTTTTGATTTTTGTCGACTTTTTGAAAATGGTGGAAATTTTTTCATCACCTTTCTAAAAAAAATGAATTTTGAAATAAAAATTTGAAATTTGATTTTCGTGAAAAAGTTGATCATCTACCATCTGTCTCCTTTTCGAACCAATTGTGACAATTTTTGAGCAGATCTGGAGCCTGCCGAAATATCAAGTCGCCCCAGAAAATGTCTTAAATAAATTTTTCAGCTGCTGAACATTTGCTATTCATTCAATTGAAAAAAGCTTAAGTCGATCACTTCCAACCGATTTCAATCAGTTCCAAGCCGATCTGGAGTCTCTAAGTAAAAATCGATGTTGGTCAATTTATAGAATTCGATTCCAACTTCAGATTTATGGTTTCTTTTTGTATTTTTGTTGTTTTTTTTTTTTTTTTTGAAAAGAGGTTATCCAGACCAAAAGGGCTCCATACAAAGAGGCCAACAACTACTTGCAGAACCTATAAATAGGTAAATGTTTTTACCTACCTATACTTATAGGGCTATATTTAGAGGAATTCGGACGCAGAAATAATGAAATTTGTGAGTAATGTTCACTGACTTCTCGTTTCCTTGATTCTTTTTTCAATGTCGGAGGGCTCTGTACAAAGGGTATACTTAGCAACATTACTTGAGAGACTAAAAGTGATTTTTCTTAAAAAGGAAGTTTCTTTGGGAAATTTTGATGCTTGAATTGAGATTTTTCAACATGAGCATTTTAATTTAATTTTAAAATGTATTTTCAACTTTGGAGGGGCTCTCATTACCATTTTACTTTCAATTAGGGAACTGAGTAAAATTTCTGGCGAATAAAAAAAAATAAAAATCAACTACTTCAAGGGGGGCGGACAGATTATTCTAAAAAAATTTTTAGAGCTGCACAACTTGCTCAAATAAAAAAATGTGAAAAGCGGTTTGTTGACACTTTTCAATCATCTCCCTTCTCACCTGAAAAATTGGAAATCTACTGACTCAAAATTTTATATGTATACCCAACTTTTTGACACGAATGAGAATAAAAATAAGATGAAACGAGTGGATTGGTCTGGGTCAATTTTTTCACATTTTTCTGCAGCCACCTATTCTCAGGGGTAAGAGGTTCGTATAATTTTAGAGTTTGTCACACGAGTACCTTTCATTTTAATCCATCTTACTAAGCTCTCCAGGGTAGTGTGACATCAAAACATTGCAGGTCTGCAATTTTAGCTTGATCTTGAGAATTTTTTGGTCTACCTAATAAAAAGAAATTTGGTATGCACCTCAGTAAAAAAAATATACTTAGGTATATTTTTTTTCATCGTCAAAATTGATTTTAAAATTTTAAACATAACAAAACACCGGTCGCAAGTTACAAGTGTTATGCTTGAGTTGAGGTCTTCGTGGTGTTTGTATTCCTCATGGTCTTGTATACCTAGTTCTTATAAAATCACAGAAAAGGAGGAGTATCGATAAGGCCATTTTTTGGCCCCAGACAGTTATCGACTGAACCACTCTTAAATTGTTGTAATAAATGCCCCAAATACGAATCCGTGGTTAGTTGACCCAAAATAACCATTTTTTGGGCTCCAGGGGTCTCCGAAGTTGCGAATAAAAAAAAATTTGGAACCACTGAGTGCAAGAGCTCGATAATTTTTCACTCGATTTTACCAGTAACTTTCAAAATTGAGCTTTTTTGGGCCAAATTCTGAGATTTTACTTCGTTGAAATCATGAAAACGTGATTTTAACGTTTTTTCGAAGAGTAAAATCTCAGGATTTGGCCCAAAAAAGCTCAAATTTGAAAGTTACTGGTAAAATCGAGTGAAAAATTATCGAGCTCTTGCTAGCGTGTTCCAAATGTAAATTCTTCAATTTATTTGAAAAAATATGCATACCTAATCACCTTTTTCAGGGGTGCCCAAAGTGGGGGGCTTTAAAAAAAGGGTTCAAAATTACGAATATACAGGAAGCTTAATTAAACTTTTTCACCTAGGTAATTGAATATATGCCTCAAAAAGTTACGTTTGGCGCAAATCGCAGGTTTCCAGCTATCCAGGGGTTCTCAAAAAATCCAAATTACAAAAAATTGGAAATTTGGATTTTTGAGTACCAGTGCAAAATTTTATTGAGCTCAAAATTTGGTAGGATGGAGGTCTTTCAGATACTAATAAACTGTAAAAAGCTTTTTAGGGGGGTTCAACGGTGTAGGTTCAAAATAGTGGTTCCAAAATTTTTCAAAAATGAAACCCCCCCCCCAATTTCTGCCCCTGAGGGTCGAAAATGGAAAAATTATCTCGTATAATGTTTAACGGGTTCAAACAGATATTTTACGTTGAAAAAGTTTTTGAAAATAGTACTCAGTGGTTCCAAAAATTATTTTTTTATTCGCAACTTTGGGGACCCCTGGAGCTCAAAAAGTGGTCATTTTGGGTCAACTAACCACGGATTCGTATTTGGGGCATTTATTACAACAATTTAAGAGTGGTTCAGTCGATAACTGTCTGGGGCCAAAAAATGGCCTTATCGATACTCCTCCTTTTTCACGAGTATGAACAAGGATTGCCTTAGATGGAATATATTACTTTCCATTTTTTGTTATTCCCTCAGAAATTTATTAAAAATTGACAAATTAACGTTGACAGCTCGAACATGCTCTTTCAATTATAGCCTGGTTCCAGCTCAATCGAAGTTGATAAGTTGCAAAGGTTCTCTTATACTTACAGAAAATACTTTTTATATAGGTAATATCGTAATATGTATTACTTATCTGGTCTGCGTTCATACACTCTCTGCCTCGACTTCCCTCATCTTGTCGTCTTTCAATAAAATAGTCAAACGTTAAAATGCGAATAGGTGATTTGATTTTTTTTTTTTTTAATTGAATGAATAAGTAGGTATTTTTATGAAGCCTGTAGAACACCTTACTATAATAGTATAGGTAACCTACAATGGGAGCTTGGAGGATGGCAATGTGATGAGAGGTTATTTACAATCTTGAAGAATTATTAGATAGTGATACATAATTTAAAACACTCTTGTTTGATTTTTACGTTTAAAAATAGATTATCGGTTACGACATGTGCCATCGAATTGCTAATTAATATTTTAAAAGACGTCATTATAAATGAACATCATAGGCCTAGAAAATCTCTAATGTAAACATCGCGGAGAAACCTCATGCAACTTTAAACGTTTACGATGTCGATATAGGTTCTAGTACAACCAGTGACGTCAGTAATAACTTAATCTAACGGTAATATACAGCGTAATTTTCAATTTCAATAATCAATTGAGAAAAAAAGACCTGCACCGGGTGAATTAAAATAAACCGCGTCATTAATTGTCTTAGTAGTACGACTCGAAAGAACTTTAATCTGACATTATTACGTAAATCCCTATATACAAATACGTACCAATGCAAAAATAATGTACCCAGACACCCACATAATACGAAATACATTCAAACTCCAAGATGATTAAGAAGTACAAGTACCTACTTACAATGTTGGAATACAACTCTCCCCCTCTTGACGCGATTATTAATTCAAAACGTCATCGACTCGAAGTGATTTATTTGAATAATTAACAATTAACACCCGATCTCTGGCACGATCAAGAAAACCGCCAGTGTTTTTTCACACACTACAATGGCGTCTGTAGATACTTATACTTATTAGTCTAGTGTGCATATGGGAGCGATTTTTTATAAGGATAATGATGAAGAATTACCTACTGGCGCGGAACCTTGAAAATGGTACGAAAATGTGCAAGCAGCAATGACGGATTATAAACCCAACTAGGTAAATAAAAATTATGTTAATCAACCAATGAAACCCTGAAGAACCGGTACACCAATTAACCGGCGATAAAGTTAAAGAAAACATTGATAGTTATCTCGTGTCCAGGCGAGAGCAGCGCTTTCAGATCTAACAAATGTACTGGTTGTGGTCGTGCGAAGAGTGCGAAGATATGTATGAAATTTCCGGACTAAATATTTACTATTTTTATAGGTTTACGATTGCGAGAACCTTGTCAAAAATGCGTATGCTTTATTTCATATATGCGCCTTTTAAGATGAAAGTTGATCGATAATTCGCTAGGGCAATTATTCAATTTGTCCGAAGATGACGAAATTAACGACTCGGTGGCGAATTAGAAGCACACTGTCTGCGTATAAACCTACACAGATGGAGTTTTATGATGATTGGTGTTGGTGAGTAATTTGATGGGCTCAATAAAAACACAGCATTGGTACGTATACTGGCATGGCACGGCGTGTAGCTTGGGAGAAATACAATCATTAGCATTTTTTAAATTTAAAATGAGAAAATAGAAAGCTCAAAAAATACCTAAACGTGAGGAGCCCTTGAAAGGAGCCAGGATTATACGTTTTTTTCTCTTTTTATTGCGAATTCTTCTAAAAATTAATTTTTACTCGCTTAAAATCCAGACAATTGGATTTTTGTCTTTTTAGTGGCGCGTCAAAAAAAGGAGTGCGCCGTCAGTCCTGGAGCCATAGAAAGATCTAACTACATTTTCCAGCTCATGAATCGATAATTGTTCACAAAAAAAAAAATTAAAAATGAAGGGAGAATAATATTTAGTAGGTACAGGTGTCTTTGACTATTTTTATCACGCTTTTTTGGATTTTCGTGATAAGTACTTCTCTCAAAAAAATTCCTCAAATTTGAGCAGTGGCGTTGCAAACTTGAGCTACATTAGGGTGGATCACGAAAAACAATCGCTCTTGGCCCCTACTCAAACTGTTTTGTGGAGAATGGCACAGTTCCAAAGGGCATATACAATTTGGGCACATTCTCACTCCTGGCATACAAACTGGGCACACTGCTAGAAATCGTCCTCTAATGACACATACAAATTGGGCACATACAAACTGGGCACACTAGAAAAAAAAGAACGAAAAGAGCACATACAAACTGGGCACACAGGAAAGAATGAACCTCGCATTTAAAACTTTTATTTAAAAACTTGAATGTAAAAAATTTGTCACACCTAACCTGCGCATAAATACGCAAGTAGGTACCTAGTTTAGGTACAGTACTCTAATACGGATAATAGGGATGGATGTAAGTTTTATTTTATGTACCTAACAAGGGAGGTGCCCCAGGTGACATTCACCGATTTCAAAAATTCTTGCACCATTAGATAGAGGACATCAAATTTAGCCTAACCACAATTAACTTTCAGGTGCTGAAGTTGATATTACGATTTTTGAGAGCGATTTTTCGATTTTTCACATCTCGTAAGTGTAAATCCGAGTAGCAATTTTGAAAAATTGATCAAAAATAACCGGCGCAGGTCGCATATTGAAAACTTCCATATTATTTGGGAATTTTAATACATATGATGACACTAGCCCACAGTGAAATTTGTTGCTGCTGAAGTTGATATTTTGGCCGTGCAGGGCGATTTTTCGATTTTCACATTGCATATTTTGAAATAAAAATTGGTCAAAAAATATCAACTTCAGCAGCTGAAAATTTCACCACGGGCTAGTCTCATGATATGTATTAAAATGCCCAAATAATACGAGAGGATTTGGTATGCGACCTGGGCCGACGATTTCTGGGCAATTTTTCAAAATTGCCATGTGAAAATCGAAAAATCCCCTGGGATTACTGAAATATCTACTTCAGCAGCTGAAAATTTGGGTCTAGGCTATGTCCGATGTCCTCTATTCAATGGTGCAAAAATCGTTTAAATCGGTGAATGTCACCAGGGGCACCTTCCTTGTAAGTATTGTAAGTACATGAATTAGCAGAGTAGGTACTAGGTACCTACTTTGTTGATGAGTACCTACATATGTACAATTGTACATCTTGGATGAAATCTATTGAGAACATATGTGTGGATACATGTCCTATCTATTTTACCTATTTGATTATTTTCTAGTGTGTCGAAATAGTATGGCTTCTTTTCGATTTCGTTCATTTTTTCTAATGTGCTCAATTTGTATGTGTTCCTTTCGTTCTTTTTTTCTTATGTGCCCAGTTTGTATGTGTCATTACTGACCCCCTGGTGTGCTTGCTTATCTTGTGCCCAAATTGTATATGCCCGTTCCAAAATGTAATTTTTGTAATTCTGCGTTGACCTAGGCTACTGCCATCAAAATCCAAGACCACTGGTAGGATTCTACATAAATAGGTACTATAGTAAGCGGGTAAAAAATTGCAAATCGTTTATTTTTGGATAAATTCGTGTTTTGAAAATTTTTTTCTTCCCGAATATTTCTCATTATTTAGGTATACTTACAAATAGCAAAATGTCGAAAGATCATTTCTGAAACAGGGGATCAAATATTTCGGAATGCAGAGGTGCCAATTTTTTGGCATCCTCGTTCTAAGGGATTAGGGATGAACCAAGGTTATATACTTCATCAACTTCGATTGAAATTTTCAGTCCTAGAAGGAGTTTCGTTCGCTCTTTTCAAATACCCATTATGTTTCATACATTTAGAAACTGATTGTTTCAATTTTAAAGTCGCCACAAATTCGTCTCATTCTTTGAGGGGAAAGCATGTTGAAAAGGGCGGGTCCAGACAAATCGAGACCAATTATTGAAATGTGTTTGAATGATTTTATGTTAAAAGATCGTGTAAAAACTCTTGCACTGCAAAACGTACACCCGACTGCACTACGGGCCCATTAGTGCGATAAGTAGAGATGCAGGTTCTATAGAAAAACAAAAATGAATATTTCTATTATTGTACAGTTGAATTTATCGCTATTATTATTCAAAGTGACTGGCATTTGTAGGTAGGTGTATCTGATTAGACATACCTACTTATTTATTATACTACTAATATAGCAAAAAGAAAACACACATTGTATGTTTGATGCAGTTTAACAAAGGCACGAGTATCTATTATTTAATGATCTTTACTAACTAACTGTATCCGCACGGTCGACTGTCTCTTGTCACATTTGAATAGTGCTTTGAAATTAATCGATTTCAGGCATCTGTACATATGTACAACGTGCCATTCCTTGGGGAATTGGGTAAAATATTGCCAATTTCTAAGAAACAATACCAATGATGTTTTTATATTCCGGATTTTAAAAATAACTAAAGCGTAACACGGTAACACGTGAATGAATATTTTGAAAATAAAACGGAAAAAGAAAATAAAAGGTTAAGAAATTACCTTAAAATTGTCCGTGTCCATCAACCTATACTGCAGTACGTACTTACACATACCTACTCGTATTGTAAGTATGTATAGGTATCTTAGGTTCATCCGTGTCGCGTTCACACTGCGGGGGGTAAGTACGCCATCGCCAGACCTATAGTTGCGACTCTTCAGAAACGAAAAATTTAGGATCACTCTACTCTTGTGAACGAGAAAGGTGAGAGATAGGTGAGAGGATATGTAGCGTATAAGAAACTTCAATAGGTACCTATACGAATACTCAAGTTGATAACACTAGGCAACTACGTATTTTCAATTTTTTACTGAGTTTGAGTTGAAAATGCAGGGCTTAATCGATAGTTCAGACCATAAAATAATAAACAGTGTGAGTTTTTAAATTTGAGTTGTTTTTGTGGTCACGAGCGACTATATCAAAGTTGCGAAAATTACCACGTTTGCCATACTTCAAGAGTTCGTCGCGACATCCGTATTGTTTTGTGAAAAAAACCAAGGTCATTTTCGGATTCTACGCACTTTTTTAAGTAAACTACTTTCCCCGATTTTTGATTTTCGAAGTTGCAAGCGCATAAGACTAATTTTTCTAAATACGAAAAATTCAATTTGAACTTCGGGTGAACACAGTTCCACGCCACGATTACGTGGTGGAGTAACGCCAGCGTCGCTCGCTACGAGTTTTCAAATATTATACAAATAAAAATCTTCCATATGCGCTTGAAACTTCAAAAATTAAAAATCGAGGAAAGTAGTTTACTTAAAAAAGTGCGTAGAATCCGAAAATGATGTTGGTTTATTTCGCAAAACAATACCTACAAATGTTGCTACAAACCCTTGAAGTAAGGCAAAAGTGGCCATTTTTGCAACTTTGGTCAACTATCCTGACCACAAAAACAACGCAAATTGAAAAACCACACTCTGTTTTTTGTTTTAGGGTCTAAAGTATTGATTAAGCCCATTTTCAACCCGAACACAAATTTGTCGTTGCCTAGTGTAAGTTTCCCAAATAATAGCTCGAAAAACAATGTTTTCTACGATCTTTTGAATTATTGTCTCGGTTCAGCATGCAATTTTCAGAGTGAACATTTTTTCTTCGACGTGTTCATTTAGTTACCTAATACTTGTCATCAAGGTAGCCTAAGGTAAAGAAAAAAAGTATTCAATAGGTATAGACACCTATTTAAAATCTTTTAAAAATTTTTCAAATTTTTCAAATTTTTTTGCATTAGCTCAGGCATTGATTTATGGTTGATACAAGTAGACCTAATGAACTATTAATTTGAAAAAATTGAAAGAACATGCAGAAATACTTATACTTACGTACATCAGCTGATCAGCAAGCAAATTTCAGGAAATTTTCGATGTTTGGTGAATTTTTTGAAGTACTTTACGGCTCATTTTTCATTAAAAAATATCAAAATTGGATAGAATTGAGCTAATAAGAAAGCTGAAATTTGATTTGTGCTTTATTTTCGATCTCTGGACTCCATTAAATGTGATTTTGTTCTCTTTTAGAGAATTCAGAAAATCTTGAGATTTTTTATTTTTGAAAAAATTGTCATAAAAAAGACAAAAATGAAATTTAGCACATATTTTTTCAACACAGGAAGATTTAAAAAAATTTGCCTGGACTTTGAAAGAGCTCAATACCCCTATTATACCAGTCGGTTTTCTAATATTAGGTATAGGTATCTACTCAAATGCATTTTCCAAATCTTATACTTTCTCGATGGAAATTGGGTCAGTTTTGATTTTTTTTTTTTGAATTTTGCCAAAAACTTGAAAATTAAATTTATCACATCAAATTTGACTTGAATGATGTATTTGTGTATAGTCGTTCCAGAAACGGATCCGAGCTATAATTATTTGGAAGGGAGGGGGTATATCACTTGTCATTTTGTCGACAAAAACCAAACTTCCAACGTGCTGAGCACTGAGCACAATGACACCAAAAATTTTAAAGGGGTTAAGAGGTAGGGGTTTTGTTCAAAAAAAAAAGAAAAGAAAAAAAGGAATTGTTGAAATGATTTGGGTATAACCTTATTTCTGGAATTTTGCTGCTTAATTTTGCCATTCTTAAAATGTTGGAAACTTTAATGAGGGCAAAAGCTTTCAAAAATTCATAATTCGAAAAGTAAAACAAATCAATTTTAATAAAAGAAATCGGTTTTTTTGATCTCAACATTTTATAAGTGTGATCAATGGTTTCTTAAAATTTCAAATTCGAAGACGAGAACCAGATTTGCCCGAGTGAAGCGAGGTCAAAAGCTTTCCAATATTTGTAATTCAAAGAGAATAATAGCTAGATATTAATTTTGACGTGAAAAGTCTGTTTTTTTCTCATGACATTTTAAAAAGTTGGGATAAAATATTTTCTATAAGTACATAGTGTCGGTACTTTGGGAAAGAAAAACAATTTAACCTGAGCAAAGCGAGGGCAAAAGGTTTGTTTATTTAAAAATAGTAGAAAACGGCGTACTCCCCTTAAATTAGTCTCTGGGTCTTTCAATTTTTATGCGTTTGATCCAAAGGATTTGTAGCTAGTAGGAAATCTTATTGGGGGGAGGGGGTAAATTAACAAAAAAAAGGCTACCCAGAGCGGAAAATATTTTTAAACACGGTACTGGATATGAATATGACATGAATTCCAAAGCCTTTAAACGTGAACCGAATATTTCCGAGAAGAAAATATTTTTTAAAAACGATGTCTTTATTAAGCTTACTGCATATACGTATTAGTGTGATTTAGGTAGGTAAGGTACCTACTATAGATACAGTCTGGTAAAGTAATATTACCGTACACTTTTGGACAGGGTAGCCTACGAGTGTAAAGAATAAGTACCTATTCATTCAATTAGGCCCTGGATGCAACTCTGGAGTCTGGAATTACTTACATATGTGTGGATACCTTAAGCTAGCTACATAGAATAATCCTTTTTCAATAAACAATGAATACTAGTGGATTTTTTCCATTTTTTATCCATATAAGTATAAAGTTGACATACGTATAATTACAACAACAACGTTTCATTTCACTTTACAATACAAATTCAATGACACCTATTTCCTGCAAATAAATAAATAAATTAAATATCCTTTTTTAATGTGAGAACAAACTACTTTTGGCTTCTGTACATATTTTTAAAATACGTATTGGCGCCTTTATCCTCATTTGCTTGTACATGTTTTTCATAATTGACAAATTATTTGCGAATAGAACTGGGTAAAACGATGTTCAGACTTGAAAGAAAAACAAAACAAAACGAGTAGAAAGATGGCCAGTAGCTTTGAGCCTTTGGGGTGGTATTTTTTCTTATTGTTTTTTTTTTCACCGGGGAGTCTCTGTGCAAACAAAAACGTCTGCTTTTTAATTGCCTATACGTATTGGACTACATTAACTCGAGGTTTGCCGTGTGGTAGTTTTTTGAAGGAATGTAGATTTCTATGTATAATGTGGTCGTGGTTGGTACCTCACTAATACGTAGTATACGTACTTCAGTCTGTATTGCAAGCTACGAGTACAAATTCACATTATTTTTGAGGTACCTAGGTACAGAAAAACCTTAAACGCTGAGTATAAGGTTTGTTTTAAAATACTCACATTAGTCATTATCGTGGTTTAAATAAGTAGGTAGTTAGTTTATAATTTTAAAATTTACTAGCAAATTGAATGTAATTTCAAATAAACGTTTATGTCGATTTTGATTACATAAAGAATAAACGAAATAATGATGTAGAGATTTACATAATTATGAGATGCAAAGTGGTTTGTGAAAATTTTGCAATTTTTACGAGATAATTACCTAGTTGTTTTATATCGAATTTGAAACAATTTACAGCGAAAAATAATCATCAATGTGACATAATCCGCCATTTCTTTTAATATCCAGTCAATGTTTTATGATTCGAGTTTTTTCTATACATCGGCGGCCTGCTCTTTTTTTAAAAAATAAATTAAAGAGGTACCTTTCTACTCTTATTGGAACATATGGAATGCACTATCGTGTGAATATCTGCTTAAATTTTAGAGGGTTAATTTAAGTGGTAGGTACTCAAAGCTATTTAAAAAAATTCAGGTAGAGTTACCTCCATAATGTACCTAGAATGTTGTCCTCCAACGAAAGTGCCACGATATTTCTAGTTATCAAACTTTTACTCTGGTGCATTGATCATTTTCATAATTCATACCCTTCTCTCCATCCCTCATCATTCAACGGCACGATAAATTTCATTCATTTTTCAGTTGGAAAATTAATTGGAAACGTTTACTGTTCAGCATGTGAACCAACTATTGACGTCAAATGGATTAAAACATCGAAAAATTCGTCAATTCTTCTCATAAATATTATCTGCATAAATCCAAGAATTTATTTCTATTAATAAAAAAGTGCAATCTTAGAAAACTAATTACTTACCTATTTGAATCACCCATGAAAAAATTCACACTTTTTTATATCTTTTTAAAAACGTGGGTAGGTATTTCTTTCGAATTTCATTGAAAAAATGCCTCATCATTTCCGTGAATTATTCGCTGGAATCTCATTATTACGAGTGTAACTGCTGAATCTGGATGTAACACGTGAACTTGGCCTTCCCCACCTTCCTCGCCGGTAAGTTTCTATTCAGCTTTAACGATCTTTCTTTGAAAAATATGTTGGGTACCTACCTGTATCTTATGCCCAGTCCATTCATTTGAAGTAAAGTAACGTCAATAAACAATTCAGATTTCGGAATTGTAATTTTCAAAACTTTACGTTTTCTTTTTCTCAGAAATAAAGAAAAAACCCCACATTTCCTTGCAACCAGCGTCAAAGTAAAAATTTTGACTCACGAGAACTAAAAAAAATTCACCAACACGTATTCGTTTTCCTTCGAGAAAAAATTCCCCACTTTCAAGTTATAGCTTACGACTGAATTTGACACTAGAAGAAATATAATACAACGATATAGGTACTCGTACCTACTCTCAATCGCAAAACATTCGTAGGCATTTCAATAGTTTGAAAATTATGCAAAGGTGTATCGTGGTTTCCTGACTGAAAAAAAAATTTCATCTCGTAAGCAAATATACCTACATAAGTTAATTTTGAATCAATCGCCGAATTCGGGCATCTCGCCAGATTTTATACTGGTTTATACTCGCTATTCTCTCAGTCTGTCGCAAGTTCAAACACTCTTGCGAGGAAAAAAATACACTCTCGCTGTAAACGACCTGAAGCTGGAAAAACGAGCACATTGTGGGCGATATTTCAGGCCAAAAGAGCAAGAAGTGAGACGGAAATTAATCACGAAAAATACATTGAGACGAGAAAATATTTATTCACCAAGGTCAGTCCTGTGAGTCGTCAAACTCCAAAAAGAGACGAAATCTCATTAATAATGACCAACACGTTGGTCGATCAAAATCGGCCATTCCACGTGATATGATACATATTTAAAAATAGTTCAATCGACTCGATTCCCTGTTGAGAAAATTTCGACTTGTGGTTAGAAAACACGTTTTCATTCGACGATCATTCGAATACTATGTATTGATCTAACGTATAGGTAATAGGTATAAATAAGTTCAATAAAGTGAGCAAAATTTACCTTTCGTACTATTAAATTTCTTCCACGGCAATAATGTAGAAATTCAAGGATGAAATTTACTATTTATGTGCACAATATAAATATAGATTCTATAATGTACTCGTAGAATATGTGAATGTTGTGGTTGAACCGGTTTTACCGTTTTCTTGAGTAAAATTTTGTCAAGAGACTGCAGTTTATCGATGCGGTTTCATGTAAAATTTTCGATAAGCATTCATCTATACATGGATAAGAAAAGTAAGGGTGCCATAAATGCGGAAGAAAGTTGAAAGGAAGAAGGAGAGAGTTCTATGGTAATTTCCGCGTGTTTTTTTTTTTTAATACATGGGGAACTAAGAAGTCAAAGTGTGAGGACCTCTTATCTCCTAAAATTTATAAATTATATGTACGTATGACTGTAAAGAATGTATTTCGGTTTAGTAAACATAGGAGTTAAGTACCAAGAAAAATGTGCCGAAAACGTGAAAAAATTTGAGGAAATTGACAATCAAGTATTTTAAGTGCTCTAAAGATTGGCAAGAGGAGGGAGAAACAATGATGCAATATTTATACAATTTATGTGAAAATGATAGGCTGTGGCTTATGAACTATCGGAAAACTCCTAGGTATGTGTTCACATTGGAATTTGAAAACCTATTTGTGACGTGCACAGGAGGTTGAAATTTTTATCCATAAAATTTACTAGAGGTCTAGGTATACCTATAGATTATTTCAGCAAGGGGAAAAATAAAATTACGAGAATGATTTTATGTTTTAAATGTTGATGAATTTTTGAGAATCTTATAAGTACCTAGGTATAGCCCATTTTTACATTAAAAATAACAAAATGTGATAATGATAAATGCAACATGGAAGGCTGTTAAGTTTGTGCCCTATAATTGACCTTCGGGGGCCGATTGATGATGCTTTTGAACTTTGGAGAATTTTTAGATTTTCAGGTTTTGGTAAAGTTTGTCTTTAAGAGACTTTTTAAAGCACGAAAATTCAATAACTTGCAGGAAGCTCTGAAAATGCTCGAAGTCATCGTCGATCGATTTGACTAAAGGAATCAAAATTTTGATTTTTTTTGCGAGTTTTTAAAAAGCTTGCCAACAATTTTGTAATGAAAGCACCTGAAATTCTAGTGGTGTAATTTTATCTGCTCTTTCATTTGGTTTTGTTTGTTGTTTGTTTGCTGTTTATTTGTTGTTGTTGTTTTTTTGTTCGGTCAAACAAATTTTCTGCCGGTTAAATACCACATTTAATGGCATGAGGGAGGGAGAGAGGTGCAGCGGTAAAAAGAAGTTGGTACGGAGTGGAAAATACTTACTTGAACGCGATTTCTGAGATTTCGAAAAAAAAAATGTTTTAAACTGATGGTAAGGATCACAAATTTGTACATTGATCCGAATTTGGACCATTTTGGAAGAATTTTTCCAAAACTGTGATTCCGGTGACTCAATTGCTCAAATAACTTAAACCCCAATCAGTTCGGAATCAGAAATAAGATGCTAATTCAAATATCCATCAGCTTTCTGCCACGATTGGATCATTTTTTTTATACTTACCTGTTATTTTTGAGCCAAAAGCTAGAATTCTCAGAAATATTGCCAAGATTTGAAAAACAATTGAATAGCATTAGGTATGATGGGGGTGTTTCATCACATCACAGCCACTAAATTTTTCAGACAGGTATTATGTTCTTATTTCCAAAAAATAGTACATAGGTGCCTACCACACCAATTTAAGTACGTTTTTAACCAATTTCACAATCTGAGGAAAATCTTAGAATATCTTTAAAAAATAGGCTACCTACTTGCAATAAAACGAGAGTATTACTTATGAACAAAAAGTTAAAAGTTGATTTTTCATTTTTTCAGACTCCCAAAAATTGTTTTGAAAACTTTTTTTTCAAGATTTAATATCCATCAAAATTTTAACAAAATTTAAAAAAATTGTGAAAAATTAAAAATTGTTCTTTATGATCTTACCAAGTTGAAGTAAGTACCTGATTGTGCCTCTCCCCACTAAAATTTTTTTGAACAGTTTTTTGTGTGACTTTCAAGTGTAAATTGGGGAGGAGGAGCAGGCAATTTTTATTTTGCTCAGGAACGCAAAAACGCTAAATCCACTCTTGAATAGGGCAGCTAGTGAAGAAGGGATGTGGGAGGGAGGGGAATTCAGAAGGTTCTACGAATGATAAATCTGCTAAACAAGTAAGTACCTATTGAATTTATCTACATACGTAGACTAAGTATCTATTTCAAAATTTTAATTGGTCGAAGAAAAAAATCTAATTTTACTGGAAATTGACGCTTATAGAGGCAGAAAGGGTTTTAAAAAATGGAATTTGCTGGAGCTCGTGTGCATTTTTGGTTTCACGACAGCTCTGCTCCAAGTTGGGATTCTTACCTTGATTTATTTTGATGCAATTATAAATTTCAATGTTCCAAATTTTTGGAAACATTTATTTTAGACATTTCTTTTTGATTACCTACTCGAAATCAGCTCCATCGACTCGAGAGCCAAAACTATAAAGTTGACCTGAAGTGGCTGTGATTTTACCCCCCCCCCCTCGTTTCGATTGAAACTCTACTCATAGGCAAATTATTGGTTGGCATTTTCCGATGAATTTTGTGAGTTCATTGCCCGAGTGGATTTGGAAAAGCATACCTATACCTACTTACCTTGGATTTTGAAAAAAAATCAAAGAGTCCGATCAACTTATGTACTTATGATTTTTCCAACTTTAAACTCAAAAATTTATTTGTTATACCTTTGAAATATCTTTTGGGGATAAATAAGTAAAAGCATGCTTCCTTACGAAGTTCTCACATTTACGAGTAGCCTGTGCATAGGGGTGAAAATGTAATGGTTTCCAAAAATTCTGCTTGAGAGCAGAATATTACGAGTACCTAAGTTAAATTTGTTAAAGACTAAAATGCCATGCCACTGAGATTTGAGCTATAAAAAAAAACTGAAATAAAAAAGTAAATTTCTGGAATTAGGAATCATTAATGATCTCATCATACGTCATGAATGAAAGGAAGTAAGTTATAGGTTTGATTTGTTTAAGCTCTCCAAAAATTTACGATGTTTTTAAAGTCATAGAAATAGATCATTCATTACACCTAGGTGATAAGAGTGGAGTAAAGTAGTACCTCGTAAACTTTGGTAAATTTTCGCGAAAAATGAGATCACGTGGTGGTTATTTTTAGAACGCACTTGAGAGGAAATTTACTCAACAAACGGTATAGATACCTGGCCTAGGTTCCTAGGTACCTATTTGGTATTTGAAGAATTGATAATATTGATTATTGACGTTTCGTTACGTAATTAGTATCGCGTCATAGGTAGATGAAGTCATTAGTTAGAAATCTATGACGTCGAGAATCCGGCTTCCAAGAGGTGCTTTTCGATTCCCCGAGTGCCTTGCGGACTTGGCTTAGAACATATAGTATTAACATAGAAGGCTCGTTGTGATACCAGGAGTCGTCAAACATAAATGTGGCATACTAGTTACATTGACGCGTTTCACTACCCCGCTTCAGCATCTGATATCCCTGTGGTTGTACGTGATGTGTTGACTGCATTTTGTTTTTATGAAAATTACTCGATATTTTTATTGAGGACATAGGTGTTTGAGGTAAGAAAAATAATCTACGTTAAATTCTCTACAAGATGGCATACGTTTGAAAGTTATCCGTGCTATAGAAAAAAAGTTATAAAAGCTCAAAGTTGCAAAACTCTTGGAAAAAATTTGTTGTTTCGTATTTATATACAATTTACTTGAAATTTTGAGTGGGGACATAGGTGTTTGAGGTAAGGAAAATGATCTACATTATAAATTCTCTACGAGAAAGCGTAGGTTTGAAAGTTATCCGCGCAGTAGAAAAAACGTAATGAAAGTTTAAAGTTGTAAATTTGTGGGAAAAAATTGTTTTTTCACCGCTTAAATGCAATTTACTCGAAATTTTGGGTGAGGAACAATCTACATGACATTATCTACAGGATGGAGTAGGTTTGAAAGTTACCTGTGTTGAAGAAAAAAATTTATAGAAACTCGAAGTTGTAATTCAAAAAAGTACTTAAAATCTGAAAATTTAAAACATGATCATGCACAAAGTACTTACTCGGAGGTATACAGGTAACCTAAATTTCAATCAATTTTGTATGTTTTTCTATTTTGATTTGAAATTTGAAAAGTTTTTTATTCCCACAGAAGTACCTACTACCTACTAAACATTTAGCTTGATTTTTATAAATAATTGAGGTGCTTACTTCTGTGAGACATTGATTTACATATTTCAAAGAACAATATTCCTTTCCTCTGAAAGGTATTCTCAGAGAAGAATGGTGAAATGCCCTTATTTTTGGATTTTCGAAATTTTTAATCAACATTGTTGGGTACCTACCTTCAAAAAAAATTTCGCAATTGAAAATTTTTCCACAGCACCCGCTCCCATCCCCAATCATTTCAATGAAAATACGTTTTTTCTTCAGAAATGTTGAATTTGGAATTTTATTATGATCACTTGTTCAGATATAACACTGTCCAAATATTATTGAGAAACAATTTCAATTTAGAAAATATACAAAGGACCTTGAAAATTGAAAACTAAAAAAAAAACAAAATTGCATAATGACTTAAGATAAAGTACATATATAACAAAAATTGATTTCAAATTGGACTTTGAAAATTGAAAAGTAAAAAACAAAAAATGCAAATCGCATAATGAGTAACAATAAAGAAACTACAAAAAATACAAAATTGCATAATGACTTAACAAGGGAACCTCTTGAGGTGTCCGCCTCCGATTTGAACGGGACCACGATTTTTGGAAAGAGCATGTTCTAAAACCCCCAATTCCAAATTTTCAGCTGCCCAAGTTCATTTTTCGATTTTTGGCGAATTTTTGAAAATCCAAAATTGAATATTTTGGTGATTTATGCTTTTTTTTTAAAAAGTACGTACTTGATCAGTAAAAATGTTCAAAATAAGTCCTAAAACTGATATTAACCCCCCAAATCCAAATTTCGCCATTTCCAGCCATTCTTGGGCCTCCCTTTAATTTTTGGATATTTTTATTATGAAAAAAGCTGGTCAAAAAACCACTCTTGAGGTGTCCGCTCCAGAATCGGCTCAAATGTGGATAATTTCGTTAAACAGGTCGAGTATGACACACAACTAGATTTTTAGCTGCCCAACTTGATATTCACGCCTTCTGGAGCAAATTGAAAATTCTGGAGAAATTTAAAAATCTCACTGGAGGCTCCAGAATGGCTGGAAATAGCGAAACTCGGCCTCGGGGGGTTTGTTGTGTTTGAAATACAGTGATTCGCGCAAATTTCGAAAATTTCCTCGCAAACAGTAAAATTTTGATTTTTTTGGATTTCTTATTATGAAAAAAGCTGGTCAAAAAACCACTCTTGAGGTGTCCGTTCCAGAATCGGCTCAAATGTGAATAAATTCGTTAAACAGATCGAGTATAACACACAACTCGATTTTTAGCTGCCCAACTTCATATTCACGCCTTCTAGAGCAAATTCAAAATTCTGGAGAAATTGAAAAATAGCGCTGGAGGCTGCAAAATGGCTGGAAATGGCGAAATTTGGATTTGGGGGGTTAATATCAGTTTAGGGACTTATTTTGAACACTTTTACTGATCAAGTACGTACTTTTTTAAAAAAAGCATAAATCACCAAAATAGTCAATTTTTAATTTTCAAAAATTCGCCAAAAATCGAAAAATGAACTTGGACAGCTGATAATTTGAATTTGTGGGTTTTAGACTATGCTCTTTCCAAAACTCGCGGTCCCGTTCAAAATTAGCTGAAGCGGGGTAGTGAAACGCGTCAACATAACTAGTATGCCACATTTATGTTTGACAATAAAACACTGTACAGTGGTATAGCGGACGAGCCTTCTATTTTAATACATACTATATGTTCTAAGGGACTTGGTCAATCCAGAGGACTGGATTTTGTCGCGAAATCGGTTGCTCCGCCCATTCGACGTTCGCGCTATTATTCATTGGCCGATACGGGGAAAGCCCTAGATTCGTCATAATCGGTTGCGAGACGAAATGCACATGTTGGTCAAGTCAAAAGTCGTTGTTTGGAGTGGGGGTGAGAACTGCTCTTTCACCATTCACACCTGTATTGGGTACTACTGCATGCAAACCGGTGATTTTATCAGTTTAGTAAGCGTTTTATAAATGACAAGTGCAATACTCCATTCTCATAGTTAATCTTGATTTCGAAGTGTTACGATCTACTTGTATTTCGTTTTTTCACTGGTTCGCTGCGGATTTTATTTATCGATTGTTTATTTATTTTTTCCCGAAGATATTTCGATTTTCTTATTTATTTTTCAATTTTATAACGTACTGTTTGTAAAATGTATAACGATTCCGCCGATAATATGTTGACTGTATTCGCGAATTATTTGTGTGGCACATGTTTGTCCATCTCAAGAAAACGTATCCAACCATCCAACGAAGGTTCGACCAAATTTAACGGATTCTCTCTCAAACGTGAGTTTTTATTTGCTTATTTTTTAAAAAAAATTTACATTGATTTATTTGGTGTTAGATACCTTAAGATTTTTTTTTAGTGCAAATGTAGGGAGGTATACTTAGATATGATTTTTTAAATTTCAAAATAAATACTTTGCATTTTTCTTAGCTTTGAAATTATTTTTTGGACATTTTTGAAATTCTTCTAAGAATCCTTTATTCCATAATAATGACATTAATTCTCAAAATTCAAAACATGGTATCCTTACACATCTCACAGACTAGCCAATGTTTAGAATATTTTTATTTTTTTGAGTTTTTTTTTTTTTTTTCAAGTAAGTACCTAAAGTGCATATTAGGAAATTATTGAGAATAATTTTTCAAACAGTAGATTTTTTGGAAGAATTACGAAGGATTTTCACCCAAATTAAAAAAAGTATACCATTTAAAAAATGTTATAAATTACGCATAATTTTTGGTTGAAAATTGAGTTAGGTACGATATTATCTGCCTTTCTGACATACCTACCTAGTATTTGCTGAAAAAAAGTATGTATATTTTCGTTATTGATTTCGATATGCCAAATCAAACTTCACAAATTCGTTTATCTGGTTGTAAAATAAGAGTGCGCCCGTTTTCAATTGGTCGAAATATCAAGTATGCACTCGAATCAATCAGCAATTATGAAATTTTATCAATATTTAGTGTGGCTACTTCATAATTCACCATTATTACGAATTTACACTGCGTGGGTATCATATGAGCATAGGTACTTTCATGCGTATTTGAATGAACGTGTTGCAATAAGCGATAAAAATTATTTTGGGGGCTTGAAGTAAATTGAATTATGCAGTATTCTCACTTAAAGAAACTAAAACCTTGTAGAAAATTTAAAAAAAGATCTGAAATTGAAATAGGTAAAAGTGGAACATTATGTAGTTCATAAATTCTCAGGGAGAAAAGAATGCAGAAAAATGAAAGAATTAAATCAGAAATTAACATTTTAATTAATTTAGAAAACAGTTATCTTAATTAGAAAAATTAAGAATGTTTATAATGTGGAGAAGATGGCTTAGAATTCATTGAGTATACTTTTGTTTGTAAATTTATCGAAAAAAGGACAGAAAGAGATTTAAAAAAATTAACTACATAAATATTAAATAATAAACAAAAGTTTCACTAGGTATGTTTTGAAACTTCCTTTCAGAAAATGAAAAAATTTAGAAACTCCTCGCATTAATCCTGGCTTTTTGGATTTTTTCGCACACGTAGAAATTATTTTCAAAAAAATGTACAAAATACCTAAGTTTCAAAAAAAATTACGATTTAAAAAAAAATTCTTTTTGTCGATTTAAGTAAACAATTTTTCTGTTCTCCCTCTTCATTTTGTTCAAACATAATTATTAGGTATTTAATAAAATATACTTATCATGCAGATTTTCTTTAAAAACATATAAAATCTACACTCTTCGCAAATTCAACCAATAATAGCCTCGAAAACTGAGTAAATGCCGGTACACGTGACAAATTCTTATTACAATGCTTATTCACGAGCAACAAATTGGAAAAAATCCTCCATAAATCATCATATCTCTACTAATTGATCTCATCAAGAGGCATAGATCACAAATCGTTCGACAAATCATCGATTACATCACAACTGTGAATAGGTACAGGTATATCACCAATCATCGTATATACAATTGGGAATCCCTGCTCTGACAGAGTCGTACAGGTTAAGTAATTATACGTCTGTTTGGGTTCGCTCATCTACCACTCATCATTGTAAAAAAAAATTGTATACTGTGTAAAAGTCTGATTCATTCATTTTGACCGAAACTAAAATATAACGAATACGCGTGACCCAGACTGATTTTTTAATAGTGTTGGCAGACTTTTAAAAATGATTCACATAACGTCAATGATACCTACCTATTTTCGAGAAATAGTAAGAGTTCCTGAAACTGCGGTGCTCAGATCTATAGTTTTACGTCAGTGGGCATATAATATTTTTTTTTTAAATTTAAATAGCTTACTTACGAGTACCCTGATCCAATTTTTCCCCATTTTTAAGTAGATTTTTTATAATTTCTGAATTTATTTTCTTCGCATTATTCCAAACGCTCTCAACTTTTTTTAATCTAAAAAACGTTAATTTTTCAAAATCTAGGTAGTGAAACTTTTTTTCAAAATAAAATATTTTAAATTTTTTAAAACTCTTTCTGTCCTTTTTTCGATTAATTTACAAACAAAAGAATATTCAATGAATTCTGAACCGTCTTCCCCACATTATAAACATTCTCAATTTTTCCAATTAAACAAAATGAAGAGGGAGAACAGAAAAATTGTTTAATTAAATCAATAATAAGGAAATTTTGAAAAAAAATCGTCATTTTTTTAAAAAAAAATTTGGAATTTTGTGTCTTTTTTTGAAAATAATTTCTACGTGTGCCAAATAATCCAAAAAGTCAGGATTAGTGCAAGGAGTTTCTAAATTTTTTGAATTTCTCAAATGAAGTTTCAATAAATACTTACCCAAAGCCTTAGGTACATACCTGAAAAAAAAATTTGGGAAAAATTAAACGTGAGTTGAAATATCTAGTTGAAATTTGTACCTGAAATTTAACAAATCAGTGGGTAATTTTCACACTCGAAATTTCCAATTTTGATAAATTTGGAAAATTATAGGACTACTTATTTGAGCAGACACCTACTCATCGATTTTGAGCCAAAATTTACCAAGTGATTTTCATTTGGTCAATATCTAATCGTCTCTTTTTTTTGAATTGTTTCCTAATCACGTCAAAAAAATGTGATGATAAAGTTACCATTTTTAAAACCCGAATCCAAAAGCATTTTTCAATTTAAAAATCACCTGCAGTTTATTTCAACTCATAAAAAAGAGATAATTTTTTTGGAAACTTAGGACAACAATTTTGATAAAATTGAGATAAAATTTGAAAAATTATCAACTACTTATTCCGGCTCAGATATTCGAGTGTTTTGCCGAGAAGGTGGAAAGATGGGTAAAAAGACAAATCAGTAGATAAGTCAGCAAAAATCGTTGTATTTCAAACGATAAGAAATTAACTGGGTGAACTACCATGTAAATAAACACACGCGGTAGATAGATATGATTTTTGATCCGTATTTAAAATATTTATAGATGATTCGTACTTAGTTTAAATGGAGCCGACTACGTCATTACTTCCAAATGTTTCGACAATGTCTTTTATATAGCCCGATGAATACTTACGTTAGATAAATTTTATCAATAAACCATCAGCTGTTAAAATTATACTGTAGGTATACTTTAAACAAATATGAATCATTGATTCATATCAAACTTAAATCTCTTCGGCGCTGGCTAGATACTCGAATACAATGACCCATTGGGCACAAAAAAAATCAAAATTTGTTTACGTGTCTCAGACACAATTGCTTGATTCGAGAGAAGAACGCGAGCAGACTCGTACGACTCAGAGTTCGTTAGTAATTTTCGACTAGACAAGACCTTCGGGCAACGACTGATTGTGAGTCCAATGCTACCGCGTGCTGTGTTTTGGCCAACGGTAATTTTCATATTTTTTCGTCAGATAATCTGCGGGTGTATCATCATAAGTGGTCCTATCAAACAGACGACCTGTTCAGTTATAGTGCTAATAACTTGATGGGAATCTCCTGGCTGTTGGCAGCATGGTCTGCTTGAAATTACAGCGCGTCTTCTTTTTTGTTATTTTGATGATTTTTTAGTACGTTTGTTGTAAAAAAAAAAGACGAAAGAAATTGGGATGAAAATTTTTTTCTCGACGCCCTGGGTGAACTCCTGAAAATATAAGAACCAGCGCTCGGTGTACTTAATTTATTTTGGAAATCTTTATTCGAGAGAGTTCAAGGAGATCGTTAAAACACGCGCGAAACAAATCATATATTAACGGCATTTCGGTATAGTGATATAGACAAAAAAGCTGTAAATCATGGGTAAATATTTACCGCGGACATAAAACTACAAAATATGTATTTAAAGCTGGAAAACCTGAGCAAACGATAGAGATAGAGTATATCTTTATGCACCTAATGCATAATTTGTTCGCGTTCGCGTACTTATGGTGCTGTGTTTTTTTCTCTCTCTCTATTCATTAGCGCATGTTCTTTGTGATAAGAAAATCGTAATTTCATTATCGATAGGTACGCGAACCCATGCTAACGAACTCCGTCGTGTGCAATGTGTCGTGAAATTGCGAGGTATTTGCTGCAAATTTTTTTTGTAGGTATCCAAATTCGATTTGGGTATTTTTTGAAAATATTTTGTCAAGTTGACTCCTTGGGACTCTTTTTGGAACGATTTTCATGAGTATTTTTGAGAAATCACTGACCCATTTCAAAGAGCTCGTACTTTCAAAAATTAAGGCTCATGCTTTGCCTGTACTTTCATTTCAAGTATCGTGATCTTTTTATCCCACTCGACCTGGCACCTTCAGTTGTCTCTGTTTTACCTACCTACCTGAATGACCTACTCATTCAAACAATCATCATATACTAAATTGACTCCGGAAAGTCACTTCATTGATACAGGAAGTATATTAAATGGATGAGAATGAAACTAAGTATCCAAGTATCAGTTAACTGTCAACTGAAAATACATCAAAGAATCGCATAGCATGACTCACAATGTCGAAAGAATTTCGTTATACATTTGTAAACCTTTGGTTGGCTAAAATATGGTAATTTGAATGATGCCCTCATCCGAGCAACTTGCACTAGAAAAAAAACAGCGTCGACATACAGGATAAGACAGGATTGTAAAAATCCTGGCACCATAACGCGTTCAAAACAATGTTAAAAAGCATTGAAACTGCAACTCGGTAGTCAAAGTACCCACATACTTCAACTCATGACTTTTTTCCCGTTACTATTGTATCATAAATGCTCTTGTAAAAAGAAGATAAATGATCTGCAGATCTAAGGTATCGTCGTCCAAGATCTACCACAGACCAGAGATGGCAAAGACCACAGTCGGTAGCGTAATACGCCGCGCACAGTGGGCTGTGAGCACCCTCAAAACGGGCGTAATTCAAAAACTTACAATAAACCCAAACATAATTGTAAAAAGATATCCTCCCTTATGTTTTTGGGGTCGCAGAATACGAATTTGACAATATTTTTTTTGTAGGGGTATGGGGTGGGGGGTGAGGGGGGTCAAAAATTCAAAATTTGACCATAATGACGTGTGATATGTCGAAATGTATGTTTTCGAGGGTGTAGATCACGAATCTGGCAATTTTTTTTTCGTTGGGGTGAATGGTGGGGGATGAAGGGGGTAAAAACGGTGAAAAATTCAAAATTCGATTATAATGATGTGTGATATGTTGAAATGTACCAAGTATGAATAATTCAACTGAAAGTAAGTACTTTCCATCAATTTACTGGATTTTAGTTGTTATAAAGTAATTATAGAGATGAAATTCATCTCAAAACCCTGTTTTTCTCCTACTCGGCTGCACAAATTGGAATAGAAAAAATGTTCGCACGTAGATGCACGGGAAATTCCAGTGGCAGGTAATACTTGAGATAGTGTATTTCAAGATGTTAATTGCCATTTTTGCTCCAAAGTGCTCCGGCGACCTCCACGGTCGATTATAGTGAAAAATGTTGGTGAATTTCGTTAAAATGTTACAAATTTTTGTCTTACTAGGACTTTGACGGCTCCCCAACAGAAAATCCTTCATCCCCCACCCTTCACCCCTCCTTCACCCCCGAAAACGTACATTTTGACATATCACACGTCATTATAGTCAAATTTTGAATTTTTCGCTGTTTTCACCCCATTCATCCCCCACCATTCACCCCTACGAAAAAAATATTGTCAAATTCGTCATCTACACCCTCAAAAACATACATTTCGACATATCACACATTATTATGGTCAAATTTTGAATTTTTCACCCCCTTCATCCCCCACCATTCACCCCTACGAAAAAAATATTGTCAGATTCGTGATCTACACCCTCGAAAACATACATTTCGACATATCACACGTCATTATAATCGAATTTTGAATTATTCACCGTTTTCACCCCTTTCATCCCCCACCATTCACCCCTACGAAAAAAATATTGTCAGATTCGTAATCTACACCCTCGAAAACATACATTTCGACATATCACACGTCATTATGGTCAAATTTTGAATTTTTGACCCCCCTCACCCCCCCACCCCATACCCCTAAAAGAAAAATATTGCCAAATTCGTATTCTGCGACCCCAAAAACATAAGGGAGGATATCTTTTTACAATTGTGTTTGGGTTTATTGTAAGTTTTTGAATTACGCCCGTTTTGAGGGTGCTCACAGCCCACTGTGCCGCGCTTTCTCTTTTAGAAATCGGAAAACTTTGCAACAGTGACTCGGGTTCTCTTGTACATTTCAGAAGCTATTTACGTCAAATAGTTGACTTCTGTTAAAGAAAAGATTTTTTTTTTTTTGCAAATTGATGGGTGTTCCGACCTCGTCGACTTACCCCTGGTGATGCATCAAACATAGCAGTACTTTTTCCAGCCAGACAGAGGTAATATTAATGATGGGAGATACGACGTCGTCGTCGACCAAACGATACCTGTATCAGCATGTTTCTGGTACGCTCGCCGGATGATCTCGAGACTTGTGTTAGCGCCACCACCGTGCAGACATAGGAACGAGTGAACATTCCATGGCCTTTGAATAATAAGATATATTTGCATACATTCCACAGGCCTTTGAATGAGAAGCTGTATTGACGTCACTGATTGTGAATCATGCATACAGGTTAGGTACTGGTACCGAGAACGAAGATCATTAATATGGATTTGGTGTAGGTACCTATGTAGTTATCTTCGCTTGCTGGAGGTATAAGAGAGACCTTGAACCTTTGTGTGTCTTTTTCTCGGACGACTTTTAGTCGAGATTACCTACCCTATAGCCGTACCACCACGTGCGCGACATTTGCATAACGGGAGTCGCGCAGTAAATAGCATTCCAAAAGTTTTTGAATGAAGGTATATCTTATTGACGTCACTGACTGTGAGTCATCCGGAAACTAAGTATCTAGGCAGAGGTACCGAGAACTAAGATCATTAATATTATCTATGCATTTAGAGAAACTCGAGATGGGATTTGGAGAAAAGACGGGCTTTGAACCTTTATTGGGCAATGGGCATCTTTTCTCTGGACGATTTTTGGTCGAAAATACCCTAAAATTGTACCCGAAATGAAATGAAGTGTGTTTTTACGCTCGTCTAAATAACGAAACAAATTTACCTGCTCAAAATATTAATGTATATATCTGAGCTGGATTAGGCAGCAAAAAAAATTCGAAAATTTCGACTGTAAATCTAGATTGGGTACTGCATTTAAAATGCATTATTCTTCCATATTCAAATCCAAGTCCAAAAGCATATTTTTTTCGAATTTTTGAACTGGAAAAAATTGGCAGCTTGTTCCGAGCTGACTTGGTACCTATATCAAAATAATTAATTGAATGCCTGAAATTTATTAACAAGGAAATAAGCATGGACAGGGTTTTCAGATTCAAATGTATAGTAAAATTGATTTTCTTTAAAAATAAATTTAAAAAAAATTGATCATCTGAATTTTCTGTGATTCAAGCTTCATGAGTGTGTGAGGGAGGGAGGGGTCGGATCCTGAAATTTGAAAATCACATTACAGTTACGTATCTTATATATTTTCTGGGCTGAGGAGAGCTTTCTGAAAATTTGGTAAAATCAGTTGGATGATTTTTGACGAAAATTTGTAAGGAACCATGACCCATGACAAAAAAACCAAAATTGGAAGCTAAACTGAATTTATTTTAAAAACCTCCATCTTTCTCTCAAAAAAAAATTAAAATTAAAAAAATCACGAAGACGAAAATAATTACCACAGGCAACAACAAATTTTTGTTTAGATTGAAAATAGGCTTAATCGATACTTTAGACCTTAAAACAAAAAACAGAGTGGGATTTTTCAATTTAAGTTGTTTTTGTGGTCAGGAGAGATGATCAAAGTTGTAAAAATGACCGTTTTTGCCCTACTGGCTACTTCAAGAGTTTATAGCAACATCAATATTGTTTTGCGAAAAAATCCAAGGTCATTTTCGGATTCTACGCACTTTTTTAAGTAAACTACTTTCCCCGATTTTTGATTTTTGAAGTTTCAAGCGCATACGGAAGATTTTTATTTGTATAATATTTTGAAACTCGGAGCGCGCGACGCTGGCGTTACTCCACCACGTAACCGTGGCGTGGAACTGTGTTCACCCGGAGTTCAAATTGAATTTTTCGTGTTCAGAAAAATTAGTCTCATGCGCTTAAAACTTCGAAAATCAAAAATCGGGGAAAGTAGTTTACTTAAAAAAGTGCGTAGAATCCGAAAATGGCCTTGGTTTTTTTCGCAAAACGATACGGATGTCCCGACAAACTCTTGAAGTAGGGCAAAAATGGCCATTTTCGCAACTTTGATATTCCTGACCACAAAAACAACTCAAATTTTAAAAAACTCGCCCTTTTTTTTGTTTCAGGGTCTAAACTATCGATTAAGCCCATTTTCAACCCAAACACCAAAAAAAAGTTCAAAATAGTGGCCAAGTTGGGAAGAAAAATTATTCTTGAAGGAATTTTCATTTTAAAAAAATGCTCAAGGGTTCTAAAACATATTGTAATAGGTCTGTTGATTATTTTATGATGTAATCTCTCTGAAGAGAAAAGTTTGATGAGTCCCTCCACCCCTTCTGCCTATATTTTCTGGCATCTTTTTCCACCTTCAGGTCTAAAAAATTGATGATTTAGAATTTGAAAAATGTAATAAAAATATGGTTCATTTACTCGAACGTTAGGAGAAGAAAACTACCTACCTACGCATTGAGACGTGAAAATTTGGTGAAATTTTCGTTTCGAAGTAGATAAACATTTTTTTTTTTAGAAAATTGAATTGGAAAATTGTCTTATTCTCCTCCCTTCTCATCAGCATTTCAATATTCGTGGCTTTTGAGCATCCAAAAAAAATTCAAATATGTAATTTAGAATTTCATGCTTTTGTCAAGCATAAGTATGAAATCACAAACGAAGCGTTATGCATTCATATTTATCCCTCTTCCTCTCCCATCGTATCATTTCAATTAATAACTCGCAGCAGTCGCGCCGTTAAAAAAAGCTCCGTATAATTCTGAGAATAATGCGTATGAATAGATTTCGCCAATCAAGCCGACTTGGTAAAAAAAAAAAAAAAAAAAAAAAGTCCACCGAATGAGAGAAAACCGTGAAAAAACTTCGCCTCCTGACTATTGAGAACCACGATTAATTAAGCTAACAAGGCACAATGACTTTTTTTTTGTACTTACGGTAACATCCTGTTCGTGATAACTGCGCTCTTGTAAATTGCTTAGAATAGCAAAGCATATCGAATCTATCGGTATAACGATTTATTGATTCGTATTAAGTATTTTGTACTGATTCATTGATAAACAATTTTTCAAACTCGAACGCAAAATCATTAATGACCATTGCATCTGTGCGAGTACGTTACGTTTAAAGAAAGTGATATCATAAACACCTGCGTGATATCTTGCACAATATTTCAATACCTATGCACTTGAGCTATAGAGATATACAGCATCAGCTTAGGCTGAAAGGTGAATATGTGTACGATGCCGGCTCGCAAATGATAAAAATCCCCATTTGTCAGACGGTGGCGTCTACGGGTAGTGAAAAAAAAATATAGTCAACAATCATTCGGAAGCGATGAGCGCCGCGCGGTTATACCTTTAGCAGTTATTTCTACGTATTTTAACGTTGTTTTCGTAAAACAGGAAACTCATTGAATAGACAATGGTTTGGCGCCTCGGTTCATTTAAAGAATTTTAATTACTTGGCGTTTCGAAATAAAAAATAACACGGTTTGGTGTTCATGTATAATTGTTAATAATACTTATACATAGGTATATGATTTAAATATCGATTTTTTTGTCCAGTCCAGTCCAGTCCAGTGTGGGAGGTTCTTGTACCTCGAGTATATGAAGGGTTAACGATACCATAATATACTCCACAAAATGAGGATTCATAAAAAGAAATTTTACCTGAAGAATCTGCTCGCTTATACTCTACCTATAGAGTAATGCCCAAGATAAATATTTGTTTACTAAGTTCTAGTTTGTTTGTAACATGTGAATAATTTTTATAGCTCAGGTTTACTACTTTTGCAAGACTTACAAAGTAGGTACCGATAGGTTCCTGTTTATATGTTGCTTACGTACATTAAAGTGTCTTCGTGCGCGTACAAGAATATCGCTGCGAAAAGTTTGAGAAAATTGTTAACTGTATATACCTTGATGGGCTTATACGTCCTTGGACGCGTATTTTGGCCGGCGCTCGGTTTACGTATATAACTTTCACGCGTGTATGAATATTTGCTTCGATGCACCATGCACGAGAGAAAATTAATATAGTCTAGAGGTGTACCTGTACCTGCTTTAAAGTGTTTCTCATTCTTTTGTTTGAAAATTTGCAAAAATATGTCATGCTGGACTATAAATTTTACGTGTTATTCTCACACATTGTCGTCATAGTCTTGGAAATGATGCTCTGAGATGGCGATTTTACTGCTTTTAGGGTTTTCCCTTTCTTTTTGTAAACATAACAATTGATTGCCTAATACGTAAGTGCTGTGCTAGTCCAAGTGGAACTGAGTGACAGAAATCAAACGTGCTTAGCTATCAATAAAAAACTGTTGAAAATCACAGAGATATTTAAAAACAACAACAACAAACAACTCGTGGGACTGAAGCTCTTCATTTTAAAAAAAATCAATCTACGTACATTCAAGTTTTTTTTTAGAGCTAAGCCAAAGGATCAGATCTTCAAGTACATACTTTTGTGTCCTCTTAGAAGAAAAATCAAATTCAAAATTAAGTAAACACAAAAAAATTTAAGCGGAGTTCCTCGATACATTATTTTTTAACCCTAGGGGTCTATTGCTCACATGGAAAGGTTAAAATGATCGATTTATCTGAAAAGTGCCTAATTTGAGGATTGAAGGGGCGAGCGATGGTTTGATGAATTTTCCAAGAGCCAAATATTTTATCAAGATTTTTGGTCAATTTTTTCAAGGCAAACAAAAAGGTTCTCTTACAAAAATATTTATCTCTAAAATTATAAGGCAAGGCACCTGCCTCAACATTTTTATATTCATTGCCTCTGGCTCCTTCAATTTCGAAAATAAATAATTTCATAAGATGATATTTTTTGTTTGTTTCAAGATGTTTCAAAAGAATTTACCAACAAAGTAAACAAATTTCAACTTTCAAAAATTTTGAGGGACCTGCATGAGATAAATGTAAATTTATAAAAATGTATGCTTGTATAAATCCTTAAATTTTGGAGATGTAGATACATGATCAAGAATTGTAATTATAAACACCCCCCCCCCCCCAAATCGACAAAATTTGAGAATTTGTTCCAGATTCAGAAACCAGCAAAAAAATTCATTTTCCCTTGAAATCGCTCTTATACAATTTCAATTTCCTCACGTTTTGTCCCTATTAGTAGGTATTACCATACCAAGCGAGAAAGCAAGAAGGAACCAAAAATTCAAATTTTCTACTCAAAAAATCAATTCTAAATGATTTTAAAATTTTTGAATGATCATCTCAGAATTAATTATTCACTCGGCTTTAAATTTTTCACATTGTGAAGGAAAGCGTGATTCACAAATTCTTCTTCGAGCATTAATTTCAAAATTAGAGTGCACAACTTACACATTACTTGAATTGATTCGCCGATCTGGATGAAACATCTTACATAATCTACGAGAATTATTGTCTTCTAAGTTGATAAATAAGTATAATCAATGAGAAAACTACTGCAAACTGTGCCGAGGCGATTACCTACCTATAAGACAGATGATTATATAAATAGAGGAATCACAAACACACACACGTGTAACGAGTAAAATACCTACTTATACTTACGCGTTTCAAAATATAAAAAAATTCTTCTCAATTATCGATCGATTTTTTTCCCCATTTGACGACCCATATAACAAACCGCTACTGTTTACGGAACTGTGTTGAAAAATCACCCGGCGGCGTCAATAAAAAAAAAATGAAAAAAAAATAGGTATCCAAAGTTTAATGTCCCGCCACTCCAACTTGCGGCGAAGGAAAGAAAAAAAGAAGCTGCGAAAAAGAAGGAAAATCATAAAACGTTAATTTATTCGAAAATTTTATTATAAATTTCTTGGTGATTTGCCCGGTGTTAAACGGTTCGTGTAATTATGAAATGGTTGCACAAAAGATACAATAAATTTATATTTTATTGACGGCGACTTTTTACGACATTAATGTTATTGACGTTAAATGAAGACGAAAATACACCTATTAAAGGATACAGCTACCTGTACCTACCTATTTATAAATATTACACAGTTATCTATTATTTTAATATACCTCGAGGTGTCCTGGTTGGGTTAAAAGAGTGTGCTAAAGGGTAGGGTGTTTTCCTCGGTGGAAAGAAAATTGGGGTAAAAATTGAGGTTATTTAAGTGAGTTGAGTGTCTTATCTTCCTATAAGTAGGTAGATTATTGAGTAAATAATTTGAAGGTAATTGAATCTGTATACGTGATAAGTACGTAAAAAGGTAATTATGGCTTGGATGGTACAACTGGTAGGTAAAGTTGCACCAGTGGATATGAAAAAAGTCGTGCAGTGCGTACGTATTTGTAGTACGTCTGTACTTACTGCGTAGATCTGTATCAATAATTTCTATTTTTCTGCCGGGTGCCTGGTCTCTTTTTAACTTAATAAACGTATACTTATAGTTGACCGAGTTGTCGTCTGCGAGTCCTTCTGTATATTAAAGCAGGTTTCCCTTTCACTGTAAAGTTCGTAAGGTAAATCATCATAAAGCTCGATGCGCCATAATAACGCATTCCGATGGTATTTACGTCAAACGTAGTAGAAATTTTTTCGAATTATACGATCGGGTACCTGCAGCGTGGCTACACATACGCCATATAAATTTACTGTAATTAACTCGTAGATAGGTATAAATTTCCAACTTCTTTGCAAATCTGTAACAACTAAACACGCAATAATTTCCCAAAATATGAAAAAAAAAATCACCTATGACGCCACAGACCATCGTTCTCCTTGATTGACTGTTGAAGTGTTGACTGTGTACGTTGGATTGTGGATGCTCATTGCTCACGCATGGTTACATAATACGACCATTTGCTGACGTATAAGGTGTCTGTTTTATGGGATATTAAAAATGGGGGAAGTGGAAGTGGTCAAAAAAAATTTGTTAATTGACGTCGATTTTGGTATAATTTCGAGATGTCGCAATTTATTTTATAAAAAAAAGGGCTACCTGCGAAGGAAAAAAAAATTCAAGATAAACAAATCGTTTATAGATGTGTTTGAGAAGATACGGGCCAAAGGGAGTTAATTCATATAAACGGATACCAACCGAGAGTACACAAAGCTACCGACGCGCGACGTAACACGCTACAGGGGGCCTAAAAGGTATAGGAGCTTTCTTCTCCGATTCTAGTTGATTTTTTGGTTAGTTTGCACACACACACGTATGTACATATAAAAAATTATACACATATATAGGAAAAGAAAAAAAAAAAGAAAAATATCATGCATAGTATAACAAACAAGTTCAACAAGATATTGCTCAGCTTGTCAGATACGTATCTGACCTCTGGCGGAACTATTCGGCAACTTCGATCGACTTCTCGCCGGGTGGGCCCTGGGTCTTTTAACGCCTTAATCAGCAGGTGGGCCCCGAGAGCGATCTCACCTTTTTAACTAACGAATCCGTAAATCACCTTATTTAAGATCTACCGCCACCGAATCGGCCGCCGAAGCGAATGCGCGTACCGTCAACATACATTTAGCGAACACAAATGAACCTCCGAAACACCAAACCTCCCACCAACAGGTATCTTTATCGGATTCTCAATAGACTGCTCTCTTATTAACTTATTTAAAATGTTAACAAGTCTGAATTGAAAATATTCACCCGTTAAGATAACTACCACTTCTGTGTCTTTATGGGTTTCCGAGGGAATGTCGTTCGTTCCAGTATTTCTAATTAAATTGGCGAATAAGTCCATCGCTCAAGTCAGAAACATTACATCTCGCATTTGATGGGAATGTACTGGATTAGATTTAGCAAAGTGGAAAAATCATAGTAATAGGCAATTTGATATGCTCTTTTGGTTGATCTTTCTGTCGGCGATGGGTAAGTGAGGGAAGGGAGAGCACCAAAATGTACACCATCCGCACCTATTGTCTGTCTAAATCATCTTCAGGTTCAATAGACGTCTGCAATGGGTGAAGGAAAGATGTCCTGACTAATAAAAGCGTGTTCGATACCTATATTTTAATAAACAATTCGTTTAGGCCAAAATTGGGTTGGTTGTTTCACTTTACCGCCTTTTGGGTTGGTAAACAAGATGCCTATCTGGACATTCGAAGGGGCAATAGCTTGTACCCAAACCAAAAACATAGGTACTTCTTTATAGCAGACGGTCGATCTCGATGGGACACCCTGCATAGTGACTAGTCCCTAGAGTCTTCAATACGATTAATTATTCTGACTAGGACAACTCCGAGTTTTAATTCACTTCTTTCTTTTATGTTTTTCGCAAACAACACAGTGTATTGAAACAGTACCCAGGTCTTGATAGGTACATATGAATCATTAACCTAACAACCATCACGTGCGATCACTGAACGAGATAGAAGCTGATTTTGCTAAAAGTTTCAACTCTCTTTTATCTTGCCACCTGAATAATTTTTGGGTTTCATTATTAATTTATTCATACTTAAAATGAGCAAATCGTGACCTGAAAATATTGGTTAGAGTCCAAATATTTATTTTAAGAATTTCTGTATCCGTTGTATGTACTAATATAGGTAATTTTTTTGTTTTTGTTTTTGCAGACGTTTACGGGTTCCTATTGATTTTCTCATTAATCCTTCCTTTAACTATGTCGGTTCCTATGCGTGGTAAACGTTCCTCAACCGATAAGTCAAATGAGTCAAATGGTGACAAACCGCATTGGGTTAATCCATGCCCCGGAGTTCCTACGTCGTCTTCAGGAGCTCAAAAACGTTCGGTGTCTGAAGAAGACACCGGATCGGAGGCTGATTTTATCAACAGTATTGTGCTAACTTCGAAGCATGCTATTTATCAAGCAGAGAAATTCCGAGAGAAATACGTAAGTTGGAAATTCTTGTTAATTCTCATACTAACAATTAAGTAGATAAAATTGAAGAATACTTCTCTAAATAATTCGTAGTTTAAGTTTGGAAAGAGTACTAGATTCTGCATTTTGATCCATTAATGTTGCCTTTTGCCATGTCTACTGATTCTTCTAAAAAAGTTGACGCATGAAAATTGGAACAATTTAAGCTAACACAACCCTGAATCTGTCAATTTGGTCAGTCATTATTGAAAAATGGTATACGATGTTTAAAAACATATGATTATGGAAGAATACCACAGCTATGACGTCAACCGCAGTGATAACGTCCATGGCCCCTTTAGAAGAAATTGCAAAACCAACTCCTAAAGGAAGTAGATGGCGCCAATTATAATTTTTGAGGCATCTGGTTCACGTGATTAATTTCTCTATATGTTTTGCTCAATCGATAACCCTTCTCCCTAGGATCATTTTTGTTGTGACGTTGACGTTGACCATTAATTTAGTTATAGGAAGAATGTCCCTGGCCTCTTTTTAAAACCATAACATGAGGAAGTATCGATAGGTGTGTAACCAGTTGAGGTGTTGTGTTTGGATTCAGATCAGATTCTCTTTTGCCTTTTTATGGAGGGGGGAAGGAGCGTTCAAATTGGGTATTTATTCAAATTTTTTTTGGTAGTTGGCATTTTCTTTTGGAAATTTGAGACTCTGGATGAGTAAATATATTGAAAACTTGCATCATTGTCATGTGATTTCATAAGGAGAGGATTATTCAAACTTTCATTGTCCAATATTTGATTGCCATTGATATTCATGCTCCTCCATTTTCACCTCCCTGCCCATGTGATAAATTGAATGGATACTTGATGATTGATCTAATATCTTTAAAAGCTCTTTTTCGGTATAAAACATTCTAAATCATATTTCAAGTGATGGTTTACCTGAAAATTTGTATTTCGGCGCTTAAGATCTCACTTATATTGTATTTACCTAACCCTATAGGTAACATTTCTATTTACTTTGTATCCTTTGGCAAAACCGTGTTATTTTTCGCCCTCTTACCCATTCTCAAGATGGACAATCGAAAGAAAGTAAACCACTCTTTTATTAAGGTCACCGGACCAAAATAATCGCGCAGGTAAAAACCTGTCATGTATCAACTCATTGAGGAATATACGATTAGTTTATTGTTATGTTGAGAATGGGTATAGGTAAATCTATTAAGGCATTGACAATGATGCATAACGAGTACAAAAACAGATTACCGCGCTTGGACGATATCAGGAGAGGATTTTTCACGATGAAAATAGCCATTATATTATTTAGCTTCGTGTACATTAGAAACACGCGTTAGGTATGTTATTTTTTCAAAGTTGAGACATTTCATCATGCGCAAATAAACAAGCTATTACATCAAAAATGATTGACCTAGATACACGACTGTGGAAAGTAGCTTTCAGGTAATACCCCTTTCAGTGGAAGCATCGTTGATATCTCTCACTCAATAGTCAATTGTAACCTAACTACTTCCTTTTTTAAATAAAGAGGAACTGAGAAAAGTCTTTCTTTTTGTCACCGCGATTGCCAATAAAATAGGAAACGATTTAAAAATATCCACAAGACGAGGTGTATACGCGCGACGTAGGGTACTTTTTGACACCTGGGATAAATATAGGGAAAATGTACACGTATTAGGCCCTAGGCCATAATTAATGTCGCGTACTAGAATGCAAATTGAAGTTTTTTTTAAACTGTATTTTTTTTACATATATGTGTACGAGAGTCACCGCGATGACGTCAATATTGTGGAACCGGTGCAGATTGGTTTCTCTGTTGGCGGTCTACCGTTTGTGGAACGTGTTCGAATGTGTTGACGTGCGCCTGCGCCTCACTACGTGTGTTTGTGTGCATCCGAATTGTCATAGAGTCTGGTCCCGCGCGCATCATCTCGTATCTTGTACCTTATTAGAGAACTTTATGTATTAATTTTCGGCGATAGAGGTACTCGAATTGTATCGTTTGTTGTGCCAAAATAAAGCATCTTTATAGAGACAAATTGTCCGATCGGTTTATTCAACCGGTTTCGGTGTGTTTATGCTTTATGCTAATTCGAGGCGTGATTAGCTGAGGAGGTAAAAAGACCAGATATCCGTGTTATCTCGCGGTATAGTGTCTCTATGTACCGTGCTATCTGTATACGAGACTCATCCGTGATGTCTTATGTAAAGCAAACGTTCTGTAATCATGTTGACTTGTGGGGTGGATGTTTGTGCATGGAAGGGGGTAGTGAGAAAGAGATTTGTTGAATGTTTTTCTAAAATTTAAGGGAGATAGAAGGATCCTATGGGGGCTCCACAATAAGATTTAAAAACAGTGGGTAGAGCTGGTCTGTCCAAAATTTATAAAATTGATCTTCAATTTGGAGAAATTTGTTCCTAGTGCAGAAGTGATCCCCATTTTGATTGACAATTTTCATGCCATGCTATTTTGCCAGAGTAATTTATTTTGCAGTAGTGAGGGAAGCAATGAGGAAGCTTTTAGAATTTTTTTTTCTAAATTTGAGGAAGATCTCATGTCTTGAATATAGATGGATGCTTCATCATGAGTCGCACCAATAGAAAAGAAGGACATGACGAACTCGCATAAGGGTTGCAAGATTGACCTTTGAGACATTGCGCATGCTCAATACTCACGAACTTCAAAACACCAAGAGATAAAGTGAAATACGAACTTCTTAATCGATATATCGATGTTTGACTATATCGATATCGCCATTTTGAAATACGTTCACTGGTTTGCGGTTGTGCACCCTCATCTTAGCATATCCTACAATAACTCCACCCACTACAGACTAACCTATATATCGGATATCCCGCACTTGTATACGTGTGTCCCTGAATGTTTACTAACGTTAAAAATACTATGACGAGGTCATCACAGCGTCGCACATCGAGTTGTTAACCTTTTGAATCGTTTACCTGGCGTTTTTGATTTGTGATTTGGTCTCGTGTTTTTTATAATTTCTTTTTTTTTCGAAAATACGTAAGTATTGAAAAAAAATCATCCTGAAAAAAAAACGCACCTACCAACTTATATGTCTCCTGAATACAAAATGATTTGCGTGCGTATATGTCCAATGTGGATAACCTTTCACCACCAATACCACCATCATATATACGAATGAAATGACGCAAATCGAGCGTGCATTTCCCTTCAGGCATCTCGTTATCATGCTCATCCCCATCATATTATTTACGTTTGGTTTTAAAAATAGCCACCTGTGTGCTTGTTTACTATCTATTTAGAAATTTTCTCTATAGTTGTAAATTCGGGAAGTACATAGATACGTATAGGTACCTGCAAAAAAACTCGTAAACCAGAACTAGTTTCTCTGCGATCAATTTTTCTTCTCTACTTCCGGCAACACATGCAGAAATTTTCTTCGAAATTTCTAAACGTGTAAATACCTATAGATAAAGACTGATTAGACAGCAACCCTCGTAATCCGTTATTATGGACGCCTACTCGATTTATGAACTGTGTAATTAGAAACGATACGAAGTGAAAAATGAATCAAAATCTTACGGGGACAGGAAACGCCGAGGACTCGAGTTAGGTATTTGATGACTATATGGCTGAGAGTTTCGTCGAAGTGCGAGTATATTGTATTCGGTGGCGCAGATCCTCCACCTATAGCTGACATGCATTCCTCAATGCCCATTGTCGAGACATTGTAAGTGTAATATACAGCGCCATTACCGAAATACATAATGTCAGCAATGCATTAACAGTTACAGATCTATACAGGCGTGGGTTGATTCGATGATTTAACGGTGACACACGCGGCTCGATTGTCCGCCAAAGACAATGAGGTACTTTGACGAGATAAGAATACGCTTAGCTCGGTGATTTTTTGTTCCCTTATAGTTGAAAAATCAACCAGTCGAACGCGTGAAATGAAAGGTCGTAAAACTTAACTGTACCAAGCGTCGCTGCTTATCGTGTAGTATTTCGATTTGAGTAGCATTTTTCGCAGGTGTGCGACCTACTTGCGCGAATACAATGATGGGAAACTATACGATACGACTCTGGAAAAACAAAATCGCGTATTTTCCAAAACCTATAGGTAGATTTGCATAGTCGATTTTTGTTCATAAATGAACCGTTTCTAGTGCCAGGCTGATTGAAAAGAATGGTAAGTTGGAGATCTTTTTCTTTAATTGTGACAAAATTCATTTCAAATTGGGAATAAAATTTTGATTTAAGGAAAAAGCAAGTTACCCATAATTAGGAACTGAATTTTCATCGGTCAAAAGCTGGTTTTTTAATTTTTGGCAAATTTTTGAAAATATGTAATGGAAATAGCGTTTTCGTCTATTAGGTAATTTTATGCAAAAAAAGTAAATGTTGAGATAAAAGTTTAAAAATAAGTTTATTTACTAAAGTTGACCTTCTGAATCGATTGCTACACTTTTCCAATCAATCTGGAGCCTCCAGCAAAAATTGATTTTTTTTCAGCAATTTCAGCAGCTGAAATTCAATCTTGTCATAAGTTCGACATTCCGAATCAGTTATGACAGGTGATTCGTAAATCAACGGTGAAGGTGATGAAATGAAAAGTGTATTTTTTTTTACCAGGTACATAGTTGAAAATCTCAAACTTGAAAAAAATTCCAAAATCATCAGTCTTGCATCAAATCAGTGTGAAACTTCTTTCACCCTCCCCCCTCCAACAAAGTTGATTTTCCTGGAGTGATTGCCATTATTTTCCGGTCGAACTGGAACGTCCATAGTAAAAGTTAACTTTTCTTCAGCACCTTCAAATCGCTCCGAATGTGTTTTTTGCAAATTGAAAATCTCAAATTAAGTACAAAAAAATTTCAAGTCATCAATTTTTTTATAAAATTACTCGAAACGTTAAATATATCCTAAACTCAATTCCCCCTCCCCCCTTCGATAATGTCAAGGACTCAAGGTCTCAATTTTAGAATTTTTTTTCAAATTAGAAATTTTCAGGGTATCTAGTAGGTGCCCCAATCGATGTGGAAATGTCAAATTATGACAAAGTTATTTGAGGCTGCTGGAGAAAATTCATCTTCTGCTGCTGGAGGCTCTATTGGTGAGCCTTTCAACCCAATCGAAGAAAAGTTCCCTAATATAATTGGAACATTTTCGAAGGCAGATGAGCTCTTTGGGGGGGGGGGAGTAGAGGTTTTTGATACGTAATTTTCACTTTTTTGTTTTTTTCCAGTAATTTTATTTTTTTCCCTTGATTTACTTCCGGACTTTTCAAAGGCCCTTTTCACTTCTCAAGATCTAGGGAGACACTTCACCTTGCCTCTCATCTCTCGAACTTTGTTTAAGAAGCTGCTTTCATTGTCAATTCGAGAGAACTAGGGAAGTGGGGAGAATATCAGATATCGAATCATTATTTTTTAATTGAAAAATCACCATGATGGGCCTTTTTTGGTTTTCAGAATGCTGAAAATTTACATCGATCCTGCTCCCCCCTCCCTTCATGATTTCTTGTTGAGTTTTTTCCATCTCGAAATGGATTTCTCATTTCTCATGATTATGGAAAATTTGTCATTTTTCTTCCTACGTTGTAAATATTTTAATTATTCACCTCCCACCGTGAATCAGTTGGAATAATTTTCAGTGAAATTGAATGATCGATGGTAGCTAGGGTACCACTTAACACGTGTAATATGAAATCCAGCTTTCAACTTTTCTCTTCCGATGTTAGGGCAACCCGCGAATGGAGCAAATTTTGTCGAAATAAACAAAAAAAAAATGCCAGATACAACAAATTAACTGGATTGAACCAGAATGGAACCTGTTATTACTGGGCAGTTTTGCTCATATGTATTGCTTTGACAAGCGTCGCGTAAATTGTGGCACATAGATTTAGAAACGAATTCGACGTTGACATGTATGAAAGGGCTTATCGTTATTAATCGGATTTCTGTTATCGAATGCGTATTAGAGAAGTCGAAAAACTGGAAATTTCGTATCCGAGGGCCCATTTCGATTGATGAAAAAATCGTATTTCTTCATAGCTGTACGAGTATAGGTAATTATTTTTTGACAATGAAGTGTAGGTAACTATAAAATGTATGTACGAAATATTCGCGTAGGTACCTCTACCTATATATACAGGTACAGGCACCTACACCTATGTACACATACAAACACATACGAAAATCCGAGACGGATGTAGATTCATCATTGAAATTATAGCTAGAATTGACGTCAATACGCTCATTGGATTCATTTCCTGATATCAATAAAATTCGAACGATTCGAGAATATTACGAATTGTTCGAACTGCGGTATCGGCGGCGGCGCTGTGCGGCGTCCATCGTAAACTGGTTTCTTTTATTTTATGTAAGAAAATTATGTCAGCCAGTGATAAAGGAGGATCGCTGATTTACGCATATTCGGACCAATTCTGCGCGAAATTTCTTTACAATTGACGTGTGCACGCGACCATTTCGGCATTTTACACAGGCTGAAAAAATTTCGCGAATTTTTACGTTACACAGACACGCCGTTGCCGGCCAATAAAGAGCGCAAGGTGCGGGGTAAAACCCATATGGATCAATGACGTCTGTTGACGTTGATCGGATCGCGAAATGTCGATCCGAATACCGTTTGACGCGCGCGACAAGAGTTACATTACAACGTACCTGCTATTTAAATGGACGCCCACGAGCTCTACGCATATCGATGAAAGCGTGAGTCAAAAAAATCATCGTGTACGATATTCTCGTACCATCGACACCCGATACCGTCGCGCCGCCATCGTCAGCGTTCGACTGGATATACGTGCAAGTGGTAGTAATGCGATCGACCTTGCACCTATGTGGCCACATACGAGCTCTCTTATAGGTGCTTTATTAGAACAACGAAAATTATACTCATCAGGTTTCGTTCTACCTACGAAATGAATTGCTTACTTTCCTTTGGTCACGTTCCAATCGTCATTTTGATGACTAAGTCTGGTGTACGTATAATTTGAAAATTCTCGCGAAATATTTTTGGATTTATTGTTTTTTAATTTTTTCCTTTCTCTATCTGAAATTTGCTTAAATTTTGAATTTTATCACTTCACCCTGACCCCTTCCTTCTCTTTTCTTGACTGATAAATAAGAAAAATTGGGCTGAAAATTACTCGAGTAGTTGGAATTTCAGCTTTTCATTTGCTGAATTTTTGTCTCTAGTAAAATTTTTCAAATGCCCTCAGTTTGTTTTCATTCTGAAATCTCACGTGGGAACTTTTTAAGCTGAAACTCTCCGATTTGAAAGAAACCAACCAATAGGTCGAAAAAGCGAGTCCTAAAACCCTGTAACCATAATTTCAGGTATCAAAGCTCATTTTTGGAAGCTTAATTAACAAATTCAAAAACTGTTTTAAGGGTCATTTTCAAACTTTTTCGTAAAACATATATTTTTTTTTTTGAACAAATGTGAATCAAGGTGAATAATTCCTTGAGTGGATTCATCTCCCAAGAACTTCTTTTAAGCCATTCTGGAGCCTCCAGGAATTTTTCAATTTTCTCCAGAAACTTCTCAAATCGCTCCGAAGGGACCAAAAATGGTCTTTGGACCCTAAAATTTTTGGCAGTGCTTATTGGACACTCTCTCAACCGTTTCATTTATTTACTTATCATGAAAAATTCGAGAGTACCAGTTCTCCGAGTAAAATTTTAACCAATTCGTTATTCCATTATTACCATCATCTTCTATAATTCTGAAAGAAAAAAAAAAATTGAAATCCTATCAAATCAGATCTTTCTTTTCAGCCTTCTCTTTTCTTCCATTTCCTTTTCTTTTTCCTTTCTCTTTTTTCTTCGAATTATGGTATTTTCTGTTCAATTTTTTGAATAATCAAATTCCTCAATTTTTCTAGTTTAAAACATCTTTGGTTTTTTTTCTGTTTGGAAGGAGGAGAAAGGTGTGGTAGAGGTAGAATATTCTGAAATGAACCTTGGGTTTAAAATACCTCAAAATGAGTTTATTATTTTTAACTTTGCATTATTTTCACCCCCCCCCCCCCCTCTCGTTCATCTATTTTTCAACTGCAAAATTTTTAAAAAATTTAATGCATTCGAATACCTACGTAATTTTAGACGAAATTCCCCAATGCTTGGAAAATTATCTGAAACCTGTCCAAACGTAGATACCTATTTTTTTCAAACTGGCTGATGGAAAGATTGATTTAAATAAACGTAATAAAAATTAAGTACGTACATAAAATAAATAAAAATAAACATTCGCTTAATTAAATTCTTAACTATTGGAAATATTTTTAATGATGAAAAAAAAAACTGCAAAAGTGTAATTGAATCTTGCAAGAGAATAAAAATTTACAAAGATGCAAAAAAATCTACCCACACATACCTATTATTGCATAACACATCACGCAAGGGCAAAAACTCTATGAGAAAATTATTACAAATCATCCATCAGAAAAAAAAGTGCTAAAGTATGAGGAAAAAAATGGTAACAAGACGTTACAAAATGAAAAACTATATAATAATAATAATAAACCACAACGATGAAACGCATAAAATCAGATTCACTTGCACTTTGTACATCGCTGCGGTATAGAATAGAGAAGAGATACGACCTTGATTTACATATGATACATACAGGTTGCAATCGCGTATGCGCATACTGTTATATTTGTATCGAGAGACGATCATCAATGTAATAAAAATCTCGTTAAAATATAATATACGAGGATTACCCACACGTTATACGTGTGAAAAAATTGTCTAGCTTGTTTGTTTATCTAAATACCTATGTACAAAAAGCATTAAGGGATGCGGGGGAAAAAATGGTCAAGGTACCTAGCTATAATTAAATAAATCAATATTAGGAAATAAATTGAAATCAGAGATCTTTAAATTACCTTTCTTTTTTCAAATCGTTTTAATCTCGCCGCTGAATATAAGATACCTAAGTTACTTGTCATCTAAATGATTTAGAAACAACCGAGATGATTTTTTTTCACCATTACTTACGTCATACCCGACAAGTCGTCCAAATTAATTACAAATTAAGTGAAAACTTTGAATATTTCAATAAACATAATCTGGTTTTACCGTATAGCAAAATTTTAATATTTTCACAAACATACGTCGACGACGACATTTAATACGAATCTGAGTGAATAAATCATGGCCTGCGTGCATCCTATTATAGCGTACGTAAAAACGAATCTATAATTAATCCATGTGGGATAATTGTGAAAACTAAATGTTTGCTGACACCATGTCAAACATGTTTAACACATAGTTACTATGTCTATAAAATGTTTGTATACATTACTAGGCCATATTCGTTGCAAGAAGAAGGGAGAAAAGGTAAATAACTACGATACCGATGCAATAAGATTTTTTTTCGGGGGTTTCTCCATGTAGTCTGTGAGAAAGGAAGTCGATTTTTCTTGTATGTAAACATATTTTACATATTGCTTTTTTTCTTAAACAATATCTTTTCACATAGTCGCCAGCTTACACGAGCATCGATATATTTTCGATATTGTTTGACCAATGGTCCATTGGACCGTGCGAATGATGAACTGAATTCTATTCTGTGCATATAGGGTATGCCTGATGCGTCGAGTAGGTGTTCGTGCAAAATGCCCATCAAGTCCCGAGTTTGGACTACGAAGTGAGGTTTTAGGTACTTTGTTTTGATAATGAACCACTTTAATACTATTTATCGTTTTGATAAGATAATAATACTTATTTGTGTGCTCAACTTGACATAATTTGATACGGATTAATTTATAGGTAACTGCTAATTTATGTCTCATCTGACTCGTACTATCTGAAAAAAGACTGGTTCAACGCGAGGAGGAATTTCAAAAAGATGGAAAGAAGGGTAGAAGTGAGAATGAATAATGCTTGGATTTTATTTGTAAAAAAAAAAAATGTTGTGCAATTTTGAAAAAGATTTATTACGACTGTAATGAGCTACTTTTTCGGGGGGGGGGGGTATTTCTCTTAAGCATATTTATTTTTCTTCCTGTTTCTGCCCTTCGAACTACAGTCATTCAAAATGCTTGATCCTATATAGAAATGAAATTGAAAATTACAAACATTTTTTTAATCAACCAAATAGTTTTAAAATCTTTATCATAAAAATTTGTCTCATCTGGGTATCTTTTGTAAGACTTCAAAAATTTCTAAAAGAAGTAAGGGGTAATATCTACCTTTTGTATAGGTCCCAAATGAGAAAACCTTTTCATCTCTGACGTAACTAGTTATCTGTGACAGTTCTTTTCAAAATGGCGTAAAACTTTACTTAAAGGTATTTGTTATAAATTTACGATTGACTTTCGAGAATGATTCGGATATTGCCAGAGATGTTTATTGAGCACCTGCTGTCAACACTTTTGATAAAATATGAATACGATGTAGGTACCTACATTCAACACTGGTATTAAGATTATACAGGATTGCCCAATGGAGTGAGTTTTCGTAAAAAAAAAAAATCGCGTAAAATGAACTGTCGTTGGTAAAGTTACAATGCCATGATAACGCGTTGCTGATTTTTATCGTAGAAATATACGACATTGAGTGGATGTTAATTGCATTTAATAAAAATATACTGGTATGATTTACCTAAGGTTGTCTTCAAGATAGGGACCATTTTTTCCCAATGAGCAATGACACGTCAACCTAGTTTTCTAAGGGAATATCTCTCGTTTTGACAGTATTTTGAAAGTCTTTACCTATCTAGATATTTGATATTACGAGATGTGATCAAGTGTACGATCAATGATGAAATGGAAATTAGAATAAGAATTCAGGTCTATATAGATATCCCTCACGTTGATAAATTACGCACGTTTTCCATATCTTATGTCATAAAAGCAACCAAGAGTAGATACTTTGAATGAGGTTGAGAGAAGAGAGGAGGTAACCTAAGGACTGCCAACTCCAAAATGCTGAATCACCCATTTTTGAGTAGATGAGTAAATTGAATTTTGTGCGAAATTTCCAAAAATCTCTCAAAAGACTATAGGTATTCTTCTCCTCTCGTCTCCGGTTTTGAATAGAAAAACGTGAGTTTGAAGCAAAATAAAATTATCGTGTTATTTGAAAGAGTTCAAGGCTCAATGTGTACCAGGTCGAGAAGGGAAGAGGGAGCAAAAAGTCCCTCAAAAATATACAACATTCAACATGTGAGTTTCAAATTTAAAATATTCGAATCTGAAAAAAAAATACGTCAAAATACTCTTTGAATTCTTTCAAAAATCTCCCAAAGTTTTCAGTACATAGATATTAAAATTCCTCGTTTTTTTGTTCATTTTAGCGCAAATTTCATTATATTTTTTCGCATGAAATATTTCATTGTTTCATTTTTTCTTTTCTCTGTACTTTTCCTGTCTATTTCTAAACTCACAATGTTAGAAATTGCTCTTCAGTATTTCTTCACTTTGAGCTGGTGAAACGAGACTCCACAGTTATATTTACTTCAGCCACTGATTCTCGACCAATTTTCCTTTAATTTAAGAGATGAGGAGAAGGGAGAAGGGTATGTCTCTGTTCTCGTATATCGAACGTCTCTTGCCAGTAAAGCATCCTATAGATCCCGAAGATATCTAATGAGTATTTTTCTAAATCTTAGCTTTGTAATGTTCACTTAGTTAGTTGCAGTTACTTACGTCGCGAGTAAAATATTTTTACGATAAAATTTTACAACTTACGATAAAATTTTTGCGGACATATTGTAACGAATTATTTATTATGCTCATTTATTGAGGCATCGTGTCCTTTATCTACGTCAGTGGCAGAACAAATATCTCTCTAAAAAAAACCGCTTCCATATTTATTCTAAAAAAAAACTGGTTACTGATTCGTGCGAGTAAATTGTGTAATTGACGTAAGAGTGTAAATTATACATTTGTTTTAGTTATACAAATTAAATGTACAATGCAAAAATGCAGATCTATAAAAATTTTCATATTTATACTCTCTGCGGTAGTCTTATAATCGTGTATGGAAATGGAGCGACTGAAGATAGTGGAGGTTGATTCATCTTGAGATCAGATTAGAAGAAATGAAGCAACGAGATGGAGGAGGGTGAAGGGAGGAACAGTAGGTAAAGCTCGTACAGTACTAGTGCAGGTAATTTTCCCTAGCGCGTGTGTTTTGTCTCGTCGTAAATTATCATTATAGTGTGAGATTCATCGAAACCTAATCGATATTGTTGTATTTGTGTATTTATACTTTTACTTATATGCTAAAGTACAGGAAGCTTGATATAATTTTCAATCACGACTGATGCAGGCCTGCTAGCCAAACACGCGGGGTATTTCCTCAACCTTTTTTTTGCCTGGTTTTTCTTCGGCAACAGATCTCGATGTGTTTGATTTATATTACGATTACGAGTACGTTATTCATATGGAAGGTGTTTCGGGCTTAGATGACCTTGGTGGTAGCTGGGCGATACGAGAGGAGATTCGCGATATTAGTAGGAGAATGAAAAATGAGAAAGATACGACGAGCAGGAGGGAGGGAAGGGGGAGGAAAAAAGAGCAAAGTATCGTGGTGTCGACGAACTAACTGTTTACACTTTGGTGACATCATAGTTTAAATGTGGATGATATTTTTCAATGATTATCATGTTACACTGTTACACGTTCACACGTTACAGTTATATTTTTATAATCGAATTTCATTCGGACACGGAGCAACTGGTGAAAAATAATGCTGACAGTGATACGATGACGTCATCTGAATACGTGATGTTGATGGCTTTACGGATAAAGTGAAAAACGTTATTTTAGAAAATTAGGTCATCTCGCCCGAGAAAGGGAAATTTCAACGAGTTATGGTTATTATTCTTGTGTACAATATTCTCATCGCGTATGGAAAATTTTACAAGGGTTGAAAAAATTTCACACATGGTTTAAAAACTTATTGACCAACGATGTCGGATGAGTCGGACTGACCAATGTTTTTTTTTCTAGTTTTTCGTTGTCTTTGCATAATAGTATGTGCTCTCTGCCATAATAACAATGCCGTTTCTCTAATTTACCTGGTTAACTATTCTATGCGTTGCCTACAGACAAACAGGCCCCTTCTTTAATACCACCCAAGGTTTCCGAACTGCTCTAAAACCACTCCCGTATTTCCGTAACTACATTCTTTTCCCACAGCCACTCGTGGTATTATATCCAATAACGTTCTACCGTAGAGGAAGGGGTATGGTGTGATGCTTTCGCAGATATCTTAATCATGTCTGAATTATGGTAACCGACAAGTTGCAGAATTTTATATCGGAAGGGTTAACTTAGAAATACAGCTACTCGTACGTGAAATTTTAAAACTACTCGTAGATGATGTTCATTTCCCTACATACAGGGTGTCCTAACAAGAGTTCACCTTGAAGATGCTAAAATGAAATTTTTGAAAGGATTTTCCATCCCAATTACCAAAAAAACCATGAAGAAATCCTTCCCCCTCCTCGATTCATTTTTTCTGTCGTTTTGATTGTAATACCTAGGTACCAACCTATTCACTTTATTTTCTGATGCAATGAAGCTTACTTATTTAGGCACTGCACGAATTGCGTCCCGAAAGTACGAAAAGGCACGAATTGCGTCCCAAGAAATATTTTGCTATGCACGAATTGCGTCCCAAAGCAACCCTTTCGAGATCATTAGAATTAGACACGAATTGCGTCCCAAGGTTAGGGTGTTAAATACAGTGATGGCAAAACTTTTACATTTCAGTTCAAGTTTTTAGTTTTTAGTTTCAGTTTTATTTTTTTCAGTTCAAGTTTTCAGTTTTAAGTTTTAGTTTCATTTTTTTCAGTTCAAGTTTTTAGTTTCAGTTTTCAGTTTTCAGTTTTGATTTTTTCAGTTCAAGTTTTCAGTTTTCCATTTCAGTTTCAGTTTTCATAATTTTTTTCTTAAGGTTCAAAAAGAAATATTTCTTTTCTCTTTTTTTCATGAATTTTCGTTAATTACTAATTTTAATTTGCTATTCCTACTTGCCAACAAAAACTTCCCAATTTTTCAAACTCAAATATTGTGAAGAAATATGCAGGGCTGCACAGAGAAAATCTGGGCCGGGGGGAAGACAAGTTATGCTACTTGGGAGGAGGATTGCATCGTCCTTTTGCTGGCAAAAAATTGTTATTTTGCCACAATAATCAAAATTTTAACGTGCTGAGCACTGTAGTATCAAACATTTTTGAAAATTCAGTAGTTCTGTTCTGTTCAAAAAAGTGAAAAATTTGCATTTTTTGTATATTTAGAGTATTGAGTATTTCTGGAGTTTGTTCTGTTTAATTTTCATATGTATGTTTTGTGTTGAGTACTTATATCAATTGGCAAAATTGTCTTTTCACATTTTATTTCACATTAAAAAACTCAATGTTTTAATCGGCAAAATCGATATTTTTTTGTCATATCAGTCGGCAAATTTTCGGACGAACACCCCCCCCCCCTCCTTCAAAGAAAATGCCTAGTTTCGTCCCTGGAAAAAATGTTTGTAAATTTTGACATTGGTGGTTTTTTAAACAAACCCCCCTCCCCCACGCTCAATTTTTTCAGCATTTTTTTTGTTTCTATTTAAAACCCTGGGACCCTAGTGTTGTGTTTTCAATTCTTTTAGAGTTCAAGCGTATGGATGTCAAGCTCATTTGAAATAACATTGGTATTCAAGACGTAAGGTACACCCTACTTTGTGGATACATTTTTTTTCTATTTTGAGCCACTTCTTTTGTCTAAAATATACCTGCCCCAGCGGACGCAATTCGTGCCTGTTTGGGACGTAATTCGAGCCTACCCATTTGTACCACCCGTGGTGCGGGACGCAATTCGTGTCCAGCCCTTATTTATCCATTCAACCCCCCCCCCATGAAATACATTGCGAGCTATGAAAATTCCATACATTTTTACACCAAAAAACCTAGTTTTTTTTAGATATTTGCGAATTGAATTTTTGAACTTACAGCAAAAAAAAATCTCACCTACTGAATTGACAGACGTTCGACTGAACATCCTGTATAAATATACCTATATTTGTGTGAGATGAGTGTGAAACTCGAAAGGTAATTAGCTTCCATAGGTATGATGATGGTTGATAGGAGACGTAAAAGGGTAGTCAGCCGTAAGGGTTTTTGGTTGGGTTGTGGAGAAAAAAAATTAATAATTGTGTTGTTAGGATTTGTGTGGCTTTGAAGTTTTCATCTGTATCACGCGATATTTAATAAGTTTCATTTATTATAAATCCAATTATACATTAAAAAAACATGTCGCCGGAGTTGAGAGAAAGAAAAATCTACCTATAAGTTCAGAGACTATCCTAGATATAGATACTATTAGGAAGTACCTACCTCCTTGTGTACGTAATGTGAATGCGAGACAAGCACCATGTTATTATTCAGAAGAAAATATAAATTAAAAAATTTTTCTTATCACCGGTTTTTCAGACAAATGTTACGACGTAGATATGTACATATAAATGCATAGGTAGTTAATGCTAAAGACATTCACACATACTCTACATAAACACAAGGTAGACTTTAACATCGATATAATGACAATCATGCCATCACGCTACCTATATTGTTTTCTTATGGACGATTTATTAACCTATTTTCATCGGAATGATTGGTTTTTATTGAAAGCTGAGACTAGTTACTAGTTAGCGCACTAATCAGATTGCAATTTCAAGTCCGGGAAAGTAATTTTGAGAAGGGTTGAGTGAGTGTGTGATGTAGTTTACTTAATATCATGTCGTCCTACCACGATGTATGTATGTACTATGTACCTATAAAGAATTCCAGATACCTTATTCCCATGTATAGATAGTGAATCACTGAAACGAGTTGAAATGGATAACATTTGACTTCTAAAATTAGAAATAGGTACCTTTACATAACTATCGATGACCGTAGGTTTAAGATGAAGAATCCTTGTCATCGTTTTCCCTCACCACTCACTCACAAAAAATGCAGAATCTAGTAATATTTCATTTCATTGTGTAGTTTACGTACATAATTTTATTCCTCATTAGATACATATGTTGGTACAACATGAACTCCTATTTAAAGTACATTTTCTTTTATATTTTCAGGTCATGAGAACCTTTTCCGTTGATTTTGAAAAACATCATTCAAACTGGAAAAGCGCCAAATACGGATGGCTCGCGCAAGAAGTTATTCTTCCCAAGGAGCTCGGGGAAAAACTTTCCTCAGATAATTTGCAAAAGATGGAGGTAAGTTATTGGTTTTATGATTACACTCCTAACACCAAATATGCCTACCCAGTCTTAATAGAGACTTATATTCACGTACAATTTTCATTTTCAGCTCGATGATGAATCAATAAAAATTTACGGGTATTTGCAACGATTGGCTGTAGCTTTCGAGCAAGTAACCAAAGATCAACGTGAAGTCAATTCTGAATTCCAGGAGGAATTCGCTGTTGCTGAAACCCATTTGAAATCGGTGAGTTGAGTTTTACTTAAATTAAACATGCACACATTACGTAGTACATCCCAGTGGAAAATGATTGGATCAGTTCAGATCACATCAGGACATTTCTTGGATTCAATTCGACTTGATCAAATCTCACCAGATCTGGCTAGATCGAAGTTTTGATCGGATTAGTTCTGTTTAGACCTGATCAGATCCAAGTAAGGTTAGTTCTGATCAAATTTGATTGATAAGACCAGATCAATTCGAGAAATGAACATTCTCTAAATACAATTTAGAGCTTTTCATACTCATCAGACCTGATTGGGGAGACCTGATTGGATCTAAGAATATCTGATCAGGACTTGATCAAATCCAATCATTTCCCCCTGGAATATTTTGGAGATGCCTCATAAATCATAACTTGAACTCTAATTTTGTGGCTTAAATTCTTATTCAAACATTTTTTTTTCTTGACAGATTCTCTGCGAATTACGAGAAATAATCCCAGATTCGAAATTCGCCATCTACCGCGATGCCAACAGAGATATAATGCCGCCTGAATTCAGGCACATGGACGATCATACTTACAGAAATGTCAGGGACTGGCTGATATTCAGAGATTACATGAACGTAGTGGAGTATCTAATTCAAGTTTTGGAGTACTTCAAAACCAAGACTGTTTAAAAAGGTTCTTTGACGCCGGTTTTATTATAATTTTTTTTTGCCAAATGTTTTTAAAAATTATTTCTTGACTGAAAGTAAGTTATTGACCCTCCCCTCTCCCTTTTTGTTTTCCTTTAAATCGTCCTATTATTTATTTTTCACATTTTTTTTCTACTTGTTTTTTTCATGTACATAAGAATATTTATTTTGTAAAAAGATCTTAATTGATCTTAATTTTCCTTGTAATTCTTAAGTTTCAGCGTTGAGTGGACTAGGGAGGTATTTTATAAAAGCATCGCATCTGGAATTAGTCAGTTAGATGCGATTGATGAGTAAAATCGTGAAAAAAAAAATTATTTATTCTATCTATGTAGTTATGAATCGATTACATTTGATCAATTCGATCGATTCTGGTAAACAGTTCCCTTTCGAAATCACATAAGACTGAATTTTAAAAAGTGAAGAGGGGGAATATTCTCTTATTTGTATTTAAATTTGAACGAATTATTGATAAAATACCATCGCACCACACGCTGAATATTATTTAATTTATTATCTGTGTGAGTGCACTTGATGGATTTTTTTCCTCAGGACGCCTATGACCATCGAGGGCGCACTACACTATTTGTGTAAAATATTTAAGGCTGTGTTTAATTTATTTAGTTTTTTTTAATAATAATTTATTTTGTTGAATTATGAAGCAAATGATGCTTTTTCTCAAAAATCAAAATTTAATGGTACCTAATCAATTTGAAATCAAAAATATATTAATATAAAATGTGTAGACATTTATGATCTAAATATTTTGCATTATTTTTTGGCTTCATGTAGCCAATGCTGTTGTAAATATTTTCATAATACTTACATCTTGAATGTAATACAATTTGATTTTCTTGTGTGTACATAATTTGTCATTTTAATTTATTAATTTTTTCTTTTCAAAAATTTTTGATACTGTTTTCATTTTTTATTTTGTACGTCAATTAGGCTTTTTCAATTTGAAAATTGTAACTAATATGAATCATCCCATATGGCCGGCGATTTTTTAATTTATTTAATTATTTATTTTGATATTATAAGAATCTTGCCAGTATTCAAGAAAAATTATCTTTATTTAGTTTCAGGCATAATTACGGAACGTTTGTAAAACTATTAGTAGAATTTTCAAATAGTTTTTGGCTGTGATTAACTGATTACGAATTTATACAGTAATACCTAATTTGCGTATAATTTGTAGTGCTTCTTTCTTCTCTTTCTTTTTTTATGATGTATTAATTTATTTAAATACTATTTGCATTTATTGTTTTTTTTTCATTTTTTCTTTTGAAATATAATTTTAAAATGTTGAACTGTTTTCAATTTCTGACTTAAGTAGGAAAATACTCGTAAAATTTAGAAATACCGCGTCTATAATGCTGACCATGGTGTCTCGTCAGTGGTGACTGGCGAGCCGAGTTGACGAACAGCTGCTGTTTGTGAAGCAGCGAACAATGCATATAATGCTGAGGTAGCACTGCATCAATCTATGTTCTGTTTCATCAGACACCGGTTTGGACTTGAAATCGACAGATGGGATGTAAATAAACAACTTTATCGACCGAAAAAGAAAATCTGTTATTGATATGAAATAAAAGTCTTATCGTCAGATTAACGCCGGCGCTAAAAAATGATGCAACATTGTAACAGTGAAGTCAGCGATAAACCTACTTACAGCTGTAAATAATAGGTACCTACATTTATAAAACTATGGGGTGATGTGAATGCGAACTACGAGTGTGAATTCCAAGCATAGGGGTGAAGAGGTAGAGGGAAAATGAAAACTTTATACGTAGATGTCCAATCATTTATACCTAGGTAGGTATGATGCTGATTGCAAATCCGTATTAATGAAAGTTGCTGGAAGAAGGTAAGTCCTCAGACATACATTTAACTATTCATTTATAATGGTTCTGATATGGTTTGCCAAAAAAATTAATTCACTCTGTTATCACTTTTTGAAGACTGTTGCAAAAAATTAATTTTACAAAAACCTACATGAGTAGGTATAGGTACCTACCACGGTTGTTGATAAAACCCTAAACAATTTGCGATGTTCTCCGTATATTCGAGTTCTACTCGTGAAATTTGAATAGGAATAACATGATTCATGTTCTTTCTAATCAACAATTTCTAAATATAAAACACATCCAACAGATGTTCTTGACAGGGAAATGGTATTTTTTAGATCAATAGAAATTATGAGTTGAATTGAAGGAATTATTTCATTCGTTTACTTTACTTACTCAAAAAAATTATCAGTCTCAAAAAAGCACAGAAATTGTCTTTGAAAATAAATTTTTAAAAACTCGCCAAAAATCCAAAAATGAACTGCAGGACCTGAAATTTATTTACAGAAGTCTTGGAACATGCTCTTTCGATCTGACTTGGTTTCATTCAAATTAAAAAGTGCCAGTTCAAAAGGTTCCCTTGTTAGTACTTACCTAGTACCTATACGTAGGTATACTTACCTACTTATCAAAAAGTGGACGTATTCTACTTGGGTGTTGGAGTACAGATTCTGACTATCAATTATACCTACCTAATTGATGACCAGAATAAACGTAAATCCCAATTTTAAAAAAATTAGCCAATCGATGTCCTTGATTCAATTGACTTACGCCAGCATTTGGCATTTACCAAAAATAATGAGCTTCTAGCAAATAGTTCAAAAAATATACAAAACTCTCAATCCTCTTCCTATCTTTTTTCCGAGAAGATGTTTTTACAGTGAATTTATTGAACCTTTGAATTGGAATATAAAAATTGTTCATCTGCTCGAAAATAAATAGGTACGTAAGTAGAGCTACGTTGAAAAATGTTTTGAAAATTGGTTTAAAATGCGAGTATTTAACCTCGATTTGTCCGAGCCATGGATTTTCTCCCTGAAAAATTGTCCTCCAGGAAGATGTAAAGCGCTATGATTGTGGGCTGACGTACCTAGATGTACCAACCTACCAACACTTACCTACATATCATGTGTTGCCATTCCTCGATAATTGATTTTTTTTCGTAGATCGTACAGGTGATGGTTACCTAAATTTTCTATTATCGTCAATTTAAAAATCCACCTGTGAGCAAAAAAAAATTATAAATAATTCATATCACATTTAACCTCCTAAAATTTTATTTATAGATGATTTTTTTTTCCAATGCACGTAAATTAAAGAATCTGAATCTGACGCGTCTAAAGTGTCGTTTTTAGTGTTATTTCAATGTAAAAGTAGTTCCCAAAATTCGGTGTTGAAAATGAATTCTACGGTTCATATGTTTGATCAATATAGGCAGGCGATTATCGCGGTATTCGTGAAATAGTCTAAATTTAGAAATTATAACGAAATCAAATCAAACAATTTCACTCATTCGAAATAAAAATACTTTTTTAAAAGAATTTATTTCAATGTTGAAGAACGCATATTTCAGTTGCAAATACTTTTTACCTACGTCAATAATTTCACTGGAAAATTTTTCCTCCAAGTTGTCTTCATAAAAAGTATAGGCAGTTAGGTACGAGTTATTTTTTACGAGAAGGAAAATTCCGTTCTAATCAAATTGAAAAAAAAACTTACTTACGTTCACTATATTTTTTTAATTAAATTTTTTTAATGAAGGGTAGATGTAGGTACCTAGACTTACCTATTTATTCATTTTTTCTTTAGATAAGTAGATAAGTGAGGGAAGAGAGTGACTTGAGTTCAAATAAAAGTAAGTACCTATTCTTTTAATTTGAGGATTAACATTTTTGGAGAAAATTAAAGGAAGCCCTAAGGTGGGGAGGTAACACTTATATGCCAGCGAAGTGTAATCAGAGGGGTAGCTTTCAAATACTGAAATATACATCACTAAAAATATGATTTTTTTGGTAGGTAGGTACCTAATCTCGTCATTTTAAATGACGTACATTTTCAAAATGTATAGAGATATTCTTTTTCTATGTATAATTTCAACTTTCGTCGTCTCATTGACATTACTTTATTACGATGAAGGGTACCCATACCTAATACGAGTATGTTCAATTTTACCTATACTTTACCATCATTTCAAAATCCAGAAGCCATTAATGAATGAACAAATCTGTAATTTATAAGTATCATCTATATGAGGTGAACTTTTGAAAATCGTAATGATTTTAACATTAGAGCTGTCAGCGCGAATATTTATCTATTTTAGCTTTTTTGGTGTAATGGATACCATACCATTCACGTAATTATTTAGATATATAGGTACCTAACGTTATTCGTCGATGAATTGTTATCAACACAATGCGTAATATAAACAGCTAATTAAACTGTTGCCACACTAATAATACATTTATTTTTATCAAATAAATAGGCAACCTATAAGATAAACAAAAATGTATGCCGACTTAAGTACGACGATCGATATGGTCTAATTACTCCATAAACTAAAATTATTGAAATACCGCTTGCTGTTTTCCGATGGACTTTAATAAAAATGATACTCGTTTGGCCATTTGCTGGTAATCCCAGAAGCAAAATTTTCTAACGAACAAGTTGTACATATATCTAATGGTTGAAAATCATGTTCTACAACGCCTGGACAAGTGTTCCTAATAGCTGCACAGCTTCTGCATCTTATCACCACCTGTGTATAAAAAATCCAATGTCAGATTTGACTTGACCAACAACACAGCGGCGTGTATGGTAAGTCATAAGCAGGACTAACGAGTAACGACCTCTTGAAAAACCTGTCGCATAATGTACACACAGAATGCAGTTCAACAATGTATACATTAGATATTCAAAGACCACGAATCATCGCTTGTACGAGTACCTATTTACCCTCGAGGCGTATTTACTTAAATATTGGCACGATCTGGATACATCATTTCGTATACGCTGACTCGTTAAAATATATTAAATTCGTGTAGAATCAGCTGATTGCTGGATATTAATGGTGTATTTGAACTTTGAAGACGGTTCGCGTTTAGTGAGCATTTTTTGTAACCAGTTGATCGAGTTAGATTGAAATGAGTTATTGGAGGAATATTTTTGGATGTGCACGTGACTTTGTGAGGGGGAAATTTTGCAAATCTATGGAATAATATAGGCCTCTATAGCTTATCGTAAACTTCGAATCAATTTATAAGTACATATTTAAAATGCTAATAAAATCTCTTCATTTATTTTCAAAGAAAAAGATATTTCTTAGGGTAAACCTACCTATAGCTACCTCTCAGAAATGAAAATGAATAGGTACCTATATCAAAAAATAAATTCCTAAGCTGAAAAGGCAAAAAGATAGGAGGGAGGAAGAATAAGAACCGAATCTAACAGAATAAGGTTTCTGTTTTCACGATATTATTTTGACTTAAAACCCCAAAAAATTGCTTCAAAGTTTCCCTCAAAATTTGACCCATTTACTCCTTAAATATTTAGAGGCTGCTTTTATCTCGCATTCAGAAAGTATGAATTTAGTAGTTGGAATAATTCTAGAATTTTTAACTAGAATTTGAGTAAAAATGGTATCTATTACAGAGTGTCGGATGTCTAATACTCCTGCTTATCCTATTTTCGTCGAGTTTTTTGTTCATGTGTCCTGTTATCAGCTACTTTTGTACTTCCTTTTTTTTTTTTTTAATTTCTAAAATGTCCTGCTTTTTACCATTTTTTAATCAAATAAAATTCTCATTTATTCCCCTGTTCTTAAAAATTGAAACATCTCAGTCTGGAAATTTTTGACTGAAAAAATGTTGCCTCCCCCTCCCCCGTTTTTTACAAATTGAATCATTTTTGTAGAAAAATATAATATTTTGAACGTTCTCTGCTGCCTTATTTTTCACGTTGTTTTTCTTATTTTTATTTTCGAAAAAAATTTTTGATTTCTTCGTATTTTTCAACTTTGAAATTTTTTGTTCATTTTTATCTTCTTAAAAATTGATTTTTTTGTAGGTGATGTACGAATTGAAAGAGAATAATCAACAAGAATTTTAACCCCCTCCCCCCTCCAAAAAAAATATTGAAATACATATGGGTAAACGTCCTCTCTTCGTATGTTTTAAATCACACTTGAAAATTGCCCATTTTTTTATTCTATTCTGTTACTGTTACAGATTTGAATTTTTGAAAAATCTTCCTCAAAGCAACTTGTGAAAAAAAAACAACAAAAATTTGACAATTGGGTTTAAAAAAAGTTTTAAATGCTTTTTTCTGTTGTGAAAAAAATCTATAAAAATTTTGATTGGTGAAAATTTTGGGTCCAAACAAAACTAAATCGAAGATCATTCAATAATACCCAATCTCCGGAATTCCTGCAGGTAGGTAAGTATTTGAGTTCATTTTTTCAAATTTGGGAAATTTTTAGAAATCAAATTTGGACTAATATAGTGGCGTACTGGCCTATGATGTTACCTGGCGATCGCCAGGGGCCCCAAGACCCTAAGGGGCCCCCAGGGCCATGTTTAAACAAAAAAAATATGATATTTTCATTATCTCCAACAAACATTTTTAAAAGGTTTCGCCCTCGCTTCGCTCTGGCCAGTTTTATTTTTTTTTTTTTAATCTAAATCTTAAATTATTAAGACATACGAGTATATTCAAATTCTAAAATTGTGTGGTCAAAAAAATAAACTCATCATGTTTTTTACCTCTCAAAAAACAAATTTTTGAAATTTTCTGCCCTTCCCTTGGGCCTCTGTGGTTTTTTTCAAACTGAAATCGAGCTTTAATAAAAATCTACATAGGTATATTCGAATTTCAAGAAATGTTTTAATTTAAAAAAATACACTTTTCCCCTCAAAAAACGTTGTTTTTCTACTTCTCGAAACTATAGCTTTTGCTCTCACTCATCCGCTCTGGGCCGGATTGCTTTTCATTTTCAAATTTGAAATTTTTAAAAAACAGTCATTCAAATTCTAAAATTTTGAGCTAAAAAAGTGAAGAAATTTTTTAAAACATCGTTTTTTTATCTCTCGAAATACAAATTTTTAAAAGCTTTTGCCCTCGCTTTGCTCGGGTCAATTTCTATCTCTTCTCTAAACCAAAAAAAAAAAAAAAAACATTTTTGAAACTTCCATATAACATTTCAAAAGGGAAAATAAGAATTTTTCATAAGCCCAAATGCGAATTATATTAAGTATATCAATTGACAAAGCAGGTACTGTAAAAACTCGTAATTTTATTCGGTAAAATCGGTATTTTTTTCTTATGGAAAATTTTTGTCCACCCTCCCTCAAAAAAATCTCCTCTTTTTTGCTATTGAATAAAAAGACAAAAGCAAAAATCCATCCCATAACTTGCATTCAAGTATCCAAACCTTGAAAAGAAACAGAAAGAGAAAGATTCTTAAGGGGCAGTGGCGTAGCTCAGGGGAAGCGACGGGGGCCATTGCCCCTCCCTTGCGAGCAAAAATTTGAAATAAAACATGCAAAAATAGACTTTTGTTTTGTTGCTTGGACCCATTTTTTCTAAAAATTTTCGCTCTCAATTCGCTCTAGCAGTAATTTTGCCTTTATTTTCATAAAATCACCACACATTACGACAGGTTTCCAGAAAATTACACCTAATTTTGATTTTGCGTGCTTAAAAATCTGGTTTTGCCCCCTCATTGAGAAAATCCTGACTACGCCCCTATTAAGGGGGAAGGGGAAAATGTTTGGGGGGCCCATTCGGTGTATCCACCACGGGCCTGAACCGACCCAGTCCGCCACTGGGACTAAAGATGGATTTAAGGAAATATCCAAATTGAACTGGAATCTGACATTTAATATGCATGTTCTCTCTTTATCCACTTCCCTCCCCTGCTCTACATCAGTTAAAAGCTGTTTAGGATCGTTTTGAGCAGTTGTGGGGGTGTGGGGGGTCTCCAAAAAATGTTTAAATGTTATAGTTTTGACAACATTTTAGGAATTTGGTGAAAAATATTAAATTTGGAACGTATTTAACACACTTTCAACGCCCCGAAGTCAGAAATGGCCGCATTTATCACTTGCATTATAAGATCTTCGATCCTTCCACGAAACAGCAGTTGCTTTAGTCATGTGCTCTTAAATCACATGTCCTAATTTTATTCATTTTTTATTAGATTTAGATCATAGGCTAATTTCATCATTCCAGCAAAAATTGTCCATTCAAACTTCCCCTGAAAAATTTTTGAAAAACTGTAATCCTCTTTTCTCTTACTCACGCAGTTAACTGTAAGTCTGTTACCTACCTATACATATCTATACTTTTTCACACTCGCAATTAATGTAATAAATAATGCAAACACCTCGTCAAAATATCAAGAGACCCAACCACCGCCCTTAAAAGGAATAATTTCCAACTCCGACGAATATCTGGCTAGCACCACATTGCAAACGTAAGTCGCTTGAATTAATGATATAAGCGCGAATTTGCTTTGACTATTTGATTCGTTCCGGAAAATATAGTATCTTACCTTAAGAAAACAAACAAACTCGACAACATTGGCGGCTTGAGCGCAGCGCACTTAGCAGAAGGCATAAAATGCGCTGATAAAAGGGTCCACTTCTTACAGTATTGTTAACAGTAAAAGGTTACATCTCACTCTACGGGAGAGGTAGAGAAAAAAAAGATGTATTTGTGTGACATTTTGAAAACGTTGGCGTGCAGTTTCCTGCTGCTGACAAAGGCGCGATGCCGAATTCAAAAGCTTATATGCTCGGTAGTTACTCCCAACGGGTCAGAATTGGCTATATATGTATTCGCACCACCATGTATCTTCAATCGTTATATAGCCATTCAAAAGTGTAAAAATATTCGAAAATATTCTTCAATGAGGTTTGTCCGAATATAGCGAGCACAATGCGTCGGGGCCATTTAACTGTGTCTCTTAATTTAGATGAAGGTCGGATTGATGAATAGATCTAGACCTTAAATATTTTTACCTTGGGAGGTAAATTCGTCTACGTCGATTCAGCCCTTATTTCTTTTTTCTTTTTTTTTTTCGATTACGTTCACGCCAAGATATATACCTATGTATTTACGCGAGATTTTCAAAAGACTTGAAAACCGCCTGCGCCACCCTCGATAAATCGATAAACCACGATAACTTTCAAGTTTTCAGTTTTCGAAAGATACACACGCTTTTGTCAATTTTATCATAGGCGACAAACTAATTTTGTATGTATTAGTTGAGTCATACCATAGAGATTAACATAGATGTTCCATGTTCCTGTAGTTGTTATCAAATAAGTTGAAATTAGTGTAGACGCGAGTTGGGTACGCTTTCAGATCAAATGTAGGCTACTTCTTATCGAGAATTATTAGGTACTTACATAATTATTTCATCGTCCGAATATTGCTGATACCAAGTATAGACACGTTATACACATATAGGCGATGTACTTTGTCTTATCAAAATAAAAACGTAAGTATGATGCCGAAAAATGACACGATTTCCTTTCCAGCTATAGGTAGGTATGATTAATTATTGATCATTCAATATAGTCAGAGCTAAATTCTGAACTCAATGGTAATCTCAATGGAATTTATAAAATAGTCGGTTGATGTTTTAAGACGTACCTATGTACCTAGTCATCGTTTCTGAATTCGATTAAATTCGATCACAGATCTTATTTTGTTTAAAGAAAGATTCGAATCTTTCCTTTACATAATTTCCAAAACAATTAAATGAAGGGTCCACGGAAAGAACCAGGTAAGTCACTTTTTTTCAAAAATGAGTTTAGGGTTGAATTAAATTCACACTGAGGAGTAGAAAAATGTAGTCCATTTGGATTTTGAAAAAAAATCGACTTTTTGTGGTTAAAATGGCATTTAAAAAAAAGAGGAGGGAGGAGAATGAGCCGAGACCAAATGTGAGGCGATAGGAAGAAAATTTCAACATCGTTAACTATTTATATCATCATAATAACTCTCTAAATTTGAAACAGTCAATTTCACTGCTTAGCAGTCACGACATTTTGCCTTTTTAAAGCAGTAGTTTTTTTTTACTGCAAAACAGTGAAAAATTACTGAATTGGTCAGTAAAAAATCATTTTGACTGACCAATTCAGTAATTTTTCACTGTTTTGCAGTAAAAAAAAACTACTGCTTTAAAAAGGCAAAATGTCGTGACTGCTAAGCAGTGAAATTGACTGTTTCAAAAGAGAGAATCGATTTTCATCGAATTCAAGTTGTTGCGAAACACTAATTTTTCGATTCTTTGCTTGATTTTTTCACGAAAAGAGTGACTTTTCAACTCGTGACTGGCATATCTCTTCATTTTTTATCTACATACTATGCTTCAAGAAGTGTTTGTGGGATGTTGTGTGATGTATTTCCAGGAGTCATTACTTTGATGAAATTCAAATTTACTACAAAATTGAAGCATTCTGGTACTTCAAAACGCGTAACACAAAAGTTTGAAAAAGTGACTTACCTGGTTCTTTCAGTGGACCCTTCAAATGGTTTTGGAAATTATGTAAAGGACACAATCAGAAGACTTCCCAGACAGAAGGCTTTTCGGCAACTTATGAAAATATGCGCTAATTTGTGCAACGAAAGTCCAAATTGGCGGATTTTATTGAAAATAGGGTTACATATAAAAGCAATTTACCCCCTTCCATTTCTATTGCGACAGAATTCAGCTTCATCTCCCTTCTACAAAAGCTATCATACATTTTAAGGCTGGATTGGATCAGAACTGTGCCAAACAGAAACTGAAGCGGAAGCAACGGCTATAATCAAGGTACCCTAATAATTATAAAAGTACGATACTTTTTAAAAACGTAAATTGTCTTTAGTTCCAAAGATTATGTTCAATTTTTTTTTTTAATTTTGAAGGGATTTGCTCTTGAAAATAATTTAATGCTTATCATATGATCAATAAATTGCAGATTCAAAAAAATTATTATTCAAAAAAACTGTCAATTGTTTTTATAGGTAGTCATGTATTTTCAAAGAGCTACTAACTGTTGGTTTCACCTCTACCATATAAAGCAATGAGCCTAAGTTTCAAAAAATGTTGAGCTCATAAATTCATTCTACAGGTTACAGGGCACAGGAGTTGAATGAGGAAAAATGTTGGATGAAAGTGTTGCCTATCTAGAAAATTAAAGGAGCAAAAGTTATTCTTTTTTTAAAAAAAACTGAGAATGAAAAAATGTAATGTTTGCGTCAGAATTTTTCAAAATAGGTAATATGTACCTAACTTTTTTAAAGAAAAAAAATCTTCTAATAGTCTCCTAAACTATAATGGCCTCAATTATGAAACCCCCCAGAGATGAAAAAAATCAATAAAAATTGAATAAATCAAAATCGGTAAAACTTTTTTAGAGAATTTTTCATTTCTATTTCAAAATTATTCTGGAAAATCCCAATTTAAGAAAAAGTCTTCATGATGCCTTCCAAATAATAATTTTTCGCTCGTATGGAGCCCTAAAACTTTGAAAAAATCTAATAATATTTTTAAAAAACTGAAGTCTGCACAAATCTTTTGAAAATTTTTGAAAAAAAAGTTCTGCTTTTCAAGAAAAAATCTCTCTCACCCCCTTCTGAATTTTATCCAACTTTTTTGACCCACACAATGACTCTAAATTACACATTGAAAACTTCAAATCGATTTGGAAGGAATGTCAAAATCTGGAAAAGCCAAAAAAATTATTTTTCCGGACATTTTCTACCACTGGTAATTTTTTCAGAATTTTTCAAGTGATGGCGGCTACTCCATGACCAAAAAAAATTATTTGAAAGCGCGATTTTCCCCCCTTAAGTGGTCAATTTTGGTCTAAATTTTTTTTTCTTCGCAATAGACCATCAAAGACGTCGAACTACACCATTAATCTGAATTTGTACCCAATTGGTCAATTTTTTCAATAGTTTATGATTTTTATTTACAAAATTGGATTTCGCCATTTTGGAAACCCCCAGCACCCCATTCCGGGTGACCTACATAGTTGAAATTCACACTACAAAAAAAGTATGGATAATTTTTATTATTTCAGCATAGTAACCGGATCCCATTCAAAAATATAGTGATTTTTACTATGAGATTAGTAAATTTTACTATGAGAGTAATAAATTTTACCTAATTCTAGGTAAAATGTATTTTTTGGCTGAGTAAAAATCACTATCTTTTTAAAAGGATCCGGTTACCATGCTGAAATACTTAGTAAAAATTACCCATTTGACCTGCAGTAATTTTTATTAAACATTTTTTCCGTGCGTGTCTAAACTAATAAATTAATCGAACTACATTATATACTGCAAATTCAGAAAAATTATAAATTTTCAATTTTTTCTACTCGTAAGGGTACATATTTTTCCAAATTAGGTAGGTAGCTGGGTACTAATCATCATCTGATGAAAATGAGTATAGGAATTTGAAAATACCCCCTCTTTGAAGGTTCATTTATGTCCCTTCAGTACCTAGAAAGTACATATAAAATTCTACTTTTTCAACTTCCAGTTGGGAGAGAGAGTCGAAGGTACCTATTAAATGGTGCTCTACAAGGATTTGAACGTAAAATCACGAAAGTTTCAATTTTTGGATTTGTTTACTTTTTGAATGGTGGGGGAGGGGTAGGAACAAAGAAGCAAATTTCACTTTTTCATCGTGTAGAGGAGAGAGGGTGATCGAAAGTAATGTTCTTCTGACGAAAATTGATCAAATGTAGTGGATTAGAACGTACAAAATTTTCTTTTTTTGGATTTTTCTTATTTTTTCTGCATAACTTGATTTCCCTAAAATTTTCAGAAATTAAAAAAAAAATCACAAACTTTTTTCCAGGCGCATTACGTAGGTATTAGATAAGAGCCACCTTGGTCCATATGTTGGTCATGGGTATAGGATGGGTGCTCATTGGTACCCGAGTTGATTTTATACTCAAGCAGGGGCCAAACTGGAATGTTGAAAGTAGAAAGTTTTCAATTTCAAAAATATTACCCGATGCTTCGACATTTTCATATTTTTTGAAATAGGAGGGGAGGGTGATGTTTCTCAGAGCAGGTTGAAAAATTCATGTCGTGATTTTCTCACCCAAGGTATCTACTTTAGAAGGTGGGAGCAAAAAAAATCTGAGAAACAATTCCCCATCGCATCAAGTACCTACATATGTACGTAGGTATAAACAAGATGAGTAGACGTTCCCCTGGAGAGGTTTTCGTTAAAAATTATTAAATTTTTTCGTTTCCTCTCATTTTCAAATTTTATAATCACAATGATCGATCACATTATTTTGGTGATTCGCTTGAAAAGTATTGAATAAATGTACCTAAACCTAAACTTTTCTCCAGTTTTCACTTCCATGTTGAATTTTCCATTTTTTCAACAAAAATGTGGAAAGAGACATTACGAGGCCAGGGAGAGAGAATTGGAGTAATTTAAACTGAACCTAAAACTTCATCGCAAAAAGGATCATCCGTTCAAACATCTTCCTCAGCTCTCGAAGGGATGCGAACAAAACGAAAAATAATAATTTGTCGTGCGTCATGAAATAAGGGGAAAAAATGCCTATACTTACTCGATACTCATCAAATTCACACGTGGTTAAAAAATAACGCACGGAATATCATTTTGTACTCGTATACCGATGTCTATTTGCGGGGAAAAAAATGATACGTAGTCATCGCACCTATACCATTATCGAACGCCTTATTACGAATGAATAGGCAATCCAAGAGACATTTTCGAATAACACGAAACCATATACGTTTTGGTCACGTAAATAGTTTATTCGACGTAGTCGGTATCGCATTTTTGAATATGCAATAAAAAAAATAGCGAAAAACTTAAAAGGTGGACGGGTTGAAGTGCATCGTAATCGTATAGGTGAATAATAAATCGCACGAATTGGTTTCGGTGCAATGTCATTAATGTCGTTGACGGTACGACAGAAATTTTACACGCGCTTCAAAAGCGTGACTGAGAATACACATTGACGTTTATAAACGGCGCTATAGTTAACAGTTTTTTTTCTACTTTAACGTCTATTACGCGACGATAAATGTTTTGAACGAAAAACCCGTCCGATGTACGTACGTGATGTTTTTATATTCTTTAATTATACATTAAATGGTAGAACATATTTATAGGATAAAAGGTGTTTGAGGAAGAGAGAGGAAGCATGAGGGGAGAGGCAGAAGTAGTAAAATTATAAAAAAGTACACTACCTATTAACATTACGTCATGAATAGGCTAAGTAAGTATCAAAGACACGACGAGCAATAAGGCGAAAAATATCTCATTATACCTGAGTACTTAGGTGGGTACTGGGTACCTACCTATAGTACATATATGTATAAGTAGTATGTTGTAAATGTGGGTAGTTTTTCGCCAGATTAAGGTTTCAGATAAGCGCATAGCAATGTTTTAAAGAGGTAAAAGTAAAAATAGCCGCCAATAAATAAGCCCTTACAGACGTTATCTATTCGCGTCAAAAATGGGCGGCAATGTTTTCTCCGCAAGGAGAAGAAAATATTGAAAAAATTGTCTCCGGGGCGCTTATGTATAAAGGTGTTGGGGGCCTCCTGGAGCGCATTTAGCGCCACCAACCGCGAGAAACAGCACCGGAAATGTCCTACCAAGATATCCTTTGTAAACGGTACCCAAAAAGCCGATTTCTCTCACACAAGTAACCCTCTTCATTTATAAGATAAACTACACCTTAAGATTTTTCGCCCGGTTATGGTCGCGCCATCAACATATTTACGAATTCCTCTCTTCGCAACGGTATTTGAAATATTTTCTCGATTCGATGATAGATATACTACTTATCGTGTAAAATAGGTACGTTTTTTCTACATTTGTTAACAAGCCGTTCGACCATTCAAAAAGATTTCTTCATTTACCCGATGACTTTTACTTTTCAATACGTTCGCCTTTATTAATAACCTACTCCGAGTATACAGGCACCTTGAAGATGATGCATTTCAACGGCGAAAATTTTTCATCAATCGAAGAAATCTTTGGTTTTGGTTTAAACTGGTTATGGCTGAAAATTGTTTTCAAATTGACAGTTTTGATTGAATGAGATTTTACGTTGATTTTACCCGAGGCTACTGGTAAAAGTGAAATTTACGGTAATACGATGAATTATTATATATTTGCGTCAATATCTTACTCGTACTTGCCAGTTTACTCATAAAAATTCTATATTTGTGGTATTTCACGTGTCTACTGTCTATAGTCGAATTTTTACCAAATTTGCACAGTATTTTCAACTTCAATTATCGAAATATTCATGCAAATGCCTTCCAAAAGGTATCTTTCTGTAGCATCAGTTCTGTCCCATTCAATTCATCAACTCTACTCTCTGAATTATAAACAAATCATCTACAGATACCCACTTATAAGCAAATCAAATCATTTTGCAATGATACGCAATTGAAAACTAGATTAGTTTTACAAGTAGAGTGAATATCTACCCAAGTGCGTTTAATTTCAATCATTTAAAAGTAATTAGATAGGTTTATCATTGAAATAAGTGAGTAAATCAACCTGTTCAATCAATTTGCACATCAAGTTGAGTTTTTGTTTCGTAATAATATTTTTATGTCGATCAGCAATAGGAAGGAACGAAGAAGGTCGTTCCGGCAACTTTCGCTCACGCACCTTACAAAATTCTTTCTTATAGGTAATAAATAAAATCAATCTAAAAGGAAGAACATCACCCAACAAACTTTAAAAAATATTACTGCGCGTTTTTGTATTTTCCCCCTTGAAAATATTGAAATTATTCAACACTAGAACAATCAAAAAGTTCAAAAAATGTATGGCTCGTTTTACTTGCTAGGTAGTTATTTGAATGTTTCATAGGATGCATTCAAAAATGATCAATTAGGTATTTGTGTAGAAATCAAGATGTTGTAATTCTGGCGTAGACTCGGGATGAGATGAAATGGAGAAACCCTACATGCTCCATAGGGTTTTGAATCTTGAAAAATGCGATACTAAAGCATCATAATATGTCAGTTTGTTGTAATTCGTAAAATTACGTACTTTTTTATTGAAAAAAAAGGAGGGAAATGGAGAAAAAGGTGAAAAGGTGTATTGAATTGTATGAAAATTTACAATTAAATTTTGAAATTAATATATTACTACTTTAAAAATTCAAAGTTGATTTCTTCAAGATTGAGCAGCTTCGATAAATAGGTAACATTCTACTGAAATTATCTATCAGGATTTCGTACGCCTACGAATCCAAAGATAGGCAATGCGTACAGTCTAACGTTATATTGGTTGCATACCGTGAAAAATTTTATTAGCTACTTCTTTGCATTGTAGCTCATTGGCTGGGAAACCTTGTTGATCAAGAATTTTTTCATTAAATCTTTGAAGTTAAACTTCCACTGCCAATGGATGAGAACAGATGGGGACCCTCCTTCTCCTCTTCCATAATTTGTGAAGTTGGTCTTACTTTTAGGAAATGCGAAGAAAAGTATCCAATTATCCATCCAGATTTTGGGAAAGTTGTACAAAAGGACGCATCAAAAGTTAGAAAACTTTCATAATGAATAGGAAAAATATAATAATCAAACATTTCTGCGTGTAAATCGAAGTTTTTATTCTACAGTTTTCACTTTTTCTATGTTCTAATTCGATACCTACTTATGATTCGCAGTTCAATCGTGTAACATTAACGTATAGGGAAATTGTGTTTCTATTTTAGAGTCTTGTGTGCCCCCTATCCTCTATACTTGATAATAAATGACTGAATCAAATATTTAAAAAATTATAAATCGATCACTATCTATTGACAGAATTTATGATTCTGAAGTGTCTAAAAAAATGAATCCATGCGTATTTCAATTTCCAAGAGGCAGAAATATTTTGGATTGAATCGGATAAAGCATATGAATTGATAGAACATCCCAAATACATCACCATAGACAATTTTAGAGTCAACGTTTTATTTTTCGAATTTGGTAAATACCCATAAGTATTTTAGAAACTAAAGTTCGACTCATAAAAATTTTAAAAATTTCACATTCTAAAACGGTACACATTAAATCACATTATTTTTCGTATTAATCAGCTCAGATTTTAATAATTTTAACGAGTAAAATTTGAATTTTTTAAAATCTGAAATTTGTTAGCAGAATGCATGAAATACGTGAATAGGTATACAGGCTTGCTACAGCTTATACAGGCCCGTTTCTGGAAGTGACATCGACTATCCGAGACCCAACGCGACGTTCCGAGGCCCGTTAGCGGGTCTCGGAACGTTTTCCTATTAAAAACTATATTTTCATGATGTACACACTTCAGGGATGCTATAGACAAATTTTTGTCTGGGACTCACAAAGTAGGTATCATACCTACAGTATATACAGCTTACCTTACTTCACCCCACACAGAAACTTCATACTCGCGTCATTCCTGTATAAATCACTTCTTGGAGATAGCACCAACGGCTCTAGACCAGGCTTGATAGCCGCTAGCAAGGCGCATGCGCGAACAAATTTACCAGGCACTCTTTAAAATTTTTCTAAGTGTCAAAGACGCGGGCCTCGGATCGTCAGTACGATGTACTGGGTCTCGGATAGTAAGCACGTTCCATATAGATATATATTTAAAATCTATTCCCATTTTTTTTTTTTTTTTTTTTTTTTTCATTTAGGTATTTTATCCAAAATCTCTGTGTTGATCATTGATCAAAACACTTTCTTTGCATGATCTTGCAGTGCAGGAACAAAAAGATACTTTTAGAGAAAAAAATACTCTCATTGTTAAACTTTTTTTTAAATTAAAAACTATCGTGCTCGTGCAATCTAATGTTATCGATAAGACTGGCAATACAGCGCTTGGCAGTTGAATTAATTGATGATTTGATGGCAGTTTCAAAACCAAGGTATAATTTTCACAATAATGGATAAGTAATGATGCATCACATGCTTGAGCAATAAACTTTTTTTCTAGTCATCGTGTGGGAATTCCGTTGACATCTTTGAATTTTTGCTGATTGAAATTTTTATAAAACGGAAGTTCGGGAAGTTAACTAGTTTAAATGAATATTCATATTCCTGCATCGTTATTCATCTTTTCCCCGTTTTTCTTCCTTTAAATAAAATGTGTGTGCCAAGAGTAGGTACACAAAATAATGATTCAATTCAATCAATATATTAAGTACGAGTAGGTATTATTTTTTTAATATGTTGTTACTAACATTGTAACAGATTTTAAAACAAGCGGAATTTTAGAACAATTGACTCATTAAGGATTTCAAATAGTGGTAATGACTGGTGAACTACTTGTATCAGTTGTATCTCAGTTCTAAATGTACATAACACTAGGCAACAATTTTTGACCTTTTTTTTGTGTTCGGGTTGAAAATGAGCTTAATCGATAGTTTAGACCCTAAAACAAAAAACAGAGTGGGGATTTTCAATTTGAGTTGTTTTTGTAGTCAGGAGAGATGATCAAAGTTGCAAAAATGGCTGTTTTTGCCCTATTTCACGAGTTTGTGGAGACATCAGTATTATGTTTCAAAAAAAACCAAGGTCATATTCGGATTCTACGCACTTTTTTAAGTAAACAATTTCACCGGATTTTTGATTTTCGAAGTTTCAAGCGCATACGGAAGATTTTCGTTTGTAACATATTTTAAAACTTGGAGCGAGAGCCTCGCCCGCGCGAACACGGTTCCGAGCCACGATTACGTGGTGGAGTAACGCCAGCGTCGCGCGTTCCGAGTTTTAAAATATGTTACAAACGAAAATCTTCCGTATGCGCTTGAAACTTCGAAAATCAAAAATCCGGTGAAATTGTTTACTTAAAAAAGTGCGTAGAATCCGAATATGACCTTGGTTTTTTTTGAAACATAATACTGATGTCTCCACAAACTCGTGAAATAGGGCAAAAACAGCCATTTTTGCAACTTTGATCATCTCTCCTGACTACAAAAACAACTCAAATTGAAAATCCCCACTCTGTTTTTTGTTTTAGGGTCTAAACTATCAATTAAGCCCATTTTCAACCCAAACACAAATATGCCGTTGCCTAGTGTAATTCAACACCAAAAAGAACTGAGTCAAATGCAATCAAAATGCGTAAGTCTGGTCATCTTATTGCATCACTTCTTTCCCTTAGCACATAACAGAAGCAAATACCTACGATACTCATTCGAAATTAACTTACGAATTAGATTGAGACAATTTTTTGTTGACAAGGTTTTCAAAAAAGTTTGTGAACTTCATTTTTAGAAGAGGAAATGCAATGTCCATTTTTGAAAATAAGATGAAAATTTTTGTTCCATTCAATTTCGTCATTAAATTATCAAAAAAAATAATAATAATAATAAAATAAATTGCGATTCGATAAAGTTTCTATCAACATCATAGGATGTTTCTCAATAACAGAACGAACTGTTATCATCACATTGAAAATTAAGCTACATCGTATCTATTCCTCGTAAAAATTTCATTACTACTCCCAATGATTCTAGAACTATTAAACTTGTTCGTTAATTTTTGTCGAATGAAATTCGAATATTACTTTAATATCAACTCCACATAAATCCGAATAAGGAAATAAAACACGTAATTTCATAGTTGAACATTTATGGCACTAATCACCTTATAATTTCAATATAAAAACTAAGTATATAAATCACACTCGAGTAATTAAACATCAAAAAAGAAAGAACATTAATTATAGAAAATGGTTCAAATATACGCGACATTTCTGTTCTATAAATACCAATAAGAAATGCGCCAGGGTAAAATAAGGAAGAAAATAAAAAATGGTGTGAAACACAAATAATATGGACTAATTTGATCGTTACAGTTAAGCGGATTTTTGTAAGTAATTATCGAATAAGAATACAGCCAAACTGCTATCTGGAGTTTCATGAACCAACCGTTTCAAATCGTTGGTGTGCCCGGCGAGTTCTCGAATAATTTTGGCGTGATCGTGGACGAATTCTTTTTCAAGGTACGAAGAAGTCTGAAATAAACACAGAAAAATTAAAAAACTGAACATGTGAAACGAATATTAATTATTATGCAAATTGAAAAACACGGCAAAAGAATTGCGGAGGAAATTTTGTTTTTAAGAATATACATAAATAATATGCATAAATCCAACATTTCAATCAACCACTTTAGTTTGCTTTCTCAGTCTATTTTAGTAACACTAATAAACACTTCAATTCGTAATCCATTTTAAAACATCGTTACATCGATAATAATATTTTAGAACATTCAAGTTGAACTTACTTCGGGATCATGGTAACCTTGTCTGTGGTTGATGATTTCTCCATGAATATAATGAGCTTCTTCGGCGACAGTTTTCCACATACCCAATGCTTTAGCCAAACTCGGTAATTCATCCAATTCCAAAACAGGAGTTCCCTGAAAAATGCGCAACATTCATTAATATACCAGAATTGCTCGATAATGAAACTAAATAAGTGAATACAAATAGTGAAGCGAATTCAACTTGTTTTGGATTTAGTTACATATGCAATATAGTAACTTACCCAAACCAAAGTATTCGAAAGCTTAGCAAAAATTATCAAATATGAGTCAGAAATTGAACCACGATAATAATTTAATTAACTAAAAGTACTTACAATTTCGCTGGGCATTTCTTTTCTGTACTTGAAATCATGGGCACCTCCTCTTTTAGCCATGTATTTAATTAATTCGATCGTGTCTTCCCAAGATTTGTCGGAATATTTTTTGTAAAGCTTGCCGAATCCTTCACGGTTCTTAACGTAGTTGTTAAAATGAGAAGACTGAAAAATATCGAAACCTTGAGTAAAACTATCAATAATAGGTACAATTTATGTTAGAGTAATATTTACCATCAACATGAACTGCCAATTCCGGGTGATATGAAGATTAGCATAATTTTGAAGATCTTTTAGCACCGTATGAGCAGCACCATATTTCGCAGTACAGTTTTGGGTTTCGCCACCTACGAAGGAAATAGACGAATGAAATGGAATAATTTAATTCACGTAATTATAATTTTTTTCAGCAAATAAAATTAATTTTATCACTTACCAGCCAAGCTGCAAGCGCTGACAATTTCGCTGTAACAGAATTCAGCAGCTGAACTGCTAGAGATAACAACGGTGAAAACCAAGAAAACACTAACGATTGACTTGAACATTTTGATCGTCGCTGAGATGAATTATGACTGAAAAATGAAAAATAATTAAAATTCGAAAATAAAAAATTGAAAAATAGTGACGAGATATCTACCTGAACAAAGAACCAGAGTGATCGAATTTTTAGAAAAATTTACGAACGTTGTACCACCTTTACACACACTGGCGCAGAAGGTGTAATGTTAATACTTGAAAAGAAAAACTTCAATTAACAAATGAATAACTACATCTGAAATAAAATATGAAGAATAAATCAAACTCCACTGCTCATTTCGAGAGATAGCGCAATAAGTGTCCTTGATCCGATCGCCTTATCAGTTCCCGTTGAGTGGGGAAGAATCGATAGTTGGGATATCGCGATTATCGATTTATTCGAAAACGTTCGTAAATTTGAGAAATTTCACGAATTTGTGGCGTTTTGAGCTCACATTTTTTACGCATCAGTGTGAAAAATTGCTTTAAATTTGTTTTCTGCATCATTTTATTCAAGAAATTTCGTATTCATTGAAATAACGGTATACTTAGAATAACGCGATTTCGAGAGTCGATCTCGATAGATATTCTAACTTCGCAGTGGAAATTTCTGTTTACAGGCGGATGACGAAGTTTCATAGGAATGGATGAGCGATAAGATATCGAAATTTTCAAGTAATCCTATGTATTCGAATTACTCTGTTCATTTCGTTTCGTGCCGTATTGTAACTAATATTTTTCTACATTCTCTACACCTTCTGCGCCAGTGTGTGTAAAGGTGATATTTATTAAGTTCAACTTTATTTTAATATCAAAATCATTTCGTATTCAAATCAAACTTCCAAGTTCAACAATGGAGTTCTCTGTGGTATCATGTTTGATTTTGAGTTTCGTTTTCTTCTGCTCGACCGGCGTCGATGCCCAAACACAAGGAAAATTGAATTGTGAGTATTTAGTGGTATATCGTTCATCGTACATTACTTACACTTTCATTCTAAGTTATTCTATCACTCTCATTCGAAGCACAAATTTGTCTGACTCTGATAAGAGCGAAATCATATAAAATGCATATGAACAACTAACGTTGCTTGGTTGTTTGAGAAGAGTCATGAATCATGATCATGAATCCGAGTGCAGGCAAAAGTGGTCTTGTTCTAAAGAGCCTTCTAATGAGCTTGCTGCATTTCTTACCGATAATTTTCAACTACAAAATCAATAGAAAACCTGCATCAGCTTTGATATTGCAGTATACGATAGAAGTTGAAGTTGATATTATTGATCAAGACTCAAATCCAGATCACCGATGGTAGTCGACCAAATCATTTCACAAAAATGAGTGAACCGTTTCGTTTACATACACTGTGGGCCTGAAATTACATGACTAGGTATCTTATGTCGTTTATTATAAAATAATGTTGAAATCTCGTACCTATTGGTATTTTATCACCGGTTTTTATCTTGAAGTAGAATCAAATCTCAGTATTTTGCGATCGTTACTGAAGTTCACTTTTACAGAACCTTCTCAGAAAAGATTTACTTATTAATTCATATAGTCGACTAAATCACGTTTGAGGGAAAATTCAATTCATTGGAAATTTATTTGACAGTACTTGTGCAGGTCATTTGCTCTAGCTGTCGACGACGATTCAAAACTGAACCATTTTCAGTGGAAAAGCTTTTTTCATTATCGTTATGCGTTACCAATTCTATTTCTGTTCGGTAGACATTTCAAGATTTTGAAGAAAAATTCATTTTAATGGAGGAGTTGAGATTGAAAAGTGTATCTTTATTCCAAACAAATGAATATCTCACAACTTCGATTTCTGAATCTTCTTTGTTCTATTCCCTGCGACTGTCTTATGGCGATACGATATTAACGAAACAAAAGCACAAAATTCACGCTTCAGGATTTCATAAGCTGTGCCAACAACAATGAAGGACGAATTGATATCATTCGTCGAGTACCTACAGCTAATAATTCGGCAGTCACATGTGAAGTGAAGGAAATTACTCATGGGGAATTCTTTTGTTTAAGTTATCGTTGGTGTATTTTCCGGAGTATCTAATAATGAGCAATATGGAATCGGTACTATTTAATTTATTTGGTCAGGTCCACAAGTACATACATAATTTCTTTGCGGATGTGTGCGTTGCTTTGCTTTGTCATGCAAGTAGGTAGTAGCCATAATCAGCGGAAAATTGAAATTGCGTCATTGTTGTTCAATCTATAAAAACCAGACTTTATCAAGTTCATGCGGAAAGGGTTATAGATTAACTATTATGGGTTGTTTTTTCGATAGTCGTAGGTTAGTTGTCTTGGTACCTAATGATTTAATTGATAAATCATAGTCTATTTATTACGATTATTTATTGAGTAATTTAGGTGGCTGGCTACTAAACCGATATGAATTCCTTCTAGACTCTTGGTTACTAATATAATGAAGCGTAATTATAAATCGTAACCAACTGCAGCTCATGTGTTCTAATTTTAAATAGAGAAAATAACCAGACTAGAGTTTTATCCGAACGATGCAAATGAAAGATAAGAATTCTTAACAGAAACATCAATTCTAATTGCCTTTCATTTACAATCATTTTATAGCTTTCTTTATCTTATTTTAACTCTACCATATCGATAATTTTATTCTACTGTTTTATTTTCACTCTAGGCAAAGTACCAAAAGTCCAAATGCCTACCGATTGGATTACGATGACCGACCCTTGTACTAAGTTGATGAAGGCTCAAATACAAGAAGAATTAACAGCAGCGATGACGTATTTAGCAATGGTGAGACTATCTCGTTTGTTTACTGGATTTTTTGCAATATCCAAATATGTACTTATTATACGAAGCGAGGAAAACAAAAAAATCAAACAAATAGGTATCGCGAATGTTTTGCCCATCCTAACGTTGCCAAGTTTACCTACCAATGCTATACTTGTTGAGAAAACAACGTCGAATATTATTACTCTTAGCGAATCGATGAATTATTTAACATATCGAATGACATTCGTTCATAAAAACGCTATTAACTTCTGTTTCCATTGATAAAATACTGAATTTCTAATTTCAGGGGGCACATTTTTCCAAAGATACCGTCAACAGACCCGGATTTGCCAAGTTTTTCTTCGATAGCGCATCCGAAGAGCGAGAACATGCTTTAAAATTGATCGAATATTTGTTGATGCGAGGAGGTTTAACTCAAGATATCAGTCAATTGATCAGAGATCCGGTAATTACTTATTTCTAAACGTATGGTACGACTTTAGTTTTTGAATAGTAAATGGCGAACGTTCTAATCAACGAGTTACTCGGCAATTAAACACCGTTTGTCTTTAGTGTGCTACTACAATTCGTAGTTGTGATTTCTGACAGGTTTTTGTTATGAGTTTTGGTACTTCAGGTAGTAAAGTAAAGGTAACGAACGTATGATATGACCTTCAACTTCAAAAACGTGTGCTAGGTACTTACCGAATGCGAACATTGTCAACTTTCTAAACTCTGAGTCAAATTCTCATTACATTGCATAGTAAAATAATAGAATGGAATTCAATGATTTTTCTCACAAACGAAGGATTTTTGGTGAATTTTTACTAGCACATCATCAAAGATAATGAAATTTCCTATTAATTGGTATACTTAAACTAATTTCGTGGCGTAATAACTAATAATAGATTTATAAAGCATTTTCCTTTACGGATTTTCGTACAAAAATTCAACTTTGAATTAAAATTACAAATAATGTGATTTGCAGCGAGCATGTTTCATTTCGGGTTTTTATTCAGAATTCTAGCTTTTATGGTTTAAAATTTGTTGAAGTTCAGAGTTCCAAAAAGTGGTCAATTTTTCAAGCAACGAAGTTATCATACCTAGACCTACATACAAAATGTAATCAAGACAAAAAACTCTCAGTCGCTTTTCATAACTTTGAACCTCAATGTATTGTCTAACTACCCAATACTGTCTTGATCTTCGTGACATATTTTCGTTATCCTAGTCTGTGGGGATTCGTGGACAAATATTTTAGGAAAACATGTTTACAGTTTAATAACGTAATTGAACAGTATTTGAGTTTTCAACCAAAACCATTATTTAGATTAAAAATATGTATTCGAGATTAAATTTATAGACAAAGGAAAACATTGGTCTCAATGATGTTTTCTAAACTTCGATCAATTGTCGTTGATGACTGAGCATATTTGGATTGTAATTATGTACATGTGTGACCTTTAACATGTTTGTCATTGCGGTTTTCCGTAACTTGGTAGGTAATTTTTATATCAATTTTCCTGTTAAAATCATGTTGAATCATGGTTCAATGCAAGATCATCGAAAAGTACTTACTAAAAAATTTTTTATCTTGGGATGGGTGGAAAATTATCGATATAGGTGTCATTTTAGTCTGATATTCGTTGCTAAGTACGTAGATTACGTGCTTATCCGAAGTATTACGCATTTTTTTAAAACCACGTAAATACTTATTGGCACTTGAAACTACGTATCATGCAAACTATTCGTGCGATGTTGCACACGTCTGTTTTACTGAACTATGAAGTTATATTCGACTGTATTTTTTCAGCTTCCATTGTCGGATACCTGGGCTGACGCTGTTAGCGCTTTGAAAGATGCTTTGAGCCTGGAATCTAGCGTGACTCGTAAATTACGTGATATCGCCTCAATTTGCGAAGCCCCTGGTCAAGAAGCTGCGAACTTCAACGATTACCATGTAAGTTATCGGGAAAAATCGTATTCCGCCTGTGTTACATAAAAATTTGTCATCGACTCCGTTTACTCACTCGTACGGATGTTTACTGGGTTTTTGTTATCGCTACAAGTACCATTGTTCTACAAAATGATAGATAATGATATTGGCTTTCGCTGCTGCATCGCTTTGTAGTGTTTGGTGAATGCCGATAAGATAAAACAAGTTTTGATTAAAGTTGAAGAGGTCTTTCTAGAGGAGTTAGAGTTATTGTTCTGTATTAGGTACAAAAACCACGTCAACCTCATATTTGTTTGATAGCCCTTGAGAATTAATTGATTACGAATATTTATATTTAATCGATAATTGATTTATGACAGAATAATATTTCATACTATGTTAATACCGGTATTACAATGATATATTTTTTTTTTACAGCTTGTCGACTGGTTGACCGCTGAATACTTAGATGAACAGTACAAGGGACAGAGAGATTTGGCCGGCAAGATTTCAGATGTTGGAAAAATGATGATTACTCACGGACCTCTTGGAGAATTTCTTTATGATAAAAAATTACTTACCGGAGAACCCATTTCTTTCTAAAAATCGTGGCCGTTTTTTTAATCGTATTGTAGATACTTTACCAATTTTCTTTTTCTATTCGTGATATGGAAAACTAGTTTTAGATTTGAATACTTAATGATTATATATAATGAGTACCTGTTATATTACGTTTATCTTTCAAAAGTATATACTTATAGTCTTTTTCGATGCCATGTTTTTGTAATGATCAAAGTCAAATTATATTTGTGAAATTTTTATCGATGGTTCTTTTTTAACATAGTAAATTGGTCGAGTTGTGATATGTATTTGAAAAATTCTTCAGCTGATGTTCTATGAGTGTTTCGATTGCAGAAATCATTCGAAAAACTGAAAATATACAGAGCGTGTAAGTTTTTTCCTAATGGCAAATAAAATTAAAAGTTGGAAAATATCGTAATCCCTGTTGTGATTAATTTAACAAAAAAACAGGAAATTGTTGTTTCGTCATGAATTAGAGCATATCTACATAAATGTTTATTTTTGTATTTAGATAGCCTGATTCATTTTTAGATAAGATTAAATTCAGCGAAAAATTACGTAATCCATTCCAAGGGGAGTTACTTGTAAATTTCTGTCGCGGTCTGAAAAAATAAAAAATGAATGAATGTAGATTATAGATGAGTGTACAAATCTAAGTACTTTCGAATGTTATTGAACAGAAAGATATGTATCAAATATCGATCAGTAATACCCGCATTCTAAATTTCTAACAATACGTATGACTGTTGAGTGTTGATGCATCCAATAATAGCTAATTAAGTAGAACAGACAATTATGGTTAATTCTCAATCTGAAAAAAATGTTCTAGGACTAGAACTAAGTAGATACATAATGTATGTATATGCTACATATTTTATGTGACTATGTTTTGAAAAATCAGAATTTTCGAATTAGGATTTGCCATGAACGTAGTTCGTGTTCAAATGAGGATTTCTTTTTATTATTATTCAAAAGTTGGCAAAAAATTTACCCAGATAAGAAATTTTGAATTATAAATGTTCCCGCCGTTTCCGGAAAATATGAGCCGAATCCGAACAAAGTCGAAGCTGGACGACTTGTTTTCATTTGTTGCATTTCTTGGAAACAGCATCAGGTGCTGGAACTGCTGGAAGAAAGTTAAAAATGTGATAGCGATAGCGAGCGTTCGCGAATTTATTTTTTGTTCAATGTTCTCGCTTTTCAGTTCTTTCTCATTCTTTGCGAAATTGGGATTATTACTTGTCAAATTTGCATTGTTTAAAAGCAGTGAGTATGATGCTTTAAAGAATCATCATGTCACGTGGAAAATGTTGTCATGTTCGAATTCAAGTGTTCTTGGTTTTTGAAATGAAATAAACGTTTTGAAGATGAAACATCGTTGAAACAATATTCAGGTATGCAATCAAGAGTGTCATTTATCATTATTCTAATCGTGTTTACCTATAAGAGCAGATAAGCATATAATTGTATGGAAGTTCAGCTCATAAGATCGAAGTGGCGGCTACCGGCTACAGCTTTGAGCTTTCCTTCCAAAAAGATGGTGCAAACTTCGCGTAACAAGAAGTACAGAACATACACCACTCTCAAATAATTTCCCATGATCCCCATGAAATTTCAAAGATTTTGATGGATTTCTCCATCTTTACCATAACAATTCACCATTCATTCAGAGGATCCATCCATGGCATTCACAAAGAAGATGCTGTTTTGCTGCACCACCTTTTGCACAATCTGCAGCATCGGCACTGGTGTCTAACATTCAGCATCGATGTACGAAATGTTTTTCACCATTTCATTTTTCGAGTAGAAACTTAAAGTAGGTACATACTAAGAAAACATTTAAAATCGATGAGTTAAATTCCTAAAAGTGTTACCCATGCTGGCCTCAAATCAAATAATTGTACCCGTTGGACTATTATTTTCGATATGGTGTTATGTTGACAAATAAAAATATTTACGATGCACTGAACTTTGCTTCTGAAATTTTAACCGAACACCGAACCTGCGGGGGACAAAACAAAGGTCTGGTTTAGGAATCTATCAAAATCATATCAATTGAAAAGCAGGGAGAACTTCATATCTTTTGAAGTAAACAATGAACATCTAATTTCCAAAATATAAATCAAATTCGTGGACGAATTTTTTTTTGACCGAAAAGTTACAATTTCAAAATAGCAAAAATCATTGGTGAAGGCTGTTCTTAAGCAGCCAGATAGAACCATTTTCAGTAAACTCGGCATGTGGAAATCAGGGTATAAAATAAACTTTAGCGTTGCAATTTCCTCAAGACAAGTAAAATAGGTGTTGTACCGAAATTTTCGACATTCAATTCAGAGAGTCGAAAATAGGACACAAGAAATGTCATATTTTTAGTTCAACTTGTCAAATTTTGATTTTTTTTTCTTTTTTTGGCGCAGTTTTTATTTTATCATCTAAAAATAAAAGGAAGAACCAAGTGAGTAATTCTAATTTGAACGTTTCATCTTCCTTCACAACACTCTTCCCTACTTGGCTATTAATTTGTTTAGAGATCAATACGATTTTTCGAACATCTTGCGAGGTGGTAACAATTTCAACGAAATAAAAACACCTGTTGAGGATGGAAAGTTGAACGTTCGTTTTCCGGTTTTGTCATATCAAGGAGTTAATCTACTCGTATTTTCAATTTCATTTAGAATTTAGATACTTGTTTGATTACATGGAAGTGTAGTGTGAATGCAGATTGAATAAGATAGCAAGTTGGAAAAAAAGCAAACTCAAAGTTTAATCAAACATAAATGATGTAACATGATAAGCACGTAATAAAAAACGCAAAAGTAATATGTAATAGGAATAATTTAATTATTTTGAAAAAAACGTAAGGGTTTCCAGTCCTTCGGGCATGTAAGTTAAACCGGATACATCTTTATGCTGCTTGTTATAATGCTGTCCATAACCTTAAAAAAAAAACAAGTTACTAAATTATAAACGAAGAAAAATGGAATCAATTCGGATATTTGCAAAATCAATAGATCTGTACATAGAAGTTATGTGCGTATACGTAACATACCCATATCTTTCATCATTTTGGTGGGAGCATTTCGTAAATCCAAGGGCACTGATGGTTGAGGACCTTTAAATTCCTTGATGAATTTTCTTGCATCTTTCAACGCCATGTAAACCTCTGTCGATTTTGGAGCTCTGAGGGGTATGAGAGAAATTAAAATCAAATTATAAATTCGCTATTCAAAAGCTTGGATTTATTATTGAAATATTACCTCGCTAAATAAACCGCCAACTGAGCCAGTAACACATCAGATTCAGGCATACCGATAGTTTGACAACCGTGTAAAGTGGAAACAGCTAATACTAAAGCTTGAGGATCAGCCAATCCTAGAAAAACATTCAAAATAAAAAATGTTCCGATATCGATATCATGTTTTTAAAACAGTAAAATTTACCGATATCTTCAGCAGCAGCTCGAACTAATCTACGAGCTATATAAATCGGATCTTCGCCACCCTCTATCATTCTTGCTAACCAATACAATGCTGCGTTATCATCGGAAGCTCGAACTGATTTATGCAAAGCTGAAATTATGTTATAATGTTCATCACCATTTCTATCGTATAAAAGATGTGATCGCTGCAAGAAAAAAGTACAAAAATTATTTATAAAAAATGATGAAATTAATGCTAGTATATTTTATATTCATACTTTGATGCTCTCTTTTATATCAGACAGAGTTATCACAGCATTCGTTTCGTTTTTACTCTGAATAGCCATTTGCAAACTATTCAGTGCTATTCTAGCATCACCGTCTGATATCTCAGCCAGCCATTTAATGGTATCTTCATCGATAATAAACGATTCCCTGAAAATGAATCGTATCTGTAGTATTCAATTCATTGCAATAGCGAGTTAATAAACCTTGAATTAAATTACTGAGTATCTTCATTTTCATTCGAAGAACCAATGTATCCTCCGACATGTTCAACCGCTCGATGTAAAATATCGACAATATCTTCGACCGATAATTTATCAAAAGTTATTACTCGACAGCGACTCAATAAGGCGTTATTTAAGCTGAACGATGGATTCTGTGTTGTAGCTCCGATCAATGTAATTGTTCCGTTTTCAATATGAGGTAGAAACGTATCCTAAAAGAGAATCATTTCATTAATTCGTACGATCTGATATAAAGGAAAAAACATCCGGACGTCAGTACCTGTTGTGACTTATTAAATCGGTGAATTTCATCCATAAATAAGATCGTTCTTTTTTGAAACATTTTCATCTCATTTTTCGCTATGTTTATCACTTCTTTTACATCATTAACGCCAGCAGTTGTGGCATGAAGTTTAACGAATCTAACCAATGCACCTTTCTTATTCTTGGCTCTTTTGAGTAAGGTTTCTTTGATGACATTCGCCAACGTGGTCTGTGAACAAAGTTTTACATCAGTGAAGCGTTGACAACAAACTAGTGTTATGATGAAATTAATTCATACTTTTCCGCATCCCGGAGGTCCCCATAGAATCAAGCTCGGAATATCAGCAGTGTTCAAAAGCTTCCTTAAAAGGGTACCACTACCGATCGCTTTTTCTTGACCGACGAAATCTTCGAGATCTGTAGGTCTTAGAGCTTCTGCCAACGGTATTTTGAACGCATATTCCTTCGGTTTATCCGCTTCCGGTGGATTATTATTTTCCGGCTGAAATTTATTACTGTTTTAGTACTTTCAAATATGAAGTATGTTGAGAATATATCGTGACATACACATACTTGTTCAACTTCAACGTTGCCTGGAAAAGTAGCTGCGGTAGTGCTTGTGGAAGTTTTTACTTGTTTGGTGGATTGAGGGGATTCGTTGTTATCTCGTTTTCTTTTCGGAGTTGTTGCTGGAGTTTCATTTCGACTGTTCAAAAATAAGCAGTTATTTACATGTCGTTCGATTTCTTTAACACTGAAGACTTTATCGCAAACTGGACAAGAATTTGTATCCATGATTATTTATACCATTTCATTCACCGAATCGATGGATAAATTTTTTAAAGTGAAATTCTGTTTTTAATGTAGAAGTTGTCAACTAAAAATTGCAATTCAATTTATTAAATTCGCGCAATTTCTGAGGTTTTCAAATACTTTCTTATCAAAAATGTGTTTGTTGTTATCATTCAGTAGTACAGCTGGATTGCGCTCGATGGCGCTGCGATCAGTTCGTTTTGGTAATTATGTAGTAATTACACTAATTACAGGCTAATTTCAAAAAAAACTTGGAAGCAAAAAATGTTTTGAAAATAAATATTTGAAATAATGAAAAGTTTCGGACTTTCAGTTTTAATTTTTTCAAGTTTCAGTTGTAGTTTTATAGTCTAAAAAACGTATTTTTTAAAAATTTTATTTTTTTCCCTACTTGAAAAATTCTGATGCTGGTATTTATTTGGCAAATTATTGACACTTGAAGGAGGGGCTATACTGAATTTAACTGTAACATTAAACTTAACCCTAGAAATTAAACAAAGGCAACTTTTATGTTGATGGACATTAAATTCAGTATAAACCAGTCTTATTCTTAAGTTACGGGAATAAGTTTACGGTTAAATTCAGTATAGACCCTCCTTAACAGTTGACTGACTCAGTGACTTGACAGTTGGACAGTTGACTGTTTTCAAATTTTGTATTTTAAAAATTTAGACTTGAGAAGTTGAGAGTTGAAGGAAGATGCAACGATGCAAGTATGAATTTCAAGAATAAACTGGCAAAAAAAAAGAGGAAAAATGACCAAAAAAAGAGAATGAAAACTGTAACAGAAACAGAAACATGAAAAAATTTCAGTTTTTGCATTATAGTTTCAGTTTTCCAGTCCTGTAGGGACTAGGGAGGGCTGTAAGCCAGTGACTGACTAACGCAACAGTGTTTCTAATTTCTAATTTTTTTGAATTTTGAATTTGAAAAAATTGTTTCAACATCACATTTGAATACCACTACTACATAATTATGTATTACTGTAATGTGCGCAAAGAACCATTTCAATCAGGAAGAAATACAACGTGAATCTGCTATAAAGGGAAACGAAATCGTAGAATAATAAAATGAAATAACCTACTATACCTATAATGGGTACGAAAATGGCACATATATTCAAATTTATGAGGAAAGGAACCCCGTTTCCCAAATTGAAACATGGTAGAAGAACTACAAAAATAATTTCATTTTCACTTGGGTCTGTTTTTTTTTTCACCTACAAAACCAATTTTCTAACTTAATATTTTTTGAAATACCTAAGTAAGTGTTATTATTGAGAGTATTGGCTCTGTAATTTTCAAAATTTTGTTCAAATTGAAGTTACTTTACCTTTGTTAAAGTTGAACCATTTTTCCATACTCGATCAACTTGAAAAAAAAAATTAAATCGCCCCTATTTTGTGCAAAAGTAACTTCTTAACAAAATAAATTCCATTTATTTAACTTTGCTTCTTTTCCTTCTTCAAAACAAAAATTTGCTACTATTTAAAACAATCGATTTTTCAAAAAATACCACAATAAATAAAATAAACTACCCTTCGACGCAAAAAAGAATAACTTGGTAATAAAATTGACACTACGCGCGAAAGTTTCAAAAGTCAGGGGATGACTAAAATGAGTCTTTTTACCGGCAACTCGATAATACAAACTTAACAAACCTGCCAATCTGATGACCATGAATAATGAACATTTTTGCACGTGTCCGTACTACCAAGCTTTCATCAAGTTGGAAGATTAATAGTCACGAGAGAAAAAAATGAAGGTCTACACAAACCTACCCTATATACCCATCGTGCTAAAAAGTATGCCTATACCTACAAATCCGTAAACATTCTTCAGGGTGGCGTACTTACATATTATCATATATAGGTAACAAAAGCATATTGTGAATTTTCATTACTGACAGATTCTGTCACAAACACTTCTCGTCAGTTCTTCCTTTTGACAATTTTTTGGTCATATGAAGAATAACACGCAGATATTCTATATTGACGTTTTATTCACATTACGAGCGTTGTTCCGGATATTTTCCAAATTTGAAAATACTCTGTCGCTTCTTTCGCCTGTACACACAATTCGCATAGTTATTCGCCTAGGAGTGAACTCTTCTTCGTATATTTCCATTTTTCAATTCGAAGTCATCGCGAGTTTTATTTCCACGTCTGACTGAATTTGCGTGGGTATATTTTCGTCAATTTTTAGGAGACAGTTTCACAGTTGTAGTGGAAAATGAGCATGTCGTTAATTCAAATAGGGTTGTTAACAGCAAAATTATATAGTGAAATGCGGTTTTATGATGCGGTTGAAAGATTAGATGCTAAATTCATTTTTCAAATATGCAGTATATCTGCAATTCTGCATCAGAATTTGGTATAGTTTTAATAGAAAATATTTTTAGTCTGGGCATGATCAAGAAACCAAATCTAATAAAGTTGAAATAGCTTTTAATTATTTGCAGATTATATTGTTTGTTTGAATAGTTTTGTCTGCTTTAAAATTGAGCGAAAATCTTTAGTCTGCAGTTTTACTTAATGCGATTGAAAAAATCAAATAAACAATTCATTTTCGATGCCAATAAACCAAAACAACATAATTTAACGTGAAATTTTACACCTACATTTTGTTTACGATGTTTTTCCATTTCCAGGTTAAAATTTTATTCGATGATTTGTTATTTCACACATTTTTTTCTGTACAATTTACTCGCAACAATGTTTCTCGTATTATTTCTTTTTTTTTGTACCTGTACCTAATAACTATATACACCATTAGCTTGTTGTAGTCATCAAGTCGTAGTTTTATTTACATTAACAACGTTCATAATGAAAGTTCCAAATGAATGTTTTAGTTCGGGAAAAATATACGATAACCAAAGCGAAAAATTTATTCAAATTGAGGTACCTACTTGTTTTTCATGTTAAATACCTGTGTAATATTTACGTCACAATAGTACGAATATTTTATACTTAGTTACCTAATTTCGATTTGTTGAAAAGGTTTTTCAGGATCACCGCCTGTTTATATGCTTGTGTGGGTGAATGATTTTTTTTTCAGATCGTGGAAAATATGTACTTAATCTGATGAAAAAAAAATACTAATATTTGGCTAGAGTATTGTACATATATATTACTTATTTGAATTCAGATTTTTTTTTGTATTTATACTCGATTTTTTCAACTTTAAGATTTTCTGCTTGATCATGATCAACAATTTTATTAAAGTGAGAACAATAAGATTTATTGTGTATTTTGTTACCTATAATATTTTTGAAACAGTCATAGCTCCATTTCATTATATTTTTAGAGCCATAAAGATCTGGAAAATAGGTTAAGAAAAATCATTCCTTCGAAATAAATTGACACTTGCATTTTTTCCCCTTTGATGAATAAACTATTTCAGATCCATGTTTTAGAAAACATCAATTCCTAGGCCTATAAATTATTATTTTTTTTTGTTTTTTTTCCAGTAAAATAAAATTGTAATTGTCAACGTTCCGAACATTGAATAAAAATGTCTTCTTGTATCAGATGCACTCAAAATCAGCATAAAAAATAACATTTTGAAAATTTTTATATTGTTTCAGGCATGTTAAGAAACCATAGGTACAATGTGACATTAATCATCGCCGAAAAATTTGCAACCATTACAACACGAAAGTCCTCTCGTGGGTAAAGAAAGGAAAAATAATGCAAGCTTGCAAGACCGAAATTCTATTCATATTTGCGGTATACAACGAGGTATGTAACGTCTTGCATATAGTTATTTCATTTAAATTTATTTCTTAAGCGAAAGCAGCATCCTTCGAAGTAATCCTGTAAAATTTATGTTCGCCATAACGGCACTGTTACTGTTTGTATACGTATATAGCACGCGATACACTCGTATAGTAAAAGAGACCAAAAAAAAAAAGTAACCGGTAAAGTTGAAGGGAAGTAAAAAGGACAAACTTTCGTAATAAGTCCATCTTCTATAACGTTAGGTAACGCGTGATGTAAATAACCAATGAGTTAGGATTTAAATAAATCGTACCGAGTCCGCTAAAATGTGTATAGTTAATAGAAAGAAAACATATTACACGTTTTATTCATAAAAATTTTTCACTCACTCGATTTTTATTATAGCAACAGAGTCGCAGTTTATTAGGGCGAAATTCTTCTCGATGATAATAAAAAATGTAACTTGGGAGATTTAAACCTACTTGTGAAGATAAGACCCATAGGCTCGTTTTTTTCTTCAAGTGCCTTTCTTTTCCTTTTTCAGTAGCTTAAATTTTATGTCAGATGTGTAAATTTAAAATATTTTTACACCACCTCTCTCCCTTCCGTTCATATCTGCAGGTCTACTGGTTATAAATTATAATCAAATCAAAAACAAAAATGTAGAATTAATCAAGACTCCCATCAGAACTGGATTAGACAAAGGCTATTTTTCAGACCAAATTGGGCTGTTGGGTGGGTAACTACGGGTAGGTTCGTTACTTTTTTTTTGCAGAGCTCAAGTAACCTAAAGACGTGCTATAAAGTTGAAAAATGATACTTCAAACGATTTGTCTGCGTATCTCGTGTAATCTTGCCGTTTGTTCTAACAGGATAGGTAGGCAACTTATTTTACATAACATTACAGATGATTGCAATTCAACTCTGGGTAAGGAACATACTAACATAGGCATGTTACTACGTATTATACAAAAAATTGACTGTTCTCTCTTTTACATATCTATTATTGTATATTTAGATCTAAAGACACATTTACATACCTCTACTTAACTACATTTTAGTCAGCAAAAATTATATTTTGTTTTTAAAACGTTAAAAAGCTACAATCGCGAGTTACCCTTCGAGTTATAGGGTGATTTTCCTCTCATTTTTCCCCTCAAATGCGAGAATCATAAGATAAAAGTCTACTAGAGGGATTGCGGTAAATGTCAATTTTTATTTTTATTCAGCTTTCAACTTTTTAAAAGTTTTAAAAGCGCATCAGACGTTCGCCTAATGGAAATGCTATGTTGAAAAAATAATCTTGTCAATTTTGTTCCATATCAAAAGAGAATTCGCGCCCGATTTGATTCATTTTATAATACACTAGACCGATTATACCGAAATTACTACGTGTTACGTGTCGTATGTTGTTTATCATAGGTAGTACATTGCGTTTATATTGAAAACCCTACGAGATTTTTTTCCGTTTTCACATTTTTAAGTACGGATGAGGTAAAAAAAAAATATGTTTTAAATTTTAATCCGAGCGTTTTCGAGAGATTCGCCTCGTCCTCGGTGTATTTTTATGGAGAAAATATTTAACGTTTTATTTGTTTTTATCACTTTTGAATTTATCGTCTTTCAAAAGCATCCGCGTTCGCTATTTTCCAACAAAAATGTTTTTTAAATTATAAAAAATAGGTCGTCTTTTTGATGAATTTTCAATTAACTGTAAGAGCATGTTTTTTTTCTCCTATCTTGGATTCTTAACCTAGTTTTAAGTATACGATGATGATGAGAACTGATGCAGTTGAATGGATTTTAAATGACTTTGGATCGATGTCATGTCTTTTGCAAAGTAACGTTGGTTTCCAATAATGGGTCATTAACAAGGTCATCGGTGTTTATGTCTTTTTTTCGAGTGTTTTAAGTTTTTCTTATTTATTTTCGTTCTTTCATTTCATTTAAATTAGCGTGAAATTGCCTTTTATTTTGAGTGCTTAAATGGATACATCTCGAAATAAATTAACTTTTCCTTCTCTTCGACTAGACTCAGGTCTGTAGCAGGAAAATTTTGAAATTGATTGAAAGGAATTTTATCGAGAAGATTTTTGAATTCAATTGAATTTATTGTATTTTTTGGCTTATATATTTTGAGTAAGATGCAGAAGAATTGAAAAACATGCTGAAATGAGCTGGTTGAATATCAGCGTCGGCAACTTTGGTTGAGCTGAAATTTAGCTCACTAAAAAAGTATGTTTTCCATACTTCAGAACCAAATTTTGAGATGTCGAATTTGATTTTTCGGTTTTTGGAAACTTTTTGAAAATGGAAGCAATATATCGATGTAAGGTTATCAATTTTCTATGAAAACAGTAAAATATAGAAATAAAAATTCTGAAAATCGCTTCATGTATTCAAGTTGACCCACCAAGCGATTGACACCATTTTCGAACCGCTCCAGTAGCTCTAGAAGGTGTTGTGATCGACTTCGATAGGTTCTAAAACCATCAACTTTTGCTCGAGGCTCCAGATCGGCTCGAAAATAATGGTAATAGATTCTCAAGCTAGGCTAATTTTGAGCAATTGGTGACCTACCGTTTTGGATTTTTTTTTAAATTTGAGATTTTCAACTTGTAAAAAATATACTTTTTGATCCGTCCCTTCAAACCTGTGATTCACCTACCCAAATCGAGTTGAAAAGTCGTATTCATAACAGGATTAAATTATAAACTGCAAAAGTTGATTTCAACGCATTCTCTTGAAATTCCTTTAGAAATGTTAACTTTTACTACGTAGGTGCTCCAAATCATACGATAGCTTGTAAGAAGTTAAGCTAGAAAACGAGAGGAAACGGTAGCTTTACGCCAGGGCGCGAGGAAAGCGTTTGGTTTATTGGGTGTAAAAAAAAAGAAGAAACTTCGTCCTCAATGTCCTATAAGTGGGTCCAGGAGGAAGTTGAAGTAGTTTTTTATTTGGTAGAGTGATGTGATTTCATCGAAATTTTTTTGTGCGAAATCAGAAGGATCCTTTGCAGAAATCTGATTGACTTTAGAACGACTCTTTCCCATTTTTGGTCAATTTTTGAAAATTTGAATTCTGGCATTTTTTATAAAAAAAATTTTTTGGGGGTGTTTATAATTACTAGATTATTACACCCTACGTCAGATTATATTGAATTTGTCAGGTTGTGTTTTTTAACAAGAGTAATAAATTTTTCTATTTCGGAAGGGCTGTCAGGAATGGAGAGAGAGTTTTCATCTATTTGAAAAGATAATCGATCTTGGTGTAATTGGGGACAATAGAATAGTAGGTATTGAACAGATATGGGTTCAGATGAGCAAAATTGACATGAGGGCTTAGGGGCTTTTAGGTAAAGATGGTTATGTGTGATTTTGGTGTGTCCAATTCTCAGTCTTGTCAAGATAACTTCTTCTAGTCTATTTAAGTGGGAGAGGTTTTTCCAAGGATGAACTGATTTCTTATGTTGAAAGAGCTTGTTGGCTGTTTGTTGTGACCAGAAAGTTTGCCAATTCATGTATATATTTTGAGTGAGAAAAGATTTGATGTCGTCAGCTGTGATGCTGGTAAGGGGGGAAAGAGTAGTTGCAGATTTTGCGTAAGTATCAACAATTTCGTTTCCAATGATTCCAATGTGGCTGGGAACATACACAAACTGAATAATAAAGTGGGAATTTTGTAGCTCAAATAGTTTTTTAAGAATATTTTGAACTATAGGGTGATCAGAAAACAGGTTTTGTATAGAAATCAATGAACTTAAGGAATTACTCTGGATCAAAAAATGTTTGTCATCTGGTTCAGAGGTGAGTAGCTATATCACAGCACAGAGGCAATGATAGATAGCAGTGAGTGCAGCAGAGTAAATAGAATTAAAATTTATGGATTCATACCTAATTTTATTAAAACTCTTTCACCCTCATCTTTCTTCCATTTTTTTACTGTGCAGATTTATAATTTTTCCCAGCGAATTTTTTTGGAAAAGCAAATACAAAATTCGTGTTACAAAAACAGGTCAAAGCAAAAAAGTAAAATTTGTTTATACCCTATTTTCAGCCTCCCGAATCAGTTAGTTGAAACTGCAAGCCACTCTAGAGCACCTCTTCTAAATCTCTAAAAATGCCAACAGGTTGAAACCAATTCAAAAAAAATTGTTGTCAAGTTGATTATATGGGTATAATAAGTACGATTATTCTGAGTTTGAGGTTGCTGAATTTCAGTCGAAATTTTTTTTAAGGGGGAGGAGGATGAGTCAATGTCCTACTCACTCCTACTTTATCACAATGTCTGATGAAATCCAATGATGTGTTGAAGAGTTCGAAAATACAACAATTGAACTTTATTTCAATTTTCTAATGTTGCTCAATTTTATCAATTTTTGATTTGAGGGGTCTATAAATCTTTAGAAATAAGTCGAGGATCGATAATGAAACTGTATCTAAATTTTCTCCTGCCATGGCGTGGATGCTCTTTCGACTTATCTCTCAAGTTCAAAAATTTTCCTTCTTATTTATTGGAAAATTTCTCTTTGATGGTGTAAGTTTTGAAAAAAAATTCATTTGCTCACAATTTTATGACAACAAAAGGAACTTTCGCTCGGGTCGAGTCTCAAAAAATTCGAAAAAAGCAACAGTCCTCTTCGTCTCCCGTGTAGAGTGTAAAACTAATTTTTTTTTGCTAAAATGGTGTAAATTTTCGCATAAGTAATATTTTTCGTTCATTTTTTCTTTAAATTCAATTTTTCATGTTTAAAAGAGAAAAGTTATGTTCTCCATTTGAACAAAATTTTTCTACACGAATGAAGGTGCCCTCCTATGATGAATCCCTTTTGTGAAAGTGTATGTAGCTTTTTTTCTATTCATTTACCTCTAATTCAAAGTCCAAAATAATGTAGAAACTTTGCTACAATATGCCTCGAATTTTTATTTATAATTCACGGCACGTCCAAGTCGTAGGCGTATAAACATCTTTTTTGAAAGGTGTGTGCTTTTCGCTTTACGTTACGATAAATTATGTTTGATGCTCGTTACTTGGCCATACGAGTGGATTCGTATTACCTAATACCTTTACCTACATACGAGTACCTTGATAATATTTCGAATGCGATGATGATAGACAAAGGCAAACCATTAAGCTATGTCGGCAACTTATTCGACACTCATGCAGAATGATCCCTCAGAATATTATCCAACGTGCAGCTTATGGTTTTTAGGATTGGTTGTTAAAACTATAGTATACGTATTGTCAAATAATGGTATACAGTATCACATTAAGTTTTGAATTGCATTCACGAATAGAGCAATAACCCTAAAACAATTAACGAAACGTAATTAAGTAATTTTGAATAGAAATTGCGTGAGTTAAGCTACCTCCCTCTAGTAATTTGAACTAAAAAAAGTACTTTGTTCCAAAACAACGTCGTTTAATTTCATTGTATTATTGGTAGAAATGTCGTACAATGATTTCGAGCATATATGCTGCCCATATTGATACCTAACACGTTAACAATAACGGTTTACCCATCGTAGTGAATTATTTTCTCGTAAATGAAATGTGCAAGGGTGCAAAGTAGAGTAAGAGTACTTTAAAAAAATGATGATTAATCAAGAAATAATCGCCGTTACTTGTTCGACTGCGTTCGACTATATTCGGGCGCGTTTCGTTCGGCATCAGGATATGGCGAAAACAGTCAAGAATGTACTCGTTTGGTATTCATAGCTGTACAATGTTCTCTGGTCGGTATGTCGTTTCAGGTCGCGAATTTTTCAAATTTATCTCGTAAATTTGTAAAGATTTTATTCAGTAATTAATAATATTTCAATTTTTATTCGAATTTGTATTTTTTGATGAATTTTGACTTGGAAAAAAATTACCATCGGGGTTTTTTCCCAGTCGCGAGTATCACAATCGAAATTTTCTGATGTAATGTATTACGTACAATATTTACGAATATAACGATGGTACTTTAATTGCGGTTATGAGGTTTAAAAAAATTTTCGCTAATTAAATTTGGTTTTTGATTCGAACGTATATTCGTTGCTAGCTGAGAATATTCGCATGGTCGTGTAAAATTCATAAGTACGACGATACACCCATATTTTTTTTTCATCAGGTGAGTTTCATATACCTACGTAGTACACTTGTTTTGTGTGTAATGAACATTTTCTCATATGTGAGATACTATTTCGATTAAACAACCACTTTATGTGCAATATCACATCCAGTAGGCTAATACCATTTGCATATGTGTTGGTTTTACCTAAATTCACCCTGCACCCTGCACCTGTTATGCGTATATTAACCTTTGTTGCGATGGTTAATACTGTTATGTGACCATTTCACGCGAGTATACCGGCCTGAAAGCTATATGGTACCGAATTTCATATTCTAATTATAACTGGTCATTAAAGTGAACCGAATTGAAGGATCATCGCGATGAACACACGCAATATTCAGGTAGATACTTATACTCAGATAAGAAAAAAGACACACAAAACTCCGGCGTATTTTTTAGGCTGCTTGTATTTTTGCCTTCTCGCGAGAAATACGTGTCAGATCTTTGGATCTGATAATTTGTGGCAATTCGGAGACAAAAGACAATTTAAATAGATACGAGGGTATAGGGAAATTTTAAACTAAATTTAACATCTCTCAACAACGAAATTACTAGCTAGTCATTGTTAATATATAGATCTCGTACAATAGAACAAGGCGTGTGTTTTCCATCGATGAAGAGAGAGAGATGCGAATTTTCGCTGCGTTTAGCATTTTAATTGGATCATCTGAGAAACAGGTGAAGAGAGGTACTGTGCTCTTTCTCTTCAACCCGAGTTACATACAAGGTGATTCAATATGGATCTAGGTCTTTTGAACGAACGAGTAGGTAGGTGGGTCTGGGTACATCTACATAGGTACATACACATACGTTACTGTATGATAAAGTAGTTATTACCTGCGAAGTAAATTTCAAGCTGCAAATTTATTGCTGATGGGATTTTTTTCTATAAAATGGAATGTTCGGGGTGGAAAAGTCTTTAAATTTTGGCCAAAGCAGCGTTTCATTATGAAGAATTACGAGCTTTGTAAAAAGTATTCCATTCTGGAAACCCATAATGTTACACGAGTTTCCATGTTTTACCTAGATTATGGTAGGAGGTTGTTCGAAAGTTTTTGGAACATTGGAACAATAAGATGTGATGAAAATTTAACTCGTGTACCTCCATTTGTCTACTGGAGGTGTTTGGCTTTTTTTTTTGTTTTGGAAAGTTGGAGGGGCGTGTTGGAAAATTTTTTGTTGATAGTAATGCGATACAAATTTTTGAAGATCTGCCTCTTGATTTTTTTTCTCCTAAAACTAGGTATGGCTAAAAGTTTTCAATTTAAAAAAAATAAAAAATTCTATTGTGTGAGTATTTTTACCTCTCATTTTTTCAAAATTCGGAAATGACTTATTTTCTGGAAAGATGAAAGCTAAAAAGCGAGGTAGGCTAGAAAACGAGGTCGGAAAAGTGTAAAAAAGATAAAATGCTGGACTGATCTCTCATTTTTGTTTCAAATTGCGAAAGAAAGATACAAAGATTGATGCAATTATTTGTTTTTCTATTTTGATAAAATTCTAAAATATTGGTTGAGAATTGGAAATTTTTCTCGCATGACTCTTCAGTCTTTATGCAGTTTGAATTTTTTAGCCAAAATATCTTCTACTTATCATCTTGAAAGAATATGCCCTGTTCTACATAAAAAGAAGTCGAAAAATTGTCCCTGAAATTTTTCCTTTTCTCCCTCATACTCATTTTAGTGAATCGAAAGGCATGAGATGGACTTTTTTTTAAAATTTATGAATTTTTGTTCCCTTTCCTGTTTTTACGTTGTGCTATAATCCAATATTATTTTTCAGGGAATCCACGAGACAATCAAATGATGACTTATTGATAAGTTGGACTTTTTTTTCAGACATTCCATCGTCCTTGGTTAAGAAATACTGCATTTTTAAAGATTTTGTGCTGGTGAAACGGGCTCAAAAATTTTAAAAATTCTGAGAACCTGAATCCATTTTTTAAAAATGTTATTGAGTCAGTTGAAAATATGTCGAAAACAGTCGAAAGGTGCACTTGCACGTGCACTCTCAATCTGTAAGAAAACTTTTCCCTCTCTTCCCTGGAGCACTGGAGCTCTTTCGTTTTATTTTGTCCAATTAATATTCTGAACTGATACTTGATGAGTAACTTTCAAATTTCCTATCTTTTTTCAAAAAGGGAAGAGAAATGAGTACCATGGTGTCTATCAGGTTATCAAAGTCATCAAGAAGTCATCCTTTTGGACTGTGGACCATTAAAGTCAACTAAAAGTCATCTTTTTGGGTGGAATTGAATGATTATTATTATTAATTTGTCAAAAATACGAAAATTATTATGCAAAGTATTGTTTAATTGAACTCCCAATTATTGAAAATTACCATGGTGAAAAATTTAGCATAGATAAGCAAAATTTTGCGAAAATTGCTTGCAAATTTGTTGAAGTGCCATAAAAATTGTTTAAATGATTGAAAATTGACGGAATATTGTTAGAAATTGAGCAAAATTGAGCAAAAATGCTCCTTCATAAATAAATAAAATGTGCAGAATTGCGAAAAAGTATCGAGTTGAAATGAAATCGTGAAAAAATCACATAAAGAATAATAAAAACCGTGAAATTATTTTAGAAATAACTCGAAAGTTACCAATAAGTGAAGGGATTTTAGTTATGTTATAATAGATATCATCAACTCTGGAGAAGTGAGAAAGCCTGACGTGGTAGAGTTTTTTCATTACTAGTATTTTATCAGTGATCAGCGGGAAAACATCTATAAAAAGATCCTACCAAAGTTTAATTCGAAACCAAAACGCACTTTTTAATAAAAAGGTCTTCCAAAAATGAAAATTTGGTCATCAAAAAGGTCATTCCTTTTTCATTCTTGCAATTTAGTAGACACCTTGGACACAATTTCCCAAAATGTATAGATTTTTAGGGGGAGATGGAATAATTTGAGAATTTTGTTTTGAAAAATGTTATGAAAATTACTGAAACATTTAGCGAAGCTGCTCCTTGGTCATTCTATCAGTGTTATTGTTTTTCTAGGCAAGTACATAGGTACCTACCTGCCTACTATTAAGACAAATTAGAACGAAAATCATTTCAAATCGGAAAAAATCATATTGAATTATTTTTTCGCTACAAAATTTTTGTGAATGCCTTCTTTATATTTCCAGAAAATTCTACCCACTCTCTAAATTTGAAACAGTGAAATTTCACTGCTTAGCAGTCACGGCATTTTGGCTTCTTAAACGCAGTAGTTTTTTACTGCAAAACAGTGAAAAATCTACTGAATTGATGAGTAAAAATGATTTCTACTCATCAATTCAGTAGATTTTTTAGAGAGCACCATCACATTTTTCAGATATGTAGAATTACGGAACCGATTCAAGAGTTCTTAAAATTGTGAAAATGGAGCACTTTGGGTGTCATATAGACCTATATTTCCTTGCAGAAAAGGAGTGGGGAATGGGATTGGCCGTAATCTCAAATAACTCATATTGGACCATTCTTGAAAGTTGAAATATCAACCCATTTTCAATGTGTATCTCAGGATTTCTCAAAGTTGCATTTTTCGATTTCAATTTTTTCAAGTCACGCTATCAAACGTGCAATTTGAAAGTAGGTATAGTGCGAGGCAAAATGCCAAAACTTGATCAGAAGTGTCAAATGTTGATCACCTTATCGATTGTCCAATGTCACGTGAAAAGTCAATTATAGAGTGACTCGTTCTTCGATTTATTTTAAAATTTGGTGGAGTCATTTGGCCACAACTTTTTATCATACCACATCAAATTGCGAAAAAAAAACAAAATAAATGAAATGAAAAATCGGTTCTTTCTAGCGTATAATTTTTTTCAACCGAGTTTGCCTTGTTCTGAGCATCCTGAAAGCATCCCTTTTCTCCTAGTTGACTTCAAAAAATTATAAAAGAAAGTTTCTTCGATTTATTTTCATTCTTTTTCGTGTATTTTTATTGTTTCGCCCCTTCGTGCGAGAGTAAATACCGCAACGTAATCATACGTAACATGTATTGCATACCAACATAGCCGAAGGAATCGAAAATACTCCTACCTAATTCACGACTTACCGTATACGTACGTACTTATTATGGTTTTAAAAAATGAATACGACGAATATAACGTGGTCAAATTTAATTAAAAACACAATAGGTACAACTCTTACCTACCGTCCTCTCGTGTCTCCTTCTTGGCAACGGTGAATTAATAATGTACGATTCATTTTTCGTCGTTCGACGAATATGCGCGTGTAATTTATACCGATGCGGCAATGGGTTTTCCCAAGTCGGATATACAATTCACGTATACATATACGCGAAAGGTCTTCCGAGATTTTTCTCCGTTCTGTGAGATTACTCCGTCGAAAAGTTTGATGGCGAAAAGTTTTCTCGACTGCGAATAGTCGCATGATGGTGAAGATTTCTGTACGGATGGTGTACATATATAAACCTTCGCAAAGGTTGATATGCGTATAACATGGTAACTCAAACTACTCTTTTTTTTCTTCTACCTAGACATATGTAGCTATGTATTTTATTATTGTACTTATTTATATGTCATTTTGAATATGCAAATTACCTATGCATACCTACTACACTCGTGTAATCGAATCGCAACTCTACCTCATATTGCATATTATTTTACCTCCATACTTGAAAGCATTTTTATCTAGAGATAGATTTAGGTATGTTTTTTAGGAACTAGAAAATCTCTGTTAGATGGGTTTTCAAAAAGTTCATATTGAGGGGCTTTTTTTTTTTATTGATTTTATTTATTTTTTAATATTTTGAAACTTTTCTGTAAGTAGGTAATAGCTAGTTTTTGAAATAATTCAACTTCAGAAGTAGGTACTTTTTTTTAGTTCTTCTGCCTTTGCATAAAAGTAAACGAAATTATTTTTAAAAAAATTTTTTGATACTGGATTTTTAAAAATTATTTCGAATTTTATGGAATTTCCGTCTCAAAAATCAATCTCATATTTTCTTCGCTTAAAAAAACGATAGGACCTTACTGAAAATTATGCGATGGCATTTTTTTTGTTCAATTTCTGGATTAAATTTCAATTGGAAAATTTAGAAAATTGTTTCGTATTTTTTTTATGATACGTAGGTGTAGAAGTATGAATTTCCTCTCTATACGCCGAATGGCGAAAATTTGAAACGTGAGGTAGAGTTCAATATTTGAGGGGAAAAAATGTAAAACGGATCGATTTTATTTTAGTGCTCAGTAATAAGTAAATACGTATGTTCTTTTGAAATTTTTACGATTGTAAATTTTATAGTTTAAACGATCAATTTTCAATTTGAAAACCGGATTGTAATAATTTGTTGTTCGTTTGTATAACGAATAAAATTCCGTCGGTGTAATTTGAACGAGTGGAATTCTCTCTGAAAAAATAAACCTTTCGATTGCAGTTAAGTCTATAAAAAATCCTTCTTACCACCACGTCTCACTTTTTAGCAGACGTACTAAAATTAAATTTTTTATTAAACGTGCTCTCGTGTTCCTTCATTCTGGCGGTATTTGTGAAAAATACGTAAAAGCTGTGGAAATGATTGAGAAAAGATGGGAAAATTCAAACGTTCGGATCGTCTGCTGCTTTTTTTGGATTTAATATTTGAAAATATCGTTTAGACTTTATTTACTTAAAATGGTCACGATTTAAAACGAAATGTCGTTTCAGTTTTGACAGACGGCAAACAAATCTATCAGACTAAATGAAATGAAAAAATATTCGACTATGTTGACTTTTCAAATATTCCAATTCGAAGGCAATTGTTTCAAAAAACGGCGAAAATTTCTCGCCCAAATTGAAGAGGTCAGAGTGAGTGGGAGTATACTTGAAAACAATGAAAATCCTACCTTTTGTCGATGTTCTTAAATAAATATGTATAATTTATACTTACATTGTAGCCCTGTATGTACATGTGTCTATAATGTATAGTATGGCATTCGAGCACGTGAAAGTGAGTGTAAACATTAGGTTAATACGATTTTTCAACTCAAAGATTAAAACTTCTATATGAGCATATTAAGTTTGAAGCGTTCGTTTGTTTCTTTCTCTCCCTTTCTACCAATGTGTAGGAAAAAAAGCATCGCATCGCATCACTTCGCTGAAAAGATAAAAAGTACTCATTTTACCACCACTCCGCGGTCTCTGCTCAAAAAATGCGGTGAAACAAAAACGCATTATGTTGTACAAGAAAAAAAAAAAACAGCAATAGCAGCAACAATGCAAAAATATACGCGCGAGACAGCCCTTATCTTTTAGAAATGTTTTTATTTGCACGTGAAAATATTTCTAAATTTCAATCTCTCGCCGTCCCTTGAACCTCAAATAAAGGGCTCTTCGACCTGCTCCACTCTGCCATCTTACCTAATCCTTTATGGCCTTCTGTATTCGAAAGAGAAGGAAAAGTAACTGATACCGTCATGAGATTTCATATTGATTTGTCATTGAATAAAAGTATATTAGAAATAATGAAAAGAAAGAGACGAAATGAGTATGCGTCTACATCGTACCTAATATGTATATGGTCTATTATGTTGAAAATTTTCAACTTGGTTGAGTCAAGGTTATCAAACGTATTTAAATAATGTACCTCTACCTATTCGCGAGTGTATTGGAAAAACGTGCAATGTACGAGAAACAGCCGTACACTCGCCAACATTGATGTTGAAAATAAACTTATTCGGACTATGTATATCGTTCCTTTCTAATCTAACCGTAAAAAAACTTCCCTCGAGGGGAGTTTTATTTTTAATTTCGAAATAAAGCAGAATTTTTCCACATGCTGGTGACCTTGAGCTGGTATTATTATTGTTCTGAATGTTTCTCTATACAAATTGAAATTTTTTTACCTATTTTTTCTAATTTGATTAAATTTTACTGTACTGTGTAGTTCAGTAAAGTTGGTAAAATTCAAAACAGTAATTTTACTCGGACTTGGAATGTGAAATAATATGCCTATTGCCTAGGTTTTGTGAGATGTTGAAATTACAATTTTTGGGATTGAATAATAGACCCATTATTTTCAACGAGACACTCGTGGAATACCTTCTTATTCTTTCGAGGTTTTTTCATCTTTGAGAAATTGAAAAACAGCACCTACACTGAACTGAAACTATAATACAAATGTGTTGCATGTACCTATGTAGTTCTTACGTCACGTTAATTTTATCAGCATTTAAATTATAGAAATAAAATTTTATAATTGAATTAAAATTTTTCAATTAGAAACTCACGATTTGAATATTACATCCTTTGGATAACGTTTAATTAGTCTAATTCAATTTTTAATCCAAGTGGAAATTATTAACATGTATGAGGTTATGAGGTCATATGTACAGAGAGTGAGAGCGAGAGGCCAAACTAAAAATTTGGCTATAAATTGAATCTACCAAAAAAAATTTGGAAGATGTAATAAAAATACACTTTTCAATTCGTCAACTCGTATTTGAGAATCATTTGTCCTAATCGATTCGTAATGTCCTGCTTATGACAGGTTTACATTTTCAGCTGCCGTAGATGACTACAACGTCTTCTGAATCTATTTGAAATTTCTGGAGAAAAATCGACTTTAGTTGGAGGCTTCGAAGTCCAAATGGGCTCAAAACTGCAGACAGACTTTGGTGAAATTCTGTTGTTTTTTTTTAGAAAATTTTTGAAAAGCTCTGATGAAATTAGGTAAACATCTGAGTTACTTTTTCTCATGGTCCTTCGTTCAGTTTATTTGTAATTTTCCCCCAAAAAAATTGATCAGTTGATTCAATTGGAACTGAATTTGATGAGAGACCTTAAACAAAAGTTAGGGACTCCAGAACGCCATCGAAACTACATACCAGATATTCAATCCATTGGAAATTAAAACTGGCATTTTGTACAATAATTTTAATAAATTTGTTAAAATTATTTTACTGGTCAGGTTTGACTTTTCATGTACCTAGCTACCTACCTCGTACCTACCTGTTTGTTGAAATTCGAAGAATAAAATTCGGCTTCCAAAATTTCCTGTGGTGGCATATTTTTGACGTGATCCGTCAATTTTTTGTGATTCTTGCCATTCATCCTTGAAACGATTATTTTTCATAACTTGAAATAATTTTGTAGTTTCTCTTGCCCATATAATTTTTAATTATGTCCCATCACTTTTTTTAAATGCACACTTCTGCCAAAAATCCTATTTTTTTTTTTCATTTTACATCTTTCAAACACTTTTAGAAATTTTTCATTACTCTTTTCTGTTTCCAAAATTTTGAATATTTTTATTTTAAATTTTTCTCGTGAGCTGAAAAATGAAACGAAAGAAATGTGTAATAAAATATTATGCACTTGGAAAAAATGCGGACCCCCTCCCTTCCTTTCTACAAAACGAATATAATATTGAGACGTTTGAAATAATATCCCACCAAATATCGTATATTCATCGAGAATGTGTAGAATTTTCGTGTCTCATATCTGTTTTTTTATTGAAAAAAAAATTGATATTAAATACCCGCATAACATCCATGTTCTATATTTTTTAATGTAGGTGCAATCTTCCTTTCCAATCCACTCTTTCTCTCTGTTTTATTTAAATATAAGCAAACCACTCGAATGTGTTTTTTCCCTTGAAAATCAAAGGTCGGTGGAATATTAATATTTGGCTTTTCGTATCAAAATCTTTTAAATTATATTCCTGGCAAAAGTTTTCTTTTCCTGCAGGGAAATTCATGTACATAATATACCTACGAGCAGATGAAATTTGCACATAAGGGTTGTTTTGATTTAATGGTACGACTTGTTAACATATCGAGTTGGGAAAGGTGCACGCGGTTATTCAACTTGTAAAACATAAACATACGTACGTACCTCGGATATTATATAGACATTTGAAATGGAAATGTTTACGCGAAAAGGTGGATATATTTAGTAGCAATACGTGTAATTGATACTTGAGCGATTTATGCTAATGTATTAACGGAGAAATTTGCCTAACTGGTGTTTCACATCAAAATATACTCTATTCGAATTGACATTTGTTATACGAAATATGCACGATAAATGAGCGAATTAGGTGTGAATGTGAGTATTATAATAAAAGATACAAAAACGCCATTCTCAGCAGACTTAGAAGAACAAAAGACATCGAACGAATTAATTTTACAACAAAAGAGAATGTATATATAAGCTGGCAAAATTTTTATTCTGGCTGGGAAAAAAAAGAAGTGGAAAATTACAGAAAACGAAAACTTCTGTGTGTAATTAAAGTTAGAAGACCTTAGTAGGATAAGTTAATTATGCAAGAAAACTTTTTAATACCGGAGTACACGACGAGTTTTCGATTCGTTCCATCATTTTGAAAGCTGGCCTTTGGACACGATCCCTTTTTCAGCCTTACGAACACGAAACATTCTATCCGCACAACAGACTTATTCGGATGATATAATTATTTGATATTTAGTAAAGTACAATAATTACCCCTGCAAACGGCAATGTTGTGCAAATGCTTATACGTACTATGCGTATAGCAATAATAATTCGTACTTTCATTATTTATAATATGAAACTCACCTCTGCTAGATTTATTTGAACGATAAACAATATCGCGATAATAATAAGTAAAAGTGTACATTTCTAGTGGTAACTTTACCGTACAGCAAACTTGAGTTAGTTTACGTTTTAGTAACCGATGGAGAAATTCGTTTCGGAAAAATAAGTATTATTTATGAAATTTTAGAACGACTCTGCAATTCCTTCTCATCCGCGTATAACAAAGTTGAAAACTTGACTGTGGCACGGCATGTGCATTATTTATAACTTTTTAATATTTCACTATTTTGGAATTTTTTTTTAACCTTTTAAACTCAAAATAGGAAAAATTCTTGATAAATGATTGAAAACAAACTATTTTCTTTTTACGTAATTTTTTTTTTGCTTTTGCTAAGTTCACCAATGTATACAATATACATCTTAACGGGAGCTGCTTTATTTAATTGACATTTCTTTAAAATTTTTACATTTTAAAAGACTTTATATTCGCTGTTTTGATGGGGCGTTTTTCAATTAATGCTGTACTTACTGTTACTAGTGAAAGCTATTTATTTAAAAAACGTACCTAATGTGTTGCTAAACTTTTCAGTGACGAAATTTTCTTCTCGGTCAAGGGTATCACTTACTTGCTGTATTTTAACTGGTGTTCAAATTTGGTAATTTTTTGGTTCGTTGGTATGCCTAAATTTTAATCTGGTGAAATCAGATTAAAAATATGACGCTGCAAAATTTGACGATAAATTTATACTCGAATGAATTTTAGATGAATTTCGCTATTAAGTATAATAAATTAGTAATATCTTGCCAGTTATTAGACGTAGTCTTTAAGCCATTCCTCTATTTTCCTGCAATCCTCCTCAAAAAAATATTCCTGCTTCGTTTTGACATTTATTCGCATTTGACCAAAATAAAGCGGGAAAATAACGTAAAAAAGCGAGGGCAACAAGGAAAAAATTGGCACATAAATTTTTTCTTCGGAAATGTGTTCAGATGAACCCCCTAAACTACCAAAAAAAAACCCCGAACCTCCTAACCCTGGAGCTAATTTTTTTAGGGGGCTAAAACCGGTTCTGATTTACGTTTTTTGCGATTTACTCCGAAAATATTAGGTTTACGAGAAAAACTACCATGATTAAAAATGTTCCCCTTCAAATTCTCGACAATTTGATACCACGCTCGATACCCATCCCTCAAGAGGGGTGTTTAAAAATGGGGGTGGAAAGAGTAGGTGTTTCAAAAAAAGTCAGTCCAATAAATTGATCAAAGTTACCACTTGATATCATTCGTTTTCGCTCAAATTTTTTTTACAAAGTCTACTCACCCAACTATTAGTTACACCACCATTGATTGGTCTTCATCCCTCCCAAGGGGTTGGTGGGGGATGCTTGGTTTTTCAAGTAACACACAACTGAATCATATATTTGAAACGAATCTGGACGTGAAATATATCGAATAGTATGTTTTCGAGGTCGCTGAATACGAATATCAACTAATGTTTTGGGTCCAACTCCTCAAAGCCCCTCTGTGCCCCAAAAAAGGGGTTAAAATTTTGAAAAATCGTGAAAAATCGAGTGATATATCGAATGGTATGTTTTCGAGGTCGCTGAGTACGAATATGAACTTATTTATTGTGTCCCACCCCCCAATGTCCATCTGTGCCCCAAGAAGGGGGCCAACATTTCAAAAAATCATCAAAAAGTCGAGTGATATTGATATATCAAATGGATTGTTTTTGAGGTAGCCAAGCACAAATATGAACTTATTTTTTGGGTCCCACCTCACAATGGAAGAATATTTTCAACAGGCGCGGCGTTTAAAAGTGAAACAAAATCGAAGAAAAAACAAATTTTAAAATAAAAATTGAAACGTAATCCTTTTACATTGAAATAAATGCCTTCGAAAAAAAATAAACAAAATGAAGTAAATAATCCATTTTGTACTTATGAAATGACATTTTTTTTTTCTAGAAATTGATAGTTTTATTTTTCTGCGCAGATGTACCTAGGTACCTACTTAACGTTAGTTGTTATTTTAGAAAATTTACCATCATTTTTTTAAAAGAAAGAATGCTTTTCTAGAACTACCTAAACTAACGCTGTCCAATTTCAACTTGAACAAAGCTACATCCAAATTGCAAAAGCCACGATAACCAAACGTGTAAAAATTCAACTTCAGATTTTCAGCACTCTTTTGAAAACTTGAACTCTTCAAGTGTAGGTATAAGGCTAAGCTAATTTATTATTTTTTCATGATTTTTCCTAAAACCACGTAAATCTGGTAGGAATAATTGATTTAATTCAATTTTCCCAACTTCCAAACAACAAGTTCTATTCATTCTACGAGTACATAGTCTCTTGGTAGCATGTTTTCGAATTTTCTTTGATAATTTCAAATTGATCTGCAAAAGCCAAAAGTGAATTTCAGCATTCTACAGCATTAATTAAGACAGAATTGAAAATTCGCTGGAGGCTCCAGAATGGTACCAAATTTCAAAGTCGAATGATCGTAATGACCCATGCAGACGAATTATAAACAAACGAGATGCTCGTAATGGCTTTTACAAAGTTTAATTTTTTTTAAAAAGGTGTTGTTCAAAATTAATTTTTGAAATCACCTGCTTCAGTTGAGTTGAGTGTGATCCTCTGGAAAAAGTTGCTCATAATTTTTTTTCATGTAAGTAGGTACTTGATGACTAAGAATTTTTACCAAAAAAAAAATGTCAAAATTCAAGTTGTTTTTTCAAAGAAAGTTCTCGAAAACCTTTCTTCGGATGATTAATTTTTTTAATTGAAAATCCTTAAAATTGAGAACTAAATTCACAGGAGGGCATGGTTCTATGGACATTATTTCAAAGTTCTTATTGATACTCAATGCTCATGCTCTCTGATTCACATTCCTTCAAAAATGGTGTAATCTACTTGTACTTGAAGAAAATTAATTAAATAGGTATAGAAATAAATACGAATAGGTATGTACAAAACATGTCTCCTCTTCCCTCTTCTTCCATAGAAAATTGATAAATCGAGCGGATATATGTAGGTAGGTATAGGTAATTAGGTTAAATGTACATATAATAATTTACTTATACGTTCGACGAATTCAGATGAAGTGGAAAATTTTATTTTCCATTATTCAAACCACTACATAGACAGAGTCTAACGATTTTGCTCATTACTGGCATGCCATGTAAGTAAGCCATCTTAAACAGGACTTTGAAGGGTGTTAATTGTGAAACAACTCGATAAATCATGTGCCAAATTGGAGGTGTTTTCAATCAAAGCCAAACCCTCTTCCCTTTTCGTCTCAGTACATCTTCACAGTTCACCTACACTCAAGTTAGATTGAAAATTAACGTGATGGTATGTGGAGGAAAAATTGAATTAATATTCCACCGAAAGGAATCTTTCCACGCAGTTCAGATATTCTCACTAAGTTTTATTCACGTATGTATTAAAACCTTAACCACTAGGTATTCTAAAAAAAGTGAGAAAACTCTTTCGTCTTGGTTAACGTATAATTGTGTAACGAATAGTCGAGTACCTACTTCGTACTTTCGGTTTCATTGGCACTTCGTTAGCACTTTACGATGCGATGCACGCGAAGCAGAGTCGACTTTTCGTTTTCGCACAATATTGTTTCACTTTTCATTTTGTTTTGACAATCAATACCGTTTATACATCCTTTAGGGAGACGATATAAATAGTTTTATAAATTCTACCACGTACCTACACACGCGTGGCGTACTTCGTTCATTATTTGTTGTAGTCTGAGCGTCGATTTTATGGTAATTTTTTGTTTTGTTGCCGCGCGGCGGCCGTGTAACATCTTTTGTTTAAGTTTTGCGCGAACACGAGACCGTAGACGCGTAGTAATTTCCACGTAGATACGTTACGTATGTACGTACGTTACGTTCCAGCTGCAAATTTAACGACTTGACTGGTTGTTGATATTAACAAATGATACTTTTCTAGTGTTTTCATACATTATATTGTGTATGTGTAAGTAAAAAACACACAGGCAAAATAAGCTCGTGTAGGTAGTGCACAATGTACTCGTATGTACGGTCTATACACGAGATGTTTTTACGCAAACATAGGCTCGTTCGTCGTTCGATGCCTCAAAAGCTCGCAAATTGTGAAACTAACAGACATCTGTGTGTATAGTTCTCGTACATACTTCGGGTTAGTTCATATGTACCTACGAAACAAATGTCGGTACAATTTTCGGATTAATATTCAAAACATCGGAAAGTATCGTATTCGTGGCGTATATGGTAATCCAAAATGAATGAAGTTATCAAACCGTAATTCAAACTTGAACGAGAAATTAATAATTCAAAATTCGCGCCGCGCCGTAACCTGAGATGGCGGTTTGAAGGAAATTCATTAACAAATTTTGAACCCGCATGAACATATACCTATATATTATGTATTTATAATACATATCTGATTCGATTTTCATGTTCTTTAATGTTGAGTGATTTATTCATGTATGATAAATTTGGCCAAATAAATGTCACAAATTTTTAGCTCACAACTGACTCAACATAAAGAGTCCGTATTGCTCAGTAGCCATCAGAAATCACTCATTTTTTATTGTAACAAAGGAGGGGGTGATTCCAATTGGTAGCTAGAAAAATTTTTGAACCGGGCAAAGTTGAATCGAATGTTTAGGCAAAAATCATAATGAAGAGCACAGGGTGTCCACAAGCCTGGAAAACCTGGAAAAGTCAGGGAATTTTATAATTTTCACGCAAAATCCCTGGAATTTTGAAAAAACGATCAATTGCAAATTTTGGATAAGGACCTGTGATAAAAGAAAAACAATATTCTTCACTTCTCGAAAGACAAATTTTTCAAAAGCTTTTGCCCTCGCTTCGCTCGGGCTTGTTTTCTTTTCTTTTTCGCGGCAAGATGAACATTTCTAGATAATAAAAATCAAGTTTTAAATCCAAAAAATGAACTCCTCACAAAAAAAACCATCGTTTTTATGCATCTCGAAATACAAATTTACAAGAGCTTTCGCCCTCGCTTGGGCCTGTTCTGTTTTCTTTGTCGAAATCAACTTCCTTCGAAAAAAGTAGCATTAAAATTCTAAAATTTTAAAAGCCAAAAAAACTAAGCTTACTTGTCCCCACATGAAAAAACCTCGTTTTAATGCCTCTCGAAATGCAAATTTTCAGAAGCTTTCGCTCGAGCCTCTTCTCTTTTCTTTTTCAAAAGTAACTTCTTTCAAAAAAACATCATTCCAATATTAAAATTTAAGAAACCAAAAAATAAACTCTTTGCATTAAAAAAACCTCGTTTTAATGCCTCTCGAAATGCAAATTTTCAGAAGCTTTCGCTCGAGCCTCTTCTCTTTTCTTTTTCAAAAGTAACTTCTTTCAAAAAAACATCATTCCAATATTAAAATTTAAGAAACCAAAAAATAAACTCTTTGCATTAAAAAAACCTCGTTTTAATGCCTCTCGAAATGCAAATTTTCAGAAGCTTTCGCTCGAGCCTCTTCTCTTTTCTTTTTCAAAAGTAACTTCTTTCAAAAAAACATCATTCCAATATTAAAATTTAAGAAACCAAAAAATAAACTCTTTGCATTAAAAAAACCTCGTTTTTAGGCATCTCGAAATGAAAATTTTCAAAAATTCTAGCCCTCGCTTTGCTCGGGCCAATTTGTTTCTCATTTTAAAAAAGAACAAATTTCACATTTTCAGGCCTCCAAAAATCCAAAAAAGTAAAACAGAAGAAAAATTTTCATAAGCCATATGAATATTGTATCAATTGGCCAAAATTGTTGCATGTTGTATTAATTTATTTTTAATTTAAAAAGTTGATAATCGAAGTTTAACTGTTTTTTTATATCCGAAGAAGTATTCAGTTCGAAGAGATGCTTATAAAATAAAATTACACCCCCCCCCCCAAAAAAACTCCTGTTTAATTAATGTGTGGGGTAAGCATAGAAAATTTTTAAAAAATGGTCTGGAAAAATGGAAAAATTGGTCTGGAAAACCTGGAAAAGTCAGGGAAAATCATTTCCAGAAATGAGTGGACACCCTGCAGTATTTCTGGTAAATTTTTTAAAATGTTTGGGCTAAACATGAAAAAAATTCAAAATTTTATCAAATTACCCTGTTATGGACCCCTAAAACCTATTGAACACAGATTTGAACCGTTTTGAGCAGTTCTAGAGCCTCCAGCTGATTTTTGAAAGTTAAATTCCACAAAATTCTACCCAATGAAGCTGAAAAACTAAAATTCACTATACATATCGCACCTCGGGAGTAATAAGGTCACATCTCAAAAAAGTGAAATTTTACAGGAGAGTGATTTTCTTTTTTTTAAAAACTTGATTCATTATTTTTATCAACTTATAATTAATTGTGAGGAATGAATAGCACCTCATTTTAAAGAACTGGTATCCTACCTTCATTTAGCATAAGAACACTTTGAAAAATAAAATCTTAAAGAGGAAATATTTCAATGTTTGGAAAACATTTTGAGTTAGAACCTTTCATTAAAGTTGATGTGGAGGCGAAAGGAAGCGTCCAAAAAAAATTTCATGTAAACAAAGTTGTAGAGAATTAAATTTCCAATCGACATAATGTCGTTAGTTTTTTTCTAGAGTGCTTAGTTTTTGAGTTTTTCTCAAAAAACTAAAATTTCATGATATGTGCAAATTCATTTTTCTGAAAAGTGATCAATTTAAAAAAATTTTTCCATTTGGTACAAACCAATAAAAAATGCACTCCTTGTGACTATTTCTAACTGACAAACATTCAAAACAATCAAAACTATTTGTTAACACTTTGTATGTACGAAATTTGCTCAACAAAGTTGGAGTTTTTTGAGATGTACCCTTATAACTCCAAACAACTTGCAATGTTGTTGAGATTTTGAGATAGGCCATTTGCGTTTTTTACAAGATCTAGATAATGTACCCAACTCAAAGTGTAATTTTTGGTTGAGGGGGGTCATACAAACCCCAAAAATGCAAAAACATCAAAATCAATTTTTTTTTGAGATGTGACCTTATTACTCCCGAGGTGCGATATACCCTAATTTCAACATTTTGAATCAATTTATAGTGGTTTTCTGATTGAAATAAACAATTTCAGCAGTGTAATGATGCGTTGATTTTGAGATACGAATTTAATTAAATTGCATTTTCCTTTGCTATATGTGTGTGAGTTCAAATTTTCATCAATATAATGGAATATGTACTCAAGTCGACACCAATTAGTGTAAGATGGAAGTGAGTGGTCAAGTCGTTTTCATGATTTATGTTGGATTTTTTTGTGTGTGGGGAGGGGGGATAGTTACCATTTATTCGTCACCTTTCAGGCATGGTCATTTATTATACCTACTCAGGTTATCAATTTTCGTTTTTCGTTTGAGGAGGTAAGGGAATTTGGCTCATCTAGTTTTTGATTCCACGATAATAAATTTTATACTTCTTTCGCTACCAAAAATCCAAATCTCATAATTTCGTCGCAGAGACGAAATAGAAGCTGTATAAATTATAATTGAATTATAAATGTTTGCGCGGGTTTTAAACCAACGCCGACTCGTAATTCGAGTAATATGATATTCATAATACGAGTAATAATGCATTTTAAAAGAGTAGAGTAAGGTACACTAACCTGAGCTTCGGCGTTAACCGAGTTGTACATAATATAAGAAAATTGACTTATGCAAATCAATTACTCTCCAAGCGACGCTAAAAGCAATAACCAAATGGAAATTATCTCGGCGAATTTCATTTAATTATCAGCAAACCACTTGATACAAATGATAATGTGCATAGTTATTGCATCAAAGCCACATACCGTGTTAAAAGTCGATACTACAGAGGTGATTTTTATACCCTTCCCGGTTCACCCTTGTATAGGCTACCGCAAGCTTCGTCGTTACAACCACAACGTTATCATTGGTAATTTCATTCCATTAAGTTTGTCATACCTCGCGACGAGGAGTTTTATTTTTTGGACGCATTTTTTTGGTAGCGGTCTCGGCGAATTAAACCGGGTTTCCAGGACTCGAATCATTTACCGCAAACCGCCGTATAACCACGTAGGAACATGAGTAGGGAAATATATGTTTTGACAATGTACGTTATGGGCTACATATTGGCAGAAGTAGGTATTTCTCTCGTCGTCGTATCGGTTATGTGAATTAGCCCTATGGTGAGGCTTTGAATAGCTATGATTGTGGTATGAATTGTGTCTTTATTGTATTATAAATGTTACATATTTTATTCGCTAGTTAATATTTCGCGATTAAACTTAATTAAAGATTATAAAATATTGCGACCTGAATGCTGATTTTGACTAGCACTCTTCCATTTGAACGAAATCCAGCGATAGATCAGAAGAGAATGTCTTGAAATCCCTATAACCAAAATTTCAAACGCTGAAGTTCATTTTAAAATTTTTGAAAATTTTCTGAAATTTGAAAAATTTTAATGGGAGCGATTTTTGAACATTTTTTTTTGTGGGCAAAGTTGATCAATGCGAATAATTCCTTCAATTTACCACTTATCAACAACTATTGGTTTAGAGCCATCCTGGAGCTTGCAGTGATTTTTAATTCTTTCCAGATTCTTCAGGAAAGTCCAAAAATGAACTTTAGCTCCTATAACTTTGGTCGGTGCTCATTGGGTACCTTCTCGATTGTTTAAGGCACTTACTGCAAATTTCCAGAGGTTCCAGTTCAAAAGTGAATTTTTGACAAATTTGTTAATCCCATAAAAAATGACAAAATCAGATTTTCAAACCAGAAATTTCAAATGGCTCTAGAGGGACTAAAAATGAATTTAAGCTCTATGCTGATTGGGCAACCTATTGACTGTTTTAATACCTTCTTTGAAATTTTGATTTTGTTCGTTTTTTAGTGTGCATAGCACACTATTGGTTTCGCTTTGAGAAATGAAATTTCATTATACATGAATGTTCTCTTAAACTATCCAACCGTTTTTTGTACCTATTGGACACCATTTGAGAATCATTAAGGCGGAGGGAATAGATTAATTTTCACTCAATTCGGATGGGTAATTGCTGAGTAATTGCAATTTTAGTTCATTATTTTAATGCATTAAATCCTAAAAAAGGGAAAAGGGGACTTGTAGAACACCTGCCGCTCATTGTACCCTGCTATACCCCCAGTCTATTCCATCTCCGCTTTTCAAATCAGCTGTCTCATTGTACCCTGTTACACCCCTCATCTGTTAGCTGTATATTCCAAGTGGGAGTGGTTTGGTGGGGCGTTTACCCAACAAATATATTCTTTTAATGCCCTAACCCACCATGTGAACTCGTAGTCGAATGGTTAGGGCATGTAGGTAGGAATAGGAGTTGTAGGGTCCCAGGTTCGAATCCCCATCAGGTAGGTAGGTATAGGTGACGGATTTTTCGTTGGAAATATCGGATAGGTAAATGCTGTGGAGTGAGTACATGATGCTGGTGCAAAAAAAAACGAATTTTGAACCCTGTAGCCCCCTCATTTTGATTTATAAAAACAAAGTTATGAAATATGATGATATCATTTTGCTAAATGAATTTTCATTTCATTTATTCAAATACTTTTTACTATACCTATAGCGCCGTAAGTACAGTAAAAATTACCTTAAGATGAGTAATTTTTACTTTTTATGATATAAAAATTACTTTAAAATGAGTAATTTTTACACAACTTGGTTAATGTAATTTTTATTATCATACTTTAGTAAAAATTATTAAAACAAAATGATTTTTACTAATGTTATAGCAAAATTTATTAAAATGATGATTTTTACTATAAGATTACAGTAAAAATTATTATTGTAACTGAACAGTTAAAAATTGCTGATTTTCAAAACAAATTTTATCATACTTATATTATGTATTTTTATATGGGATCTCGTTATTGTGCTAAATATGTAGTCAACATTTTTTGTAAAAATTACCCATATTTTTTTCGTGTAATTTAGAGGCAATGCGAATTCTTAACATATTTTATATGATTTAATAATTTTAGAATCAAGGCAAATTCTGAAAATTGGTTTGAAATTTTATAAATTTGAAGACAATGGAAATTCTAAAAAAAATATGAAAATTTGTCATTTAGAGACACTGAGAATTCCAAAAATTGAATAAAAGTTCTATAAGTTGTAGATAATATTGTGAACTTGAAAATGATATGAATAATTATTGTATGTAATATATATGAAGATAATGAGAATTCTGAAAAATTAGAGGCATGCACTACTTAGATATGTAATAGCGGTTATAGCTGTAGAAAAGGCAGCTAGCTACGCACACTTTGCAGCTAAGCTTTGCTTAGCTGTCTAGTTTTTTTTTGAATTTACAAGTTTGTGATCAAAAATTCACTTTTGAACTGACAGTTTAGGATTTCGACTTTCGAGGGTGCTCAATAAACACAGACCAAAATTACAGGTGCTACAATTCATTTCTAGATTTGGTAGCCGATGTGGTGCCAAATTGCTGAGCAACCTTGATATCAGTGATTCAGTATAACAGAAAGCTCTGAGCACATGCGTCAAGACTTAGTCTGAAAAACCGATTCTCATGTCAAAAATGATATATTTTAGAATTATTTTTCAACCAATGTACCGTATAAGCTGAAACTTGAGGTACCAAAAACTTGGAGAATGAATCTTGAAACCTATTTGCTTTTGTGTTGCGGTAAAATTATGCAATTGAGTAACAAACGTAGGCTACACATGTATTCTGTAACTTCAAAACTTAAAAATTCGCTGAGAATGGAATCAAAATCAGTTTGTTACGATACCCTTTTGAAAATTGAATATACATATTAACACTTTTTAGCAATTTTAGTCAAAAATCAGCAACTTACGTCAATTTTTGGAAAAAAACACTTACCTTATAAATTAAAATATGAGAAAATTATGGGAACATTCGCGATCTTAAATAGATAAAATTGTGCATCTTTTTCACCATTTTAGAAACAAACTTTTTAAATTAATTTTTTTTTTTTTTGCAAATTCAACAGCTGGTTGCTAAAGTTGTTGAAGAGATGCGCAATTCATCCAAAATTGCGAATCCCCCCTATAGTTTTCTCAATTTTTTTGCCATGATGGTTCAGGAGAGTACAGAAATCATTTTTTCTAATCTCAAGTTTTCTGTTGCCCTTGCTTTGCCTGAGCCACTAGGATTTTTTTCAAATTTTCTGAAAAATGATTGTTCATCAAACACGATGAGATGGTTTTATAAAGTCTTGAGTTGAGAAAGAAAGAAAATATTGCAGGTCATTTGCATCGAATTTTTCTTTGTCCAAAAAATTAGTCCAAAAATCACAAAAATGTCTTGACTCTGGATTTCAATGAATTGTACGAAGCTTGTTGGAGAATGCGTGAAATTCTTTTGACAGTTCTCTCGTTCGTTTGAATAAAATGATGAAATAGGCATGAGAGGGACGGGACGGGGAGAAGAGAGTGAATCTGGAAGAAATTTCTCGAGTTCCCCAATTATCAGATATGTTGTAATTTTACCAAGTTATTTGTCAATTTTAGCTCCAAAATCTAAACAGAGCCTAATATTTTACCTAATCTATTCATCCTTGAATTCCTGTAAAATAAAATGAGCCAGTTTGACGCTCCGAGAATTTTTTTGTTATGTTGTCAAATTATTTGCTTGCAAAATTATTATCAACAGCTCGTATAAAATTCAGCCTATACGTGGGTATTATTTTTGAAAATTCGAACGTTTTATTCGTTTCACGCACCTATTGTATACATTTTCGAATTAACCCGACGATTATCACTACCACGGGGAATTTTTAATCGAAACGATTATCCGTCGTGTCGACAGATTAACCCTTTCGACCGGCTCGGCTCGGGCTCGACTCGGCAATGGCAACAGTGGGATGAGAAAGAGATTGCGAGGCAGCGCAAACACGCAATAACGTATCGCGCTCTTTAATCCGAATAATGAATTAAGCTAAAAGCTTAAATAGGGTGTTTTAGAGCTGGTGTACATGTATAAAATACGCATGCTGCGTTTATCCGTATGCTACGAATGGCTTACACTTATACGCATTATAATGTATAAGCGTGTATTTGTAGTATGTAGTACCCTTTACATATACGCGTACAGTAAGTATAGTACCTATAGCGAATGTATACCGCGAAGGAATTATAGACGATTGTGAAAAGTCATAAATTGCTGCCATAAACGCACTATCCTTTAACCCGAAACTGCTACTGGGTACAGACCGAACGAAACACCGCGCCTGGCGTACACATAAATTTGTTTGGCATTACAACATGCACAAATTGCAAGCATTGCGTAAAATTAAAGAGCTAATTTAAAAACGCAAACTTAATTAAAAGGTAGCCTAAATTTAGTACATATTCGAGCTTTAAATATGGACAAATGGATACGACACACTTTGGTATTCTTCTCGTTGTTTTTTTTTTCGTTACGTTTTCCCCTTTCTTATTTTTGCGAACGAATATTACCTTAGTTGGCATTTTATGGTCGTAAAAATTAGTACGCGTTTTGATTTAAAAGCTCGTATATTCGGTTTAATTTTAATTTAAATTCCACAAGATATTCTACTTTATTTGTGGTTACAAAGTTCGGAGAAAAAAGAAAACTATCTAGCTATACTCTCTGAGAGAGAGAGAGCGGGAAATAGAGTGTAACGCAGCCCCCTATGTGTTTTATTATAGTGTAGGTATAACCTACGGATTATAAGAGTGGCAATTTTTTAAATCCTAATGTTGCAATTAGATAAGCAAACTGTTGCAACGTCACGTAAGGAATAAGAAACAAGGTTTCGTTTATACTTTAAACGTTCGTTCGTGTCGCTCGTTAAAACTTTTCTCCACAACGTGGTATAAATTTGCTTGAAGTACCTTTTTTTTTGACGATTTGCTTTCATATATGTGATGAAAATGAGTTGATTTTTTCTCAACGCGTAAGATGAATTATTTTGAGCTTATGTACCTCCTATATATATGTACCTATACCTACGAGTATGCACGAGAATGTAGGTATTCAAAATAGTTAATATTACAAGTTTTTGTTGGCAGTTTTTTTTCTCGTTTTGAAAAACATAACATAAAATTTCATTAACGTCTGATGCTCTACCTACGAGAGAAAGAGAGAGAGACAGAGAAAAAAAACAGTACTTTTCTAGATTTATGCGAGCCATTAAAAAATTCCATTAAAGAGTAAGAATTACTCGTTGGTTGGTGCCCTATATGGATGTGCAGGGGGTAAGATGCAGCGCAGCAGTCGTTTGTTTATCGGAATTTGCGAGAACATCTTGCACCGGCGGGTTAACGATACCATAGAGGAAAGGTGGCTCTGAGATTCGTTTCGCGAATGGTACCTTAAGGAATGACCCATTCTCAAGCAAAATGTGTAATTGTTATTACGAATCGATGGCGTTAAAACGATCGTGTCGGTGTACTTCTTGTTTTTAAATCAACTCGTACGTATTTTGTACTCTTAACAATGTGCTCTACGTCGTGGTATTTTTTTTTCAACGTAGAAATACGCGCGTGTTTCCCTTTCAAAGGCATCTTTTTGGGGATAGATGTATGAAAGAATGCATCAAGAGGTACTAAATACGATATAAACGTGTACGAGAGAATCTATGCATCGTATAGTGCTATGCTAGCAGAAATTCCAACGATAGTCCAAGCACGTGAGCTACGTAAATGCAAACATCCTATCCTATATATTTCCCCGGAGGTACGGTTTGACATTTTAAACAGTGATACCGATACAATTAAACCAATGATGGAATCGGGTTAAGAATCGCAACCTGCCTGAAGAACATCTCTTCACGGTTGGAAAATTTTGCCCCGAGTTGTGTTAATGTATTGGTGCGAACATTAATGTACTCGTATCAATACGTGTGAGAGAGTTCAAGGTGGAAGAGTTTGGTGCGAACGAAAGCTTATGTGGAGACATGAATGGGGTCTCAGGAGGCCAAATTTTAAAGGTCGATGTGTGTAAAGAGTTGCATAGGTAAATATAATATGCCATTTTGGTGAATAGTAGGTAATTTTATGCCTAGTTTATTAAACTGATAACGCCGATCGCCAAGTTTATGATTGACAATCGTTTCATTTCACGAATTAGACAATACATAAATCAAGACATTTTTTCACAGCAGTTTAACGAGTTGAATATTGTATGAATAAAAATGACTGAACTGCTAAAACGTTGAAAGAAGTGTTTAAATTGTGTAAACATTTTGAAAAAAGTGCATCTTTTTAGTGTGCGTAGCACACTATTGGTTTCGCTTTGAGAAATTGAAATTTCAATTGCAATGAATGTTCTCTTAAGCTATCCAACCGTTTTTTGTACCTATTGGACACCATTTGAGAATCATTAAGGCGGAGGATATAGATTTATTTTCATTCAATTCGGATGGGTAATTGCTGAGTAATTGCAATTTTAGTTCATTATTTTAATGCATAAATTCCTAAAAAATGGTAAAGGGGACTTCCAAAACACCTGCTACTCATTGTACCCTGCTATACCCCCAGTCTATTCCATCACCAGCTGTGTTTCATTGTACCCTGTTACACCCCTGGTCTGTTAGCTGTAAATTCCAAGTGGGAGTGGTTTGGTGAAGCGTTTACCAAACAAATGTATTATTTTAATGCCCTAACCCTCGTAGTGAATTCGTGGCTTAGTGGTTAGGGCATGTAGGTAGGAATAGGAAATTTAGGGACTCAGGTTCGAATCCCCGTGAGGTAAGTAGGTAGGTGGCGGATTTTTCGTAGGAAATATTGGATAGGTAAATGCTGCGGAGTAAGTACATGATGATGGTGCCAAAAAAAAAACGGATTTTGAACCCTTAGCACAGGAGAATTAGACATAAAATCAGCCAAAGGTTGGAAAAATTCTGATCAAAGGGGACTTTTTTCTAAAACGTGTAGAATACCACCCTAAACAACATACTAAAAGTCCCCATCGCTAGATGGCGAGCTAACCCCAGGAGGGGGGTGGGTCCACCCCAAAAATACGTTTTTTGCCATTTTCTCCCCCGCATTGAATTTTAACGAAAAATATGTAGTTAGATAAAATAATCTACGTCAAATTTCCGATCTAATGATGTATCAACTTTTCTTGTACGTTCAAGGGGGGTGGAACCACAACCATTCGAAAAAGGGGGGTTTCCTGAAAAATACATAAAGGCTATAGGCGCCTAAGAGGGGTGAAATGGTCCCCGAAAGCGTTCGAGTTGATATTAGCATGAAACATGGGTACCATTGAGAAACTTCCGCGTGAAAAATTTCAGATCCGCACCCCCTCCCATTTTTGGGGAACCCCCCTTTTCTGAAATTTCAATAACACTTTTCTCAGCCCCATTTCAACCGATTTTGAAAATTTTTCAGTATGTTATGTATATCCTTAGTAGATATCCTCACAAAAATTTTCAACCCCCTCCCCTCATATTTACCCCTCAAAATGGCGTTTTTTCATTTTTTAATGATTTTTACCCGTATGAAAAAAAAACAGTCATCACCACTGGTAAAAAGTACCAGTGGTATTTTCGACACCACTACCACTACCACTACACTAATAACCAGTGGTAGTAGTAGTTGTAGTTGCTGCAGGCTGTACATATTTTGAACTGAAAATCAATTAAAACATATATTTTACGGCAGTACAGTCATTGTTTCTTATAGTAGACCCTTCTAGGTCAAAGAATTCGACCCCCAAAAATTTTGAAAACCAAAAAAAATTTCCACCTGGGGTGGGACTCGAACCTGGGACCTCTCGCTCCACAGTCATTTATCTAACCTACTAGGCTACTGGGGAAGATGAAAGATTAGGTGTTTTAAGGATTTATATGCACTTTTCAGCACTTTTCAGCACTCTGGACTTAGAAAATTCCAAGTATGATGATTTTACAAAATGTAAATTACGGATATATAATAAAGTTTTTAGTATGTTTGTACTTCTAGATGAAATTTTAATTGATATCGCACCATCTATACCTAAAAAACAAAGGAGCTTTCCTTATTTTTGATTTTTTATAATTTGCCCAAATTGAAATAATTCATAATTTTTAAAGAATAAAGTGAATGATTGCTTTTGGGGTGCTGAGTATTGAAATTGTGTCCAAGAATAAAAGGTTTTAATGTTCCAAAAAAAGGAAACAATTTCCCTATTCAAAATTTAAAGTCATTTAAATTAAATATGGGTAACCAGGTATTGCAAAAACGCCAAAATGAGCGTTTGAGTTATTATTTCTATGCAAAATAATTGCTGTTTCCACTTTCCATAAAAATAGTCACACGTACTTCATCCTGTTAATAATTATTTGATTTTTTAATTTTGACCTGTAAAATTTTTAGTTGTGATTAGTGGTTACCATTAGTCTGACCAGTCATCACTACTGATCATCATCCTTCTGATGAGTAGTAACCAGTGGTAACTACTAATCACAACTCATCCTGTTAGTGGTGAATAGTCATCACGACTGGTTTCTTGTAGTTACCACTAATCACCACTCAATGACGAGTAGTTACCACTGGTTACTACTAGTTACTAGTGGTACTTAGTAGTGATGACTAGTTTTTTTTCATACGGGATTAACAATAGTAAAAATTGAAGAGACCAAGTGCTCTGGAGAGAGCTAGATGAGGGTAGCAAAAAATCTGACGTAATATTCGTGCTCAGTGGTATCGAATCATAACAAAACAATACCCTACTCATTAATACTTCGTTATTTTCCCCAAAATTACCATTTTACCCCAACCCTCCCTAAAACACGTTTTTACACCATTTTGAGGGGTAAATATGAGGGGAGAGAGTTGAAAATTTTTGTGAGGATACCTACTAAGGATATACATAACATACTGAAAAATTTTCAAAATCGGTTGAAATGGGGCTGAGAAATGTGTTATTGAAATTTCAGAAAAGGGGGGTTCCCCAAAAATGGGAGGGGGTGTGGATCTGAAATTTTTCACGCGGAAGTTTCTCAATGGTACCCATCTTTCATGCTAATATCAACTCGAACGCTTTCGGGGACCATTTCACCCCTCTTAGGCGCCTATAGCCTTTATGTATTTTTCAGGAAACCCCCCTTTTTCGAATGGTTGTAGTTCCACCCCCCTTGAACGTACAAGAAAAGTTGATACATCATTAGATCGGAAATTTGATGTAGATTATTTTATCTAACTACATATTTTTCGTTAAAATGCAATGCGGGGGAGAAAATGGCAAAAAACGTATTTTGGGGGTGGTCCCACCCCCCGGCCTGGGGTTAGCTCGCCCTCTAGCGATGGGGACTTTTAGTATGTTGTTTAGGGTGGTATTCTACACGTTTTAGAAAAAAGTCCCCTTTGATCAGAATTTTTCCGACCTCAATGTCTAGTTCTCCTGGGCTACCTGTAATCCCCTCATTTTAATTTATAAAAATTAAGTTATGAAATATGATGATATTATTTTGCTAAATGAATTTTAATTTCATTTATTCCAGTACTTTTTACCACCTATAGTGCCATAAGTATAGTAAAATTTAAAATTTACCTTAAGATGAGTAATTTTTCCTTTTTTATGATATAAAAATTACCTTAAAATGAGTAATTTTTGGTTGATAACTAAAGAAATTATGGACTGTATTGTATGAGAATGAATTTACTTATGAACGTTATTAAAGAATACAGCTTAAAGTTAATTTATAATATATTTGCTTAGCAAACCTTAAGTAAGACATATTTACCAAACTCCCCCCATTCGATCTGAAGGGATCGAATATACATTATTTAGATTTATAAAGTTCTATCACATGTGGAAAAGTGGTTTTTATGTGAGAATTTCTAAATTGGAAATCTTTCTAAGTATGTACTTATTTTTCGCATTATTCATCACCCTTCCCCTCGTTCTTTGTGATTTTTTCCCCTAGTAAGCTACAGTTTCGAAATTGTAAAAAGTATTCTGAGACGGATGTGTGATCCAAATTTTTTGAATGCCTGAAGAATATTGATGGAAATTTTGAACCCAAAATAATGAGCGGGTTCTGCGCCAGGAATAAAAATTTGACTTTCAGATGCCTCAGAATTAACAAGATTGTGTTTGTAAAAATGATTTTCAAGTCAATTTTGAAATTGGAAATTGTTTCTACTTGCTTTTCCCCTCATTTCTTCTCCACCACCCCTCCCCCCTCCTCATATGATTTTTTTTCATTATTTCTGCAAAATAGCTAGCTTTAGGTTCAAAATTTTGAAAAGAATTTTGAGGTGAACATTTAGTGATATCACTGACTAGTGAGTGTCAGAAGAGTGATAATGAAAAATTTCAACTAGAAATATAAGCGGGTTCTGCGCCAGGAATAAAAAAAGACCTTTGATTGCATCAGAATGAAGAAGGGAGCAAAATGATCGTTCGTTCTATTTCCATTGCTGGTTTTTATTTGAAAATACATACTTATGACCTTCATGTTGAAATTTTGAGACAATGAATTTTTTCTACTCGCTCTATCCCTTATTTTCTTCGTCCTCTTCCTTCTCCTGTGATTATAATTTTTGTTTGTTTCTGTGCAGTTGCAAGCTACGATTTCAAAATTGCGAGTTGTATTAATTTACCTAAGACGAATATTTAATCTTACTATAGTTTACGAATGTCTGGGTGGTATTGATGAGAAATTTTGACTGGGAATGAAAGCGGGTTCTGCGCCAGGAATGAGAAAATTGAGCTTTAAATTCCCTCAGAAAGAACAGAAATGAAAAGGGGACCTCCTTATGTTTGAAAAAAGTGTTATTCAAGTTGAATTTTTGCTTCTCTTTCCTTCTCCTCCGCTTCTGATGACTTTTTTTTATGTTTTTGCATGGTGTCAAGCTACGTTCTTGAAATTTACGAAGTATTTTGAGGTGGATGCTTAGTGTTCTACTTATTAACGTGTGTCTGAAAAGTTGTAATGAGAAATTTTGTGGCTTTTTGTGATTGCTAGAAGAGTTCAACCGGAGAAATATTTTCACTCCAAAATCCGGGTGCACTTTTATTGGCATTTATTATTGTACATATAGGTATAAGTAACCGAAATCATGTAAAATCAAAATCATTTTTAGCGTTTCATTCGATTCATCTTAGCGAATTAAATTCGCTGTTGAAATTGGCGAAATACGCGACGAATTTGTAATAAATTACTTCAGGACAGCGTTTATCTTTGACACGTTGACTGGCTAATTGTTTCGAATAGATAATTGGCTCGTCTTGCGTTAATCAGCGCGCCAATCTGCGGCTATAAAATTGTCATTGATTGATAACCGCATTTAAAGTAATGAAAAATAAAACCCCGATGAAATTTCACCTCGACTAGCTAAGCTATTCGATTAAATACCTGCACACGGTGGGAAAAGTATAGTATATTTTTTGCAAATTAACACCGGCTCGTTTCATCGGTTAATTAAATCATCGCAAACCGCGGCTGTGGTCGTTCTTTTACAACTTGGTCAACACGGTACTGTACAAGAATATAAAGACATCCCGAACACGTGCACACCGTATGGGCCAAATAAATATGATTTATATTGGTAAACTGGACGGCAACTCTACCAAAGTATATGCCGTTTGTAATGATAAACTTTTCCCGTGTAAAGTTCAGCAACTGTTGTAGATAAAAGTGATCCCCAAGAGTGGACAGAATATTAATAAATTTCATCGCGTCCGCCCGATTCGAGGTTTCCTCGATGAAAAAAAAGCATTACATTTTTTTCGATTATTCAATACGCGCCGGTTTAGCGAGAAAATTCGGGCGTTAATAATTTTATCGTGTCAATGTGACGCAGCTTTTGGTGCTCGTTTTACTTTTTTTTCTCTCTCTCTCTCTCTTTCTATCGTAACCCGAAGGCCAACATGAGGTCGTCTGCTCGAGTTAATTTTCAACGCCTTAGGAAGTTTTTATAAATTCTAGCCTTATACACCTAGTACCTACACTCTATTCGTAGATACTTTTTATTCGTAAGCGCACAGCACAAGGCCAAAAACACCAAAAAAATATGATTTATATGCAGATCTAGAAAACGCCTTTAATATCATGTTAGTCATACGTAACGGTAACGCCAAATGTCTCCCTGGTGGCTCGTAAATGAGGTAAAGGGTCGCACTTTCATGTACTTACCATAGGTCTTTTCTCGTCTACTCATTCGTGTAAAATTCATTTTCTCTCTCTCTCCATTTCTCCGACACGACCAAATACCCGAAAATCATTCCTTCATAATATCATGTTTCCTCACAACGATTGTTCAAGGTTTTCCTTCTCTTACCACGCGGTTTACCTAAGTCTTATAGGCCACGAATATCGTACATCTAGAGGAACATAAGATGAAAAAAAAAAGAACGCTTACTCGAAAAATACACTATGTGTAATACTTGCACATACGCGCTCTTTTATGACCTGTATTTGAAAACTTGCCGGTTGAAATTTCGCTTTATACGGAGTAATAATATTTGGAAAGTTTTTTTTTTTGCCACGACTGAGATGTGAACCTACATTTAAAAAAAAAAAGAATATCGTTTAACCGCTCGTCGTCTGCGGTGTACGGCCGAATCTTGGATGGCCAGATTAAAAGTTTTGCCGCATATTATCAAACTTTTTTGATATAATCGTTAGCAAGTTATTTGGGCAAACCAAGAACAAAAAATAGAAAATGTATAAAAAATAACCGTGGTATTATGCATAAACCAATTTCGTTGAGTAGATTTTTTTTTCGTTGGTAATTCGACCCGGAAAATTATTCAATGGTAAAAATTTCAAACGAAGCAGAAGGTTTAGGAATTCCAATCGGCAGGCATGCGAAAGAAACCTCAAACCTTAAGCGGGCTGAGTAGAACAGAAAGAAAATTCTTTTATGGCCTATACTAGGGCGGATCGCGAAAAAAAATAGTCGGAGGTTTTGACCAATTTTAGTGGAAATTTTAATTTTGAATTAAAAGTCATCCAGAAAGAGTTATAGCTTCGGAGGCACCTTTGCCAGGGAGATATGATTCACCAAAGAAGAGGGATGGGGGGAGGGGAATCGCTCTAGCCCCTACTCAACCTACATTTGTGAAAAAAAATGGCTGAGTTCCAAAAGATAAGTAAGTACATATTTGAGGTTCCGCATTGACCTAGGTCATTGAACTATCGAAATCCAAGATCATCTAGGGTCTAGGGTTCTATGTACTGAGTGGTTGAGAACCCTTTTAGGGAAAATTCATGTTTTCAAAATATTCTCTTTTCAAATCAAAACATCGAAAAATGTAATTTTTGAAACTGGTGAAATATTTCGCCAATTTCAAAAAACAGAAAAATAACTTTTTGGCTATTTTTCTGAATTTTTTGAAATGGGCAATAATGACCCAAAAATTGGCAAAAATATTCAAGATGTCTACCAGATTATCAAAGTCGTCAAAAAGTCATCCTTTCGGCCAAAAATTGAACAAATTTATTCCATTTCGCTCCTTTTTTTGAAAAATTCAGAGATGAACTGAAAATTTTGAGCAGTGCGTATATGCCCATTTCCTTATGTACTTTCCAATATTATGTACTTGTATTTTCGGCAAACTGCATTTGATGTAAGTACAAATTATCGAAAAAAAATCAAGTTTAAAAGATGCAAAAAAATAATGCGAAAAAACAAACAGAAATAGGCTGCGAATGAGACGATAATTAGGTCATATGATCTTGACCTTTCAAGAAGCGCGAAAATAAATATTTTTACATGAAGTACCTATACCTACCTGAGTACCTACCATAAAAACTGTACAATTATGTAGTACAAAAATAACTCAGTGTTAGTAAAAATGTATAGAATATTAGAAAACAACCTAATGTCTGAAAAGGGTGGAATTTGGAATAAATCATTTAAAATACCATTGAAAATTACGAAAATTTGTATCAAATATCCTAAAAATTGAATAATAATTCCTCAAAAATCCAAAACGTGTAATAAGAATTTGCAAAATTCACCTCTCAGTTATGAAATGAATAAAAATGTTGCTGAAATCGAAATTCCAAAAAAATAACTTGCTTAGTTGAAAATTGATAAAATCTTATAAAAATTGAGCAAAAATTCGTCGAAATGTTTAGTTTTGAAAAAAACGAGGAAAATTACGAAAAATTGATAAAATATTATCAAATTAAATGAAATTGTGAAAAATTCAGTTGAAATATCGTAAAAGCTACGCATAAAATTATCATAAGGAATCATTCAAAAAATCACCAAAAATTGATGAATTTGAAGTTTTAGTGATAATGACATCATCATCAACTCTGAAATTGTAAGAAATTGAAAGTTCTGGATTTTCTTCTTTATTTTCCCCATGATCCGCGTGAAAAATTCTGTAAAAATCGCCCATTGAAGTTGAATTTCAGGCCTGTGTAATTTTTAAAAATGGAAGTTTAATGGTCATCCAAAAAGTCACTAAAAGGTCATCCTTTTTTGATTCAATAGACTTAGACGCCTTGATATTGCTCCAGTTTCAGAAATTATATTTTTCGATGTTTTGGCTTGATTACTCTCAGTAAAACCTTAAAAGTGACCTTGGATTTTGATAGCTATGGTCGTATGCAGTCTTTTGGATTTAGGCCCTTTTCCCCAAAGCAGGTTCGAGAGTTAGAACAAAAAAGCCACGTTGTTGTTATTTTTTTTTTTTGAAAATTCCCCCACTTTGAGAACCTTTATCTCCTCTCCAGGGGCACCTCCGGAGCTGAAATGTGTTCTGACTGCGAGTGACTTTCAACTTGAAATAAAAGTCTCCACTAAATTTGGTCAACATTTTCTTAAATTTTTTCTCACGAGCCACCTCTTTAATACTACGTACGTCGTACTGGTACATGCTCATTTCACCTCCAGTTTAGTGTAAGTAGATACTTAATAGACAAACACGAATTCGCTACAGTAGCCTTTTCAATGTACGAGTATTTCGAATTTGCACAGGAAAGCAACAGCCATACGATAGGTCTGTCACGCTATTCGTATTTATAGGTTTTTATGTGTATCAATTTTTGGTACTCAAGATGAGGGTTTTATTGCTGCTCCGTACAGTTTAGGGAAAACTATTTCTGTAGCGTTGCTAAATTGCACGCGTGGTTCGAATAACCGCACACAATAAATGATGTTGCAGTTTAATGGCTCGTAATTTTGCCACCAGCTATTTGTGCGATTTCTGCGTGCTCGTTGCATATGTACTGGTTCCATCTTCTCTGTTTTTAAAGTTACTATTTTACGAGATACGCAATGCGTAGTCTACTTTAAAGTGTTTATAGTTGTTTTTAATATGTACAGCCTTCTTATACCCTACCTAACCAACTTCTATAGTCAAAGTTTTCTGCTATCAGACATTACAATCTGAGATGGATTAAGTCGAATAAAAATTCAAAGTTTGGAAATTACGTGTAAGTATTTACTTACTTAAGATACTATTATGGAGATTAGTAAAATGAAGAAACATTTTAATTAAAGTGTTGATTTTGAATTTTTGGTCTAGAATTAATTCCTAATATTTTTCTCGTTGAAAGAGCATGTAAAATGAAAGGAATAGGTACTTACTGCTTCATGGCTGGTTCGAAAATTTTGTAATGGTGTTGAAATAATACAGTAAATTCGAACGTGTTCGTAGAAATGACGTTTGGTGATAATTTAGGAACTCGAAAATTTCTAAAATTTTCTCAGAAGCCATTTAGTGTCATAAGTATATATTTAGATTGGCATAACGATGGTTAAGAACTATTCAGTTGTGTGAAGGCTAAAGATGAATAAGTAAAGGTGCAAAAATTCGACTCAGATAGATTATTCAAGTTCAGAAAAAATGATTACCTAGGTACATTATATCCAACTAGAATATTTTAAAATAGCTTACGATTTTTTCCTGGAACAATGAACTTACTTTATACTTTATTGTGAACTTATCTTCTCCTCTTCTTTCCTTTTCTATTCCCTTCGCGTTGGTATAAATGTATTTCAAACACAAATGAATCGAGTTTCCACATTTCCATCCTGTTGGCATGAGTATCTACCTTTAAACTCCGGCGGCCAAATCAGGCTAAACGATGCTCCAGGCAGATGGAATTACGGAGAATTTGAACCCTTTTTGAGCGCTTTTTCCTATACCACATTTGATACAATATACGTAAAAGTACACAATACATAGCTCATTATATCATATTATCCTATCAAGGCGAGAGAAAGAGAATACATTTTATATAAAATAATCACCTCTAACAGGTAAATCAAATAATAAAGGAGTAAATTGAAGCTCGATACGAGCGCTAGCTCATTCTCTTCTACTGAATCGAAGTCGTCCTTGAAACGATTACGTTTTATTAACATGTACAGCAAAGCTTGGCTGAGTACGTGTGAAATATCTTAACTTAATTTTAACCTCGATGCTAAATAAGCTTTGCATTTAACTTTGAGAGCTCGTCGTACGAGTATACATATTATAGTGTATGGTATCAGCTTTCGTATGGGTGTGAAATTCATTTTGAACAAAAGAGAAGCTGAGGTAGATAATATGGTTGTAAAATCGATACTTGAGTACTTATGACTTATGAGGTTGAAATCTTGAAATTGGAAATGCGATACGAGGTGAGCTTTTTGAAGTGAAATAATTTCCCTGGTTGTAAAAGCTTCGTGGCGGATATTACAAGATGACCATTCTATGTATCTCCTCATTTCTCCTCAGAGCTCATTGCAAAAAAAGTTTTTAATTAGCAGAAAATTTTTTGAATCGAATGAAAAAATATGAAGGGAGTAGGTATCTTGAAATACTCCAAAAAAGTAAAAGACCAAATTTCGGAACTTGAATTTCATTTTTCAATTTTTGACTACCTAGCTCTATTTTGACCCATTTTCCATGAAAAAAAAATGGATAAAATCGAAGTAGAATTTTGGAATTTGGTTTATATCCGATTTTTCCAATCCCAAATTGATTAATGGAGGTTTCTGCAACCGTTCCGGAGCCTTCAGCGGATAAAAAAAGGCAAAAATTAAATTCAGCCTGCCAACGAGGCAACGAAAAAGAAACGATTCAAATTTATTTTACTTCAATTGGGCAATTTTGAATTGTATCGTATATTAGATGCACGATGTCGTCGATTTGGAGTAGAAATTCGATTGTAATGCGACGACGACATCACATATAATGAAGGCGATGTTCAAGGTGAATTGAATTTCAACATGAGCTCGTGGTGTAGTTAAGCGAAAAACTCTAATTAAAGTTTTTATCAAGCTTGAAAAATAACTGTTTGTGACACATGGAACGTATGTAGGGCCTTTTAAGATCAAAATTGATTCTCTGCTTTTGGCGTATTTTAACGGTTTAAAAACGCGCGCCAAGATAAAAGCCAAAACGATAAAGTGCCTGGCGTGTGGTATTGTAATAAAAAAAAAAACACAAGAGTGTTTATTGCGATGTGGCGTTTTGCACATTCCATATTATGCCTGGTTACTTGTATGTATGTATTTGTACGAGTACCATATAGCCTGAGAAAAAGTCGATAATTTTGGTTTATTGGTGGAATATTCGGTGCTTAAAAAAAAAGACCCGTGTGTGCCACCTGATTTAATTCAATTTTTACGAAAATGGCCAAAAATTAGCAACTTTGGAAACAGGGTTCAAACGCGAAAGGCATTCGGAATAAAAAAATAATTTTTCGGCGCTTTTATTGTCGAACATTTCTAGGATTATTCCAACTGCGGAACGATACCTCGAAACACGGTAGTTTACTTATGTTTAAGTGCCATATACTTAAATCGTAAATATTATCGTTTAATCGGCTTAAATATGGCGATTAAACAGTCCTATGACCCCGCGTGTGTGCGCTGCAAAGTAGAAATTACCACCGAGGGGAAAAATTTCCCACTATCGGGTGAATTATAGCTACTTGTATACGAGAAACATTCTCCGTGTTGGCTAATTTAGTTCTTTCTTTCGCGGCGTTTTATTACGGGTTAAAGTATTAAGCTAGGTGAAGCTTTGATTCGAGTAATTATGAATAATTTCGTATATTTTACTTTAGCTTACGTTACGTTACGTTATACCCTGGCTATTCGTAGCGAATTTATGTTTTTTGTGTTACATATATTCGTTATCGCGTCAGGTAATTTAGTGCAGCTGTATTTTGATATTTTTGAAATTTATTGCACTCGAAATTGTATTTTTTTTTTTTTTTTTTTTTTTTTTTTATTAAAAAACAGGCGTTTGTTTGATAAAAAAATGTTAAAAGAAAAATATAATAAAACTATGCATGTACTTGATTTAAAAAATTGAAGGAAATAATAGTGAACTTTAACAGCAGTACGTACGTATCAAGGAGCATTCCAAGGAAAATTGTTATTTACTTATTTGGAGTTTTTTTCAACTTGCTGAGGACTGATATTCAAAAATACGTCATTATTTTTGAACGTTACAATTTTTCATCACGAAGTATGATGGGAAATATTTCGAGCCCGATCTCTTCTCTCCTTCTTTCCTCTTTCAAAATAACTACCGGACTTTCGTGCCCTCTTGTAAATTGTTGGTGATTCATAAATTTTTTTAAAAATCGAAAATCAACTGAACATTTTTAAAATACCCATTTTTTCATGTATATAGTATTAGTCCAAAATCCTCTCCAAAGCTAGACTACAGTACCTATTGGTAATAGTTCAACTTCTCTAAACAACCAACTGTTCTTTTTCTCAACTTTCAGTATGTACTTTTAAAAAAGAGCATTATTAGCATTAAATCAAAATAATCGACACGATGGGGTGAAAAACTTCACTCGTAAAAGGTTTGCTGAAAATTCAAATTCGCGCACTTGAAAAATTCTTCACCGTAATGCTTCCTTGTTTAATGTGAGTTTAGTTTTTGGTTTGAAAATAAATACTTACAACACCTGAACCTTGTTGTATAATAGCTTTCTGCTCACTTCGATAATCAATATACATAAAGTTCGGTTAAATTTCGAACACGTGAAGGTATAATATAGGTACAATGTACCTACCTAAGTTACACACCTATATACAAGAATGAATGAAATTCAACTCAATTTGCAAATCACGCACGCACGTTTCTCGCGAAGTCGATAATTAAACAAAAACATTTCCGGTTAATGCAATGAAAATATTTACAAAATGGAATTATTCTTCGGGTTACGTTAAATTAGGAGAAAAAAATAAGGCGTTACCAGTTACTCGAGGAGTATTTATTTTAAAGAAACTTTGAAGTTGCTCGTTGATGGGCCGAGTTGTTTTTTTGATCGCCGAAATTACGCCAATGAAAATAAAAATCATCCGTGAGTTTGACATAGCCGGTTTGTTTCGTATTTATTTGGTTTATTTTTCGATTCAGTTTTCATTGATAGACTCATTATTGAAAAAGTGGTTCGATAAGTACATAAAATAATCTCTGTCAGATATTTGAAAAACTTGTTCAATTTCTTATTTTGAATAGAGAAATTATTTTCGAAATTCTAATTTCTTCTACTGGGTACAAAATTGTCAATTTTTCTATTTCAATAGCATCGAAACCTGGCTTAGGCTGGCAATTTTTCACCTTCAAATTACGAGTTAAATGAGCTTTTTACTTGAATAATCTAAATTGTTCCTCATTCAGCTAATTATTGAAAACGAAAAGGTTTTTAATGTTTTACAAAAGCCGAAGGCGAGTGTTCTCTCGAAAGAAATTTTAACTATAAAACGGTGCTTTTTATGCTTGTACGTTGTTTTAAAATTTCGCACCATTGATATCGAGTTGTACACACACTTTAATTATAGGTAGGCACCTACCTAATTGTCTCAAGATCTGGCTTAGGGTATGCTAATATAAGCGTAGGTACAGAGGGAGGAAATTCTCGTAAGAAAATTTTTGATAACTAATCCTCTCTGTCCTGTATTTCTGAAGCAGTTTCTAGCTATTTGAATGCTAATTGCTGAAAGCTGCTGTAGAGAATTGGTTATAGTAGGTACTATGGTGTATTCGGAAAACGTGTGCATGCTGGTGTAAGCTACAATGGATAATATACCGAGGTGATAACGTATGATAATTTATTTCAAAGTGGTTATTCAAAGTCGCGAAACAAGCTTTAAAATACGCGCACCCTTGTTCACACGCTGAACTTTTGACAGATATTTAATTACGTTATCGAGCTTGGATTACTATTAGCTTTTCTTTGTGAATAAGCTCGTATATAGTTAGAGCACAGTATTCGCGAACGTGTAAAAGAATCGTGCAAATTTGTCGGAGGTGTCCCTGTTCTGTCCTTTGCCAATGCGAGGTTTCATCTCGAGCTTGTAATTTTTGCATAATACTTAGCTAAGTACCTACTAGCTACCTATTACGTGTATTCGAGCTGTAAATATACAATGTGGTCATCGAGATTTACGGAAATGTGACGATTTAATTGCATTACTCTCCTATGTACATTTACTAAAAAAATATGTACCACATCAGGACCACTGCAGTAGATTTTCGAAATATTAATTTTAATCATCATTTTTTTTGTTTCAGGTGAGTTCACAATTTTTATCTTTGGAACAAAAAGATGTGTAAACTGTAAACGTAAGTAAATACCTACCAATTTTGTTGAAGTTTTTTCTACTTTTTTTTCATTGAATGGTGGATCACAGGCAGTTTCAATCCGTTTTGGAGTCTTCTGAACAGTTCTGAAGCCTCCTGCACATTTTTGAAACTTACAATTTCTACACAATTTCATCAAATGGAGTTGTCTAGTCAAAAGTTGATTCGGATAGATTTTGTGGCTTTTTTTGAAAAAACATAAGTTTCTAAAAATCTGCTGGAGACTCCAAAACGGATTGAAACTGCCTGTGATCCACCTCAGAATAGTGCCAAAAACAGGGTGTCTCTGTTTGGTAAAATTTTATGGAAATTTCGAGCATTGAAAAATCTGCTGGAGGCTCCGATAATTTCCAAAAAGTCGCTGGAGGCTCTGAAACGACTTGAAATCTACTGGTAGTCGACTTCATAGCGTATTGAAATTAGTTCACAGAATGAATTTCAGCTTTCCAACCGCTTTTTATGAAATTTTAAGTTTCTAAAATCTGTTGGAGGCTCTAAAAATGTTCGAAAAGTCGCTGGAGACTCCAAAATGATTTGAACCAACCTGCAGTCGATTTGATAGCGTATTGAAATTGGAGTACACAGTGAATCTTGGATTTCCAACTCTGTTTAGTTTATGGAAATTTCGAGCATTGAAATATCTACTGGAGGCTGCAGTAATTTCCAAAAAGTCGCTGGAGGCTCCAAGATGACTTGAAATCCACTTGCAATCGACTCCCTAGCGTATTGAAATTAGTTCACAGAACGAATTTTAGCTTTCCAACTGCTTTTGATGAAATTTAGTGGAAATTTCAAGTTTCAAAAATCGACTGGCGGGTCCAAAGAATTTTCAAAAAGTTGCTGGTGGCCACAAAATGACTCATACCCACCAGTAGTCGATTTAATAGCGTGTTTAAATTGGATTGCAGCATGAATTTCCGCTTTCCAACTACATTTGATGAAATTTTGTGGAAATTAGAAGTTTCAAAAATGTGCTGGAGGCTCCAGAACTGCTCAAAACGGGTTGAAATCGTTTCCAATCGATTTGGCAGGTCGAAAATAGGTTATGTCCCAAATTTCAGCTTTATAGCTCAATTTGGTAAAATTTTGATTTTTTCTCATTTTTGGCCTAAATTTGATTTTCAAAAATTCATCAAAAATCGAAAAATATATTTTAACTGAACTAGTCATGCTTATAGGAAATTTAGCGTAGAACAATTTTTGTTCGGACATTTTTCCTCTCGGGCCCTTCATTTCGGCGATACAGCCGAAAAACCTGTATCGACAAAGGTTAATGACCTCTTGCGGGGGTAGCCGGCAAGTTGCGGGGTGAAACTTTTGATGGGTTGTTTTAGAGACCTATCCGAACAAATAATGTGAAATTCAGCTTTCCCCCAATTTTTTCGAGGTTCGACTTGAAATTTTGCTAAAATGACTGGACTAATAATTGATTGATTGAAATAGTTTTTCATGTGGTTGGATTTGGATTCATCAAGATTTCTGGCTGGGTTGACTTTTTGATCAGTAAAATAATTAAATTGTTCAACTTGAATAATTATTTTCTCCTTCAGTGTGGAAACGTCAAAAAAAGCGATAAAATGAAACTGAAGTTGAGAGTTGAGTCTGTTGAGTCATTCATTTCTTTTTTTTTTTTTTTTGCTAAGGTAGGTACACTTAACGAATAAAGTTTTTTATTATCAGAATTCAAGAACTGTATACTCGCTGAAATGAAAATTATCAATCTTAAGCACCATTAAAAGATCTGTTTACTATATTTCTTACAAAATTGTACGAAAAAGTTGTTCTCTTAATACTGGAAAACTTTTACTAGCGCTTTCGAATTTCGTGCGCTTCCTTCGAAAGTACGTCAACAGATTTTCTTCAAGTGTTACTAATCTCAGTGAGTAGCCTTCAATAAAGTTTGATATTACGGCAAGTAATCACCGTAGTTAGAAAAGAACTACTCCTCCTTTCTCACCCATAAAATAAGGATAAAATAAACGATTTTTAAAAATATTGGGATGGCAAAAATATCGAGTACCTACTACAATTAATAGGTTTCGGAGTCAAAATTTTGTCGATTTAATACGTTCTTGACAAATATTGATTTTTTGCACTTCTTCCTCTCCCTTAGCATTTTCTAAATCACTTAACTTTTATGAAGAAACAAACAGGCAATCCAAAGTTCAAGATCACTTTGAGCATATAGGTATGTACTAGAAACAACGAGTTTATTGACCCCCCCCCCCTCAATAAGAATAAAAAATGTTTAAAAACCCGGGGTCGTCAAATTAGGATAACTCGATGTCAGAAATAATAAACAGGATGAGATTGAGATGTATAAAATATCTAAACTTAAATTTGGACGAATCTCACAACGACTGAAAGTGACCAAAATATCGCATCTAGCTGGATTCGCAAATTTGTGGGTCAATAAATGAAAGAGAAAAAGAGTTAGCACAAATATGTACATAATTCAATATTTAAAGAAAAATCAACTCTTTTCCTACGCTGGCAGCTGTCTAATTGAAAACGAAAACTTTCGAATTCAAATCGCTTTGAGTTAATTTAAGACCAGGAAAAGCTCTCCAACAGAAAAAGCTCTCCAACAGAAAAAGCTCTCCGTAGAGAAATTTTGCATGCTTGGATAAGCTAAGGTTGCGGATTTTACGTTTTGTCTAGCCAAATATCGTAATATCGAATACCTTCCTTATCGGATTATAATCGCTTGTCGCGTTAGTTGAAATCTACTCATTGTGAAGCTTTGTGAAAGGAAAACGTTGAACGAGACTGCGAGTGATTTTCTTTCTCAATAAAAGATGAATTCAAACGAGCAGGTAAAATTTCCGCTGCATAAATGAAATAGTATTTCGTCGAAACGAAATGTTTGGTTAAAGATTACTCCTGTGTGTCGTCATCCGTTGGTATTGCGGAAAATCGTTGAAAATATAGAAGTATATAATATTGGCTACTTCAAAGGCAACGAGATGGAATATCGAAAGATTTAAAATTATGATTCCCCGAACCACTCAATGATAGCCTTTGTAATGATATTCCAAGAGGCTTTCGAAACGAACTCGTATGTACTACCAAAGAAGCGTATACCAGATACCTATTCCCATATTAATCGTAAAAAATTGCTCGTGTCCTTGGGTGTGATAAATTTGATTAGGTTGAAAATTTCGGACCACGTATTATAGTCCTGAAAATGTTCATAGTTTTACGATTTCATAACGTATGCGGTAAACTGCAGATACCATCATATGTAATAAAAGCGAATTATATCGCCATCGCATGTGTCGTAAATTCTTCTTACTTCTCTTTTAGGAATGGAAAAGATTTAAAACTCATAAAAATTCTCACTTCCCTTATGGCAGAAAGAAAATACATCCGACTTATAGCAATACCTTATCCATATAACATCGTGTTCACCTCACATATTAATTATTTATCCGAAGAAAATTCAGTCAGATGTTGGCTGATCTCCTATATACTACCTATTCGAATAACCTACTCATATACTCGTATGTATGTATATGTTGTTTGCAAACTTCCCACTTTCCAGTTTCCGGCGCCAATCTAACAAAATTTTGATCAAGTTTGCCCAAGTGTCAACATTTGTCAGTTATAATTAACCATCTCGAGAGACGAGCTATACGTAGAAATGATGAATTTAAACCCGCGTAGACGAAGGCGCAGACCCGTAAAAAAAATTACCAACACAGAACAATACCTCCGATAACTAAGTAATATGGAACAAAACGTGAGTCGCATTGCTACGCTATTTCAGAAGACCAGACCATGCTGCTGGATGAAGGATGTAGGGAGAGGCGCTCTATACGTTACAAAGCGCTTTAATGCAAGTTTAATAGACTTTTCAGAGTTGAGAAGCTGCTTGACTTTGACTGACACGATAATGGGCGTTCTTTTTTCTCATTACTGCGGACATTTCCAGCTAACTTTTACCCCATCCCTTCGCCTGCTGCCATCATGTTAGCGTAGTTTTTGCCGCCAGCCGCGCTACAAGGTTATCGGTCTTTTTAAATATTTGACGAGCGAATTTGAAAATTTTCTAATTAGCTATAAAAAGGGTATTGCCAGAGTTCCCCATCTTTTTTTTCGCACAAATAGCTTTTATAGTTAACCACGCAGCTCGATTGAATGATGATGTGAAATACGCCGCCGCCGCGCCGATGCCGCCATTCAAATGGAAAATTCCCTACGACGACTGTGTCAATTTTGTAAATGTTCGAAAGCGATGTCAATTTCCGAGCGTTCTTTTTTTTGCCAGAAATTTTCGCGAATTAATAAATAAAAACGCGGGTTTTAACTTTATTCCATGAAGCTTGTGCGCATCCACTGATCAATGATTCATTTCTTTGAGTAAAGTGAAAAAAATATAAACACCGTTTTTGAGAAGTTTGTATTCAAATAGACGTAGCTTTCATATTTTTGCCTTACGAGACCGTTTAAGGGAATTTTCCACTCGATGCAACCCGTATTTAAGAGATTTTAAATATGTATAGTGGTGATCATTTTTGCATGAAATATGCCGAAAGAGAAGCTGCAAAGGCTGTTTTTTCGCTTAAAATTAATTTCAATTTTAGTAGTCAAAAATATTGTGCATACGTAGATGAATAGATTTATTATGAAAATTGATCCCATGGTTGTTAGTTCTCCCCCCCTAGTCGTATCCTGAGGAAATGGCCAGTGTTCTGTGCCCATGTAAATGAAATTTTGTATAGGGAAATATGGACAGAATATTCAATTTTTCTGAAACGTGGTACTAGGAATATTGAATGAGATAGGATGAAAAATACATTGGGTGAGGGGGAGTTCATTATGTAAGTAGGTAAAATTTGTTGGGAATATCAACTTTCGAAAACCTGCTTGAGGCTACAGAACTGCTCACCGTTTCCAATCGATTCAGTATAGGCCATAGTTTTGGCACATACCAAAGTCAAGTGTTCTCAGCCAATTTGATGACATTTTGATTTTCGACCCTTTGATTTTTTTCTTACTTTTACTTTTTTCCATTAACGTGCCTTTACTGCAACAAAGGCCAGAGGCACAGCAGATAAAAAGGTTACAGTTGAGTTGAAAGTCCACTGGAGTGAAGAAACTTGAATAGGTTGGCTATAGTCTCAGGGTCATCAAGTGGAATGGCTGGTAAGGTAGTTGATAGTTTGAACCTTATTTCTCAAATCACGATATTTCGGACAGTCTATTAATATATATTGGATTGTGATTTGGACAGAACGTAGGGTACATAATGGAGGAGTTTTCTTTTCAAGGAGATAGGTGTGAGTAAGTTTTGAGTGACCAATACGCATTTTACACAGAGCTGTTTCTTCTTGGCGGTTGATTTGGTAGGAGGCAGCCCAGAATTTGGCTGAAGGTTTGATGGATCTCAGTTTATTAGTTGTGTTGATACAATTCCAATTACATATTAGACCATTCTGAGTACTACTAGTTTTTCACCATAGTTTTGAAATCAATACTATGGTCTGGTATGTTTGGTACTGGCTGAAGTGAGGCTGCTTCTTTTGCCATTTTATCGACTGATTCGTTCCCTTCAATGCCTTTGTGTCCAGGAATCCATGCCAGTGTAACGTGACTAATAGGTGATGAGGTCAAATAAGAGATTATTTCTTTGGCGAGTGGATGTTGAGAATGATGATGCGGATACAATAGGCAGTGTAGTGCGCTGGCTGAATCTGTAAGAATGAGAGATTCATTTTGCATGCTTGAAGTTTGTTGAACTGCTAATTTCATCACAAATAATTTGGCAGAGAGAATAGAGTAGAATGATGGTATTGAATAACAAATAACATCAAAGTTATCACTAAGTACTGCACATCCAACAAATGAGCCATATTTTGATTCATCTGTGAATGTTTTGACACAATTTTGGTAATTGTGTATCAGTTCTTGATAGGCTCTTTTAATTACATAACTATGTTGGTTTTTCCCAAAATTTTGTAATAAGGTGAAGTCAATCTTTATCTTCAGTTCTTCCCAAGGTGGTAGAATCGAGGGTGACCAGTGAAAAAATTGTGGCAATGAAATGTTCATAGATTGTAAAGCAGTGTTGGCATAGTTAAAAAAGTGAAATTTCTTTTGTTCAGAATTGTTGGTTACCAAATTGGCACCTGGAATTGAAGGTAATGATCCCAAATGTGCAATCATATTTAATACAATACGTTTTCTACGTAAGTTTAATGTCCATTCATTTTTTTAAATCGCCAAAAATCGAAAAATTCACTTCAACGCATGAAATTTTGGCTGATGACGTATTTTTGCGTGCACTTTCAATTTAGCGAATTTTATTTTCGAATTGAGAATTGGGATATCTTATTTGTTAGCTAATTACCTTCCTAGTTTTCAATTAAAGTGAATAACAAATAATCAATAATTCAACATAATCGCTTTCTTATGAGAAATTTTGAGAAAAATAATCATACAAAATGCGGCAACGTTACATGTGGCATTTCAGTAGAACTCCATTTTACCTTGTTCCACGATCCTTTTTCATCCAAAAGTGAAAATATACTATTACAATTTGATACGTTTTTTACTCGCATCTTGACTCTTTTTCGTATAAGTGTAAAGTAAAAAGCTAGCGAAAGATTGAGGAAGAGAGCAGAAGCGGAATTAAGAGTACCTGCGAGCGTTTTTACACACACGTGAACGTGAGAAGCGACCTAAAACACTTTTCAAAATGAAAGAAAAGCCCGGCAGAAAAATTTAAAGTGAACGTTGATGATCGGTAGACAAGTTTTAAAGCTTTTAAAAATAATAATAAAAATAAAAAATACGTCGCTAGTGTCGTTGACGTGTGTAATGGGTTTGATATACTTGCGAAATTTATCACATAGTAAGTAGGTTAGGTACCTAGGGGTGGTTTCGAAACATTAATTTTCAAATTTCACCCAGAAAAGTTTATATATATACGTATATAGAGGTAGAGGTGTTTTCACAAGTACGAGGAAAAGCGAGATCGTGTTTTCAGAACCCTTAAACTTGTCCTTCCATTTTTTAAAGATTTGTGTATCCACAATTACTAAATCACTTATGTAGGTACAGGTATTAATTCAATTTTTCGACTAGATAAGTATCAGCTTATAAGGTTTCTCAAGGTTCGAGAGTCTCGCAGTTATAAGTATCCCAATTAAAACATCAAAAATTGCCAAAAAAAAATTTCACACCGCAAATATATCGCTTTATGTTAATTAAGAATTTTCTCTTCGCAAATCCGTCCGAGTAATTGTTTCGTTTCGTGAAACGTCACAGCATCGAATAGCGAAGAAAGATGAATAACGGAAAGTCGACAGTTTTATAGTAATAAATTCTCGAGTTGCCTTTGACAGTGATACATGGATAGTTTATTTTGAGTCGGCAAAGTTGCGCCTCGTCCCTTCTTCGTGCGTACCTTAGGTAAGAAAAGAGTCACAATGGGACATTTAGGACATTTTGTTACCGTTTTCTCGTACATACGTATAAATCCCGGAGTATTTGAAAACAAAACTTCTCCACGTTTTGAAGCCGCGGTGCAACTGCTGCGAACGTAATTAGAACAAGGTTGAAATGTTTACCTTGGATAGAAAGGCCGGAAAAAAAACTTCTCAGCTGAATTTCCAATTAAGCTTTGAACGTTTTAATTGACGATTGTCGACTGGTCGATGTTGTTAGAGCAGCTGATGAAGCCTTTTTAGCCTTTGTACGAGACACGGAAATAATAATGCTGGTTTTTTGTTGTTAGGTATCCTTTCTGTCGTCGTAGTATTAAATTAGCCCACGTATGAGATCAAATAAACCAATTTACATTGAAAAATTGATAGGTATTTATTACACGCTTTCAAATATTTTAGATATTTTTCTCACCATCATATTATGCGTGATTAGAAAATAAAAAAAAATCGACAGGTTAGGTACATACGTATTACGTACATGATTTAATCAGAGACAACACACCGACAGCAGGAATGCTCCAATGACTCGTAAATACGTACAAACATAATGGTGATATCTACTTGAATTCCTCGCAAAATAGATACTTTTAAAAGAATAAATTGGACCCTTTCCCTGCTAATAAACCATCACAATATACAAAGACCAAAAGTTTACAACACGCATTTAATTCGGCTTTATTTTCCCTTTAGCCTGTTGCTCGAGCTGTTGCACTTGCTTATTTTTGAAACTGCCATAAAATTCGCGCGCCAACACATTTTCTTATGTATTATTCAATAGCGGGCAGTTTTTTTTTGCCGTCGAGGCAAAATTACCGCTATTTCTGGCAACGGATGACAAAAATTATCGTGTGGTTTTTCCACAATTTTTGAAACGCGAAGAGCCGCGGTTTTCTGAATTAGAATTTTTACGACAGAATAGTCTGCTTCATGAGGATTCGTTACGGTTATAGCGTTTTCCTTTTTTTTTCTATCTTGCTTTCTTGTAAACGTACTTTTTGTATGGTGATTTTGCGTGATGGGTTCGACATTGGCATGCTTTTTGTCTAGATTGATCATAAAATTGACAATATACCTAGTTAATGTTTTCATTTTCGAACCAGAAGGATTTCCAGCAGAATTTGTTTGATTTTTGTTTCACGTATTCGCTTTAAATTTTCAGAAAAAGAAGAGCAATGAAAAAATGCAACTTTTCAAACTCACATAAAGTCTGATCACATCTCCCTTCTTTCTCTCTTCCTTCTGAGTACAACTCACCCTCGAGTAAGTACTCACATTTCGTTTTCGAAGTATGAGTTTTCGTGTTTTTATCATTCGCTGATTTTTCAAGATGTTTCTTAAATATTGGAAATCAAAATCTCAATATTTGATGGCAAAATTAAATATTCCATTTTTTGAAGTCAAATTTCAACCAATCTGAATCAAAATCTCCAATTAACTAGTGAAAAAGCGTTTTGCATGGGTAATTAAGCAAAATTACAGAAGCTGAATTTCTTTTTTTGAGTCTGGACGAATTGATAAAATTGAGATAAAATTGAGATATAAAGCTGAAATTTGGTTGACACTCTATTTTTGACCTTCCGAATCGATTGGCAATGATTTCAGCCGCGCCGTTTCGGACCCTTCGTAGGATTTCGGAATTTCTGCAGTTCTGGAAAAATTGTGTGTTAAAAGCAAGCCAAAATGAAATTCAGTATCGTAAACTGGGATTAACCGTTTCTGCAATCTTTTTAGTCGATTAGATTCCAATTCCCAAAATTTGTTTCTGCTTGTTTAGGTAAATTCAAAGTTCCTTTGATACTTATTTTTGAAAAATTGAATCTAAGAATCGCTTAGGTATAGCCGCCATAGGAAATTGAAAATAAGGCATGAACCAAATTTTGGATTTTCATATTGTTAGGTACTATTTCGGACGAATTTTGAATTTGAACCGTTATTAGATTGAGAGTATTGATATCATTTATGCAGGTGGTTCACGTTAGGAACCTCGTTGATATTAGTTTATTTTTGTTTACCTATTTATTTATTTTATAAAACTAAAAGTATTCATTTTTCCTACTTAACTTTGAATACGTACCTATCCACAGAGTGAGTAGTCTACCTAACATTTTCATTAAATCGTATATGCATGTGATATGGCTCTTGTTAAAACATAATATTATATGGAAGCTCAAAGGTAAAAGGAAAACGCCCCAATAAACTCGAGAATAACTATTAATTTTTCGAATCCCTATCCTCACAACCTACTACACATGCTCGAATACTGCGGAAATCTTTCAAATATTATTTCCTCGTAGTCGTCGTATCAAAGCTATCCAGCTACCCTTTCGTTCGAGTCGAATTTTTAAACATAGACTATTCTTGGCCAATTATTATTTAGTAGGTATATTGCGATCTTGGGAAATTCAGGTTGAAATTATACGTAACTTCATTGGTTAGGTATTCTGGTTCCGTTTTACACGTATACAACACATAGTAAAAAGAAGTAAAGTCTGAAGTGAATTTTTAATATCAAATAAACAAGGCGGAGAAGATGTTGGATGCGGTAAAAGTAGTAGGTATGGTACATACACCAGCAAGCAAAGTGTGGAGCAAGGGGCTCAGCAAAATTGAAAATACAATATAAACGAAATTAGTTACTCGGCGAATTAAAACTTTATAATTAATCGATTTCGGCTTCGGCTGGCAAATTAATTACGCCCCGAAACGAGTAAATATAAACACTCGGCTTATTCGTACAAAAATATACGTACTCGGGTGAAATTAAAATACATAGCTGAATTTTCAGTGTCGCTTTCGTCGTTGCCGTGAAAATTGCCACTGTAGGTGAAATTTCTTCGTATGTATTGTATACCCTACTCTATGAATACAATGTACAAATACACAACTATATTCTTCGTACTTGGCACGTCTAGGAAAAGTCGTTCTTATTCTTTTATTATTTAAAACTACAACCGAAGAAAATGTCTCGCATTTACCCGTATAGAGATTTCTAGGTGAGAAAACAACGAGAAAAAGGTGAAAAAAAAAACGTTTACACGTTTATCGTATTATATTTTTTTCTTTTGGTCGTTTGAGCTGTGAGGCGACGCAGCGCGCAGCGTGGGAAAATTCTCTATTGAAATAGAAAACTTTAAACTAGTTTTTTGATTATTTTTATAAGCTTGTGAAACGAGTATCGTGCAAGTTGTGCGCTGAATTTTAATTTTCGTTTTGCTTTTTCACTTTTGAAAAACAGACAGAAAAAAAAGTAAAAGGATTTTGGACTCGGGAGTCGCACAAATAGTGGCAATTTCCCATTTTAACATGTTACCAGAAAACGTCGAACAACCCAGGCGACAATTATAAAACGTTATTTTGATATGAAAATCGACTCGAGACTCGCTGTGTAATGAAGAAAAAGAAAGTAGAGTAAATGAAACGAATTTTCGAGAAAAACTGGGTAGTCGCTTGTTACCATCTGTGTTTAATTTTTGAAGAAGCTAAATATTTGTGCTTTTGTATCATCATTAGGTATAGGTATAGCGTGATATTACGTTTTTGAGTTTCGAAGTAAGGTCTCTTATATAATTAAAAGTTTAGTACTTAGTTTAATTTTTGAGTTCAAGCCTCTCACATTCCATGTGCCTATCCTGCTGCGCATTTTCGCAATTTGAATCCGATTAGTGCGAACGGATATTCTTAGCACCCCTACCCCATCTAAGGGGCGCCAGAATTCGGGGCCATTTGGATTTATCGCACTTGTCATCGGGGGTTTCTTGCGAATTGATTCCATGGTGGTTTCGCGTTGCCTTCAGTGGGGCTATTTATCCTTTAGCCAAGAGAAGTCCATGTCTGTTCTGTTTCTGATTTACATTTAGTACAAATAACTATTGCTTCTTAATGGTTTATAATTTGTATTGTATTGTGAGCTATGGACTGAGTAGGTGGCAGGCTTACTCAGTTCGCCTTTTTACGACAAGCAGAGACTACCATGGGAATATTCTACATATCTCCATAGAAACCAGGAAAAGACTAATCAGGACGCTAGTTTTCCCAGTTTTCTTGTATGGAGCGGAGACCTGGACATTGAAGCAAGATGATCGAAGAAAAATTGATGCTTTTGAAATGTGGGTATGGCGCAGGATGTTGAGGATACCATACAGTGCGCACCGAACAAATGCATCAATTGAATCGGTGAGAACAGAAAGGGACCGAGTCACATTTTTGGAAATTTTTTTTCATGGATATTGGGGTTTCAATGTACGGCGGATTGACTGGTGATGTCAGATTTCGCAAAACTGCCTGGAAAGTGGTATTTGGGTGCAGAAAAGGGCCGGATCCGCATTTATGACTTTTTTGTTGAATTTTTTGAATTCCTTGAAAAATAACTAACATTTTTGAGAAGACCATTTTTTGAAAGTTAAGCTCATCTCTGTACTGTAAAAAGGCGAAAAAATTAACAACTTTGTCAAAAAGTCTTATACCTCAAGGAGTTTTTGGTCAATTTAAACGAGATAGCAGTCTAAGTGATGTACTTAGATGTAGAATCAAAACCCATTCGTGCCCGAGCAATTTCAAGAGAAATTTTGGCGATTGATTGCAGAAAGGGTCTAAGTCCCATTTGTTTAGGCAGCAACAGCGCCGGCGCACGTGAATATTTTTTTTTCTAAACAGTACTAGCATTGTGTCTTGGGGTTCTCTTTCAATGACCTTAAGCATGTTTACCAAAAATTTTAGATTTCCGAATAAATCAGTTTTTTGTTATTCCTGAAAAGTGCGAAAATGGACTTAGCCCATTTCCATTCTCACCGATTCAATTGTGGAACAACTGCAAGAACCAACCAGGCTAAATAAAATATGCGAGATCAGGATAATGAGTTATTTTGGACACATAGCCAGAAGAGGACCGGAAAACATTGAAAAAGGAATTCTCTTTGGCAGGGTCCTTGGAACATGAGGGAGAGGAAGATCTCCAACAAGGTGGACCGATATAGTCCGGAAAATAGCTGGTTCAGTTGCGAATGCGGCCACGCTAGCTCAAGACAGAGAGGAGTGGCGGTCGTTGTTGAGGGCACACCAGTCGCTGGCCACTATGACGTTGATGATGATGATTATGAGTTTAATTTTGGAGTATTTTCTCTGCAAAGAGGTATCGTGAAAAACAAAGAAAAGTATCCCAACTGATGGGAAATTCTAGATCGAAACAGGACAAATAATTGAAAGAGTAAAAATTCACCATCATAAAAATTTTTGAAGTGCTAAATTTCAATTTTCAAATTTTGATAAGGTAGAAAGTTGTAATTTAATTTACTATCACGGAAAAAAAAGTATGGATAATTTTTACTATTTCATACAGTAACCGGATCCCATTCAAAAATATTGTGATTTTTACTATGAGAATAGTAAATTTTACTATGAGATTAGTAAATTTTACTATGAGAGTAATAAATGTTTACCTAATTCTAGATAAAATGTATTTTTTGGCTGAGTAAAAATCACTATTATTTTTGAATTGGATCCGGTTACTATACTAAAATAGTAATTTTTATTATTTTTTTTCCGTATACGTGCCTAATTCGGTATTTTGACCTTGAGTATGTCTCTATCTTAGAATGGATTACAAAAAAATGTCGGCGAAGGACGCCTTCATTTTGAGTTGAAAGTGATCTAGATAGATTGTTCGCCCCGGAGAGGACTCCTTGAGACAGCGATGTGCGCTCTCAAAGAAAGGATATTTGAAAAAAACGCCCAGTTACGAAGGATTAGTATTTGAGATTCAGCGTTGACTTATAAGGTTCTACAGATCTGTTGAAATTTTGAAAATAGCCTCATTTTCAGTAAATTCGTGTTTTGGATGCAAACATTTTGAAAGATATCATTTTTGAAATCGATGGTGTATTTTGAAGTGCAGTGGTACCAATTTTCTGAACACTATTTCCGACTTCAAAAACTCAAAAAATTGACAAGTTTTTGCTGAAGTATATTTTTCGATTTTTTGGTTTCAACTATGATGACTAAAAAATAGTGATACGTACATCGGTCGATAAACTTTCGATTTCTTTGAAACATGGCCAGACTGTTTACCAGGCAAATTCGTGATTCCGTCGACTTCAACTTTGAATTTGAATTATTTATCGACCGTGCCGCCGGGTTCACGTCATGTCTCAAATTTACTCGTAGGTGCGTGTGGGTGTTTTGTATCCGCATCGTCTCTGGCGAAAACCTACATACGAGTAATATATTGGATTCGAAAAAGGGATTATTATTAATATTTCTACGAGTAATTCCATTGTACGACCCCCGAAAGCTAGAAAAATTTTCAAAAACGTCATTATGTTTGCGAGAAATGAGGAGTAGGTGTGCGAAGAAAGTTATTACTCGAGATGACTTCTTTATTCGGGTATATCTCCATGTTCCGCAGATTCCGGAGTACAGGTACCATATGCGGTATTTTTCTCATTTCGGTCGCGCTGCTGAGCTCGCCAGCGAGATAAAAATCCTCATACGTATAAATGTAGCTGATTGGAAATTTTCTACACGTTTAAACAATGCTTTGATGTTTGCGAAGGATTACACGAGTCGTGTGCCGGAAAGGAGGATACCGAGGAGGGGCAGCAAGGTGAAGCTTAAGGGACGTTATTACTCGACTATGTATATAATGTACGATGTGGCGCTTCTCACAAAAGCGAGAAAAACGCTTTTCAATGGAGCTCTTTTTCACAATTATCTTGTTCCTTCGGTCGGCGACTGCTGCAACGTTTCAAATTACTGTGGCGTGAAAATTTCGAAATAAACGGTGTTGTTTTTTCCGCCTTCTAGAGTTCACCATCGGCACATACGATTGCGGCGTGAACTTTCCATCGTACCATATCGAGTGTGGTTTCGAGTGCGAGTACGTCGAAGAGAAACTGTTGAGATGGTAGGGTGGAGCGGTGCGTTGTGGTTCAGAGAGTTTTTTTTTCTCAAAAAATGAGCTCGGAAAAGAACGTGGTGGAAATTCGAGTGTTGAATAGAATAATTTCAAGTTGAAGAATGACGCGATGTGTTGAGGTGTAGGTCTATTCAAGTACCATCTGCTGCGTTCGGTCGTTATTTTGTCCAGGCTCGAATAAAGGCTGAATTTTTTTCTGCGTTTGGAGCCTCGAATTCTATTTTTCTGTACCGATGATTTTGTGAGAAAGTTTATACGCAAATTTTTTTCATTTTGGTGTCGACTGTCCTAGGTATTCCTTTTCTAATCGAATTCGTTTTTAAATTTTTTTTTTTAGAAAATTTCTCACGTGTGTGATTCTTTTCTTATGTCTGTCTGCGTAACATCAATACGTATGCTCAATGCTGGTAGAATATTTTTTTGAAATTATGCCTTTATTCGACAAATTTGATAAAAAAATACATACTTATTGAAAGAAGTATCGGGTTGTCATTTTACGAAGTTTGAAACGTTTCAAGAAATTTCTGATATGTTATGCACAGAAAATTAATATGTATGGTATTGTTTCTTGTTACAGGTGAGTGAAAAACATTTCAGTATACGTGAAAAAAATTGAAACAAGCGCGCTGAAAAAAATTGAAAACTGGTAAGACATGAAAACATAATATATATGAACAAGAGAAAGTCTTGATTACTCAGAGGTCGATTTCATTCATTTTTTTTCTGAAGCATGAAAACTGTCGAGGTACCTGCTTCATAAAAAATAATTAGCTACTGAGTCATTCCACGTCGATTCGACCTAGAAGTGGTAGGGGGGGGGGGGGGGTCGGCGATTTTTTTGAAATTTTTCTTGCGGAAAGACCTTCCGACGGGATGACCAATGGCGCAAATCGCAGCCATCTAGCACTTTTTAAAGGCTGCTAGGGGGTGTCAAAGTTTTCAGTGAACTTGAAATATCATCCATTTCAGCAGTGGATTACTTGATAATCACGATACCTACCAAAATGTAACTTGTTACAATAGTTGGAGGGTTTTAAAGACGTTTTGGTGATATCATAAAAATCAGCGTTGTCAATTTTTTTCGTACGAAAAATTAGCTCGAAAAGTTTCAAAACGTAGTTTTCATATCGTTCCGACTCTCAAAATTTCTAAAAAAAAATTATTACGGATAATTTTTCATGCTGAACAACATATTAAAAAATTAAGATTGCATTATTGCGTAAAGTCGATATAAAAAAATTGAAAGTTTGCGAAAAATGCGATTTTCTGATTTAAAACATGAAAAAAAGTTTTGATTGGTGAAGTTGACCCATTTGACCCGTATTTTTACGTATCTTTTGAAAAAGTTTAAAAAATCCTTTCACTCGATGAAATGAACTCATCACAAAAAAATCAAAATTCTGACTGAATTGATAAAAACAAATTTTAATTTTTTGCCAAGATTGTTCTCAAAATAGGTACAGCATATACGTTTAAGTACATTTTTTTAAAACAAAACTTTGGTCTGCGAAATTCGACTAATTGATATTTCAAAGTTTGAACTTGAAAATTTTCACCTTTTTGACCTATTTCCATAAATTTTTCTTAGTTTCTTCGCCTACGGCAATCCAAGTCTCGAAATCGTCTGAAAAATTTACAATTTTCTTTTCTCCTACAAAAGCTGCTAACTCGAGACGCGTTAATTAAGTATCAAAAAACTTTAATAAAGAAACTTTTCGCGATAAAAAATTCCTAATTATTCTATTCCCTAACTGGTTGTGTTTTTTGTGCATTATTTTGTTGACAATATCGACAGAAGAAGCAATCATTTGAATACGAACTGCTTTTCTTTTCAAATTATTTAACGTCGCTTCGCATCAATCCCGAATAAAATTATTCGCACAGAGTCAAAAAATTGACAAACTTTCTCGATTTTGCGTTTTCCTAATTAAATTAGAATTGATAATTTTAGTCTATAAAAAAATAATAATAAAGAAAAACGTCGGTTGTGTTATGTCTTCCATGGTTTGTGGGAACTGGGAATGGATTTTTTTGGCCTAAAAAAAAACGTGGGAAGAGAGGTTTATATAGCAATGGTAAATCCTCTTTAAAAATAAAAGTTCACCGGAGGGTAAAAGTTGTTTTGAAAGTTTATCGAAGCTGTGAAAAATCATATTCGATTATCGCTATTGAAATTGGATATATTACCAGCCTAAAGATGGAAAAAAAAACTATAAGTGCGAGTATCATATGCTTTTAATATTTCCAAGCTTTGTATAGAGATCTGCATGTAATGTAGGTATTTTTGTTCGATATTTTAATCTGGTTTTAATAAAAACTCCACGCGTGTTTGAAACTGCGTATGAAATTCCTGCAAAAAATTTATTATTTGAAAATTTTCCAGAGTTATACGATAAAGAACTTGCTGTCTGTCTGCTGTAAGATGTTTGAGTCAGGAGAGGGTATTCGACAAATACGCTGAGGTATTTTACGTACCTTGAGTGATTCCTAAAATAATACCTACCTATGTATTTTTTCCCAACGAGCGTCGAGTGACAGTATTAAAGAGTTGAATATTTTTGTATCTTTTATAAATATTACTTCCACCCTGAATTTCAAGACATTGTAATGAATGGAGAGGGTAGAAGCATGTGAAAGATGTTTTCTTTATCTCTCCTACCTCCCCGTTCTTCTGCAGCGAAATTTTCAAAAAAAAAATAGATATGTGGGTTGGTATTTTAAAAAGAGGAGAACTAGTGCAATACTTTCTAACCGGAAATTGAATGAATGTTAAATTTTGGAAAGAAATAAGTAGGTATTTCAATTTTTAGCTACCCAAATTTGTTTTTCAATTTTTGGAAAATTTTTGAAAATTCAAATGCTTAAGTAAGATCTAGAAAACATGAGTTTTCTTATTTAAAGTCCTAAACAATTTTCTTTCTTCACATATAAACCTTCCAAACATTTTTGTTGGTGAAAATATTCAAGTGGGTGAGCAGGAGCTCCTTGCCAATTATTTCTTTTGAGAAGTTGAATGGCTCATTGGAAACCAGAAATTGGTTGACCAATATTTTCGTAGAATTCAATAAAAATTCCAAACCAAATGAATCTGAAGAGATTTATTTTAGATTATTTTAAATTTGAAAGTAATTTCTGGAAAAAATTCAAAATTTTCTGAGAATTTAAAATAAATATTTTGAAAATCGAGTACCTAAATGAGCATAGAAACTCCTCATCTACTGAAAATAAATATTGTCATCTTTAAAATGATTAAATTTTAAAAATTTCATATTTTCATCGCAAATTCGATCTGGTTACTTTCAAAAATTTTCTAAAAATAAACTTGGTAATCGAAAATTTAAAATTTTTTACCTTGCACTTCTTATTGATTCAATTTCCGAGCCGGAGGGTTAATGTAGTTTCATTGTTAACTGAATATCGAATGTTCTTATTTAGAACGACGACGATTGAAATGGCAACTCTAAATGGAATCGAGAAATACAGACGACGAAAAATCGAACGAAATAGGTAATCGCAAATCAAATGAAACCATTGTAAATTATTCGCGAAGGTATTTTCTCAAAGTTGGTAAATAAAAGATAGACGCCGCAAGATATTGTTTTCCTTTGCTGCTCTTTTCGTTCTGTAGGTGTAACCGGCGATAAATTTTTTTACTTTTTATGAAGTGAAGCCGCAGGACAACCGGTATCAAATTACTAATACGGAGGTGAAAAAGAGAAAAATGAAACGTGAAAAACCGACGTAAAGTGTAAAGACTAATTCGACTCGAGGCGTTCGTTTTTTTTGTGCGCTTTTTTTTCCGCGTGGAAAATTATTTTTCCTTGTAAAAAGTTTCATTTCTCATGACTTCTTACCTACTATATTGTGTTGTATAATACTCGGCACCGAGGTGAAATAAAATTTAATATACGACGGGAAAACACTTAAAGGTCACCGGAGATCTTTACACCAGTTTACCTTTACAATAATTCGAAGAAATTGCCATTTTTTAGTGTTATTGTGGTTTGGCATTTTTTTTACGACGAGCTTTGCTATGTTTTTGTTTGAGCGAAATCTACTTTATCGGGCTGGTATTGGGGTTTAAATTGAATTGACGGAGTTCCTGTTTCCTTTTTTATTCTTTTTGATTTTTTATCGAAATATATGATATGAAGGTTGGAACGTTTTTTCTTCCGATGATACGTATCAAATTTTGGTGAAAATTCTATTATCAAACTAACCAGTACAGACGAGTTGGGAATTTAACCGAGTACTCGTAATCGAAAATTAAAATTATTGGAAGATTTCAATTTATTAATTTGTCAACTGCGACGGAGAAAAAAGTATGTTGCAATTTTTGAAAAATTATAATCAAATGCGCGAAAAAAATTCTAATCATTTTACGAAATTGATTTTTCTCCTGCTTCAAACCATTGCGAAGAGTTGGTAAAAATTAATTCGTCTTATGCAAATCGAGAATAAATTAATAACGTAATTTCTACTAAGAAATTTTTACGCCACAAATCTCCCATTATGAAGGAAGTTTACGTTTGTAATTTAAACAGACATTCTCGATTGACCCTACTTTTTTGTATGCAAAAAAATTAGCGAAGTACTTGAAATTGCGTCCTTTTCAGCTCGCTTTATTCATTCGACATTCGATTAGGGTAAGGTTGCCTAATATCGCGACCATTGCCGTATTTCGTCTATAATTACCGTAAAAAGTCGGGAAATAATTTATTTAGATTGTTTTTTCACAGGCAAAACGAATAAAACAAAAATTAGGTACTACTGCACAGTCAAAACTCACAATCGTGAATTTTAGCAGTATCTTCGATTGTCTGCCTCAGATATGTTCTTAAAGTACAGGAAAATGTAAAATAAGTTGATAAAATTGGAAATTTTAACGAATGAAAGTAAGTTTGGCAAATCCCCTCATCAAATTCAATTTCCTTGGGGTGCCCTAATTTCAGCCTTTAAAAATCACATAAACATCGGTGGTCGAAATTATGGCATCATCCCCATAAAAACAAAATTTGGAGAAATTTACCAAACTTGCGTTTGACTAATCCAAAAATTAAGTAGCTAATCCATAATTATTAATATTCAAATATTATGTAGGTAGGCTATGTAGGTATTTACTCGAAATGTTGATTTTGGTGTATTTGACTTTATTTTGAGCATTTTAGAGAGTGGTCGATATTAGGGACCCAAAATTTCCGATTCCAATTTTGAGTTGTTGAAGAAAAGAGTTCATGAAAAATATTTTAAATGCCTTGATGTTCACGAGGCTTTGATATTGGGGGGGGGGGGTGGTGAAGGGACGGTAGAGTTAAGGTATATTTTAAGCCATTTCGGAGGGTTCTATCTAAAAATGGGTTTGATTGACAGATAAAAACAAAAAAAAGTAGTCGATTTTAGGAACTTAACCCTTGATCAAATTGAAAATGAAAAAGGGCAACTATTTAACGAATTATTAATTTGGCGGCATTTATTGGAATAAATGGAATAGTGTTTCTGTTGCGGTTGTCAAAAGGACATAGTGTGGTATTTTTGACGATACGATATCTAATATTATACTACAAATATGTAGGTAAAGGTATACGTTTGTGAAACGTACATAGGTATGTGCGTGCGCTTTTCTGTATCAGAAGTGTTTTAGTATTGATACCTAGTGCAAAATTGACGGGGGTCTTTTTTTAATGGGCTTGGATTGGATCGACGAATTACCATAAAACACAATATTTGAAACTGTAATTTAAGTGTTGTTTCAAGTAACAATGTTTAGATTGTGTGTTTTGGATCGATGTGCTCGTTTAAAGAGCTAATTATTATTATCAAGTATTCAAGTATTATAAACAGTAGGTAGGTACCTGTTGCAGCATTATTTATACCTACTGATGTGATAAATGAGTATAGAAAGTTGAAAAGGATTTCACGTTTCGCGTTTGATGTTTGGTCAGAATATTGTTCGAGATTTCCAAAATCTTATAAGTCAGCAGAAAATCATTATCTTCAAAGCTGAAAAAATTCTGTTGATTCTCTCGGCATCTAAAACATATTGCAAAATATTTACTTTGCCATCTAAGTAATTCGGTGAAAACTGCGCAGAAAATTCATCTTGAAATGCATCTCCCCCGTACTACCAAGATAATTGCTTTCAGTGCTTAAAATTTTTCCTAAAATTTGTCTCATCAAAGTGGAATTTATTGTAGAAATCGCATTATTTAGTTTATGAATTTTTTTAAGGGTAGAGGGAGGGGTAAAATCTAAAAAATTTGTGCTCCGGGGGTTAGTTCTTGATTCCAGCCGTTTTGGAGCGAGAGTGACCCCTCAAAAAACCACTCTTGTGGTGTCACTCTCAAAATCGGCTCAAATGTGGATAAACTCGTTAAACAGGTCGAGTGTAATATACAACTCGATTTTTAGCTGCCCAACTTCATATTCACGCCTTCTGGAGCAAATTTAAAATTCTGGAGAAATTGAAAATCACGCGGGAGGCTCCAGAATGGCTGGAAATTGTAAAATTTTGATTTGGGGGGTTATTTACGGACAAAATACAGCGATTCGCGCAAATTTCAAAAATTTCCTCACAAAAAGGTTATCTTTTGATTCTTTGGATTTTTTAATTTTGAAAAAATCTGCATGGTCAAAAAGCCACTTTTGAGGTGTCACTCCCAAAATTGGCTCAAATGTAGATAAACTCGTTAAGCAGGTCGAGTATAATACACAACTCGATTTTTAGCTGCCCAACTTCATATTCACGCCTTCTGGAGCAAATTTAAAATTCTGGAGAAATTGAAAATCACGCGGGAGGCTCCAGAATGGCTGGAAATTGTAAAATTTTGATTTGGGGGGTTATTTACGGACAAAATACAGCGATTCGCGCAAATTTCAAAAATTTCCTCACAAAAAGGTTATCTTTTGATTCTTTGGATTTTTTAATTTTGAAAAAATCTGCATGGTCAAAAAGCCACTTTTGAGGTGTCACTCCCAAAATTGGCTCAAATGTAGATAAACTCGTTAAGCAGGTCGAGTATAATACACAACTCGATTTTTAGGTGCCCAACTGCATATTCACGCCTTCTGGAGCTAATTCAAAATTCTGGAGAAATTGAAAAATCGCGCTGGAGGCTCCAGAATGGCTGGAAATGGAAAAATTTGGATTTGGGTGATTAATATTAGTTTTGAGACTTATTTTGACCATTTTTACTGATCAAGTACGTACTTCAAAAAAAAACATAAATCGTCGAAAACAGTCAATTTTGAATTTTCAAAAATTCGCGAAAAATCGAAAAATGAACTTGGACAGCTGAAAATTTGGTTTTAGGGGTTTTAGACTATGCTCTTTCCAAAAATCGCGGTCCCGTTCAAATCGGAGTGTGACACCTCAAGCGGTTTTCTTGTTAGTTTAAGTACGAAATTTTGTTTCTGGGGAGCTGTTTGCAACGTCCCTGTTATTTATGACATTTTTTCGTTCATGAATATTGTCCATTCGAGTTGTAGTTGTATTTTTCCACGTAGGTATCTACCTATATTCTGCAAGATATCGTAATTTCTCGTATTCTGAACAATTTTTACATCATTTCAATGAATTTTCATATCAATTTTGGGAAAAAATTCACGACATTTCTTAACCATCGTTACACGAAGCCGTATTTTTTGAGTTATTTCAAGCGTGAGAGTTTCATAAAGTTGTCAACTCAGCTTTGCTCACCAGTGGACTATACTTCTTGACGTTAAATTGCCTGCTCGAAAATCCATCAAGCTTTTCTCTAAAACATTTCATCTACTAGTTCTTGCGCTTTTTCTTATCTCAAGGGTGAAATTTTCTCATCGCTAAATCTCCCGTCCAACGGTCGCGGCCGACACAAGACATAGTACTCGTATTTTTTCAAATAAAGCGTGTCCAACGATTGTGAAATTTATCGTAAAATCTCTACCTACTAACCTCGTTTTATTCTATGTACGAAAATTACAATCAAGATAGGAAAAGTTTTAGCAAAAGTTTTTTCTGTTTTGCAAAAAACCACCCTCCCGAAGAGATATATCCTACCTACCTATGTTTCACATATCTATCTCTCTGCCCGTAGTGTCGAATTCTCTTCTGTCGTATTTCAAAACGCACTGTGCGCTGCTCCGAGAAATTCTGTCTATATACCTTATACGTATACGAAAAACGAATAGGCAGACACGAGACTTTGTATGTATACGATCATTTGTACGCGCGTGTATTACAAACTGCTGATAAGTTTGCGAAAAGATCTCGCAAAAGTTGAATCTAGGCGATTAGACGGTTTAGACATTTTTTCTTCGGAAAAAAATTGCACCTGAGAGAAATCGTAATGTCGTTGCCGAGCGTTCGGCATGTATTCGAATGGTAAACTGCGTGACGTTATTCTTGAAGAAGTATAAGCCCTGAAAAATTACGTGGGCTTCGATGCCATAAACGGTGTCTTGTATTTGGATTTAATTTTTTTTAATATTGTGACCCTAAAGATGCTATTTTTTGAGGAATAGAAAGTGCGCGCCTGTATAATAACAATACAAGAAAAAACCTTGAAAAAATGCAGAAAATTTTTTAAAAATTTTAAATGTTGTGAAATGGGACGACTTCATCACGGTTTTTTCAGTTATGTATTTTTCTATCTTCAGTATCCAAAGGAAATATATTTTTTAATTTTCAATATATCAAATGAATTAATTTGAACTATTTTGGGCCTGGAACCTTAGTTACGAAAATTTCGGGACGATTATTTTCTCCAATACTTGACCCAACTGTAATATTGAACCCGGGCTCAGACACCGGATTTACTTGAGTATATTCTCTGTAATTTTCCACTAAACCAGCCTTCTCTCTACTACCTTTTCATGTTCTAAAATGAAAAAAATGACATCAGATTAGTATTTTGCGATCTTTTCAACCATAAATAGGTATTTGGACTATGGTTTTAGATGCACGTCTGTCATTCTATTGAATTACAAATACAAACAGTTTTTGGTTCACTTAGGTCCGCACTGTCGTAGGATTTCGGATTTGTTCTCATAAAGTATACGTTTAGAAGGGATTACGGATTACTTTCAATCAATTTTGACAATGAGAAAATTACAAATATGTAAAATTTGAAATTTGAATTGGAGAAAAAATTATTCGAAATTAGCGAATCGTTTTTCCGGATTAATTTATCTAATTCGTGCCACGTGTCGTCAAAATCCTACAGTTTTTACCTTTCTTCGTAATTTTTTGTACCCGTGTCCTAATCCTTTTCATAGGAATTGGCTGACATATTGTCCTAACCACAGCAGCGTTCGGTGGTTTATCGTGTATAAACGTCTGACAATACATCACGTGTATGAGAAAATTTTTCATTATAATCACTTTTGTAAAAAAACAAAATATTTTTTTTTAACAGCCCATGCTAGATCGATAGGTAGATAGCTACATAGATACGTAGATGGGTAAAGCGGATTTAAATGTTCACCAAAAAAAAAGTTTTCAATAGAATCAACCATGCAATAAAATTAAAAACTCGTTGTTAATTAATTTGGTAAAATGGAGTTTAGTTTACACGGAAATTCTTCTATTGGATTAAAAATAAACGTCATTTTTACTTGATGGGTGTAACTGTAAACGGAACTGAAATATTTTTATCTGTATTGTAAAGGATAAAAATATTTGTACCACTGTATTTTATTTCCTTTTTTTTGGATGCCTGAAAAAAATACAAAATTATAATGACTTTGAAAGCTTTTCCAACTGTTCTTTTCATCTCCAAATATTATAAAATGAAAACCCCAATGGAATTTTCGAAGAAGGTGATGGCCAATGGGAAATTCCAGCTAGGTCGATTGATTTTTTTCCTGAAATAAATCTCAACTGTTTCTGTGGAAAGTACGAGTTGTCCCAAAAATCAACTAAGTATAGCTACATGTACATATTTAAATTGAAGTTGTTTCAAGTTGAACAGAACACTTGTAATAATAGTCAAAATTTTGAGAAAAAGTCGTAAAAAAGTAAGATGTAAAAATTTGAGGACTTGAAATGGCAAAACTGTCGTTTTGTAATTAATTTTTCATTTTTTTCTAGAGGGGGAGCCAAGTTGAGAGATTATTCTAAAAATATATAATTTGAACAGATCTTCATCTTCTCTGTGGAAAGTTGTTTTTTCTTCTTCATCGGGTTATTATGAAATAAATAAATCTGTTCACTTGACGCTACCTCGATTTTTTTTTAAATCCTCGGGTCAGTTTACGTATTTTCCAGTCTAATCAAAATGTTTCAAAAAAATTTTTAAACAGAAAGAATTCCGAGTTCGTGAGTATGCTTATACTTACTCGTTTCTATTCAGAATTAGTCGAATATTCACTATTCAGGCATTACTAGTCAGCAAACTTTTGATTCGGGAGGAAACAAAGTTTGAAAAATCCATCGATCTTCTCAAGCTGAAAACGTGAACTATAAAAAAAGAAAAATATTCCATTAAAAGTTAATTTGATTAAACTAATTCTTTCAAGTCCAAGTAGGTACTCGTTGAGAAAATTATCATGTACACCTAACTCCTAAGTGCTCATTAAATGAATTAAAAATGTACATAACATAAGAAATTAATCACCTAATATGCTATAATTATACTTACTTGATACATTTTTCATTTTCACGAGTACTCGATGGTATTTAAACGATTCATTACACAGCTAGTAATTTAAAACAGGGTTTCGCAAAAAATCCTCAACATCGAAACTTATCCTTACATTTTTCCCTTTCACATTCAAAAGCCAAGGTACCTATTATTGCATTAAAGAGCCATTATTCAAGTCGATGTGCACATTTCATATTTCTGTATCATCAAAGAGCCAGCTAGGTAGATAACGGAATGATTTTTCAAAACTCGACGATAGTTTCGGATTCGAATTACATTTCTGAAATAAGAATACGCTATCACCGTAAGACTGGGATATTGCAAGGTTTGTGTACCTACCTACATATTTGTGTACTGAAAGCTGAGCTTTTGGAGACGTTTCACGAAAAGTGTTGGTATACGTATACTTATCTCAACATTGCTTCATTGTAGAATCACGACTTACTTAGGTATATCGCGAAAGACTTCTGGCTGTTTTAATTTATTTCCTGCTAGTTAATACTTAAACTCTACACCGCGCCGAGAAGAATCTACATCGCAGTCTCTCGCCCCTCCAACCGACTATGGTTGTCAATAAAGCTCGTTTTTCTACCATTTTACGCTCGCTTAAACTATTAATTATTTTAGGTACGTATACTTAACTGCTTGTCATTCGCTGTCTTGGAAATACAAATGGCTTTGCAAAAAGCACGTGCTGTCACATTCACGTATCCGAGTACAACACACATTCAAAACATTCAAAAAGTTACCTACTCGTACATACGTTTCAGTATAGAAAAACAGCATACACTGGTTTGTTAAGTACCTATTTGTACTTTAAATGTTGATCACGGGAGCTTAATTTGATATACTTACTTTAAAAGTTGCGAAAGTTTTGAAATTACAGCGAAACTCTCAATTGCACTTGATTCCTGGCCGGGTAAGCATTACACAGAGTTTTTTTTTGACCGATATTAGACTTCGTCCATTTTCCTCATTCCTCATCACCTCTTTTTTTTCTTCAAAAACGAACCTTCTGCCATTTGGAATACCCAAATACGCGATAACGTCGTCTTTTACTAAATCAATGTACACTCCATTAGATCAAGTTTGATAGTATCTCGAATCCTTTTTTCTTTACTTTCTACTTTCTATCGAAATGCCGAAAAATACCTTTATATCTATACGTATTCTTCAATCAATTTATATTCGTCAGAATGTTGACCATCGTAGCAGCTCTATAGGTAGGTACATACATACATATTTATTCGCGTAGGCCATGTAATCGTAACTATGGTAACATGAAAACGTAGTGTTATAAAAACACAAAAATGAATACACGTTTCTTAATTTGCCTCTTCCTTCTTCCCCTTGTCTTCTTTTTTTTCTCCCTTTCACTGATTGCCTGGACGGAAAAGAGTATGTGATTATTTTGAATACGCTTTTAGATTAAGTTAGCATTTGTGTACATTTGACCTTTTGTAACTATTTATGTGAAGTAATGTCGACGGTATTACGAAATCTTCCTTAGGCTGAAGAATTTTAAATTCATATCTAAGTTGTATTGAAGGAAATGCTCCTTGAGATTTGATCATTTTTTTTTTTTAGCATAACATTTGTAGCGAATAAGTATGTTGAAAGAGGTTAAAGAATGAATCAATTGAAGATTCAAAATCAGTGTTGAAAATTTGGAAACCTCAGTTCTGTACTGTAGGTGTCAGTTCAACTTTTTATGATGAACACAAAAATCGAAAACTATTATTTGAAATGTTGGGGGAAAAAACGTTGAAAACCCTCTCTTACCAAACAAATACTTTTGAAGATGGGATGTTTTCCTTGTGTGGGGAGCAGGGATCCCAAATTTTGAACAAAATCCATAAAATTTCATTGTAAAGTTAGCATTTTTATTTTTACTAATTTAAAGACGCCACGTTGAAATGTTTGCTTATTTTTCTGTCGAGCCTCTCTGAACTCTTTTCTTCTCCTCACTCACTTTCCATTAATAATTTTTTTTGAAAGACGCGATTGTATCCCATCAGCAACATTTTTTCGATCAGGCAGCCGAAATTTCAAGTGCCGAAGTGTATTTTTCGATTTTTAATCCAAAAATCAAAGTTGTGTCAAAAATCAGAGAAAATCAAAATTTTAATAAATTGACTTAAAACACTGAAATTTGGTATCATTTTAGGTAGGTATCTACCCTATTTTCCACCCTTGGAATCGATTTGGAACAGCATTCGAACCATTTTGAGTAGTTTTGGAAGTTGGAACCTCCTGCAAATTTTTATAAGTTAAAAATGTCCACAAAATTTCTCCCAATTAAGTTGGAAAGCAAAATTTTACTTGACTATATGTATTTTCCAATTTCAAGTGCTGAGTCGATTGAAGACAGTTTCAAGCCGTTCTGGAGTCTCCAACTATGTACATATTTTGAAAATTCTCAGTTTTTATACAGTGCAATGAAAACTGTCTAGACTTACCACAGCACATATACACGACTGATGCTAAATCTATTTCTGCCGATTCGGGAATTTCTAAAATATATGGCTGGAGGCTCCAGAATGGCTTGTAACCACCTTCAATCAAACTCAGCATGTTGAAATGAGAGTATAATTTGCATTTTAGTTTATTGCAGGTGAATTGGATTGATAAAATTTTGTGGAAATTTCAATTTCCAAAATATAGATATGAGAAGCTCCAAAACTACTCGGAACGGTTCGAAACTGTGTTCAGTAGATTTTTGGCTTCATATACGTAATTGTGGTGTGTCCTTTGGCAAATTTCTTTCTTTTTTTTTGGTCACTTTGGTAAAATTTTGATGTTATTTTATTCTACATTTTTGGGCCATTTATTTTCAAAAATTCACCAAAATCGAGAAAAGCACTATAGCATCTGAATTTTTTTTTTCATGCTCTTTAAATTTAGTTTTTGTCTGGTTCAAAAAATTTGTGCTTTATTCCCCCAACGTTGAAGTTGCTGTACCATAATAGTATGAATATTTATTCATCTTGGCGATTCCAACGCCTCACTACGTCTTTTCAACTCGGGCGATTCAGAAAGAATTGACCGAATTGACGAACTAAGGAACTTGAGAGATCGAATAAAATGTCTTTCAGGGTATTCATTTGACCTTTTGGAAAATAGATAACCTTAAATAAATAAATAAATAAATAAATAAATACATTCGCACTTCACCACCTCAACCTATTGAAAATCTAATTAACTTATCAATTTTCCTATCGATTGGTGGACGCAAAAAAAAGTTGAGAAAATTTCGAAATGATATCCCACAAAGCCTATAAAATCGTCTTGAAATGTATTTTGCGTTAAAACGTCACCAAAGGGGAAAATACTATCTTGTATGTGAGCGTTGTAAAGATAACTTTTTTTCGAAATAAACGTACGCACGTACGACGCGTATTTCCTTATATCATGATACACCTGAAAGAAGAAAATTGTTTTTAAAATTTTTCTCTCTTAAAACGAGAATCGATACCCTATGTTTTTTTGCTGCTACAGTATTGCAAACGATGCCATAAATTTTGTTATTTTTTCGCATGCACGATGTAAAATTGCATTTGGACGACAATACGAGCCACCTTTCACGAATATTACACTCGTATAAAAAAAAACTCACGTTTTCTGTTTTTTCTTTTTTTTTTTTTTATTCGACTCTAATATGGAAACTAGACCCCCGATCAATTTAATTAATAATTACTTTACGAAATTAATTTTTACGACGCTTTTAGAATCGTTGCAATTAGTTATGGCTAGCCTTTAATTGAATTTTTAATAAAGTCGGTTACAATGAACGTGAAAAGTAAGTACTTAAAACCGGTATCCTATTTTAGTGATTTATTTACTTTTAAATGGTAAAAAATACAAACTGTTGCTTTTGATTTGTTCGACGATCAGAAACGTTAAATTGGATAATTTCGATAGTGGTCATGATAAATGCGATGTTCGCTTTTCTGCTTTTCTCTAGAATAGCCGGAAAAATAACCAGCGATTCGATTCAACCTATAGCTACATACTCGTTGAAAGGATGAGAAACAAATCTCCCTAAGATAGCTTTTGCTATATACTGCTGTACAAGTAAACCGTGTAAAACGTTTCATTCTATTTGCGTTAACGATACTTATACCTTTTCATGGTAAAAATACTCGAAAAGTACTTCGCGCTCTAGATCCATTTATCCATTACACGTATATTTTAAAGCAGCTTACGATTTTTACGATTAACTCGAAAACCGTACATTTACACGTGAGTTTTTGCTATGTGTATAAAGATCGATGTACATTTGCTGTAGTGAACAAGGTCTGGTGGTTTTCTCTCTCTCTCTCTGGATGAGAGTCTACGAGTATTTATATTTTCATACTCTTTATAGGTGGGTAGGTAGGTAGGTAGGTACATTATCAGGTCGAAGTATTCGTCACGTTTTCTCGGAGAACGGTTTGTATTTTAGTGACTTGATTTGTTATTTTTTCACACTGAGATGATACACTGTTCACTTTAGGAATTAATTTTATAATCCTATAAAACCATAGCACATATTTTAACTATTTTTAAATAGGTACCTTTTTATACATGTGTACGTATTTTTTTCAATTTTACAATTTCGTTTGAATTTCAATATTGTCAACAATTGCGCAAATTTCAAATTGAAAGTGCTCAAAAAATTACAATTTTTCAGACTCACACTTCTGACGAATCTGAAATTTCGTATACCTATTACTTAATATTTATTTGATGTTTAGCTCCTGTAAAAAGAGAAAATATAACATCAAAAAATTATTTTTAATCACCTGCTAAACTTTCTATGGTCTTAGTGATCCATCTTTGTAATAAAACAATCAGAAAATTAAGTTAACATTAACGTCTGAAAAATTTCCGAGCATTTCGAATGAGCATTAGGTACTTAATAGGTAGGTACCTACGTTTCAAGTCAGAAGTAACACTACTAATTGCAACATCTCACGTGAATTTTATTTTCATTCGTCCGAAATCTACTCTTCGAACGAATGTCCACATTGTGTAAAATAATTTATAGGTACCTTAGCTGCTATTCGCAGGCATTATCCTATCGTACCTGTGTAACGCTTTTCAGCGAATAAATTATTTAACGTTGAAAAATTACATTAAAACGAAGCTGTCCAGTTAATACAATGTGAATTATTAAAAAGCTAAAACGCTAAGTAAAAAAAATTGCTACCGACCGCCATATGCGAGAATAATCAATCTACTAATGTTATAACAAAATAGCCGATACACGAAAGTCACGCAACCTTTAACCAACACATATACTCGTAACTTTACCGAAATTTGTTTTAATGATTTTTTCCCCTTTTGACCGAGTCGAGTTATTCACTTCGATTTTTTTTCTCTGTTGAAAAAAAAATCCAAAACCTACTATTTTTTGTAGGTATACAAAGAAATGGTTATGACCAGCTTTTGGAATTGCCATAGTTAGGAGTACTTACACTTATGTAGGTACTTGTTAGGCCTACCTACGTGACAAGTAAATAGTGTGAGAATAATTTTTCACATTTCTAGTTTCATGGTTTCACTATAGGCACACATACTAGGCTACATATTTGAACAACGCATTGAGAGTTAGTGATTTTATGCACATTGCACATTGCAAAATGGAAAACGATGTTTGTAGACGATTTCAAGAACGAAAAGCTTAGAGTTGATTCGATTTTCGCATCAGCTCACAAACGCACTTCGATTAGATTTTTCTGTAGGGGTTTTATTTATTCTAAAAGCATCAATGTTATTTGCAGGATTAAAAAGAAGGAATTTACGTAGGTAGTAAAATGACCTTCGAGGTTCTTTCTTTTTTGAAATTCTAAGCTGACCTCGCAATAACATAATTAATTTTTCGTAAAGGTTCAGTTCCATCGTTTCATTTCAATGAAATCAACCAAGTTTATTAGAAGAATTTCGCTTCTTTCATCAACGAACGGCTATCTCGAGGAGTTGGTGTCTTTTCTTTGATTTTTACCTTGTTCGAGTCGAGGAAAAACTTCATACTTTTTAAAAACTGAATAAAGCAACAGAATATACATCTTAACGTATTCGTTACAGTCATGTCAAATTCCAGACTATTTTTTTTTATTTCACTCTCACACATACACATATCAAAAATTTTCTACCGGACCATGTATTCTGATGGAGGTGATAAATATTTCGCAGTATAATTCAGAAATTCCTAGAGCCAAAATGTGAATTGTTTTGCAGATCCTAGAAATCGAAGGGGTTAACTTATTATTAAGTGTTGAGCGAGGAACTCTGACTGTTGGATCATTTTTTAAAAGTCAAATACATATTGAAAGAGCATCCTACAATTTTTTTTTCAATTTTCAACTAATTTTTGAATATTCAAATGCCTAAAATGGACTATTTTTCATAAGAAATATTATGTTGATAAAAAGAATAAGATAGAAGACTAAAATTTGATTAGTGTTTTATTTTTTTATCTTACGAATCGATTGGTGGCAGTTTGAAGTTTTTGTAGGGGCTTCAGCAGAAAATTGTCAAAAAATACACACAATCTGAAATCTATCATTTTTACAACAGAAGAAACTCCAATTTGCTGAAAGCTCTGAATAAAGTATGCGAAGCTCGCATCAGTCAATTTTAAGAGGCCAAAAATATGATTTTTCCATCGATATTAGACCAGATTAAAAAGTTTTAAAAATTCATAGAAAATTCAAAAATGGATCAGAGCCTTTGAAATTTGCCTCACTGGTGTTTTTATATTTTTATATGCCCTTTAGATGGTTTTTGTTCAGCGCATCAAAAAGTTTTGCTTACTGTGATACTTCTTTATTGGGGGGGGGGGGGGTAATAAGAAGTTTGTCTGAAGCTGAAAATCTTGAACACGGCCCTAGATTCTCCAAATGATCAGGTATCATACTTGAAAATGTTAATTTTTGGAATTTTCATGAATGATAAAGAAAGAATTTTCATTTTTTTTTTTAGAGTGACACTGGTAGGCAGGTACACTATTTAAACATTGAATATTCGTCAAGTAAACCACAAAAATGTTGTATTGATCAATTTTGAAATGTAAAAAACGAACAAAAAAAGTAACTGATTAATAAATAAGCTGTTGCTTTAAAAAATTCATTATAGAAATCCAGTTCGGCCAAGTTGACCAAAAATAAAAGGTATAAAACCCGCATACTTTTTCCAGTCTACCTGTTCGTTGACCCAGTAACCCGATACCTACCTATGCGTTAAAAATATCCTTCTAAAAACAATCCAACTTTAATATTCGCCTAACCTTCGGATTAGCTTTTACACTTCCTCGGTAATGCAATTTCAGCTAAAAAATTTCACTATGAGAAGCAAAACGCCAGTTTGTATCAGAACATGGTGGAAATTAAACTACCTAGCTTTCGTACTGATAATCGTAGGCAAACCCTACGATTGGCGTAAACTCAGGGGGTATTTTTTGAACCGATAATAAATTGTAAGGGTAACCGGAGTCATTTGCCGGATATCTAGCACCGGTATATACATATCAAGACCTACCTACCTATTTTAAAGCAACTGAAAATTAAACCTTTTCAATACACGGTCGTTAAATATTTTCGTTCTTTTTGCGAATATAACAATTAACAAGTTTTTAATAATCTCGCAAGCTCTTCCTTTTTTCTGATAACTTTCCCAGTAAAAAAAGTTTCTCTTGAACGCGAACGCACGCCGAAGCCGGTAATGATGGCGTGCTAATTAAAATTGCGTAATTTCTTCTTCGCAGCCACGAGGTAAATGAGAGTGAAAGGGGTAAATACGAAACCTTTTTCAAGTATTCATATCTTAATAACTTTTCAAGCCCTTCTAGCAAAACAGAAATTTTCTCAGGCAGTAAGGTTATAGAAATTTTGAGCACAAAGCATCTCATATGGTAGATGTACAGTAAACGACTACACTTACTGAAAACACACGTATTGCTTGGACAACACAGCAAACAGGAGGCAGTGAGAGGATTCATTTCTACAATGTTATCCCTTTTCTCTTCCGTTCATGTAAATATTCTCGGTCATGGTCACCTATTGTACAACAGAGAAAATACGCCGGTGAAATTTTTGAATAAAAACAGCTGCGACTTTGAACCAATTCGTACACAAAATACCAAAAGCCTCTTTCAATTGCTCGAATTTATAGCGTGAAGTTAAAATTAACGCGAAATTACATTTGTTCGATAGTACCCAACATTGAACTACATAAAAAACCAATGGAATGAGAGTGAATTCGGGGCAAGATAGAAATCGACATCGATACTACTGTAAGCCTGTTCAACCTGAACATTTTTTTTCTCCGAATTAAATGGTAAAACTCGCTTTAAAACGAAATTAAATTCGGTTCATTAGAAAATCGATTTTGTACTTTTTTTTTCTTTTTTTCTTTTTCTATCGAAGTTATGGATCGAGTAGACATCGTATATAGGCACATGGAATTGCCCCATTTGTGACAGGGCAAAACATTTCACGCGAAAAACACATTTTTGTGCAAAAAAATTCGATTCTTTTTCTTCGATTGCTTTTTACTTATTTTTTAAATGCGATGCTATCGGTAAACGTAGCTCATTTCCTTTTCGACATTCTGTGACCCAAATGATCATAAAATAGGTACTTCTGCTGCTATCGACGTGATAGCGAGTAACATGTATACGTTATTTTCTCGAGGAAGTACGCTGTTTTTTCGAGTAAATTTTCCTCTATTTTTTCTCCTTTTTTTTTCAAATCGTACCTTGTGGTGTAGATGTAAAGTGTGTACAATTGATAAGTTTTTTTTTTTTGTATACATGCGATGAGACCATTATTGACATAATGTATCAGTGATGGGTATTGTAGTACAAAAATAATTTACTTATGTTATAAATCAACCTAGGTACCTTTACAAAATGAACATGCATTGCAGTATCTCAAACGTGTTCGTATTGAATGGCTACGAACCTATAGAAGAGATGAAAAAAAATTCAGGATGTGTTTTAAATGAGCTTCTTGGGGTACTTTTTTTCATCAAAATGCGTTCCTGCATGACTGAATTTTTCAGATAGTATTTTCGAAGTGGATTGCATATTATTAAGTCCACTTGTGGGGAAAACGTTTGATTGAGTTTGTTGATTGTTGTGAGGTCATATTATGTATACCTTTTACGATTTCAGAAAAATTAAAAATCTTTGATATTTTTTCCTGCGATGAGTGCATTTTTCTAAATTTAAAAAAAAAATAGATTTTGACGAAAATGAGTAAAAAAAAAATCAAAGATTTTTAATTTTCTCGGAATTGCAATAGGTACAATGGTATATTATTATATGATATATTTCGACTTTATATTAGTCTGAGCATAAATTTTGGCCACGGGGTAGGCCGGAAGGTAGTTCAGGGGTTTCCAAAATCATTTTGTAATTCAATTTCTCTGTAGGAAAAATTATTAAATATTGCAGAAAAAATTGACAAATTCGGTCCAAATTCGGGTTGATGGTGTAGATGGACGTCTTTCATGATGTTGCGAGAAAAATTGTTTCGGTCAAAATTCATCGAATAAGGCGGGAAAAATCGTGAAGAAAGCAGTTTCTTGCATTTTCGCATGTCTTCCACCAATTAAGAAAAATCTGAAAAAAATATAATCGTCATGGACATCCAAAAACCTCGTAAGTCGAATTTTTTACACGACGAACTAACCAGCAGAAGTTGTTCCTTATGGTCCAAAACCCCGGTAATGAAATTTTTAGATCGTCAAATTACTTCTAATCCCTTCGAATGGGTTGAAATTGCAATTTCAATTGAAATTTTCCACTTTGGCAATTTTCACCGGATTTTTGACTTTCTGAGATCTCATCAGACTTTTGAAAACGTGTAAAAATTTATATTGAGACTCTGTAACCGCAGACTCTTGAAGATTTGGAAGCAATCTTATAGAGTATGTAAGTACCAATCAAATGCATTTCAGAAAGTTTGAAGCAAAAAACATATCCATGATTAAAAATTTTTTTATGGAGGAGCCTTTACCTCTATTTTTCCCAAACTTACCCACGAAAAAAAAAGATGTGAGACCTTTTTTCCTACTATCACCTATATCTACGACTCTGCTTTTTCGCCATACCTATTTCAAGAGATACTCAAAAGAAAACATTATTTCATTCGTATCAAGGTATCAAAATTGAAAATAGAAAGACTTGAGTTCTGTGTAAGCAATCATTTCAACGGGTACAAGCGAATGGTTAGCAGCTTTTACAATCAACAATACCCATTTTCTACATCATGCACATTGAACTCCGAATACCTACCTAATATCAGGAAAATTTCCTTTAGAAAAAAAATTAATAGATTCGATTTGAAGGATCGACCTATCGTTATAAATATCTGAGTACATTACGAATGAGTAAAAAGGTAGGTAGGTAGGTATTCTTATTTCAAGAGCAAAGCCAGTAGACCACTTTGAACTCATTCTTATTACCATTCCGTTAAATGTTAAAATTCACAAAAACCACGACGTTTTACAAGAAATTCAACTCGTACTACGCAAAGTAGATATACTTTGTAGTATACCTAATTCAACTTGAAAGCGAAGCAGAATGACGACGAAATTCTACGCGACTCGTTGATATTACCATAATTCTTATTTCGAGTGCAAATTGCTGAAATCTCGTTTACCAAAGACATTGGTATTCCGACATCTTGGCCAAATTGTTTTTATAATTCGTCCGAACGAAACACGTGACCCATCAACATGAACTAATTGTCTCTTATCCCTAGAATTCGACAGCCGCAGCCGGCCTCATAGCGTTATCTTGAAAAAAGAATGCAAATTAGTACCTATTTTTCTTTGAATCAAGGACAGAGGATACTGAGACGCGAGGAGTACAATTTTGTTCGATGAGAAAACCATTTTCAGTGTTTTTTTTTTCGCTCAATAAGCTAGAACAGTAGGGTGGATCACGAAAAAAAAAGTCGGTGGATTTTGACAAAATTCAGCAAAGGCCTTTATTTTGAGTTGAAAGTTACTTAGATAAATTTTTAGCTCTGGTAATGCTCCTGGAAGAGAGAAATGGGCTCTCAAAAAAGGAGCATTTTCAAAAAAAAATCGATGGTTTTTCCGCTCCTGTCACTACCCAACCTGTTTTGAGAAAAAAAAGCCCAGTCCCAAATGAAAGTATTTGAGATTCTGCGTCGATCTATGCTATATCTTTCAATATTTTGGCTAAATCAATGCAAAATATTATAGGTAGCTAAAAAAAATTTCAAAACACTAATTTTATCCAAAATTAAGCGGTTTGGAAACTTTCAACCACTCAGTAGAACCCTATAAGCAGTCTTGGATTTTGATTAAAATATCCTAGATCGACGCAGAATCTTAAATACTTTCATTTCGGACTGGACCATTTTTCCCAAAACAGGGTAATTAGCGACAGGAGCGAAAAAGCCACGATTTTTTAAAAAAAATGTCCCCTTTGAGAGCAGATTTATCTCCTCCAGGGGCACCCCCGGAGCTAAAAAAATTTGAAGAGTAACTTTCAACTCAAAATGAAGGTGTCTGCTGAATTTGGTCAAAATCCGCCGACTTTTTTGGGGGGTTGATCCACTCTATAGTATAGGTATAGTAATGGTTTTGATGCTACACGCGGTAAAAATTTATCTATACTCAACTCGTTCGACGCCTTAACACGAAAGCTTCACCACGTGAAAATAAAGAACACTTTGATGGGAATATTAGGGTTATAACTAGTAAGTATAGTAAAAGGATATCAAATATAGGATCAAATTGTATTTCGCACAAAGATAATGTACTTACATTGAAAAGAACACGATAACGCTACTAGAAATTTTCTTTTAAAATAGCTCGATATTAGGTCGCGTAAAAAGAAAAACGCCAGATAAACGTTCATTTTGGTTGTACTTTTCAACGTGCTACTATATAATATAGCAAAAGCGTGCCACACACAGAGCACCTAAAAAAAAAAGAGCATAGAGAACCCCTTCGTAATAAAAATAATCCATCGAGGTTGCCACACCGTGTAGTATCTCAGCAGGTTTCGCAAAATATTACGTTATAGTTTTAACACCATCCTGAGCGTAATATTTCTTAAAGGGTCAAACGATCCTATGTGTATAGGAAATTTGCTTACCTCGACTTTATGGTCTTTGCAGCGAATAATTGCCCTCTAATAAATGGTTATCAAATTTAGCTATTCTTTTATTGAAAGTCATTCTGTGCCTATTTTTTGAGAAAATGTACAAGAGCAGTTGGAAAAACCAAATAGTTTTAACTTTCTGTACCACAACAACCCAGACTTGGTCCGGATCAATTGATTCATAGCGAAGTGTACACTACAGAACCACACGAAACTTCACCATTTTCGGTGAACCAACCCATATAAAAGTGTCTTTACTGAGTGAGAAATGGTCTTATGGTATTTGAAAACTACATCTTTGCGAGTTTTTGCTGCAGCCGCAACTCCCTCGGCATCTGTGGTAATCTTGGTGTAGTTTTCACTATTTTACCTAGGTTATACCCATAAGATGTCGTATAATTTTACCTAGAACACTTTCAGAATTCTTGAACAGCTTGAAAATCGTATACTGTATTGTAAACCTTTTCTTTTGGTGATTTTAAGTTCAACGATCGCGAACTATTTAAATAGGAAGTTAACCGAAATGTATACTTATTCGGGATGGATAAATAACGAAATGAACAAGGTAGAGAAAACAGAAACGAATAAATATTTACATTTTCTCGTAAATGGGTCTATCGAGATGTGGAAAGTTTTCTCGAGTTTGGTAGGTTACGATGGTATGTAACTAGGTGAAGGTGTACGAGGCTTTTGTATAAAATCTTTCCTTTTGTTCCGTCTCTGTGCTCTTATTTTTAATTTAGACTTTACTCCTTCAGTCTTGAGAGTTGAGAAATGAGAATTAGTTGGATGGATGTGAAGCTGAATGCCTAAAACCAGTAGGTTGAAACCACCTGTGTTGAGTTGGTATTTGGTTTTTTTCGAGAAAATATCATCTGCAGTGGCGTTGAATTTTTTGAATGCTCAGGCCCAGGGTTTTTCCGAGTTCTGTTTGGTCAAGAATGAGTGAAATGATTCAATGATATGTGTAAATTTCGATAGTAATTTATGGGAATGATAGTTGAATGAAATAAGTAGGCCTATCTGTCTGTTTTTACTCCAATTTGGAATCTCTGAAATGTTCCGATTGGACAGTGCTCCAAAACCAGTGTTGTAAACCTGCCTTCGCAACTTTGAACTTACACAAACACACAAAATATAGAGATTACCTCCAGTAAAAAGAATAAAAATTTATTATCTCGCTTTGTTGAGTAAAAAAGAGTACGGTGTCGCTGTCGAGCTTTACTTACTCTGCGCGACAAAATAATAAACAAGGTCGTATTTGTAATTTTTTCACATCTCAGAAAGAAGACATCGAAGATTTAGTCGTCTGGATGGTATCCAATCTCGACGTCTCAATTATCTCAGTGTTTTTCTTCGTGGTTCTACTTAGCGTTCGTCACTGGGAGAATAGGGGCATGATGGCGTATGGATAGAATTTTTTCTCATTTCGGCTATGCGAGGATTTTATGTTAATCTCGACGGCGTCGTGTTTTCTTATCTTTTTGGCGAACTGTTTATCATTTTTTTTTTTTTTTTTTGCTGACATTTACGTCGTCTCGGTTTTATAGAAATGGCGAAGAAAAGATGTTATTTGAATAATTATCAACGTGAGACGCCCGCAATGCTGTACTCGTAAAATTAAGAATGTTTGTGGTTTTTCTTATGGGTTTTTCATTCGTTTTTTTTTTCTGTTTTGAAGAAACTTTCTTCGTGGGATTGCTTTGCTTTGATTGTAATATTTACGTTGCGTGAGATGAAAGAAGGATTATTCTGAACTCGTCTACAGCTTTGCCGCTTGTTTGAGAAAGGAACAAAGTAGAGAAATACATGTCTCTGATGTCGCAGCAATGCGTACTACTGTAGCTAAGACAGGGAATGTCTCTGCAACATTACTTCAAGGAGGGTTTTTTGGCTTCAGCGTGGGAAAGGAGAGAATGTTTTTTTCTAATTTTTAATGGCATGCGATGTTTCTTTTTTTCAGGGGCGAAGCAACCCTGAAAATAGAAAGTCGTTCTGCATTTATAGAGTCTAACAAGGGATCCACTCGAAATGTCCGTCTCTGATTTGAACGGGTTGAGATTTTTGAAAAAAGTATGAACGCCCAGTCGCCCAATGACTAAAGTTTCAGCTATCCAAATTTGTTTTTTTGATTTTGTGTGAATTTTTGAAAATATGTACGTGCAAAAGTGACATTTTCGACGACTTCTGTGTTTTTTTGAAAAAATACATGTATTTTAAGTAATGTAGGAAAAATAGCGAAAATTTGTCATATTGAGAATCGCAACCACCCTGAGCAGCATTTCAACGTTTCTGGCCATTTTGGAGATTCTGGCGTGATTTTTTGATTTCTACCAAATTTTTGAATTTCTCCACAAGGTGCGGAAATTAATTTGGGCAGTTAAAAATCGAGTTGTGATTTAATCTCAACCTCCTGTATGACGAGTTTATCCACATTTGAACTGATTTCCAGACGGACATCTCGAGTGTATGTAATTTCTTGACACGCAATTTTTAATTACCTCTACTTATTCGTATTTTTACCCCATTTTTTATTATTGTCTATATATGTATATTGAAACTAATTGGAATTTCCATTTCTGTTTGTTCCAGGTTAGTTTCAGAAATTTCTTGGTTATTTTGTTGGATATTTCATTCGTGAGTATGCATGTTTCAATTTATAGTGGTTTTGACAGTGGTGTAAACGTAAAAATTGACAAGGGGGCCTAAATGAATAGAAGTAATATTTATAGTGACCAGAAAGATCAACACAGAAAATCTTTGATCATTACTATGGGGTGAACTGAGATTTTTTTGAAAATTGATGTAGGTGAGTTAATAAAACTCAAGGTTAGAATCAGCGTTTATTTTTAGCGAAGGAAAATCAAAAAATATACTGGAGGCTCTGAAATGATCCAAAATCACCATCAATCAATTTGACAGGTCGAAAATTAAACCCGTGTAAATCAAACTTCATACTGCATTTCTATAGCAATTTTATGAAATTTTGATTTTTTTTCATCATAAAAACTGGATAAAATTTGAGATTTTAAAAATTCGACAAAACGTTGAAAATGGAATTAATTTTCTGAAATATGGCTTGGTTGTGTATTTTTGCATGATTCTTTTATTTTTTTTGTTTGAAAAAATTTTCTTCCGATTGGGGTATCTCTTTTTTTTATGTTAAGGGGGACGGGGATGGGGAAAAATGTTCACTTAGAGCACGAAATAGAGGAATAATAACCCATCCCATTGTCCTTATACGTCACTTTTTTTAGCCAAGAAACTGTTGAAAATGCCTTTGTTTTGCTTTAATTGTCGAAAGCTTCGCTTTTATCCAGAAGTTGTCAAATTTTTACTTTTTACTCAAAATTCTCAAAAAAAACTTGTCTTTTTTTCAATCTAAAAGTTGCAAAATCAACTCTTTCAATAAAAATTACGAAAAAGGATTGCCTTTTTATAAAATCTTACAAGTTCTCATCGAGTTCCATTTCTATTTGTAGATGTAATAAAAAAGGGATAATTATGTTTTTTTAGTGATTTTTTTCTACTTATATTAAAACGTTTTTCTCGTGTTTGGTGACTTTTTTGGTTACTATGAAATATTTTCTTCTCAGATTCATACCTTACTTTAAAAAATACTACTCCGGAAATAATGCTCTTAAAAATAACCACACGGTTGTGCAAAAATTACTGCAAAACATACCTATTGGTAAAGAGATTTACGATGGTATACAAAATATGCCCCTGATTAAATAAATTCATCAACAACATAATCGTGTATATAATGTACATTTTGTCTGTGACTTTTGATTTTATTAGAGCGAAAAAAATGGCATTACCCTCCCGTTGATGATGTTTTTCTACGTGTGGTACAATAAATATCCAGTATGTTGGTGGTTTAAGGGTTAAGATTATATTGTACATAATACACTTGAAGGCAAAAAGCATAGCGAATTTATCAAGTCGTAAATTTTCTATCGTTACCCAAAGGAGTTGCATAGCCTACAGGGAGGTTATAAGTTATGAGAAATTTCATTATTTATCGTTATCCGGGCATGAACCTTGGTCCTTTTAATAATACAACGCCATAGGTACACTCCTACGAGTACATCAGAAAGTATATACAGTCATCTTTGTAAAAGAAGCGAATTTGTAAGGAGTAATATTTCGATAAAATTTTAAAACACGAGTGTATAATGTGAACGTAGAAATTGAGTGAGTTTCCACGATAACTATTCATTCTCGTAAAAGTGTGGGGTGTTGTTGCGCTGCAGATCAACACGAAATGTGAATTTTTACCCTCGTTTGTTAATTTCATTAAACAACTTGCTCAGTTACTTAACCCCTTTTAAAATCTACTTAGACAACGTACATATACATCTTGTGCGAAGTACTTGTTGATATATCTGCGGAATAAAGTATCTTATAAGTTGTCTAATTGCCACCAAAAGCCGTTGTTTTTTTCTTCGCAAGAGCACCCTGTATAAATAAATTGATACTTCGAATGAAGTTATATATAATTTGACAAGAGGTTGTGATGCTGCGTGTTTTATACCCCCAGTGAAATCCACTAGCAAATTCATTCGCCCATATACTACCTAAGCTATCTACGTACAGTTGAAAAAAAAAAGTTTTCGCTCATTAAATCTTTTCGAGAATTTTTCTTTTGTTGTCAGCAAAAAAAAAAATATGGAAAAAAAGTTGAAAACAGTTTTTTCATTCGCCGTAGTCAAATTTTCGTCTGCTTTGTTCACAGAATCATCGTTTTTCTTTCTCTGTACTGTACCTTTTCAGAAAGTCGAAACGTACGCTTTTCATGCCTAAAAACGGGTGATTTTGCAAAATACCTTCGAAGGTGGTTAATGTTTAAAAATTTTACGCGTTATAAACAAGATCCAATATAGAGATTCGAGATTCATTTGAAAAGGCGCAGAAAAAACTAGACAGCTAAGCAAAGCTTAGCTGCAAAGTGTGCGTAGCTAGCTGCCTTTTCTACAGCTATAACCGCTATTACATAGCTAAGTAGTGCATGCCTCTAATTTTTCAGAATTCTCATTATCTTCATATAGGTATATTTCATACAATAATTGAAGAGCTCTATTCCAAAGTGGGATGGATTTTTCAAAGTAAATTTTTCTACAAGTGATTGTTCTATGTCCAAAGAAAGGAAAGGTGCACCGACCTTTGGAAACAGAACAAATTTCAGTATCAAAAACAAAAACGCATTTTTTGGAGGAAAAAATGACTTAACCCACTTTGGAATAGAGCTCTTCAATTATTCATATCATTTTCAAGTTCACATTATCTACAACTTATAGAACTTTTAATCAATTTTTGGAATTCTCAGTGTCTCTAAATGACAAATTTTCATATTTTTTTTTAGAATTTCCATTGTCTTCAAATTTATAAAATTTCAAACCAATTTTCAGAATTTGCCTTTGATTCTAAAATTATTAAATCATATAAAATATGTTAAGAATTCGCATTGCCTCTAAATAACACGAAAAAAATATGGGTAATTTTTACAAAAAATGTTGACTACATATTTAGCACAATAACCAGATCCCATACAAAAATACATAATATAAGTATGATAAAATTTGTTTTGAAAATCAGCAATTTTCAACTGTTCAGTTACAATAATAATTTTTACTGTAATCTTATAGTAAAAATCATTTTGTTTTAATAATTTTTACTAAAGCATGATAATAAAAATTACATTAACCAAGTTGTGTAAAAATTACTCATTTTAAAGTAATTTTTATATCATAAAAAGTAAAAATTACTCATCTCAAGGTAATTTTTACTGTACTTACGGCGCTATAGGTATAGTAAAAAGTATTTGAATAAGTGAAATGAAAATTCATTTAGCAAAATGATATCATCATATTTCATAACTTTGTTTTTATAAATCAAAATGAGGGGGCTACAGGGTTCAAAATTCGTTTTTTTTGCACCAGCATCATGTACTCACTCCACAGCATTTACCTATCCAATATTTCCAACGAAAAATCCGTCACCTATACCTACCTACCTGATGGGGATTCGAACCTGGGACCCTACAATTTCCTACCTACATGCCCTAACCATTCGACTACGAGTTCACATGGTGGGTTAGGGCATTAAAAGAATATATTTGTTGGGTAAACGCAAACGCCCCACCAAACCACTCCCACTTGGAACATACAGCTAACAGATGAGGGGTGTAACAGGGTACAATGAGACAGCTGATTTGAAAAGCGGAGATGGAATAGACTGGGGGTATAGCAGGGTACAATGAGCGGCAGGTGTTTTGCAAGTCCCCTTTTCCCTTTTTTAGGATTTAATGCATTAAAATAATGAACTAAAATTGCAATTACTCAGCAATTACCCATCCGAATTGAATGAAAAATAATCTATTCCCTCCGCCTTAATGATTCTCAAATGGTGTCCAATAGGTACAAAAAACGGTTGGATAGTTTAAGAGAACATTCATGTATAATGAAATTTCATTTCTCAAAGCGAAACCAATAGTGTGCTACGCACACTAAAAAGAACGTAGCGTATCTAACTATATAGTTTAAATTTTATACGTAAACCGAATGGAACGTGTGTTTCGACGTTATTGCGAAATTCACCGGCTCGCCGCCGCAATTGAAAGTACGCCTACAGTTTAAGCGTTAATATTTGATCGTAATACAGATTAGATACTTGAAAATGTGTGTATATATACGTGGATAATGCAGCACGTGCAATTTTCAAAGCTTTTTCCTTATACTATTCCACGTGTTTCTGACACGAAGCTATGGCAGAATGGTCGGAAACCCGTTTTCGCAACTTTTCCATACATTTCATAACATATTTCGCTGATTTCCTAATACATGTGACAGGTAAACGGATGAATTTTTTAAGCTGCGCAAAGTGCGATAATGTCAGCAAACGTATTTGTATGACAATACAACGATCGCTTTCAATGTTTCTTTTTCGACGAGTCGCATTGATTTTGTAAATAAATATTGATGCCGATAAGTGCACCTTATAATGTGTTATCGCATGTCGAGAATTCGCAATGATATTCTCTCCCTTGTTCAGTTGTTGTTCTCGTTATATTCTTACTTATTATAGGTTGTTCGGTAAATGGCGTATTTCCGTTCTCCTAACCTAACCCAGGTAGCTTTACTTTACTTTGGCCCCATAAATATAGTCATTATTGTTTAAACGCGTCGTAGCTTTGTACGAGCCTTATAATGATAGAGAACGTGTTAAACCGCTTAAGCGATAGTGAAATTTAACAGTTAATTATTAATGATAAACGGAATCTAGTAATTTTTCAAACGAGAAAAAAAATTGAAAAATTAATACATATTTCTTTAGGCGTGCATGTTATGTTATTGTTTTTTACTCACGCCAATATCGCCTCGTGCGTAGTTGCGTTTTTTGTAGGTACAGGTTTTCTTGACTTGTTCCTTCTGTAAAAGTAGATTGGACTGATACCTTTGACAAGGGCGAGCGTAGGTTACCTTTCGTACCTACTCGTGGTTCCTAGAAAATTGCCCTTCGCGTTTGATCGCAGCTTGAAGTACTGCATAAGTTACTATATCGCAGGCGTTCAACTTTTGTGGCATTTTAATGAAATTTGTTTCGTTGAATTGTCTGCTGGTTGGAAATTTTCCATGTCATTTGTGTGTCTGTGTATGTATCATATTTTGCATGCATATAATGCAAATAGTTGAGTTGTACAGATGAAAAAGTAAGCTTCAAGTCTGCAACTTGTAATACATGCATGTTTGCATGTATTTGGCATTGGCAGAAGTTGTGTGAATGTATATAGGTATTGTAGGTACCTATTCATCTCATGTACGACTTTGGGAATAATTTCTGATTTCTCTACGTTGTTTGAGCTGCCTAATTGTTTTTTTTAATTAAAATTTTTTTTTGAGAAGTAGTGATGACGTTTTGAAAAATTTTATTATACATTTTTTACATGATGTGAGTTTTCCCCCTTGGTACTATTTAATGCTTATCAACTCTCCCAGTTTACTTTTTTCATTTTCAAAAAAATAAAATAGAGATGAAAAATGAATAAGCATATCTGTGCTTTAGAATTCTATATCTCAGGAACTGTGTGAGCGATATGATGAGAATTTGAAAAAATGGAAGATGGTGGACGAAATTTTCAATAAAAATCGGACGCACAGTTTGAGTTTTACATGTCTAGTTTGAAAAATCATCATGGCCTTAAAAAATAAGTAGAATCAAACTTTGGTGATAAACTGCACGAGAACAAAGTCTTTCAAGCGAATACTACAGCAAGATGATCAAAATTTCAATTCCATAATATGGTTTCTTTTACAAAAATTTTCTAGCGCCGTTCATCAGCTCAAAGAACTACCTAATGTTTGCGAAAAGTGCTCACTATTCTCATTGATGATTACCACTTGAAACATTTCTGGATCAGACAATGAAAAAATAGAAGAGCATTCAAAAGTACATCTTCAGGCCAAGTTTCAAATGCTGAATTGAATTTTTTGATTCAGATGAATTTCTATTTTTTTTTCAAATTATTTATTTAAGGAACTGATACCAAGAATCAACAACCTAAAATTATCAAAGCTATTTACAACACTATTTAAAAATTATTTTCAATTCACAGTATTTGCGCAGTGCACTTAGAGGTTGATAAGGTCCAACTTGTGGAGTCTGCTCAGCCTCCTTGTGTCATCACTTTGGTCTAAAAGAACTACAGCCTCACAATTCGGGTGTTTATGGAGCCAGTTCACATATGCGTTTGCTTTCTGGTGTATAATTACATCCACTGGTTCGAGCCTGAGGTCACTTTGAAGTTGCTCATTTGAGACAAATTAAGGAGCCTTAGTTATGGCTCTCGTGAACTCATTTTGAAAACGCTTGATGACAAGCCGATTTGACTTTTTCGTGACACCCCAAATTTCACATCCATATGACCATGCAGGAAGAAATATGGTTTTGTAAATTAACCTCTTGTTGGCTAAGCTCAATTTTGAGTGACTTCCAATCAACCATTGAAATCTTTGAAATTGTAGGTTCATATATATGGTTATGTTTTTTTCAACATGTTCTTGCCAATTCAGCTTACAATCTAGATGTAAGCCCAAGTAGCAGGTGTGCTGTGCCACAGGGACTGGTTTGCTGTTGATAATTGTAGGAACATATCCGTGCTTGCAGAGTGCAAAATCTACCCGACAGATTTATTTTCATTCAGCTGGATCTTCTATTTTCTGGCCCATTCAACAATTTTGTTTACAGCTGTTTGAAGATGACTTACAGCTTTCTCATAATCATCATCACATGCAATGACACCAGAGTCATCTGCAAACAGCATGGCGATAGTATCTTCAGTAACTGGGAAGTCACTTGTGAAAAGAAAAAAGAGTATAGGTCCCAGCACACTGCCTTGTGGAACACCAGCGGCAATTGCTGTATCTTGTGATGAGCCACAGCCCCATTGAACTCTGAAGGTGCGATGCTTCAGATAAGATATTAGTAGATCACATAGACTGCTAGGAAGATAAGCTCTTAGTTTGATGATAAGTCCCTCGTGCCATACCCTGTCAAAGGCACAACTGACATCTAGGAAGACAGCTGGTGCAAACTGCTTTTTCTCCAGCGCCTGAGTTATTGTATGTATTAACTGCGTGATGTACTTGTTCAATGGTTGAATGCTTTGCTGGAAAGCCAAATTGGATTGCTGGAGTGACATTCTTCTCGATAATGACTTTCATGAATTTTTATTTTGTAAGAATTTAATTTCGGTTTGTTTTCTATGAAAAAATCAAAATTTGAGAAAATTGAGATGGAATGCTGAAATTTGGTAAGTACATGCATATTTATTTATACCCCCATTCTGACCGTCCGAATCATTAGTGGTAGTTTCAAGCCGTTCTGAAACCTTCAGTGGACTTTTGGATTTCCTAGTTCTAGAAAAATTGACATAAAAAGGGTCTAAATGGAATTTCAGCACCAATGAACTCGCGTTTGACATCTCTGCTGCCCGTTTGACCAATTTGTATTTCAATTTTTGTGATTCGATTACCAGATCGAATTCATAATTTCTTGTAGCAATCATTTTTGTTGCCTCGACTTTTTCTGGAGTCTCTAGATCGGCTTGAAAATGGTTGCTACAGGTTAGAAAGATGCAGATTTTTTTTCTTCAAAAATTGGAAATTTTGGAATTTTTTGAAAACCTGCACTTTTCAACCCGTTTTATGGATTTGAGATTCGCCCATTCTAATCGATCGGAATGTCGAACTTACGGATACAACTGAACTTTTAACTGCTAAAGTTGTTTAGAAAATTTTTACTCAGACCTGAAATTCAAATTCGAAATCTAAGAAGCTCAAAGTTGAAGAAAAAATTCCAAAAAATAGGTGTGAAGTACCTCCTTGAAGAAAAGTTTTGAATCATGGATAAGGATATGTTTGATAATCCGGACCAGGTCTTCAGGCAGATCCTGAGCAAGCCTGAGCTTTATGCTGATAATATCTTCCGCAGCCTGGTGCCCGGCTCTGGTTAGATATGTCTGTACGAACGCGAGTCGTCTGGACAAAATTTGATCCAATTAGGTCTGGTCTGGTTTGATCTGATCCGATCTGATCACGGATCAAGGTTTCAGCCAATTGACTTGTCTGTTTAGCTTCTTAAGGTCATGGATTCGTGTGTCTGGACACTCAAGGTCAATGGTCATTGACTTATCAGTTTAGCCTCTCAAGTCTTCTGTCTCCTGTCTGGTCTCTTAAGGTGATTGACTCGTCTATCTGGCCTCTCCAGGTCACTGACCTACCGGTCCAGCCTCTCATGATTTTCGGTCTGCCTGTCTATTTTCTCGAGGTTAGTCGTGCTTGTTTGGCTTCTTGAGGTCATTGACTCGTGTAGTTGGACTCTCTAGGTCACTCACTAGCTTACCTGTCTACCCTTGAGCCTCCAAAGATTGTATATTTATGTATGTCTTCCTGTCTGGCTTCTCAAGGTCACTGACCTATCTGTCAAGTTTCTCATGGTCGTTTGTCTGCCTCCTCTCTGACCTCTCAAAGTTGTCTGGGTGCCTGTCTGGCTTCCCAAGGTCGCGGGTCGCCTAGCTGTCTGTCCTCTTATAAGGTCATTGGCCCGTATGTGGTCTCTCAAGGCCGTTTGTCTACCTGTCGGGCCTATCAGCAGTTTAGTAATTTTGTTTCAAGTTCATGGAATAATATCAAAACACCAGAAATTGGGCATTTTTGTTTTTTAAAGTCTAATAAAAATAATGACGAGAATTTATCGCGTATTTTTTCCAAGTTTTTAAAAGTCATGACATAATAATTCAACAATTCGACAATTTTTTTCTGAGTTTTCAAAAGTCAGCGAGACTCAGATCAACGTCGCGTCGAACGAATCAGCGTAATAAAAATTTTGGTCAGACTCCCAGACCTAAAAACATATGCATGTCAAAATTCATAAATCCGCCAACCTTTAAAATTGAGTGTGAGTTGGTAAAATTTTTGAATCACTTTCTTACATTATTTTATCAATTTTAGTAATACTTAGTAAACATTCTTCGATAATTTTTTTCTTATAAATTATTCTTCAGACTTTCAAAATGGTCAAAAGCTACATGACGTGAAATATGTACTTCGTATTCGTTTTCGTTCCGTCGTTATTTACCCTGGTAAAATACTCGAGTTTTCTTACCCCATCACAATAATGAAATTATCCACTCGACAAAACAAATACTCGTCTTCTCGACAACTACGCCGCTGAAGACAATTAAACTAAAAGTACATAATATCGTCAAGTCAAAAGCCATCTAAAAATACATAGGTATTAAAATATTCGTCACCGAGCGAGCCATTTGCATGAGTCCAATTATCATCTCGATTCTTGTGACACGATACAATCAAACGGCAAAGCGTAGAATATGAGAAGTTAACAGAAACGACTATAAGCATAGATGGGTAAAATATACATAGCAAGAACATCATTAGTTGAAAAAGATTCTCGGGCTAAGCAATCATCGAAATGAAAAACAAGCTTTTTACATGTACAAGCTACGAGTTCAACTGACGATGGCGACGAATTTATAAAATTTTTTATAATTTTTTCATCTCGAAGTTATATCACCATGCCTTTGGTAGATCATTTTAACAAATGTATTATTCAACGAACATTCGATAAGAAAAAATCTTCAAAGGAATATTTTATTCGGCTAGAAGAAAAACGAGATGGGGAAAAACACGTCGTCTGTGTATGCAAACGATGAATAAGAAAAAATTTCACAGCGATTCCGTACAATATTAATGTAAATATAAACAATAGTGACGTTTTAAATTGACATTTGAATAATTGATAGCTCAACAGCGGTGTAGGTTTGATACGTTTATAACCTGTTGTCCCTTTCTATCAAAAATAAGTTTAACTTGGTCGAAAAACCGTTATTGCAACCGTTAAGTTGGTTGGATTATATAACTGCGTTGGCAAGATTTCATGAAATATTAATACAACAGGCAGCAGAAAATTTGCATAGCGTACCAGTATAGCGATGAGGGAAATGTACCATTTAAATAGCGCGTATTCTCGAATATAGAGTTCATTTTGAGGCTTAGCTTTTTGATACTTTGGATTCAACACTCCCATATACACGCTCCGTTAGCCATTTTCACATACGTAAGTGTACGTGTAATACCACATATCCACATTACTAGTATAAGAAAACTCCAGCCAGCTATTCAATCGGTCAACTGTGGATGATTAATGAATATACGTGCCTTCGAATTCGCTTCAAACAAAACACACTCAAATGAGCTTTAAAACGACCCGTAGCTTTTTTGTAAACTTTCTCCATGCCAAAAATACGACCTCTGGTATAACATGTTTTCAAATGAATCAAAAACATCGTATTTGTAGCGACTAAAAAGAAACCCTCTTAGTTATATTAATTTTCTTTTACGATGCCAAAGTATACGTATTTGTAAAAATCACCGGTATACTGTGTAATTCGCCTTTCAACGAACTTATCATTTTTATATAAATTAAACAGCACGTCGCGAAAGTTCCGCACAACTTTCATAATTTTAAGGCGTCGCTAGGCCTAATTTAAAGAAATTGAGATAGAGCTAGAAAGACACGGAAGGACAATCCAATCTAAAAAAGTTGGAGGAGGGAGGTAGAATGGAAAAAGTGATCCATATAGGTTTTGATTTCAAGGTCAAAAATTTAACTTTGAAAATCAATGGATTTATTCTATAAAATTCCCCAGTTTAGAAGTTTCTGATCTGACAAGGGAGTCCCAATCGACAAAAACATTCTGAATCTGACAGAGCGGAATTGAAGAAGCATGCAAAAATACATCACCAGCCAAAATTTCAGATGCTAAAGTGTATTCTTCGATTTTTGGCGAATTTCTAAAAATCTTTGGGTCAAAAATGCTAAAAAAATAAAAATTTTACTAAATTGATATGGCAAGGTTGGGATGAATTACGAAAAAAAATGATCCGAACCACATATCACGAATTACTGCTCAAAAAAAGTGATTCGAATCATTTTTGATTGATCATGATCATGTAGGTACCTATTTTATTAACTAGTAGAAATGCCACTGATTGATTCAATTGCTTTATCGTTGTGTTTGTGAATAATACTCAAGATATGCCCATTTTCCCCTTCTTTTTCCAAATTTTTGGAAAACTGTATCATCCAAATTTGAAAATTACCTACCAATTGAGTGATAAAATGTAACGTTAATAAGATCAAACAAAACTTCACGAAAACTGCATAAAACAATGTTTTTGTTAAAATGTCTTGAAAATTGATGAAATTTTGAGAAAGTTGCGTAGATTTTCAAAAATTACTCATCAATCAAATTGATCAGTATCATCGAAGTGAAATGAAATTTGGTAAAAATTCCATGAAGTACCTAATCATAAGAACTGTAAAATATTCGCATAGAAATGACTGGACATTGCCTAAAATTGAAGTAAAATTGACAGCAATCGCTTAAAATATTTAAAACGCATGTATCTCAAAATTTGAAAAAAAATGTTGCAAAAATCAAAAATAATATTGTCTGATTTAAGAGAACTAGGAGAAAAAAAAATGATTTGTGTGAACTTGATTCATGACTCATAAGTCATAATTCATAAATCACAAATTACAATTAAAAACATGATTCGATTCACGAATTAAATCACGACATTTTTGATCCGAATCGTGATTCGTATCATCCCAAACCCTATTACTCATCTGGAAAGCTACGTAGAATTTTCAAAACTTTACTGTTCCAACCTGTGGGAACCAATCTAGAAGCGCCAATCGTGATTCGTGTTCACAAGCTAAAGTTAATTAGGTCGGGATTACATTTTTTGGAAATGTAGAGTTTTCAGAATATGGCCGAAAGCTCAAAAACATCTTGAAACCACCTCCAATTGACCCATCATGTTGAAAAAGGGTATTTTACTATTTGTACGAAGTTTTTAGCTTTTTGGTTTCAATGAATGGAATTTTATGGAAATTGAACAATTGAACATTCAAAAATCTGCTGGAGGATATAGAACTGCTCAAAATGGTTCGAAATCGTTTCCAATCTTTTTTCAAAAGATCAAAAATAGGATAAATACCAAAATTCGTTTTTTTGTTTTGTTTTGTTTTTTAGATTAATTTGGTAAAATTGTGATTTTTTCATATTTTCGGCCCTTTGATTCGAATTTCAGCACCTAAAATTTGGCTGATTTCTTATGTACTTTTGCATGTTCTTTCGATTTAGTTTTGTCCCGTTGAAAATGTTTAAAATTATGTCTGATTTATTTAATATGTAAGTATAGTTCTGTAATTCTGAGCCAACAAACAAACAAATAAATGTTTGCTAAATCGCTTGAACATCACCATCATTCCAGCGAACTTTCAAAAAGTTATTGAACCTTTTCATCTAGAATTTTCGAATCACACAATACATTTTCTGTTATCCACAACTTCACGCAGGTGCTTAAAAATCATTTAATAATTTGATAAAAAAAAAAATTCACCTCCCAACGAAGAAAAGAGAATACAAACACGTGAACTCGAATAAACCCAACGTAAATCTTTCCAAAGTGAAAAATCGTCACGTTTTATATGGTACGTGAATTTATTGCATCATGTCAGAAAGCTAATTCCAATTTGACGTGTAATTTTCTTTCCATTTCGAGTAAAAACCTTCATCTACAGAGTATTTAATTATTGCAACGACGTATGATGTTCTCTTTATCAACCAGCACACCGCGAGTTCTGCAAAACAAAATGGTTGATTTTGCATCGGTTGAATAAAAAAGACAGCAGCGCGAGAAGCTCCGGAGAGGGTATAAAAATTACACCTTTTACTTGCATCATTACTCACGCAGTTTGGCGCCAAAACGTACCCTATCGAGCACATGTTCCATTCTCAGGGATATTTTTACATGTAGGTATTTAGTAAATTACTGGTCGTATTCGCGCATATCGTCTAGAAACAAGAAACGTCTCGTCGTCGTCGTCGATAAACGACCACGACCACGTAGACCATCCAATGTATCTACCCTAAAAACTTAGGTACGTATGCGTCGTAATAATGGACAATGTTAATAACAATTTTCATTCTTTGGAATACAATACGTTAACAAATAGGTATCCGGTCGATAAAATTCATTAACCTAGTTTTACTGTTGTTGTTGCTTCTGCTGCTGCTGTTGTAGCTGTAGTCGTCGTTGTCGTAGTAGTCGTTATTATTCGAATGCATTGTCTTAGTGGCTTTTCATTTTATTATCACGCCGGGTTAAAAAGAATTTTTGCCAATATGCCCGCATGCGATAACCTCCAGCAAAAAACAATGTAGCGCCGGATACCTTAAGCTTTGGGAAAACAATCGAATTTGCTGCGTTGATTGCCGGATTAATCTTTTATTTTCGAACCTTGAAATCCATTTACAATGTACACGGAGTACGAGTATATGTAGACATCGACACCCTTTATCTTTCGCCCTCTCGTCTTTCAACACAATTTTCAACTTCCCTTTCGTATGCTTTTGTGCTGTGACCTTTACCTAGACATTACTATGTGTATAATGTAAAAATGTGTTTGTACGTAGCATAGAACGTTTTAATCGAATTGCTTTCTGATGCTCGCTGGTCGTCATCGGAAACGAATTTAACGTGTTGCATTCGGTATAATGACACTGATTTTCCTTTTACAGACACGAGTTACTAGCTTTCGTAATACTACACAGTACACACATCGTCTGTCTAATGAAAATTTACACGCGATACTACGTTCATACTCAGGTATAAAAGTATACAAAAGTATTCAGAAAATAAAAATTAAAAACCAAAGCGAAGAAAAAGTTGCATAAATTTAGTGTAAACTTGGCTATATTATCAAAGGGTCAACTAATATAATTTTAATGAACGACGTTTTATGCATTTCTTATCTGATTCTCCCTCGAGGTAATAAGTAAGTAAGAACTCGTGGCTGTATTATTATTTTGTTATTTTTCAACAACAAAAGTACCCATTAGGTTTTTCGATAAATATGTAACTCCAATGTGATGAAATAATCTTATCAAAAACACGAAGAAAATTCACAAAAAGTTAACAGTGAATGGTGCGAGCTGAAAATTCTCTTAAAAGAAGTTAATATTGAACAATTAACACCTAAAAAATTTGAGACTTGAGAATTTTGCAAAAAAAACAACAAACAAACAAACTGGTGGATTTGGATAGTACATACATTATTATTTCCTCTCCGACTGTTTAGAAAAAGAAAATAGCAACAAATTAATTCCACTACATATCATCTGCGGTTCGATAAACTTTTAAGTACCGAACAAACGCCGTTTACTTTTTTCCTGGAAAATTTAAAAGTTCACTTTTATCTCTATTTTTGTTCACATAACTCACGCTAATCAACAAGTGGGTATTAGCTTTGACAAGAATGAAAACTTTCGAACGAAAAACCATCCATATAAGCAGTAAATTTTCGAAATTCAACATCTCATACACCTTGGATCTATGCAGCAACGAAAAATACTCGAAGTAGGTGGATAGGTATTTAATATTCTACACTTCAGCTTTCAACAGGAAATACTCGGTAATAGGGTTGAAAGTTGAGAAAAGTTTTGGAAAAGAAAAAACACCGGTGAATTTTGTACTTGTACAGCACGTTGTCCTTCAACAGATCCTTAATTTCGCCAATTTTTCCATATTATAATAACATCTTCGAAAAATACTTTATCGGAAGAGAAAAAACTTGAAATTTTGAAGCAACTTAATTTATTGCTGTATCTCGAACGGAATACCAATTCTGCGGAGAAAATTGTTTCGCCATAATTAACGTTCAAGTTGTTTCGGGAAACTCTGCCTTTTTTTTTTTGTTGTCGAGTGCTACTTCTCCTTATTTACTTTTTCTAGCCAAGAAGTTCAAAAAAAAAAAAAAAAAAAACGCAGCTACTCATCTCTAAAGCCACATTGCATTATGTTCCCACATACCTACCTACTATCTCTTCTCCTCGAATTAGTCATTGACGTTGCAAATCTTTTCCTTCGGAAAACAAAACGAAATTCAATTAATTACTTAGTACATATAATATTATGCTTGTCAGTCTTACGCAAAATTTCATATTTTTTGAAATGCTTTACCAAAACTCGTGCAATTTTCTTGCATAGATATACAAATGCATCGTTTTTCCACCCCCTCCCCATTTAAAAATTAAAAATGATACAACTTTCAAAATACCTAATTGTGTGGGAATAAAAAAAAGTTTCTGAAAAATCAACGATTCTCAATTATTGGTAATAAGTGATTCGCGATTCATAATTCAGAAATTTTTAAGTGATTCTACTGATTTGAATCGTCAAGAAAGGACAAAAGTCGCGATTCGAATCAATTTTTACGCGATTCTGCTCACTCCTGAAAATCAGTATACTGATGAGATAATGAGCCATTTTCAGAAATTTTTCAAAAATCGAAAAATTAACCACAGCAGCTCAAAGTTTGGGTTCTGACAAGGGAACTTAACTTGAATGAAACTAAGCTAAATCAAAAGAACATGTTCTAAAACCGCCGTAACTAGAATTTCAGGTTCTTAGGTTCAGTTTTGGGCTCGCCAAATTAAAAAAAAAAGAAAAAAAAAACTTGAAAGCTGTTTGAAGATGATTTTTCAACTTTCAACTTTCTTATGAAATATAATTTTTTTTTAGCAAGGTGAACCAATGTGAATAAATACTTCAATTAAACTCTCAAACATCAACAACGAATAGTTTTGGACCGTTTTGGAGCCTCCAGCGAGTTTTGAAATTTTTTCAGAAGGTCGCAAAATAAACTTTAGAACGTAAAATGTTGGTCGGTACTTATTGGGCAGTGGGCACCCTCTCGACGATTTCAGTTTGTTACCGCGAAATTCCAGGTGTGCTAGTTCAAAAGTGAGTTTTTGACTTATTTATAAATAATTCCAAAAAAAAAAAAAAAAAAATAGGAAAAAATCAAATTTTTAAAAAAGTTATATCACGAGCGTGGTGTATCGATCCTATCACAGGACTCGGAAACAGTCGCAATTTGATATTTTTGGAGCCTCCAGCGAGTTCTGAAATTTCTCCGAAAAGTGCAAATCTCTCTGATAAGACCAAAAATGAGCTCAGAATGGTGGAGAAGGTGTCCAATGAGCATCGACCAAAGTTATGCGTTCTAGCGTTCATTTTTGGCCCTATTAGTGAGATTTAAAATTTCTGGAGAAGATTTTATTTTTTTTTAAATTTACAAATTGGTCAAAAATTCACTTTTCAACTTCCACGCCTGAAAGTTTGCAATAACTACCTAAAACGGTAGAGGGGGTATCCAATAAGCACCAGGCGAACTTATACTTTCTAAAAAGTTCATTTTTGACCCTTCCAGAGTAATTTGAAATCTCTGGAGAAATTTCAAAATTCGCTGGAGACTCTAGAATGGTCCAAACCAATAGTTTTTGGTGTGTGAGAGTTGAATTGAAGGATTTATTCATATCGGTTCATTTTCCTCAAAAAATTACATTTCATGAACAAGTTGAAAAAGCGCTTTCAAAACCGCTTTTCTGAGTTTTTTTTTTTTTTTTTCATTTTCAAAAATTTGTCATAGGTCCAAAAATAAGCTTTACAACCTGAAATTTTGGTTGTGGGGGAATTAGAACCGGCTCTTTCAATCTAGCTTGGTATTGGTTCTTTGAGAATGCGAATTCGAAAAGATCCCTTGTGAGGTGTGGTTGACATGATCGATTTGAATACTCGTACTCGTATATAGGTAGAGACGACTTTTGAAAAGTGCTCAAATTGATAGAAAGGGGTTATAATTTGTAAAGACGATAAATCACAGGGCTAATTGCTGAATACAATTTTGGAGGTTTTTATGACATTTTCTGAAACTAGGAAATCAAAAAATCTGCCAGAGGCTTCAGAACAGCTCGAAACTATTTTAATCAATTCAGAAGGTCGAAAACAGGGTACTCATAAAATTTCAGCTTCCTATCTTAGTTTGATCAAATGTTGATTTTTTTTCATAGAAAGTTGGCAAAAAAAACCTAAATTTTTGAAAATTATATAGGTAGAAATCAAAAAATAAAGTTCAGCTTCTGAAATTTGGCCTGGTAGTGTATTTTTGAATGCTTTTCTGATTTTACCTTGTCTGGTTTTGAAATGATAATTATAACGTTCAGTATTCGTCCTTTGTTAGAAAAATTAAAATTTTATAATTATGCTTTGGATTCGATCTAATACCAGTATCTGCTCTTAATTTTGTTCAAATTCGAGATAGTTTTTTCCGCCGTCTACCTTAATTTACATAAGTACTTCTCTGTTCCACAAAATTTGTGTTCAGATCAAATCATCTCCAATTCTATACATTTTACATCCTGTACTAGTTGAATTTCGTCATCAAATGAATTTCAAACTCACCTATTTCAAGTTTATATAGCATTAAGCAATATGTTATTTCATCGTCATTGTACCCCATTCATATAGAGAGACGCACGCGAAGAGGTGAAGTCCCTCCACACTCGCGGTATTCAAAGGGTTAATAATTTCATCGAGATATTCGGTGTCGACGAACCTATCAAACCTGAATGTGTAGTAGCATTTTAATGCAGCTTTTTGCCTTTTCCCTCTGCCGCATTGAGGTACGGTATTTACGTGTTTTAGTATAAAAACGTGTACCGGTGCAGGGCAATTTCCAGACCATTCGTGGTAAACGTGGTGCTGGTTTTTACGAGGCTATTTCGGTGATTGAATAATATTGCGTATTTGCTGGGTGTTAATAGAATATGCTAGTTGTTCGTTTTAGAAATCGGTTTCTGCGACAGCGGGGGTGTTTTGCTCGTTGTGTGTACTCGATACTTGGTCGTTAACGTTTCAGAAAATAGACGAAAAAGACACGTGTAAACAATACCAGAAGATTGAGTGCGGCATGGGAAGTGAGAAAATAAACTTTGTACAGTTGATCAATTTCAAAGTACCGAAGTTGAGTTTTTTTCCACTCTTTTTATTATCTGCGATGTAATGGGTTCTTTGGCGAGATTCCTTTTATACGGAAATCTTGGGAGATTTTCATTTTACCTCGACGCGTCAAGTCGGGCTCGCTTATTTTTTTTGAGAGGGCGCTGCCGCGTCTTTTTATATCTGAAAAAATAGACGCTTTGTATGTTTTGTGATATTAATTGAAATACCAGAGCGGCGCATTTCGGAAGCTCTAGAGTAGAGGTTTTTTGCTTATATTTTTTCTCTTTCACATCGTCGATGACTTGAATACACGCGTAGATATATCTACACGTTGAATATGAGAAAAAATAACGGCTTTACTTTTGTAAAAAAGCGTGAACGAGTGAAAATTGAGTGGTATAACGAGTAACAAATGGCGCACCTATGTCAAGGTTTCGAGAGGTGCTTAACAGCGAAGAAGAACAGAAAACGAATAGAATAGAAAAAAGATAAAAAAAAAAAGGTTAAACGCGTAGAATTGCGGAAATTTTGCGAAGCTCAAGGTGAATTACACGGTTTTTATTGGATCGTTCGACGAAACTAACGTTATGGGGTTTTTTGAATCGGCAAATAGTCTTAGGCGCTGTGATTTGAAGGCTCAGCGAGAATTCCGCCTTCATTATTGGTCGGTGTTGATTTGTAATTGCGAAAACATCTTTATAGTGAACGATTTCGTATACGTAAATTGATCCGAATGATGACAAAAAGCGTTGCTTATTTTTTTCCTCCTTTATTTTTACGACAAACGAAACCGTGATTTTTCTCGTAAAAGGATTCCGTACCGTAAAACCTTTCGACTTTTGAACAATAAAAATACACAAATGTTCTATATATACGCGTCATTCGTGTATCAAAATATGTGCTTATTGAAATCCTACAGTTTTGCGTTTTTTTCCTTCACTTTTCAAGTTTCGTTTTCTTTTGCCTGAAATTTCTCGATATTCGTACATTTTTTTTTTTGAAATGGGTTCAACGTAAATAAGGTACATTTGTGGTGTACATAGAAAAAAGTAATTTCATAAGGAAAACAAATTACCTACTGTTCGTGAGAGTGGGCGATTTAAATTGTACATTCTGAGTGTTTTGTTTGAGGCGTCAATTTGTCTGGTAGTACAGCAACCTCAAACTACTCAAATGTTGAATAGTTTGTCTATTTTAAAAATTAAAGGGTCAAAGTTGTGAGTAGGTACTAAATTTTGATTCTTCAAGATTGAATCACTTCTTGAATACATATTGCATTTGTTGTAATTATTTTTCTCGTATTTACCTACAGTCTATCAAGTCTTTCAATCCTTGTTATAATTATGATTTTTCCCCCCTCAAAATCAATTCCTGGCTCCGTAGTATTCATCAATCTTTTCAATGGTCTAAAAATTTCCATTTTTTCCCTTTGGGCGTTTTTCGTCTATTCAATTTTTTTCCCAACTTGATTTGTTCGTCTGAATATTTTTTTGTCAGTGATTCTGGATTGTGTTTAAATTTCTACTTGGATACTCTTTCCCTATACACCCTGTATGCTTATACTCTTTCAAAGTTACTGGAAAAATACAGCCATGAAATAGCCAACTTGTTCATTTAAATTGGACAAACACAAAATTAGGTGTCTAGTGTAATCAAGTAGTCTGCTGTTGAATACAAATAGGTATATTATAGAGGTACCGACGACCTATAAACGAATTTTTCATCGTTCAAAAAGCACTGCTACGACAACAGGGTTCCAGAGTGTTGAAAAATGAGTCAAATCTGAGCAATATACCTAGCTGCGAGTAGACTGGAGTTTATGCAAATATCGACGCGATTCGAGAATACCCGAGTGTATATGAAATATTGCACATACCTATCTGGACATTTCTCATTTTCAGTCACTTTTCCCCCGTTGAGCGACACGATGCACAGGCTATTCAAATCTGACCAATCGTATTGGCACGTGTTGGTATTTTATCATTTCTCAGAGTAATATGTGTGAACTGTGTGGTGTGAAGATGATGATAAGTGGTCTGCAAGCACATAACGAGTTATTGGCTGGTCGTAGACCCTTCCAGAGTTTCAGATGACAATGAGTCGTATCATCTCTTTTTTTTGCGAATGTGTCTGTGGATTTTTTAAATAATTATGTGCAAAGAAAAGAATTTGATTCTTACCTACTTATCACCACTTTTGAATGAAAAATCCACGTCATAAGTAGATAAGTATTAACAGAATGACAATATTCAAATATTTTAATACTGTAAGGGGAACATTTTTAATTTCACCTGGAAAAAAATTGAAATTCGAAGGACAAGTTGAAAGAAAATTGAAAAAATTTCAAATTTTTATCAAATGTTTAAAAATTTAGGAAAAATTTTCTAGTAAAATTTATGAACTTATAGAATTTTCTGATAACGAAGAGAAGCTATGTCTTGGAGAAAATCGGGAAAATTTAGTCTCTTCTTCCCCCTCAAATTATTGTTCATTTTTCACTCCAAAGTGGAAAAAATCGCGGAATTAATCAACATTTCAAGTGCCCAAAATGATTTTTCAATCTTTGTAAAATTTTTTGAAATAATTCCAAAATTGGCCATTTTTGTCGATTTATGTTTATTTAGTGATGGGGAATACTGGTCCCAAAAAAAATATTATCTCCTTGAACTATAAAAACTGTTTTGGGCAATTTTGGAGTATCGAGAGTGGTATTTCGATTTTTCCAGAGTTTTTTAATTTTTTCGGAAGCGTGGAAATCACTTTGGGTTGCTAAAAATTAAGATCTGTCCTATTCTCAACCTGTTTAATTACATTAGTTCATCCACGCTTGAGGCGAATTCCAGGTGGACACCTTGAGTTTACCTTTTTGACTTGCATACCTATTTTATGAAGAGAAAATACGAATGGCTGTATTTTGCCTACAATCGACTCTCCGATTTTGAATTTCACTGGTTCGAGCTCTTCTAGGGCCTCCAGCACGATTTTTGATTTCCCTAGAATTTTTAAATTTCCCTGGAAAGCGTTGAAATGAATTTGGGTGGCTAAAAATCGAGTCCTGTCTAATTCCTAACCTGCTGAATGAGTTCATCCTTGCTTTTTGACCAATTATTGATAAAAAATTCAAATTATCAAAAATTACTGGACAAAAAATCAGCTCAAATGTCGATAAATTCGTTAAACAGACCCAGAATTGATCTTAACTGAATTTTCAGCTACCTAAATTAATGTCTACTCCTCTGGAAAAATTGAAAAATCCAGAGTGACCGGAAATTTTGAAATTTGGTTTGGAAGCGGTTGACTTTCCAGACCTTTATTCTACTTTTTATTTAATTGAATCTGAAAAAAATTAAATAATAATAATGCAGATGACAGGTATTTTCGGGTAGAGCAGTACCCAAAAATATTCGAAAAACTGTTCGGGTACGGGTACGGGTACGGGTTGGAAGCCCTGACAAAACTACACCTTCGTATTGATACAACATTTTTAAAACAATGTCCTATATTCGACAGTTCGACACGAACGGATTCAATCGTACAAATAATCCGATCCGCATCATCCGACGGAATTTTTTATTCGCGAAAATGAAGAGGAAAAAAACAGCTCGTTAAAATCACTCCTTTATGTTTGGAAAAATGTAAATATACACAAGTCAGAGATGTCGGTACACAGATGGTTAAACGGTAATCTACTCCGGCTGGTCGAGCTGTGCGAGGCGAAGTTATTATTTTACATTTACATCGTTGTCGAGCCTTCTGCGTAGTGCGTAATATTCGTATTTAAATCTTTTAAACCCTATTAAAGCTGGAAAAAACCGTCGAGTCGAGAATAAATCAAGCCTTTAGAAAAAATTTTCGCTACGTGGGAAGCTGCTGGGCGGTTTGGCGATTTTTCCACCCTGTAGGTATCGTATATCCGTTGGCTTTTAAAATGTTGAATTTTTCTCTTAACTAATGGTGGCAACGTTGCCACAAATTTCGAAGAACTGAAAAAAAAAGAGTTGTGAGAAAAATATATACATTAGTGTAAAATAGAACTATAGAGCAGAGGCGGCCTGGCGTAAATTTACCATCCCATGGGACCGGATCAGGTACTTTGTGTTCGGATATAGGCTTCTTCTTCTTCTTGTTGGGAAGACGAGCTTCGAGCTTCTAGCTTCTCGTTGGAATTCCAACTTGACGCGGCATCGCCTTGCGCCACCGCTGTTAGGAAATAAGTATTAATGCTTCGAGTGGCAGTCGCCGAGTCCCAGCAGAGCAGATACGTGTACAGAAGCACCTTTCGATTAATTTTTTTTCTTCACAGTTGGACCTTTTTTTCACTGTGGCGTCGATAAGCGGGCTTCTCAATGGCAAACAACGACGACGACGAGCAGGTGACTCGAGACTTAATGTAAATACCGCCGATGAACCCTGCTGACCTTTGTGTGTAAGATGACAAAAGAGTAATGACTGCTTTACAAGACGATTTGATAAGCTTAATTACGAGCTCGAATTTTTATCAATGTATCGATTTTGTGCCTCTCCTCTGCCTCATTTCCAGCTCATTATGGCTCGATTCGTCGTTTATTGCGTGAGCAATATCGCGTATAATCGACGTACTCGTTGGATGAAAATTACCGTATACGAATTTCGCTTTCGCATGTGGCAAATACTCGCCACCCTTATCCGCAGCATCAGATAAAGAAGCGGAAATTTTATCTCTATGCCCAAGTTTTCATTTTGCACAAAGCTAAATGTTTATTTTCGCATTTATTTGTGATTAACGAGTGAGCTGGAATTAACTGCGATAAATTTTTGTCGCTGAATGAACCGCATTCCCTTCGCTCGTTTCCCTTCCTATGTTCAAATTTGTCTCCAAAACTTTGAAGCTGTTTTTTAGTACAACAAGGTACTAAATGATACGAGGATTTTTTTTTGTTTTTGGCTTTGTTCAGCTTTGTTTTGGTTGGTATAATTTTTCTAATGATAAAATCGTAACTGAGTTTTTGTGAAGCGAGATGAGAGGAGAGTTTGGTAGGATGCAGACACTGATGCTGATGTTAGTAACGGGTAATTTAAGTCTTTTTATTCGGTGTTCGCGGACGCTTTATTCGGTTAAAAATAATATTTAGCGAATGTGCTGCGGGAGCGTCTTGTAAGTCGTTATTTTTTCGCTATTCTCGACGTTGAGCTTGTGTATGTGTCCTGAGGGGGTGCAGGGGTCGTCGTTCGTTTCGCTATGTAAAAGTTTTCGCGCGTTAGGCTCAACTCTCATGTCGTAAATTTTCCATCTTGTTATTGTGATAATGTAATTTTTCCGCTTGAAATATGAAAACAAAAAACAAGACAAAAAACTCCTTCGCCTTGCGTTCAAGAGGAGGGAGAGGGGGTGAAGCAGGGTCGACTATATTCGGATACGTTTTACTATTTTAACGCGTTGCAAGTTGATATTTTTGCGGGTTTATTCGAGGTTGGCTTATTCTGCGAGCAGGGTATTTTTTTCTCTCTTTCTGTTAGCGTCGTGCCCTGCACCACGGATTATACGGTGTTTTTGCCATTTTCATGGTTTACGTAAAGACTTTGGCGGGCGTTTTATGTTTTTTGCGCGCCTCGGCTAACTTTTTTCATTCCCGGAACGGATTTTATTTTCAAAGAAGGCAAATGGTAATTAGTGTGCGTGATTTTAACGAATTATCACCGCAACCGCGTCGTGGCGCTGATTCTTAACGCGGCCAAAATACTCGTTAGGTTTTACGATACGAGGTACTTGGTTGAAAAGCGAAAATAAACGCCTCGCTGGAACGGATGAACCGATAATATTCTCAACTTTTATTCGAAGCGAACAAGTAGGTATAGTGATAACCTATCGAAAAGTAAAGTCGTTTTAACCGTTTCGCCACTATTTTTTTCCAACAACTTGTATACAAAGTTCAAAGTTGTCTATATTGCCAGTGAATCAAATGTTCGAATGACGGCTTCGAAAAGAGAAGTAACCGTTTGAGACGTTTCCGGCTGATGGGCAACTTATTGCGGTACTTTGAGGTAAACTAAGTTGCATACTTTGGATATCGCAGGAAAGATTTTTACGCTTTTCGAATTGGGTCAATAGACAAGGTAGATGCCGCCAGCACTGCCCATATCAAATTTGAAGTTGAAATATGCACCAATCGTTTGTGCATCGTTAGTGCACGTTTGTGCACCAATGCATTTCGTTAGTGCACACCCCCTTCTCCCCCTGTAGAAGAAAACCTTGGGCAGTGCTGGCGGCATGTTAGCACTGCCCATATGGAATTTCAACTCGAAATTGATGCCAATCGTTTGTGCATCGTTAGTGCACGTTTGTGCACCGATTCATTTCGTTAGTGCACACCCCCTCCCCTCCCCCCGAAAAATTTTCACCCCTGGACCCCCCAAATGGCATATGGGGGATGAAAGTTACATCAATCGTGAGTGCATCGTTAGTGCACGTAAGTGCATCAAATAATTTCCTTATTGCACATCCCCCCCCTGAATTCAGCACCCCCACCATAAGGTTCACCTCAAAATCCACCCCCACTCCCTAAAATATAATTTTTGAAAAAATACCCCACAATTACATCAATGATGCATTGATACATCCATGTACCAAATTTCAGCTTGCCCTGACGATTACAACCCCAGAAAATGTTTTTTTAACTGTTTCAACACGATTTTCAGGTCGTGAAATAAAGCATATATACACTGCACCTACACATACCTTGCTGTGGTAAAAATCAGTTGAAAAATGTGTTTTTCGGGTTTGTTTTGGGCACAAACCATCAGAACGAGCTGAAATTCAGCAAATGTATGCATCAAAAATGCATCATTAATGTGATGCTGGACTATTTTTTTTTCAAAAAATATGTTTGAAGGGGTGAGGGGTGGAATTTGAGGTGGACTTTGCTGAATCTACGTTTGTACTGAAATGCTATCTAAATTAATGTTCAGTGACCTAAAAAATTGAGAGAAAACTTGTAATTTCACCTTGTTTTGAATGTTTTGATGTTTTGTGCCCAAAATAAACCCTAAAAAAAATGTTTTTAAACAGATTTTCGTCGAAGTAAGATACACCTACTTATTCAGGTATTGTATATGAGATTTGCTATTCTTTATTTTACAATTTCAAAAATCGTGTTGAAACAGATTTTCTTGGGTTCATAAAATTAATTTTACGGTAAGGAGGTACGTTTTTCCCTCTCATTTCTCAATTCAAATTATACTGTGCCCCTTCTCCACTATTTCCATCAATTTACCTCCTTTACGATCCTGCCTCTCATAATATTTAATTTGTTGTATACTCTCATACGTGATCTGTGTATGTACTCAGAATTATTTCCATGAAAACTTTTTGAACCGACACACCCTATGATTTGAATGAAACCATAGCCTCACTAGATCGAAAAAGCACAGTACTTAGATACCCTTATTAACACCTCGTAACCCACAAACAATCATCTTTCGTTTTTTGACGGATTCTATATGAACGTTTCTGGTTTCTCGCCTGATCGAATGGCACAATCCGCAGGAGTCCACGACAAATACTTTTTCAGATATTTCAAACGATGCTGTCACATGACCCACAATTAATTTTCTTCTATCGAAATACCTCGTAACCCATCCTTGGAAGTCTCTCGTAAGCCTACAATGGAACAACCAAATTCGTCTAAAAATACGGCGATTTCTTTCAGTTTTGTTTTGTTGATTTGTGTAATATACGTGGTATTCAATATTCATTATTTCATGCGTTGTCGATAACCAAGATACAAAATTTATTTTAATCATTTTTTTTCCATTCCTTGAAAAATTTGGTGTTTGAGAGTTACGAGGTGTTAGAATTACGATATCGATATCCCAAGACGTCCTCAACCAAAATTCCAAGTGTCAAAGTTCTTTTTTTGGGGGGGGGGGGATTTTTGACAATTTTTTTGAAAAAAAACTTAGCGGGCAGCTTTCAATCTTTTAATTATGTCGTGGCATTTTGTCCAAAATTGATAGGTTTTGATTTTTTTTCAGAATTCTAATTGCCATTTTCAAAGCAAACTTCTTTCGTAATCGAAAAATCTGCAGTAACAGAAGTAATTCAGCATGCCTGAGTAGGTAGTAGGTAGGTAGGTAGGTACTGAAGAAATTTGCGGAGGGTATCAAGTGTTCTGAACAACAGAAGGTGCCTAATTAGCACCGACCACAGTTATATACGTTTGCTGAAGTCCATTTCTGAGCCTTCCACAGCAAGGCGGTTATTTTGGGGAAAAATTGAATGCGAGTTTCTAGAATGGCAAAAAACTAGAAGAGTTATTCACATAGATTCACTTCGCTTCAGAAAAAAAAAAAAACCTAACCATGTTAATCTGAAGTAAAAATAAGGGAGTAGGTGATTAACAAATTGAAAACTGAAAATTCCTTAGTACTCGACATAATGAAAAAGTTTTGCTGCTGAAGTTTTTCTGATTAACCGAATAGTTTGCTTAAAATATGTACTAAGAACGAAAATGAATTTAGAAAAAAATCTGAATTCATAAATTTTGGGCGAAATACCGCAAGATAGAAAGGTAACAAGTTTTCTCTCAATTTTTTAGGTCACTGAACATTAATTTAGATAGTATTTCAGTACAAACGTAGATTCAGCAAAGTCCACCTCAAATTCCACCCCTCACCCCTTCAAACATATTTTTTGAAAAAAAAAATAGTCCAGCATCACATTAATGATGCATTTTTGATGCATACATTTGCTGAATTTCAGCTCGTTCTGATGGTTTGTGCCCAAAACAAACCCGAAAAACACATTTTTCAACTGATTTTTACCACAGCAAGGTATGTGTAGGTGCAGTGTATTATATGCTTTATTTCACGACCTGAAAATCGTGTTGAAACAGTTAAAAAAACATTTTCTGGGGTTGTAATCGTCAGGGCAAGCTGAAATTTGGTACATGGATGTATCAATGCATCATTGATGTAATTGTGGGGTATTTTTTCAAAAATTATATTTTAGGGAGTGGGGGGTGGATTTTGAGGTGAACCTTATGGTGGGGGTGCTGAATTCAGGGGGGGATGTGCAATAAGGAAATTATTTGATGCACTTACGTGCACTAACGATGCACTCACGATTGATGTAACTTTCATCCCCCATATGCCATTTGGGGGGTCCAGGGGTGAAAATTTTTCGGGGGGAGGGGAGGGGGTGTGCACTAACGAAATGAATTGGTGCACAAACGTGCACTAACGATGCACAAACGATTGGCATCAATTTCGAGTTGAAATTCCATATGGGCAGTGCTAACATGCCGCCAGCACTGCCCAAGGTTTTCTTCTACAGGGGGAGAAGGGGGTGTGCACTAACGAAATGCATTGGTGCACAAACGTGCACTAACGATGCACAAACGATTGGTGCATATTTCAACTTCAAATTTGATATGGGCAGTGCTGGCGGCATCTACCTCAATAGACAAGATGTTAGATAATTTCGATTCAACAGCGTGCAGTTTTTTCTTCCATTCGGTTCGATTTATTCCTATGGGTATCTTTTGAAACGAGTTTCATTGCGGTGCCAATCAAAAAATGATACTCGATGGTAAGGTTTAAGAAGGGTAGTCGATGAGAGGGTTGAGAGCCATCCCATTAAAATGGTCGTTATTTCTGTGTAAAAGTTTTCAATGCGCATATTGATAAATTTTAAAATTAATTTCAGAAATGAAATTAGGAACTTGAGGCTAACAAATCACCGGATAAAATAGTTCAACCGGCCAATAGTGTCAAATTGGCTTGCATTTTTGCCGTACAAAAAATCCACGTTACTTCTGGTAGATATGGATCTAAAATATCAGCAAGGACGTATTTTAGATTTTCACATTTGCACAAGAATGGCATGGAGCTTAAAAATCCCAGTTTTCAAAATGGCTCTGACTCAAAAATTTTTTATAGGTTAGTTTTGAGCACTCCTCTCATTCCGAATATACGTTTACTTCAGCTTTCTAGTTGCAAAATGGGGCGCTATCTAGTGGTCCTTAAAGGTGATTTTTGGGTAAATTTAACATAAAAATGGTTTTACAGGCGTCATTCATCAAGTCAGCGACGTAGAAAATTCAAATATTGCCATGAAAATGTTTTTTGAAGAATTTTGCTGAGCCCAAAATTAGGTCATGATTTTTGAGATTTTCGAAAAACACTAATTCCACCTATCAACATAAGTAGGTAAAAATTTTGCGAAAAAATCAAATGTTTCCGTGAAAATGTTTTTTTTTTTTTTTTTTAGTATTTTTGAGAAATTCTAAGCCAGAAACTGGATCACGATTTTTGGGATTTTTGAAAAAGTTTACCGCGACTAATCAAAGAGTAAGTTTAAATTTTGCGAAAAAATCAAGTAGGTGTGTCTCTCCTTGCTCATGATTTTCAAATCATGATTTTCAATCATATAAAATTCATTTATCGATTCTATGACGTTTTCTCTAAAACATTTTCTCTAATAACAAATTTTTGTTAATGTCATTTTTTCTAAAACTTTATTCGCTAATGATAAATTTTCTAATGTCACTTTCTCTAACGCATAGTCTCTAACACAATTTTTTCTAAAAGACAGAATTTGCAATATTTGTATTGCCTAGCAGAGAGGAATTTTGATTGTTTAAACAATTTTTTCAACTTTGAGGATTTTTACTAATACACAAGGAAACCAATATTACGGACAGGGGCGGAAGGAGCCTGTTTATTGAAAATGTGAAGGGGTTATTCAGAAATGTTTTACCAGAAATTGAAAATTTTTCAAAAAATGTTATAAATCTGAATTAAGTATATATTTTTAAGTACCTTACCTACATTTATTTTTTTTTTAATTTTTTTTTAGGTGGGGGAGGGTGTTTGGGATTGGGATTATTATACACACGCAGAGAAGGTTTTTGATTCAATTTACCAGGTTGATATTTTGGATTTCAAAAGGGTTGTCTGTTATTTGTTCCAATTTTGGAGACCTCTGCGAGAGACCAAGGGAGGGGCTTATCTTGAAAAAAGAAATTAAATTCAGAAAAATTCAGACACAAAAATGGTAACTTTTCATACTTTGAAATATATTTTAGAGAAAAAATACTGTTAGCAAAATGTTTAGTAGAAAATATGTGTTTAAGAGGAAATGTGTTGGAGAAAAAGTCGTAGTACCCATTTATCATAAATTTGGCCAGAAATTTTGAAATTGCTGTGGGGTGTGGGAGAAGTAAGAACCAATTTTTGATAATTTTTGATAATTTTTTTACTCATACGCTAGCCAAAGAACCCCAAAAAGATTTCAAATTGCTGTAACTCTGCAGATACCTATACGTAGAAGCATCGCAAGCTTACTGAATTTTTTTCAAATTTTTTAAAATGATGGTAGCTCAATCATATAAGAAATTGACCTTTAAAAAGGTTTTTAGGAATAGTGGTGCTTGCAGGTATGCAGTTCTACTAACTAATACCTATACCAAAGTTCTGTACTGTAGGGACT